>NW_028274861.1:636828-1273656 GCF_037043125.1 Eumetopias jubatus | reverse complement strand
CAACTACTGGATCACGAGGGCAGAATTCAAGAGATAAGTGATACCGTAAGATGAAACAATATTAGAATAATTGGGATCCCAGAAGAAAAAGAAAGAGAGAGAGGGGCAGAAGGTATATTGGAGCAAATTAAAGCAGAGAACTTCCCTAATTTCGGGAAGGAAACAGGCATCAAAATCCAAGAGGCACAGAAAAACCCCCTCAAAATCAATAAAAATAGGTCAACACCCCGACAACTAATAGGAAAACTTATGAGTCTCAGAGACAAAGAGAAAATCCTGAAAGCAGCTCGGGAGAAGAGATATGTAACCTACAATGGTAGAAACATTAGATTGGCAACAGACCTATCCACAGAGACCTGGCAGGCCAGAAAGGATTGGCATGATATATTCAGAGCACTAAATGAGAAAAATATGCAGCCAAGAATCCTATATCCAGCTAGGCTGTCATTGAAAATAGAAGGAGAGATAAAAAGCTTCCAGGACAAACAAAAACTAAAGGAATTTGCAAACACGAAACCAGCCCTACAAGAAATATTGAAAGGGGTCCCCTAAGCAAAGAGAGAGCCTCAAAGTAACATAGACCAGAAAGGAACAGACAATATACAGTAACAGTCACCTTACTGGCAATACAATGGCACTAAATTCCTATCTTTCAATAGTTACCCTGAATGTAAATGGGCTAAATGCCCCAATCAAAAGACACAGGCTATCAGATTGGATTAAAAAACAAGACCCATCGATATGCTGTCTGCAAGAGACTCATTTTGGACCCAAAGACGCTCCCAGATTGAAAGTGAGGTGGTGAAAAACCATTTGCCACGCTAATGGACACCAAAAGAAAGCTGGGGTGGCAATCCTTATATAAGACAAATTAGATTTTAAACCAAAGACTATAATAAGAGAGGAGCAAGGACACTAGATCATATTTAAAGGGACTATCCAACAAGAAGATCTAACAATTGTAAATATCTATGCCCCGAACATGGGAGCAGCCAATTATATAAGCCAATTAATAACAAAAGCAAAGAAACACATCAACAACAATACAATAATAGTGGGGGACTTTAACACCCCCCTGACTGAAATGGACAGATCCTCTAAGCAAAACATCAACAAGGAAATAAAGACTTTAAATGACACACTGGACCAAATGGACTTTACAGACATATTCAGAACATTCCATCCCAAAGCAACAGAATACACATTCTTCTCTAGTGCCCATGGAACATTCTCCAGAATTGATCACATCCTAGGTCACAAATCAGGGATCAACCGGTACCAAAAGATTGGGATCATTCCCTGCATATTTTCAGACCACAATGCTTTGAAACTAGAACTCAATCACAAGAGGAAAGTCAGAAAGAACTCAAATACATGGAGGCTAAAAAGCATCCTACTAAATAATGAATGGGTCAACCAGGAAATTAAAGAAGAATTAAAAAAATTCATGGAGGGCGCCTGGGTGGCTCAGGCGTTAAGCGTCTGCCTTCAGCTCAGATCATGATCCCAGGGTCCTGGGATCAAGTCCCACATCGGGCTCCCTCCTCGGGGGGAAGCCTGCTTCTCCCTCTCCCACTCCCACTGCTTGTATTCCTGCTCTTGCAATCTCTGTCTCTGTCAAATAAATAAATAAAATCTTTAAAAAAACAAAAATTAAAAAAAATTTTTTTAAATAAAAAAATTCATGGAAACCAATGAAAATGAAAACACATGTTCAAAATCTTTGGGATGCAGCAAAGGCAGTCCTGAGAGGAAAGTATATAGCAATACAAGCCTTTCTCAAGAAACAAGAAAGGTCTCAAATACACAACCTGACCCTACAACTAAAGGAGCTGGAGAAAGAACAGCAAATAAAGCCTAAACCCAGCAGTAGAAGAGAAATAATAAAGATCAGGGCAGAAAGCAATGAAATAGAAACTAAAAGAACAGTAGAACAGATCAAGGAAACTAGGAGCTGGTTCTCTGAAAGAATTAACAAGATTGATAAACCCCTAGCCAGACTTATCAAAAAGAAAAGAGAAATGACCCAAATAAATAAAATCATGAATGAAAGAAGAGAGATCACATCTAACACCAAAGAAATACAAACAATTATAAGAACATATTATGGGGCGCCTGAGTTGGCTCAATTGGTTAAGCGACTGCCTTCGGCTCAGGTCATGATCCCGGAGTCCCAGGATCAAGTCCCACATCGGGCTCCCTGCTCAGCAGGGAGTCTGCTTCTCCCTCTGACCCTCTTCCCTCTCGTGCTCTCTATCTCTCATTCTCTCTCTCTCAAATAAATAAATAAAATCTTTAAAAAAAAAAAAACATTATGAGCAAGTATACGCCAGCAAATTAGATAATCTGGAAGAAATGGATGCATTCCTAGAGATGTTATCAACTACCAAAACTGAACCAGGAAGAAATAGAAAGCCTGAACAGACCTATAACCACTACAGAAATTGAAGCAGTCATCAAAAATCTCCCAATAAGCAAGAGCCCAGGGCCAGATGGCTTCCCACGGAAATTCTACCGAACATTTAAAGAAGAATTAATACCTACTCTTCTGAAACTGTTCCAAAAAATAGAAATGGAAGGAAAACTTCCAAACTTGTTTTATGAGGCCACCATTACCTTGATCCCAAAACCAGACAAAGACCCCATCAAAAAGGAGAATTACAGACCAATATCCTTGATAAACATGGATACAAAAATTCTCACCAGAATACTAGCCAATAGGATCCAACAGTACATTCAAAGGATTATTCACCACGACCAAGTGGGATTTATCCCTGGGCTGCAAGGTTGCTTCAACATCCGCGAATCAATCAATGTGATGCAATACATTGATAAAAGAAAGAACAAGAACCATATGATCCTCTCAATAGATGCAGAGAAAGCATTTGACAAAGTACAGCATCCTTTCTTGATCAAAACTCTTCAGAGTATAGGGATAAAGGGTACATACCTCAATATCATAAAAGCCATCTATGAAAAACCTACAGCGAGTATCATTCTCAATGGGGAAAAACTGGGAGCTTTCCCCCTAAGGTCAGGAACGTGGCAGGGATGTCCACTATCACCACTGCTATTCAACATAGTACTAGAAGTCCTAAACACGGCAATCAGACAACAAAATCAAAGGCATCCAAAACAGCAAAGAGAAAGTCAAACTCTCACTCTTTGCAGATGATATGATACGGTATGTGGAAAACCCAAAAGACTCCACCCCAAAACTGCTAGAACTCATACAGGAATTCAGTAAAGTGGCAGGATATAAAATCAATGCACAGAAATCAGTGGCACTCCTATACACCAACAACAAGACAGAAGAGAGAGAAATTAAGGAGTCGATCCCATTTACAATTGCACCCAAAACCATAAGATACCTAGGAATAAATCTAACCAAAGAGGCAAAGGATCTGTACTCAGAAAACTATAAAATACTCATAAAAGAAATTGAGGAAGACACAAAGAAATGGAAAAACGTTCCATGCTCATGGATTGGAAGAACAAATACTGTGAAGATGTCAATGCTACCTAGAGCAATCTACACATTCAATGCAATCCCTATCAAAATACCATCCACTTTTTTCAAAGAAATGGAGCAAATAATCCTAAAATTTGTATGGAACCAGAAAAGACCCTAAATAGCCAGAGGAATGTTGAAAAAGAAAAGCAAAGCTGGTGGCATCACAATTCCGGACTTCCAGCTCTATTACGAAGCTGTTATCATCAAGATAGTATGGTACTGGCACAAAAACAGACACATAGATCAATGGAACAGAATCGAGAGCCCAGAAATGGACCCTCAACTCTATGGTCAACTCATCTTTGACAAAGCAGGAAAGACTGTCCAATGGAGAAAAGACAGTCTCTTCAACAAATGGTGTTGGGAAAACCGGACAGCCATATGCAGAAGAAGGAAACTGGACCATTTCCTTACATCACACACAAAAATAGACTCCAAATGGCTGAAAGACCCAAATGTGAGACAGGATTCCAACAAAATCCTAAAGGAGAACACAGGCAACAACCTCTTCGACCTCAGCTGCAGTAACTTCTTCCCAGAAACATCGCCAAAGGCAAGGGAAGCAAGGACAAAAATGAACTATTGGGACTTCATCAAGATAAAAAGCTTCTGCACGGCAAAAGAAAGAGTCAACAAAACCAAAAGACAACCGACAGAATGGGAGAAGATATTTGCAAATGACATATCAGATAAAGGGCTAGTATCCAAAATCTATAAAGAACTTACCAAACTCAACACACAAAGAACAATGATTCAATCAAGAAATGGGCAGAAGACATGAATAGACATTTTTCCAAAGAAGACATCCAAATGGCCAACAGACACAAGAAAAAGTGCTCAACATCGCTCGGCATCAGGGAAATCCAAATCAAAACCTCAATGAGATACCACCTCACACCTCACAGAATGGCTAAAATTAACAATTCAGGAAACAACTGATGTTGGCGGGATGTGGAGAAAGGAGAACCCTCCTACACTGTTGGTGGGAATGCAAGCTGGTGCAACCACTCTGGAAAACAGTACAGAAGTTCCTCAGAAAGTTGAAAATAGAGCTACCCTACAACCCAGCAATTGCACTACTGGGTATTTACCCCCAAAGATACAAATGGAGGGATCCGAAGGTGTATGTGCACCCCGATATTTATAGCAGCAATGTCCACAATAGCCAAACTATGGAAAGAGCCAAGATGTCCACTGACAGATGAATGGATAAAGAAGATATGGTGTATATACACAATGGAATATTATACAGCCATCAAAAGGAATGAAATCTTGCCATTTGCAACAACGTGGATGGAACTGGAGGGTATTATGCTGAGCGAAATAAGTCAATCAGAGAAAGACATGTATCATATGACCTCACTGATATGAGGAATTCTTAATCTCAGGAAACAAACTGAGTGTTGCTGGAGTGGTGGGGGGTGGGAGGGATGGGGTGGCTGGGTGCAAGACAGTGGGGGAGGGTACGTGCTATGGTGAATGCTGTGAATTGTCTAAGACTGTTGAATCACAGACCTGTACCTCTGAAACAAATAATACATTATATTATACATATAATACATTATATGTTTAAAAAAAAAAGATAGCAGGAAGGGAAAAATGAAGGGGGGGAATTGGAGGGGGAGACAAACCATGAGAAACTATGGACTCTGAGAAAGAAACTGAGGGTTCTAGAGGGGAGGGGGGTGGGGGGATGGGTTAGCCTGGTGATGGGTACTAAAGAGGGCACGTTCTGCGTGGAGCACTGGGTGTTATGCACAAACAATGAGTCATGGAACACTCCATCAAAAGCTAATGATGTGATGTATGGTGATTAACATGATAAAAAAAAAAGAGTATATGAGGATTCACCATGCTATTTTTGCAATGTATCTATCACTCTGAATTAATTTTAAAAAATCAAAAAAAAGATTTTATTTATTTGTCAGAAAGAGAGAGAGCACACAAGCAGGGGGAGCAGCAGGCTCCCCGCTGAGCAGGGAGCCCAATGCAGGACTCGATCCCAGGACCCTGGGATCATGATCTGAGCCAACAGCAGATGCTTAACCAACTGAGCCACCCAGGCATCCCTAAGGTAGGTGTTATAATTCCTATTTTCACAGACAAGAAAAGAAACATTAAGGTTCCAAGAGATTAAGGAACTCACCCAGTAGCACACAGCTAGTAAATAGCAAATATATGACTGGAACCTACACTGCCCCAATCCAAACCCAACAAATCTACCTCCTTGTTCAGCTTTCAGCACTGTTGTGCAATAAAGAGAAGCTCAGGCTCTCAATAAAATAGTTAAAATTTGGAGTTTTGAAAGAAAGTATTACACTATGAATAACAACGGTATAGGCCTCAATAATACATCTGATATTCAAATATACAACATCAATAAACTCATCCATGAATCCCATAGAATCACTATAGAATCATGAATTAGCATGCTAGTGAAACAATCCTGCTTGCAGTCCTGGATGGCCAGCTTTTTGTCAAATTCCATATTTAGTTATGGTGCTCTTTGAAAAATACACAGATTTGAGAAAAATTAAAATACTGTTAGATGAATGACTTCTAAAGGCCAAAAACTGTACTTTAAAGACTATGTGGGGCAGGTGGCACCTAGGTGGCTCAATCGGTTAAGCATCTGACTCTTGGTTTCAGGTAAGGTCATGATATCAGGGTCATGAGATCAAGCCCTGTATCAGGCTCTGTGCTGGGAGCCTGCTTAAGATTCTTTCCCTCTGCCTCTGCCCCTCCCCCCCCCACTCTCTCCTTCTCTCTCTAAAAAAAATTAATTTATTAAAGGATATGTGGAATGTTCCTGAAGCCTAAGCCCCGAAGACATGTGAAAAACTGATATTAAGTATCAGAATACTTTAACAATTCTATCTAGAGAATCTATGGCCTACGCAACTGAAACACAAGTTTTATTATGAGTACTGCCACAAAAAGACCCACAAAGAAAAGAAAATGATATTTTATTCCCTCTCCAACTTCAAGTTCCCCTCACACAATTTGAAGTCCATGCAAATTTAATTATACAAAGCTTTTAAAAAAAAAAAAATTTCTGGCCCACCAAATTTCAAGTCACTCCTGGTGGCGATGGGTCAGCAATGGAAAGACAAGTAAAGTGGGATGACAGAGAAGTAGTTTTTACAATGTCACCTCGGGAAGGCAAATCCAAGCTGCAGAAGGGACCCCACTACCATCTGTGGGGGCAGGAGAAAAACAGGAACATAAAAGATAACAAGTGCTCTGACACAGAGCTAGGGTTCTCCACGCAGCAATCGGGAAAAGTCACCCAAAGCATCCCCCACCTCCAGCACACAAGTTCTTCTGTGCCAGTGGAATGATAGTGAGGAGTTGGGTCCCAGGAGTCAACAACTCTGAGCCAAAAATCAGAAAGACATCTGGATGAAAGAACAGACATAAGGAAATACTTCTCATAATGCATATTATTCAAAACAATCCAAAATGCATCACAAGGATCCCACTGAAATTCTAGGGAAGGGGATTCTGAAAATTCTAACATACAACAGATAACAGATATTAACTGTAAAATTAGAATTTATTGTCTTTATTGTGTACCCTTTTTGAACTGTTTCATCTTAAGTGTTAAAACATTTACAAGGGCTTTCAAAGATAAATTCTGAACTTTATCACCTCATGTGTGTTTTTTCTTATGATGTCTTAAGTTCTTTGAATTATCTTACCACCAAGGTTTTCAGAAAATTAACCTATATTACTATATTTGTATATAATCTTCAAAACCATATCATGAGTAAATATCTACAATTACCTTCTACAAATACAGTGCAGAATAAAACAAAAGCATACAGCTCTCAGAGTATATTCTATCCTACTGTATAAAATTAGCTTGGAAACAAAAGGAAAACTAACACTAGAAATCGTCCTGAAATGATACGGCATTCTTTGGATGCCTATACCTCTCAGGAAATGTACTTCCAACGATCACTTAAGATGGAAAGAATAAAAAGGAAAAAAAAAATCTTACACGCAATCAGAAATGCCTCAGTCTCCTTCAACCCCAAGTAAAAAACTAGAGAGAAGTGAAGTATACTCACAAGGAGAGCAGTGAAGGTCAAAGCCTCCTGATAAAGGATTCTGAGTGGCTGCTGTAACCAACTACCGCAACTGAGCACCTAACGTAAATTTATTACCTCATAGTTCTAAAGGTCACAAATCCAACATGGGTATCACTGGCTAAAATCAAGATGTCAGCAAGGCTAGTTCCCTCCGTGATGTGGACTCTAGGGAGAATCCATTTTCTTGACTTTTCCAGCTTCTAGAGGCTATTCAATCTCCTTACCTTCAGAGTGCTTCACTCCACCCTCCGCTTGTTGTCACATCTCCTTCTCTGACTCTGACTCTCCCACCTCCCTCTTAAAGGACCCTTGCGATTACACTGCATTCACCCAGATAACCTAGGACCATCTCTCCCTTAACACAATCACAGCTGCAAAGCCCTTCTGCCATTTATGGTAACATACAGGTTCCAGAGATTCCCACACGAACATCTTCATGGGCTACTGTGCCACCTCCCGGAAGTTCATTTAAGCCAGTTTAGCAAAATCAAATACGAAGAATCCTCTATACCTCTATCCCATTCCTTTTTGCTCATCTATGTTATAAAATCAATATATGTCAGCTATTGGATTTGTATCTACTATGCCGTTCAACTGTAAGACTTTATGAAACACACTGAGAAAGAGAAAAGCAGCCCCTGACATCTGGAAGCCCTGCTACTATCAGCTAGGCCTTGTTGCTGCTACAAACTGGCTAGCAGCTCAGAGTGAGGCACTCACAGCTAGGTCTTGATGATTCTCCTCTTGAAAATAAACAACTTCAGAGAACATCAACATCAGAGAAGAGCACTCTGTGACCATAATGGACAAAGAATAAACATCACTCTGTAATCATGCCTGAACAAAGCCAAAAACATGAATACAATCCAAATCATAAAAATGACTAAATATCTCCCCACCATGGCTTACATGAATGACGTGCTTATTAACAATAAGTTTTAAGTTCAACCCACCCAGTCTTCTTTCCTTCTATATAAGATTAAGATACTCAATCATAGAATTATCTCTGCTTCCTAACAGCATCCAATACAAATCAAAGCCCCATTTCTTTAAACTCTTTCCAAATCACCCCACACAAGCCCAAATCCTATTTTTAAAAGTTCCTTTCAAATGCTCTCTTATTGAAACACCCCACAATTCCCAATGGTGTGCATTTTCCCTTACTGCAACATGCAATCAACCCAACTTGTCCAACTACAGGTATATTCCTGGTGGTCTTTGGCTGGAGAGCAGTGACAAAGCTCAGAAAAAACTTACAGACCTCCAGACACCTGCATTTCAAATTTAGATACAAGACTGATGACTGGCTCCCATCTTCTGCCCAACCTCTATTCTCAAGAGGGAAGGGCTAAAGTTTTTATCTGCAGTACATGGAGTGAGCCATGGAGATGAAGGCAAGACCCTGGTAGAAAAAGGCAGGTAAACTGACCTAGGGAAGCAGTAGAGAGAGCATGATTCCTGGCATCTCCATTATATCCCCACTCTATGTGGCCAAAAGGAAGCAAAGAAAATTAGAGGGTCCTAAAATCTCCCCTGTTGTAAAAGTCCTAGTGAACCCCAGAACTGCACCAAAAACACTACAGCCAAGTTAGGGAGCTTAAACCATAGCCAGAATAAGGAAGAATTTAAATTGTGCAGCTAGACCCCAAAATTCCCTGCCAGCTAGTTTCACCAGTTCTCCTTGGTCCTTTCATTAGCCTTACAACAAGCATTTTATGTAACCAATCTAGCTGGATCCGACATAACCCTGTTATGGTGGAGGTTTAAACTTTATAAGACTGTAAATATAGTACAGGCTATGAAATCAGCCTGCCTGGATTGAAACTCTCGTTCCATCACACGCTGACTATGCCACCTTGGCTACATGCTGCGAAATACCTACTTCATATGCTTGTTGTGAAACTCAAATGAGATACCTAGTAAGCACTCAATAAATGTTATTTATTATTAATTTAATGAAGGGATTATGAGGCTATTTTGGTACTGTTATGTATTAATCTGTGACCATTTTAAAGTAACAGCTATATCAGTGAAAGTGGCAACATAAGAAAACCATTTGGAACGTACCATCTAAGTAAATGCATTTGAAGAATAGAGTACTGGGGTGCCTGGGAGGCTCAGTCAGTTAAGCGACCAGCTCTTGATCTCAGCTCAGGTTTTGATCGCAGGGTTGTGAGTTCAAGCCCCCTGCTGGGCTCCGTGCTAGGTGTGGAGCCTACTTAAAGAAGAGATGGACCAAAAGACAAGTGATGCTGTGCAACTATGGCAGGTATAAAGAACAGGAACATATAAATTACTGTCCATATTTCAGTTCTCCTGCTGGATACTTAACAAGCTCGAGTCAGTGGTTTAGTATCCTGGGTAACAGTTCATGTGTGCATACTATTTAAAAATAGGTTAATCAAAAGCAGGTCACACATGAACCAATGAAAAATTTGTGTATGAACCAAGGATTATAATTAATCCAATTCTGTGCACCTGAAGTTCAAAATAAAAAGGAAAAAAAAAAGCCAGCAACAGGAAGAAAGAAAATAGATCATTGCCACCTGGTTAATAGGTTTTAGCTACGTAATCATTGAAGTAATTGACAAGAGAACTCAGATATTCATAATACTAAAGACAAAAAAGGATTATTACATGAGTATTTATAAGTTAAACACTACACAATATACAAAAATTAACTCAAAATGGATCAAAGACCCCAAATGTAAGAGTTAAAACTCTTAAGAAGAAAACATAGATAGAAATCTTCATGACATTAGATTTGGTGATGATTTCTTTAATATAACACCAAAAACACAGGCAAAAAAAGAAAAAAAGATGTATAAAATGAACTTCATCAAAATTAACAACTGCTGTGCATCAAAGAACATCATCAATAGAGTAAAAAGGCAACCCACAGAATGGGAGAAAATATTTGCAAATTTGATATTTAATAAGGGATTAATATCCAGAATATATAAAGAACTCCTGAAAGTCAACAACAAAACAACCCAATTCAAAACGGGCAAAGGATTCAAATAGATATTTCTCCAAAGAAGATATACAAATGGCCAGGAAGAACATAAAACAGTGCTCAACATCACTAACCATCAGGGAAATGCAAATAAAAGCCACAATGAGATACCACTGCACACCCGTTAGGATAACAATTATATTTTAAAACAACACGTGTTAGTGGAGAAACTGGAATCCTGGAGCGCTGCTGGTGGGACTGTGAAATGGTACAGCCACTGCAGCAATTTTTCCCAAAAAAATTAAACGTAGAATTTTTTTATATGATGCCACAATTCCACTTCTCAGTATACACATACCTAAAAGAACTGAAAGCAAGATTTCCAAGAGGTATTTGTATCTGTACACCTGTGTTCATAGCAGCACTATTTACAAAGGCCAGGAAACAACCCCAATGTCCAGTGATGAATGAATGGGTAAACAAAATAGGGTTATGTCCATACAAGTGAATATCATCCAATGTCAAAAAGGAAAAAAATTCGGACACATGCTACGAGATGCATGAAACCTGAAAACCTTATGCTGATTGAAATAAGCCAGACATGAGAGGACAAATACTGTACGAGTCCACTTATATGATAACTGGAATAGTCAGATTCATAGAGACATAAGTAGAATGGTGGTTACCAAAAGCCGGAAGAAGAAAGGAATGGTAAGTTAATGACTCATGGGGACAGTTTCAGCTTGGAATAGCAGCAAAGTTCTAGAGATGTGCAGTGGTGACGGTTGCACAAGATGTGAATGTACTTAATGCCACTGAATTGTACACTTAAAAATGTTAACCACATGCGATGTATACTGTATCAGAAAGGTAAAACTTACAGCATTACATGGCAAAACCAAAAAAGAGTTAACTAAGAATTGGCAGCATGTCCTAGAAAAAACTCAAGTATCTATGTTCACTCTAAATATGAATAATTTGAGAAAAGAATGCCAAAGACGGGAAACCCAGTGAACGTGCTCACTTCTGCACAGCTTCTGTAGAGGGTGGAGTACGTTCACCACCCAGAGGTGCTGGCTCAGAGGAAGCTGGGGTGACAAGGGGCAGAACTAAGGAACTTTAAAATCAGTGCCAAAACTAAGTCGTTTTCAGAGTGGCAAAGGTAATAAAGCTCCTGGCTACTATAACATGAGTCTTTTTCTCAATCCAAATGACAGAATATCTAATTAATTAAAAAGTAAAGCCGAAAACAAATAGCTCAATGGAACAGCACGGATTACAAAATTAAACCCCACGATTATAGTTACCTAAGTCATGACAAAGGTCCTAAATGGTGCTAAAGCGACTGGACATCCAGGTGGGGGGGGAAAAAAAAGACTCCTACCTCAAAACATACACAAAAAATAAATTCCAGATGAACTGCAGATCTAAATGGGTGGAGAGGATCAATAAAGCATTTAAAGAAAACACAGAGAATACCTTCATAATTTTGGAATAGGCAAAGATTTCTTAAACAAGACACAGAAAGAACTGACCATAAAACAATGTCTGTTAAAGTGAACTATATGAAAATTAAGAATTTCTCATCAGAAGATATATCACTGAGTGTTAAAGCATCCACAAAATGGAAAAAAAATTGCAATACCTATATTCGACCAAACTATCCTATTCGGAGAACATAAAAGTTGCAAATCAATATTTAAGAGATTAAAGGACTAATTTAAAAATGGGGACAAGACTTGAAGATGCTTCACAAGAGTGGCAAATGACCGTAAGTATATGAAAAGGTACTCAAATTCATTAATCGTCAGGGAAGTGCGAACACAGTTTTTGTGCAATAAATATGAGACGCTTACTGCAATGGCTTACATTAGAAGAACATGCTGAGCGTCGGTAAAGAGCAGCCAGCGGGCCCGGCGCGGAGCTGCGGGAGGGCACCGCGGCCGCGCACCCGGGAACCGGCAGGCAGGGGTCCCTCTCCGAGGCACAGCCCCGACCAGAGGCGCACACGGCCGGGCACCAGAAAACACGACGCGCTGCAGCCCAGGCCGGGGACTGCCGGAGCGCCCGTCGCGAGGGCGGAGAGCGGCTACAGCCACACGGCCACTCGCTCAGAGCGCTCTCTACCGCAAGCTACGACTGCGGCGGTCCCCCGGCTGCAGGGTCCAGAAGGGCCCGAAGGAGGCAACGCCACGGCAGAACTTTCCCAGCCGCGGCGAGGGCCGCGGGCGAGCGCGGGGCTGACGGGCGGGCCGGCCGCTGGGCGAGGGGACGCGAACACGTACAACGGGCCCCGGGCCCGTACGAGACACAGAGCCGAGCACACTCCGCGCCGCGCGGCGGAAGGCAACCACAGCGGACGTCCCGGCGGAGCCGCAGCGACGGAACAGGGAGCCCCCGCGCCGCCGCCCGCGCCGCCGGGCTCCCCACGCAAACCCGCAGGGCTGAGCCAACGGCGCTCGGCAGTCCGCACAGCCCGCGCCGCGGCCGGGCCGGGCCCGCCCCCGGGTCCCGACGCGCGCTCCGAGAAGGGCGCCGAGGGGACCACGCAGGTGCTCCCCGCCGGGAGGTCCGCCCGCCCGACGGCACGGCGCTGCGCCCCCCGGAGCTCCGGCGCGGGGGGCCCGTGGAGGAGGCGGGGGCTCAGTGGCAGGAGGCACCCCGCACCGAGGGCGGGGGCGCCGGGCGCGGCGGGGGGAGGGGCGGGAGGGGCGGGGGTCCCGGGCCGACTCACCGTGGTCTCCCGCACTTGGCTCTGGAAGTGCTGTTCCCGCGCCGACACCTCGTCCTGCTCCTCCATCCTCCCTCATGCCCGCCACCGCGCCGCCCGCATCCGCGCGCTCCGCCGCACCATCGCCCGCCGGTCCGGGACGGGAGCGGACTGACAGCGGGCCGCCGCCCGCAGGGTCGGCTACCGCGACCCCCGCCGCCGCCGCCTCGGCCCCCTCGACCGCCTCAGCGGCCTCAGCCGCCTCAGCCGCCGCCCCAGCCGCCGCCTCAGGCGAAGCCGCTCTAGCTGCGGAGGCCAGTCGCGGGGCGGGGCTGGGGCGGGACCTGACGTCAGAGGAAGGCGCTTTTGCGTCAGAGAAGCGCGCCGTGACGTCTGCGAACGGGAGCCGCCGAGGGGCGTGGCCTACTGGGGAGAGGAGGCGGGGCCACGCCCCCAGGAAGTGGAGGCCGGAGCCAGGCTGTCAGGAGCAGTACCCGGCCCGGTGGGGACGGGGCGCGGGTCGGTTTGCTGGAACGGGTTCTTCCCTCTGTCGCAGTGGCAGGTGCGCGGCCGGCCACAGTCTCGGTGCAGTTGTTCCCGGCAGAAGGGAATCATCGTGGCCCGGCGCCCGGCCCCGCCGGCAGAGCACTGCGCAGGGTCAAGCCGGTCTCCCACGAAAACTTGGGCTCGGCCAAAGCAGGTCAAAGGCCAGGAAGGACTGGCTTCGGACACGTTTTGGGCGGACCCCTGGAACCCTGGCTTCTGTGGCTCTGCTAACGGGTTTGCCCGCTCGGGAAGCGTAGATAGCCCTGAATGTGAGGCCCTTGCCAACTCGGTAGAGTCGCCTCCCTGCCCCCGGGGTGTTTTACGACCCCCCGGAGACCCTCAGCAGACGTTTATATTAGGGACCTCCAGACCTACCGAACACAGTCATTCATCCCCATGGTACGTTCAGTATCTTTTTTGGATTTTTTGGATTCTTGCCATGAAAAAAGTTTGAAGGAATATTTATCATTTTCCTTTTGGATTTATTTGACTATAAAGAAGTCATTTAAATTGCTATTGACTGTGTGATTTTGGGGGGCATCTCTAATCGAAAATTCTAAGGAAGTAAAAATACCTAGAAATTGCTTTCAAATTATTTTAATGATATATGTGCATTTAGATTTTTCAGTATCTTTTGCAATTTTGAATTAAAAATGTTTTCATGACTCAAAAAAAAATGTTTTTAAGGTCTCCAAAAATCGTGTCAACCCCATATACTGTGCTTATGATGCAGTAGGCTGTAAACGGTTGGTAGTGGGAGGACTCAGAACATGAGGTTTGTTCTGAGGGAGTGCCCCTGCAGCCATAGGCTGATTAGAAACCAGCAATGCTTCCAACTGCTTAAATGCAGTGTTCACTTTTATTTTTAAAATGTCTCAGAATCCAAAAGAACCAGGGAAAGACAAAGTATCTGAGTCTGTTTTTCGAGACACCCGGATTCTGAGAGCTGGGTTAAATACTTGTCCAAAATGCCCTGCATAACTTCTGGGTTAATCTCTCCAGATCAGAGGGTAAGCAGATCAGATTTTAAGATGTAAGGTATTTAGGCTCATTCCACAAAGTGGGTGCATGTATTTCTGCTCTTTCTAACCCAACCTCCAAGCATGTAGAACTTTATGTTTTCTTCATCCCTTAGCCCAGGGTAGGAGGCTTCAAAAATGGCCAGAACCTCACCCCTCCATATACGCCTCCTGTTTGCCTTGCCGTGTTGCCCCTCCTTCCATCAAGAAGTGGTGTTGGGGCGCCTGGGTGGCTCAGTCATTGAGCATCTGCGTTCGGCTCAGGTCATGATCCCAGGGTCCTGAGATAGAGCCCTGCATCAGCAGAAAGCTTGCTTCTCCCTCTTCCATTCCCCCCGCTTGTGTTCCCTCTCTAGCTGTCTCTCTCTGTCAAATAAATAAAATCTTTTTAAAAGGAAGGGAGGGAGGAAGGAAGGAAGGAAAGAAAGAAAGAAAAAAGAAAGAAAGAAAGAAAGGGAAGGAAATGGAAGGGAAGAAGGGAAGGGAGAGGAGAAATGGTGTTTATTTTCCACCCCCTTGAATCTGGGCCTGAACAGGTGACTTGCTTTGGCCAGAAGGACAGCAGAAGCTATGAAGCTACTTTGAAAAGTGCTTGTGCATCAGGACTGGTCCCTTCTTACCACCCCTGGGCATCCTCCAACCGCTACTGTGCAAGTAAGCCCCAACCAAGCTAGAGATAGGGATCCCAGTTTTCTCTGGCACCTATCTAACACACTCTTTTTTGCATCCCTCTAAAACATAAATCTTCCCAAAACAGTTTTTCTCCCCTGCTAAATGTACTGCAATGCAGTTATTCTCACTAACTGTAGAATTAAATTAAACTCCTTAACTTGGCATTCAGGAGCTGGACTTTGGGGCCCCACCCCACCCTTCCAGACATCCCCCCACTTCATTCCCTGAAGAGCTCTTGGCTACAGCCTGGCTTCCTTCCCTCTCCAATCCCCAATTCCAAGGGCCAGCCCCTTTACTTACTCCATATCCTCTTTCCTACTATTCAGAGTCAGTGCTACCCTTCAGCGTTCCCACCAAGACCTTCCTTCTCCAAAAAGGGAACCCTCTGACACTGCTGGTGGGAATGCAAGCTGGTATAGCCGCTCAGGAAAACAGCATGGAGTTTCCTCAAAAACTGAAAATAGATCTACCCTACGACCCAGCAATTGCACTACTAGGTATTTACCCAAAGGATACAAACGTAGTGATCCAAAGGGGCACCTGCACCCCAATGTCTATAGCAGCAATGTCCACAATAGCCAAACTATGGAAAGAGCCCAGATGTCCATCAACAGATGAATGGATAAGGAAGATGTGGTTCATATATACAATGGAATATTACTCAGCATCAAAAAGAATGAAATCTTACCATTTGCAACAACATGGATGGAACTAGAGGATATTATGCTGAGCGAAATAAGTCAATCAGAGAAAGACAACTATCATATGATTTCACTCGTGTGGAATTTAAGAAGGAAAAAATGATCATAGGAGAAGGCAGGGGAAAAATAAAATAAGATGAAATCAGAGAAGAGACAAACCATCAGACTCTTAACTCTAGGGAACAAACTGAGAGTTCCTGGAGGAGCAGTGGCTGGGGGATGGGGTAACCGGGTGATAGGCATTAAGGAGGACATGTGATGAAATGAGCACTGGGTGTTATATCCAAATGATGAATCAATGACCTCTACCCCAGAAACTAAGAATACATTATGTGTTAATTGATTTAATTTAAATTAAATAAATAAATTAAAAAGACCTGTCTTCTCCACAAAGTCTTTCCTGATGATTCCAGACACTTCATTCACACATTCATCCCAAACTGTGGGGACACGATGGAAAGACGGCTGGGGTTCCTGGGTGGCTCAGTGGGTTAAGCATCTGACTTCGGCTCAGGCCATGATCCCAGAGTCCTGGGATCAAGTCCCGCATCAGGCTCCCCTGTCAATGGGGAGTCTGCTTCTCCCTTTCCCTCCGTCCCTCTCCCCTGCTTGTGCTCCCTCTCTCTCTCTCTTTCTCAAGTAAATAAAGTCTTAAAAAAAGAGAGAGAGAGAAAGGGAGAAAGAAAGGAAAGAAGGAAGAAAAGAAAAGAAAACTGCTTCAGTCCCTGCTCTCACAGAGGTCACAATCCAAGGGTAAAGCAGAAAGCTTACAGAGGTTATGTTCCTAGCCATTCATTTGGCCCTTAGCACACATGCCCTTGTATCTGTGTCTAGTGACAGTCAACATATAAGCTCTTTAAGGTCTAGAATATCTTTTCTTGCATCTTGTAAACATCTGTGTACTTCCTGCAATACCTGATAGAATGCCTTGCACAAAGTAGACACCTAACAAATATTTCTTGGTCAGTAGGCTGGTTGCCCTGAAAAATTTCCCAGACTTCTTCACATTTCAGTATGTCTTCAAATTTCTATATGGATGTAAATAATTGCCTGGGCCTTGCTGGTGCTTCCAAACTTACCGTTCACGGACATCCGTGATGAAAGGCCATGCTTGTCACTGTGTCCTCTGGCTTCACTGCCATGTCATGTCTTTGAAACTGCTACAATTCCAGGTAATTCCCCTCGCTTCACTAGGCCTTGCTTTGATTTTCTTGGTCATGATGAAATCAAAGTTTTGAGAGATAAGGTGACAGAGACCATTTTTTTTAACCTCTTTATGCCCTATACAAAACCAAGCCAAGCAGTACTGAGATGTACCCTGTATTCCTTCCAGGCTCTGTCAGAGAGGAGCTTTGTCTTTTTCCCTTAGCCAAATACAGCAAGAGAGATGAACAAGAAAAAGTTGAGAAACAGCCCAGCTATCCCTCTGCAGTGGAATGGGGAAATAAACTGTGATGTGTTCATGCAATGGAATAATCCCCTGGGGTAAAAAAAATCAATGAGCTACAGCTGCAAGCAACAATATGGACAAATCTCTGAAACAGTGTTGAGCAAAAGGCCAAACAATGCCTACTGTATGATTCCGTCTGTGTGAAGTCCCAAACCGTGCAAAACAAAACAAGGTATTACTGAGGGATACAAACATGTAGTAGAATTATAGAGAAAGAGGGGCAAGGATAAACTTCCAGGAAGGAAGGTCAGGGCCGAGAACAGCGGGAGGTGCTCAGGGGGCCGCAGAGGTGACTGTGCTCATTGCTAAGACTTGCATCTGGACCCTGGATGGGGCTGTTGCCACTTGCATAATGGATCCCCCACAGGGGATCCCCCTCACGTCACTGCAACGGGTCTCTCTAACTGGAGGAGCCTGGGTCACGTGGCTACACCCGAGTTGCAAAGGAAGTGAATATGGGATATTTTTGGCTTCTTTTTTGGGATGGAGTCCCTGCCTCACAGGATATGGGATTCTCATAACATGGAAAGGGGCTTCGGATATGATTCAGCCTAAAGGAATTATTTGGTCCAAATATAAAGTTCTCTGGTGCCCCAGCATAACCAAAGTATAAAATTTAGACTCTCTAGAGAAACAGATGGACTTTAGGGTTTTGTTAAGTGATAACCAGCCAGCGCTGTGCCGGAGACCAGCTCTCAAACAGCAGTTGTTAATTTTTAGGAATTTTGTGAGCCAATTGTTAAACATAACCATTATTTCAAGCTAAGTTATATAAACTTACATTCAAATTATATTTTTAAGGGACGCCTGGGTGGCTCAGTCGGTTAATCGTCTGCCTTCGGCTCAGGTCATGATCCCAGAGTGCTGGGATCGAGTCCTGCCTTGGGCTCCTTGCTCAGCACGGAGCTTGCTTCTCTCCCTGCTTGTGCTCGCTCTCTCTCTCTCTCTCTCTCTGATAAACTCTTTTTTAAAATTTATATTTTTAAAAGGTAGCAAATATTCAAAAGCCATCATGTCTTAATTATCTTATACTTCACTCTCCGCTGTGCTCCTAAAGTTACTTCAGTCTACAGCAATGTGTTACTCTTCCTTCAGTGACCTCACTTTGGCAGCTGGAATCAGCCATGGTGGGAGCATCTACGCCTTGGAAATCAGCAAATGATACAAATCAGGGCCCTTTTTCCTCCCCCTTGTAGAGCAATTTTTAGTTATAGCATACCATGGAAGCTGCCAAAGTTTTGGAAATCACCTAAGTGAAGATTTTCCATATTGGGAGCTAATGTCAAACAACCAGCTGATCAAAGTTGGTGTCCTTGGAGGGAAATTGAGGGGAATGAGACACTCGTGGCTGATCGTCCCAGGTGTCTGGAGAGGTAGAGGGCTCCTACAGGGAAAATAGGATTTTCTCAGGAAAACAGTTCTAACCCCATAAGAGTACAACTAGGTTTCACATTGATCACAACTCACCAGTGGTTTGTGTATTTGTTGGTTTTCTAAAGGGCCAAGATAAAATCACTGTTCCCTGTCACGGGAGAAGCAGCAAGCAGGTCCAGGTGCAGAGAGGGGGTAGACCTTGTGGGAGGGTATCAGTCCCCCGGAGACGCCAGCACAGTGTGCCCCAGACCGAGCAGATTAACAGAATCTTAATTTCTCCAAGCTCTGGAGGCTGGAAGCCTGACTTGAAGGCGACAGCGGGGCTAGCTGTCCTGAGGCTCTCTCCTTGGCGTGTGGATGGCTGTCTTTGTGTGTCATCCGTCTCTGTGTCTGTCTCATCTCTTCTTACAAGGACACCAGACACATTGAACTAGGGCCCTCCCATATGACCTCATTTAACTTAATCACCTCTTTGTGTTTTTTGTTTTGTTTTGTTTTGTTGGGGTTTTTTTTTAGAGAGAGAGAGAGAGAGAGCAGGGGTAGGGGGTGGTAAGACAGGGAGAGAGAGCAGCGAATCCCAAGCAGCCTCCATGCCCAACGTGGAGCCCAAGACAAGGCTAGATCTTACAACCCTAAGATCACAACCTGAACTAAAATCAAGAGTCGGACGCTAAACCAACTGAGCCACCCACGTGCCCCAACGGAATCACCTCTTTGAAGACCCCATCCCAATTAGAGCCGCATTCTGAGGTCCTGGGATCAGGATGTCCACATGTGAATTTAGAGGGACACAATTCAGCCCAATAGGGAGCATGTTTAAGTTCTCTTCTGACTGTCTGCTTTTCTGAGGGAAAGAAACAGCAAGATCGTCCTCCAGAGGGAAGAATGTAGTGTTTGAGGTCCTGGGAGAGAAGAGGTATGACATCGTCACCAAGGGGCAGGCAGGAGTGGACACAGTCATAGGGTACTAGCAGGGGCAGACACAGTCGGGGTGGGCGGGGGTGGACAGAGCCCCCAGGGGGCGGGCAGGGGTGGACACGGTCACTAGAGGGCAGGCAGGAGTAGACAGAGTCATAGGGTGCGGGCAGGGGTGGACAGAGTCACCAGAGAGTGGGAGGTAGTGGGCAGAGTCACCAAGGGACAGACAGGGGTGGGCGGAGTCACTAGAGGGTGGGCAGGAGTAGACACAGTAGGGGAGTGGGCAGGGGTGGACAGAGCCCCCAGGGGCGAGCACGATGGATGAGGAAAGGCACATCATTTCCCGGCAGCACTAAGCTCCAGCTTGGCACCAGACCCCAGCATCTAACTGCCCCCTCTGCCCAGTAGCACCCTGGGCCCTGCTCTCCAGTTACTGTGCTCAGTGCTGACCAGCGTTTGTTAACATCAATAGATGAACTGCGACTTTGAAACCTAGAGGGAATGGTGTTTATGAACAGTGTCAGACATCCGAGTACTGGATTGGAATACCAGCTTTACCACTTCTTGGTTGGATGGTTCGGGGCAAGTCACTGATCTGCTTTGTGCCCCTGTTTTCTCATCTGTAAATCAGCTGGAAATAATGAAGAGGCTTCACTGGCGTTGGTCATTGTGGTGAAATGCCATATCCACGAAGTGCAAAGGCACCCGAAATTTAGCTGTCATCACCATCGTCATCTGAAAAACCAGGACCTCAGCATGGACTGGGCTGACATTTACCTATTGGGTTATGTACCCACGAAATAGTCACAAATTTCAAGGAAATTCATGGCAAACTTGTAACTCCTACACAGGGGATGAAAGACAATGCTTACAGTGGAAGAGCGGAGCTTCAATTTGCCAAGATACTGCGTGGCTGTGGGTATCCAAGAGTTGGGACTTAGAAGGACCAACCAAAGGAAATGAAGGGATGTGGACCTGGCGTTGGCAGGGGTGGGTGTGATTACAGGGAATCATGGGAAATATAAGTCCACAGATAGAAAGGGCATCCCCTCCTCGACTTGCCCTTCAACTTTGGTGTCAGCTTCTGATTTGGACAAGATTCTGTCTTAGGTGAGTCACGTGGTTTTCACCTGCCCTGCTAACTGTCACTGAAGCAGGAATAAAGAGATGATCAAGGTCGCTTGCAGAGGAAAGGAGAGGGACGTGAGGAATTCACGTGTGGGGAGAATTTGGTCTTATTCACCTAGTGTGCCATCACCTCACTGTGGCGCGCATCACCCTTTCCACAATAATGTATCAGATGCCACAAGAAAGGGGGACCCGCTAAATTCCAAGAGAAGACACCTGTAGACATCTTTAAAGGTTTTCCCCTTGCAGTATCCACACAAAATGGCCTGATCTCTGACTCAGAAACAACTAGAGGAGGCGCACTTTCTCACCAAGGTGTACGTCCGGTGGCAGGGAGCAGAACAGCAGTAGGGATGGCAGCCTGGGCCAACAAAGCAGGAGGACCAGGAGGAGACGGGACACGCCGAGGCTGGTCGGGGATGAATCAGGAGAACAAGGCGTGTTCTTGGACTCACCACAGCCATGGTTTTGTCATGACGACGTGCCGGCCTGAATATCTCCCTGCGGCTCAGCAAAGCCTGCTGGGGCCTGACGCCAAGGTACAGAAACTCTCTGAGAAAACATCCTTGGCTGGCAGAGCCAGCTCGGAGACGGCTCTAGAAGGAGTTAAGTGCTCAGGCAAAGGAGGCTGACCTTCCTTCCCCTTTTTATGATAGCTTGTTAACTCTTCTGTCTAAGGAAAATGAAAGAAATGCTGAGGAACATATATTGAAGAAGTGAGCCCTTCTCCCCTCTCCCTCAGACCTGCTCTCTGGAAAAGCCAGGGGTGAGGGCCTCTGCCCATTCCCACACACAAAGAAGTATTTGTCACCCAGGCCAGAGCTATTTTTCCACTTGATACTTTTATTTGACAACGTATCTCGGCTACGGTACCACATCGCTATGTACAACTCTGTTTCATGCTTCCCACCGCTTCATCAGTACTCCATTGACTAGGACTTTTTACATTTATTGATCTAGTCTTATGTGGATAGATATTTAGATTGTGCGGTTTTTTATTTTCTAGTCTTATCAGAACAGTGCTATACTGTATATCCTTTGTACATATATTTTTGCACGCCTGTAGGAGTCTTGGGGGCGAGTGGGCCACTGGAGAGAATCTCCTCCGGTTTGCTCCAGATGAAGCCAAGGCAGCCCAGGCGCTTTTGGCAAAGGCTGCACGGGGCCCAGGTCCATCACGGCAGAGGGCTCCCAGGGCACCTGGGGGAACCGAGCCAAAGCTGGCTGGGAAGGGACTGGGTCACATTTGAAGTCTTCCCTGGCCACTGGGCCTGGGGAGGGAGACTGCCCTCAGAGACCTTGGGGAATTCACGCAGACATCACCCAGGCCTCCCCCAGAGCTGCCGCCCCCGGGACAGGCCCACTGTGGGTAAATGAAGTCAGCAATGCCAGAAGGGAGGGGTCAGCCGGGACTCTCTCTTGCCTATTCCAGTGGCTTTAGAAAACACTAATTTCGGGGCGCCTGGGTGGCTCAGTCATTAAGCGTCTGCCTTCGGCTCAGGTTATGATCCCAGGGTTCAGGGATCGAGCCTAGTATAAGGCTCCCTGCTCAGCGGGAAGCCTGCTTCTCCCTCTCCCACTCCCCCTGCTTGTGTTCCCTCTCTCGCTGTGTCTCTCTCTGTCAAATAAATAAACAGAATCTTAAAAAAAAAAAAAAGAAAAGAAAACACTAATTTAGCCCCTGAGCGCCCAGGCTCCATGCTTGAGAACTGGGCCCGGGAGGGAGGGATGGCGGCAGGAGGGGCGGTGGCGGGAGGGGCACAGTCCAGCTTCACTGTCATAACGAGCAGTCACTGAACAAGCACCAGCCTCCAGCTGTCGGCTGTAACCTCAAGGGCATGAGGCAG
Source organism: Eumetopias jubatus (assembly GCF_037043125.1). Classification (NCBI taxonomy): domain Eukaryota; kingdom Metazoa; phylum Chordata; class Mammalia; order Carnivora; family Otariidae; genus Eumetopias; species Eumetopias jubatus. Next base: position 1,250,727 of record NW_028274861.1, on the reverse strand, counting down.
GCATCTCGCCCAGTGTTACTTAAGGAACTAGAAAGGCTTATAACATATAGCTTGTAACACTGACAAAAATATCTTGGTTACCTTTTGCACTCCTGAGCTGTGGCATGCCTAAACATCCTACTGCTTATGTTCCTCTTTTATCGTCTTTCTAACCCAATTTTCAAGTGAGTGTCATAAAAATCACTCTATCCAGGAAGTCAGCGCCGTAATCTCCACGACATAAACTTGGACAGCAAGATACAGAATGCTGTTGGGACACCCTGATGTGCTCTCACAATGTGCTCCTTCGGGAAGTTACCGGCAGCTCAGCGGGACATGAGGATCCACACCGGGGAACGGAACAGAGGAACCGCTCGGCTGTCGCTGGGGACCCGTTAGGTTTCGTGAGAAACTGCGATCTGAGAGGACACAGAAGCATTACGCCATCGGCGCAGGTCCTGCTCATTCGTGCGTTTGCCTTCTGGGAAGGTTTCTTTGACCATAAAACATCAAGACGAGCACACAAACAAAACATTAGCCCGAGACCCTGCGCGGCTCTGTTCTAATGTGATGTATGGCACAGCCGAAGTTCTCCTGTCGTTGTTTATGTATCTGCGAGCGCGTCTTGTCTCCGTTAGTATCAGCCCTCTAAGGGCAGTGCGCGGCCCCTGTAATTTCTCTCCCTGGTGTTGCTTCGGTTCTCCCTGGGCTGCGCGGGAAAGGCTTGCCGTAGACAACGACTCGGAGGTCACAGACCATCACAGACGCCTCGAAATGCCTTGCTTGCTCACGTCATCAAGAAATCTTCAACGGAGGCAAAATGCCCTCCGAGCTGGACACTTAGAAATTCAACACAAGAACCACACACACACAAGCCCTGGTTCGGAAGATGCTGCCGGTAGAGAGGCATAGCTTGCCGTTTGTGTGATGGGGGTGCTGCACGCCTGGGCTTGCGGTGTTGGAAACATTAACGGGAGGTTGGGATCCATCCCCGACAAAGGCTGGTACCTGGGCTGCAGCCTCGGCTCCCCCACCTCCCCCTGGCTCCACCAGCCGGGTCCCACCAGCCTGCACCCCGTCCTCTTGGCAGAGGGGCCCTGAAGGAGGCCGTCGGCGTCCCTGGGAGCCCTGGCGGAGCTAGGGGGCAGTTGTGCTACGTGAGCAGCTCAGGCGGCTGGGGACTTGTGGCCTCCAGAGCCGGCTCTCGGTCCCCTGTCCCCAGGGCTCCCAGGCTTTGAGCTCAGGAGCCCGTCACAAGTCAGAGTACTGACATCTTTTGGACCAAAGATGACACTATTTATCCTGCTTATCTTTACACTTCATTTTTCCTTCCTCGTGGACTTAGCCCAGATCTTAGGGCGACGTCTTATAAGGGAACCGAGGGACGATGTTACACAGAAGGAAGCTGAGGCTGGGAGGGGTCCGTGCTCAGCATATGGTCCTCTGCGTGGTCTTGTCCCAGCACAGGCCGGGCGGCCCGCTCCTCCATCCTCTTGCTGCCCGCAGGCTCTACCCCTGGGAGCCCAGCCGAACCAACTGCACGCTTCCCTGGGGAATAGGCCTTGAAGTGGAATGGCCTCCCCAGCGGGGCCTGAACAGCCCATCACTAAAAACATTCTGCTGGTATGTGGTACTTTACTCATTATTTAAATTCACAGTAACCCGCCAAGATAAACTAGGTTATCACCGCTTTTCAACAGATGAGGAGTCTGAAATATATGGTGATTAGCGCACCCAGGCTGGCACAGAGAATGAGCAGCAGAGGCAGCTCTGAATTCCTGACCTCTGTCCCAAGCCCAGAGCCCTCTGTGAAGTGCCCCACGGCCAGTCCAGGAGAAAGGGAGTGAACGGGGGATGGGACAGGGGAGCATAGACCTCTGGATACAGAAGCGGCTGCAGCACAGACAGATGTAGCTATGGATCTAGAGACCATAAACATAGTTACCGTCATTGATACACTGTGACTGTCGATCCGATGGTTATGGATGCAGAGGTAAATATATGGTCATAGATAGACATTGACAAAGATAGAGACAGATACAAAGTGCTCCTTTGAGCTGGCCAAATTAAAATTCTTTTTTTTTTTAATTTTATTTATTTGACAGAGAAAGCTAGAGAGAGAGAGCACAAGCAGGGGGAGAGGCAGAGGGAGAGGGAGAAGCAAGCTCCCCACTGAGCAGGGAGCCCGATGCAGGACTCGATCCCGGGACCCTGGGATCATGACCTGAGCCAAAAGCAGACGCTTAACTGACTGAGCCAACCAGGTGCCCCCCAAATTAAAATTCTGAGATGCAACTAGAAAGCCTGGGTCTAGAGACTGTAGCTCCTGGCTTCCTTCAGTCCACAGAACTCCTTGCTGAAGGGACGCCATGCCAGGGAGTGCAGGACGCTGGTTCCATAGACTCAAAGGCATGATAAAATTTCCCTCTCTCTTGTTCATCAAAATCAACATTCTATGTAGTTGGAAAATTTTGGAGCTTCCTGGGACAGCGTGGGAGAGTAGTTTATAAATAATTCTACTTTGTCTTTATATATGCAAGGATAGAAGGGAAACTCAAAAAAACAGTAAAAATATTTGTTTTATGTTTTACTATTATAAAATTAAATTATAATTTAAGAGCTTCAATACATTTCTAACCATGGTAGATTTTAAGGTAATTATGTGTCTCTTCAGTAATATATTTGCTATCAACTTATTGCATAAAAGGATTGCTTGTGAATTCAAAATTATTTTTAGATTTATAGCACTTTCAAGTGAAAAAGGGGTTTTTCAGAAATACTTCCGATTTCCAATGTCTGGTGAATCTTCCATTTGCCATCAATAATGCCTCCAAGAGAAATCCTCCTTCATATAAATCCAACCTGACATTCCTATAATGCACAGTGCAAGAGAGTGCTCTTAGGGCAAGAAATAATATCTCTGTGAATTATATTAGGCCAGCCTGTTGAAAACATTCATCCCACAATTTATGAATTCAGATGCTCCTGGAATATGCTTTGGTATTCTAAGGAGATGTAGGTGTTTTCATTTTCATTGGCTGTCTTGATAAATGTTTATTGTGGGCACTGAAAACTGCTGATCTGGAAAAACATTTTTGTACTCATTTGTTTGCCTGCCTCTAATGTTTATTACTCACATTATCAAAATTGTACATCTCTATTATGCAGCCTAAGGTTGTTTCGTTATTGTGATTTTTCCAACATAAAGCAGCATCGGTGGAAGCCTCGATGTGCAATGTCCGGCTGTACCCGCGCCTGGGCTGTCTGTCCGGGGGGAGCTTGGGGAGCACAGAAGCAGAGGTCTGGCTGGAGACACTGTCCTGTTTAGTGTGGTGTGACTTCATGTTGCTTCATGTGCTGTGCAGTGTTGTGTTGCATTACGCTGCCCATGGTATATTGTCTTACATCACCCAGAGACCATAGAGGCACGGTTGCAATGCAAAAAATAACAATTTCGTGTGGACTGAGGACAGAGTAAGTGTTTGGGCTAAATGATACATACCGTCCACACTGTCTACATTCACAGGGCAGTTGGTACTCTCTTCACTTTCTGTCCTGTCACTGTATCATTACAATATGGGGTTTGATGGGGCACCTGGGTGGCTCAGTCGGTTAAGCGTCTGACTCCTCCTGATTTTGGCTCAGGTCATGATCTCAGGGTGGTGGGATGGAGCCCCGTGTCGTGCTCCATGCTCAGTGGGGAGTCTGCTTGAGGTTCCTCTCTCTCTCTCCCTCTGCCCCTCCCCCTACTCGCTCTCTCAAATAAATAAATCAATCTTTAAAAAGAATATGAGGATTGATTTGTTCATTTGGTTGTTTTAAAAGTTAAAGTCTGGCAGAGGATCATAGGGGAAGGGAGGGAAAAATGAAACAAGACGAAACCAGAGAGGGAGACAAACCGTAAGAGACTCTTAACCTCAGGAAACAAACGGAGCGTTGCTGGAGTGGTGGGGGGTGGGAGTGATGGGGTGGCTGGGTGATGGACATTGGGGAGGGAGGTATGTGCTATGGTGAGCGCTGTGAATTGTGCAAGACTGTTGAATCACAGACCTATACCTCTGAAACAAATAATACATTATATGTTAATTAAAAAAAAGAAAGAAAGAAAGAAAAGTTATACTGATCACATTGAAAAAAAAAAAGTTAAAGTCTGGGATCTCAAAACTTACCCAGCCTGCTGCCTCTGGATGTGTGTGTGTGTGTGTGTGTGTGTGCACGTGTGTGTTTTGAAGATCCCAGGGAACTGGGATGCTACAATTTATCTTCATAACCAGTTCTAATGCCCAAGCTCCCGAGTCAGCAGCCTTTATCAATACAAGTGAGGAGGCTCAGTTCCTCTCAGGCTGCACACTCAGTTCTTCTTACAGTGATGTCTGTCTTGCTTAGCTCCTGGCCTACTCCTGGGAGTGGGATTTAACCTGTTATTTGAATAATATTTATAAGAAAAAGCATGCAAATAAACATGTAGCATTAAATGAAGAATTATTTGTGAAAGCCACTCAATCATTTCCTGTAGTCAGGTCACTGAAAAGGAACCATACACTATTCATTTTCTGAAAGATTTGTTTCAGAAGCATTAGAAATCCAAGTGGGAATAAATCAGATTAATTTTCAAAATTAGCAGGGATAAGCTTTATTCTGAAATCATGAATGTTCTCTTTTAATTAAATTCAAATCCATTCATTTGATTAATTTGTTAATTGTCTTGTTTGAATCTTCTGTATTCATATTCGAAGTTTACTTATCAGTTACTGAGAAACTTGTGTGAGTCTCAACATCTTTGAGGATGTGTCTACTGTTTTAAATTATGTCAGTTTTGCTTTATATATTTTAGAGTATGTTATCAGATGATGCGAGTGTAGGGTTACTAACTTACTGTTGGATTGATCTTTATCTGATAATATTTCTTCTATGTGGGCTCATAATGTCTATCTTCAATGAAATGATACCAGCTTTCTTTATTTTTATTTCTTTATTTTAATTCCAGTTAGTTGACATGTGGCGTTATATCAGCTTCAGGTTTCCATACGTCACCCTGTGCTTAACACAAGTGCCCTCCTTCATCCCCTTCACCTGTGTCCCTCCCCCACCCACCTCCCTCTGGTGAGCGTCAGTCTGTCCTCTGTTATTAAGACTTGTTTCTGGTTTTGTCTCTCTCTTTTGCTCTCTCTCTCTCTCCCAGCTGTCTTTGATTAGTATTTGCATGGTATATAATTTTCATCCTTTTACTTTGTTTTATTTAAAAAAAAAAACTTTTCTGGGGGCGCCTGGGTGGCTCGGTTGGTTAAGCATCTCCTTTCAGCTCATGTCATGATCCCAGGGTTCTGGGATCAAGTCCCACATCAGGAGCCTGCTTCTCCCTCTACCCGTGCCCTTCTCCCCTGCTCATGCTCTCTCACTCCCCCCTCTCTCTCAGTAAATAAAATCTTAAAAAAAAAAAACCTTTTCTTTTGAAATAATTATAGCTTTACAGGAAATTGCAAACTTAGTATAGAGGGGTCCTGCTTATCCTTCACCCAGTTCCCCCCAGTGGTTGCATCTTTCTTTTTTTTTTTTTTTAAAGATTTTATCCATTTATTTGAGAGCGAAAGAGTGAGCCTGAGGTGGGGAGGGGCAGAGGGAGAGGGAGAAGCAGTGCTGAGAGGGAATTTCATAGCAGTCAGTGCCGACTCAAGATCTCAAATTAATAATCCAAGTTCCTCGCTCAGGAAACTAGAAGAAGAAGAGCAGAATTAAACCAATGCATGCAGAAGAAAGGAAATAAATATCAGAGCAGATCAGTGAAACAGAGAATAGGAAGACAAGATAGTAAATCAGTGAAAGCAAAAGTATTCACCAATCTCAGGGATGACAGAGGGGACATTACCGCTGGTCCCGAGCCATTGAAAGGGTCATTGCGGAATACGCCACTGACAGCTGTACCCCAGCTTAGATGAGATGGACCGATTCTTCCCAAACCACAGACTATCCAAACTCGGTCAGAATTAAACAGATCGTATGAATGGTTCTACAAACAGTAAGGAAATGGAGTTAGCAATTTAAAATCTCCAGGAAGGAAATATCTAGGTCCAGATGTTTTCAATGAAGAATTCCTTGAGACTTTTAAAGAAGACTAGTGTCATTTTTACAGAGTAGTTTCCAGAATATAGTTGAGGATGGAACACTGCCCAGGCTCGTGTTAGGAGTCCAGTTACTATCCTCCTGTCAGCACAAGAGAAAGACAGCACAACAAGAGAAAACAAATATCCCTTGTGAATAGAGACACAAAAAAAATTCTTTAAGAAAATAATTGCCTGTTGATATCCACAATATATATAGAAAATTCGACATCATGATGATGTGGGGGTTATTCCAGGTACTTAAGGCCCATTCCGACATTCTAAAATCACCCAGTGTAATCCACTCTATGAACAGGTTAAAAGAAAATTATAGGATCATATCAACATGTGACTACATCCAACACCCATTCATGATAAAAACTATCCACAGTTTGGATTAGATGGTAATTACCTTAATTATATTTAAAGGGCATCTGTAAAAACATAGAGCCAACATCATACTTAACAGTGAAATTCTGAATGCCTCTCCTTTCAGACTGGGAGTAAGTCAAGGATGTTTGTTCTTAACCACTGTTATTTAACTGACATTTCTAGCTACATAGAATAAGGCAAGTAAAGGAAAATAAAGGAATTCAGATTGGAAAGGAAGAAACAAAAATGTCCCCATTTGCAGACGACATGATTGTGTATATAGACAATCCCAAGGAACTGATGAAAAACCTGGAACTAATGATAATGAATAGGTTCAGCGAAGTGGCCAATTATAAGATCACCACTCAAATACCAATCCCATTTCCAACATGTGGAAACTGAAATTAAAAATGAAGTACTCTTATAGGCAGTACTAATGAAAACAAAATCTTAGGTATGCTGAAAATAACTGTGTTCATGAAAGTAATCAAAGACACTATAAAATGCCAGTTTTCCTAAAATTGAATATAGGTTTAATACAGTTCCCATTAAAATCTCAGCGAGGTTTTTTTTTTTTTTAAGAGATTTTATTTATTTATTTGACAGAGAGAGAGACAGCGAGAGAGGGAACACAAGCAGGGGGAGTGGGAGAGGGAGAAGCAGGCTCCCCATGGAGCAGGGAGCCTGACGCGGGGCTCGATCCCAGGACCCTGAGAGCAAGACCTGAGCCGAAGGCAGATGCTTAACAACTGAGCCACCCAGGTGCCCCGAAGTTTTGTTTTTTGCTTTTACTTTTTTAGACACAATAAGCTTATTCTAAAACTAATTTGTCAAGGCTAAAATGGCAAAAACGGCCTTCATAAGGAGAATAGAGTGAGAAGGGTCACTTCCTGATGTTAAGGCATACTACCTAGCTTTATTTACCAACACAGTGTGTAAGAAGAAATAAAGATCAGTGGAATGGTGTGGAGAACCCAGAAATAGACACTCCCAAAGGCTCAAGTGATTTTTTTAAGAAAAAAATTCCATTATGATAACATTAAAAAGAATAAAATAATTATAAATAAAATAATTGTTAAGAACGAGCAACAAAAGTGCAACACTTGTACTTTGAAAACTCCAAAGCAGTGTCAAAATATACTAAAGGAGACCTAAGTAAATGGAAAGACATCCTAGATATCATGGATTAGAAGTATTAATATTGTTAAAATGGCAGTACTCCCCAAATTGATCTACATATTCTGTGCTATCCCTCTCAACATCCCAGGTGACTTTTTTGCAGAAATTGACAGGCTGATTTTAAAATTATACGGAAACACAAGGGACCCAGAATAGTGAAAAACGGTTTTGAAAAAGATGAATAAAATTTTAGTATTCACACTTTTCCATTTCAAAACTTTATTCAACGTTAGAATAATCTAGACAGCATAGAACTCGCAAAAATTCAGAATTGAAAGTTCAGAAACAAAGCCTCAAATTTGTGGTTAATTGCTTTTCAACATGGGTGCCTAGAAAACTCCATGGGGTAGAGGGGTATATTTAGGTGAGTGCTCTTTTTTTTTTTTTTTTGGACCCGGTACTGTTGGTGAGATTCTCCCATTTTGTTGTGGGTAGCCGTAATTCATTCATTTTGTCGTTACATAGTATGTCTTTTATCCATTCTACTGTTGCTGGATATTTGGGTAGCTTATTAGTCTTGCCTATTAGAAATGATAATTCCATGTCATACTTGACTCAGTTGGCACACGTTGCTAGTGTTTATATACCTAAAGAGTGGAATTGTTGGGTTTTGGATTGTGCGATGTTCCACTTCAGTAGATACTGCAAATGCTTTTGCAAGGTAATGTATCCAATTATACTGTAATGAGCGTGTGGAAGAGTTCCTGTTGCTTCACATGTTTGCTGACACTTGGCATTGTCAGCCTTTTTAACTTAGCATTTCCAATATTTATGTAGTAGTTGTGATTTTCACATGCATTTTCTGGAAAAATAAGTTGGACACCTTTTCATAGGATTTGGGGAATCTTTCTTATTTGGGAAGAGCCTGTTAAAATCCCTTGCCATTTTTCTTCTAAGTTATCCCTTCTTTTCTTAACTGTTTATGGGCCATTGTGTATTCTGGCTGGGAGTTTCTTATTAGTTATATGTTGCAATTATTTTTTCCTCCCTGGTGTGCTTTGTTGAAGAGATGTTCCTAATTTTGATTAAGTCCACTTTATTAATCTTTTCATTTGGAGTTAGTTGGGGATTTTGGTTTTGTTTTTTAAATTTTTGTTTGTGGAGAAGGAGGAATCTTGTTAGGGTTGGTGGGGAAGAAATGACTCTCTGCCAAAAAGTTGTGAAAATATCTGTAATATCTTTTAGGGCTTTATAGTTTTGACTTTGACATTTAGAAGCAGAAATCATTTGGAATATATTCTTATGTTTTGATTGATACAGAGCTTTAGTATTTATTAGCTCCTGTCATCTCCTATAGATACCTAATAAATTAGTTTCTCAGTACTGTTTATTGAGAAGACCACAGTGTCCTCGTTGGTCTGCAGGAGCGCCTTTCTCATTAATCTAGTGTCCATTCTTATCTGGGCCTCCCTTCTGGAGTCTCTGTGTTCCCATTGGTATAATTATCTATCTTAGAGGAATACCATCTTGTCTTCATTGCTCTACTTTAATATTTTACTTTTGTTACACTGTGGAATCCACCTTCCACGTTTCTCACATTTGTCTTGTTCATTCTTGGCCTTGGCATTTCCCTCTAAATATTAGGAATACCTTGTCAATTCCTCTCAAAAAACATGTTACGATTTTGATTGGGTTTGTGTTAAATACATATTACCAGTTGATGGGCACATGACCTCTTTAGATTCTGATTTTGGAGAATGATGTATTCTGTGTGTTTAGGTTTTATTTAACTTCTTTCAATAATGTTTGATAGTTTTCGTTTAGAGAACTTGCCTTTTGTTAGTTATAGTCTCACCTTAGTTTTTCTTATTGCTGAAATGGGCGTATTTAAAAAATACTTTCTTGCTTGTCATTACTTCTATTTCTATACTTGTTTTCTAGGTCATTAATTTCTGTGTTTATATTTGCTTACATCCTTGTACTTTCTTTGGGGTTCATTGGCTCCCCCTGCCCCTGCTTTCAAGTGGACATTTAGCTCGTATTTTTAGCTTCCTTTATATATTGTATGCATTGAATTGTGAATATTTTCCTCTTAACATTTTCTTTTGGCTCTGGCAGAATGGTTTCACACACGTTGCTGCGTTGAGTTTTTATTATCATTCAGTTAAAAATATTTTCTAATTTCCGTTGTGATTTCTTTTTTGACCTAAGAGTTCTTTAGATCTTAATAATTGACCTTTCTTTATTCATGTTAGAAAAAGGTAGCTTTATCCCACAACATATCGTTTTCACCTTTAACGACTTATATTTGTTTTTATTGCTTGCTTACTGACAGGTAATCCATTTCTTTTTCATGTGTGGGTAAATCTTTACTTAGGTCTCCAAAAATATAAGTACTTCATGAAATTGTGTTCTTATTATATATTTTTCCTTTAGTTTGATACAGCTTTTCCAATTGACAAAATTATTAGTAATGATTAAATAAATGCACGAATAGCAAATACTTGTCTAAATTTATATGCTGTAAGTCCCTTTGAGTTTTTGTCCTTTTCTGCTTTATAAAAGAATATCTCTCAAATTTATAGGGTTGACTTTTTTGTCTGCTCAGTTGTCCATTTATTCATTTATTCAACATTCAGTAAGTGTTTTATTTATGATGTGTTTTGTTTTGTGTTAGGCTTTGGAAGAATCCTATTCTCACTCTCGAGGGTTAGTCTACTAGGGAGGACATAATTTATTATAGGGCAAAAACTGCTATATTGTATGTATGAGTTCAGTTAAAGAGGCCACAGAAAAGGCAATATTTAACATTTTTCAGAAATGGAGACGTTTTCAAGTCATCATAAATGCTGTTTTCATGGTTTGTTAACGGGAAAGAATCGTTAAAAAGTCCAACTAAAGGGCGCCTGGGTGGCTCAGTTGGTTAAGCAACTGCCTTCGGCTCAGGTCATGATCCTGGAGTCCCAGGATCGAGTCCCGCATCAGGCTCCCTGCTCGGCAGGGAGTCTGCTTCTCCCTCTGACCCTCTTCCCTCTCATGCTCTCTCTCATGCTCTCTCTCTCAAATAAATAAATAAAATCTTTAAAAAAAAAGTCCAACTAAAAAATGAATTTAAATATAAATTATACAAATTGTTAAAACAAATTATTAATGTTAATTGCTTCAGTATAAATTTTAATTATAACTTTTTTTAGTTGTTTTTACTAGCTATTTCTACTTTGTAATAGAATGGTATTACTTTATAAACTTGCATATAGATAATTAGTGTTTTATATTACTCTCTGCAGAATCAAAGAATTCCATTGGACATGGTATTTCTTAGGAGTTCAGAAAAGCAGGTATTTATATTTGTATTTAAATTGCTGATCATTTAGTATTTTAGCAGTTTAATTTTCATTTTGAAAGGTAAAAGTTAAATTTATTCTTATAAAAAGTTTTCTTCGAATGATAATACATTGAATTCATTAATTCTAAATCACATTTAACTGTTGATATTTAAAATGAAAATCTTTATATGTTTGTTTTAAAAAATATAATCCTATCAATAATCCTATCACAACCTTTATATCAAATGAGTGCTTTTGTTCAAAGCTATATTGATAGCGAAGTAATTAAATGATGTTGCTTGAAATTTGATTGCTATTCTGTATTTGCAGTTTTATTAATTCAGCAAACGTTTATTTACCACCTACTATGTGCCAGGCACTACTTGTCTCTTGGGATACAAAGGGGGCTAAGATGGGTGGGGGAACAGAAGAGGAAGCAGACAGTTTGTGTAGGTGAGTTGAAGTGGGCTTCGCAGGATACATGATATTTATATGACCTGAGCTCTCACCAGTGAGGAGAAGGTGGAAAAGGGGAAATGAGACGGAAGCCTCATGTGGTCAAGGAGAAGACCTGTGTGTTGGAAGTCAGGAAACTCAAAATCTAGTCTGCTTTGGCCAATTTTTAATTATATGACCTAGACACATGGTCACCCATTTTCTTAATGTCTAAAATGATGAGAGGTTTATCAGCTAATACCCAAGTTCCTTCTGCCTTGCATTTCTGACTGTGAAATAAATAGTATTTTTTTCTCTTTAAATTTTTTTATTGTTCTGTTAATCACCATACATTACATCATTAGTTTTTGGTGTAGTGTTCCATGATTCATTGTTTGTGCATAACACCCAGTGCTCCACGCAGAATGTGCCCTCCTTAATACCCATCACCAGGTTGACCCATCCACCCACCGCCCTCCCCTCTAGAACCCTCAGTTTGTTTTTCAGAGTCCATCGTCTCTCATGGTTCGTCTCCCCCTCCAGTTCGCCCCCTTCATTCTTTCCCTCCTGCTATCTCCTTCTTTTTTTTTTTTTCTTAACATATATTGCATTATTTGTTTCAGAAGTACAGGTCTGTGATTCAACAGTCTTGCACAATTCACAGCGCTCACCATAGCACATACCCTCCCCAATGTCCATCACCCAGCCACCCCATCCCTCCCACCCCAACCCTCTCCAGCAACCCTCAGTTTGTTTCCTGAGATTAAGAATTCCTCATATCAGTGAGGTCATATGATACATGTCTTTCTCTGATTGACTTATTTCGCTCAGCATAACACCCTCCAGTTCCATCCACGTCATTGCAGATGGCAAGATCTCATTCCTTTTGATGGCTGCATAATATTCCATTGTATATATGAACCACATCTTCTTTATCCATTCATCTGTCGATGGACATCTTGGCTCTTTCCACAGTTTGGGTATTGTGGACATTGCTGCTATAAACGTTGGGGTGCACGTACCCCTTCGGATACCTACATTTGTATCTTTGTGATAAATACCCAGTAGTGCAATTGCTGGATCATATGGTAGCTCTATTTTCAACTGTTTGAGGAACCTCCATACTGTTTTCCAGAGTGGTTGCACCAGCTTGCATTCCCACCAACAGTGGCAGGAGGGCGTCACTGCGCACAGTGCTGCATGTAAGCCCCCCCCAGCAGCCAGCAGGGTTACCGATTAGACCGCCCGACAGCACCCACCACACTCGGTGCTGCACACGGCAAAATGCACACTGTCCTCAGCGGGACACGGAACATCCTGCAAGGTGCAAAAAGTGCTCGGTCACAAAACGAGGAGCGAAGCATTGAAGAGAATCGCTCTCACACGAAGCACGCGCTCCCACCACAGGGAGCGAGGTGAGAAGGGCAGCGACGAGGCACTTCGGGAGCCCCACAACCACGTGCGGACGAAGCAGCAGGCCTCTCAATAACCGGCGGGGCCGAGACGTGTCTGCTGAGCTGCATGGAAAGGAGAGTACCACAGGCCAACATTCATGGGACGGAGCCAAAGTCCTGTTTCGAGGGAAACTTAGACGGTAAATGCCTGGATAGGAATAGAAAAAATCTCAAGTCGGTGCTTAAATTTTGACCCTAAGAACGTACAATACCAAGAAAAGGACAAAAGCGTGAAACCGAACGCGAGTCCTTTGGGAAGAGCACCACAAGTGCATAAAACAGTAGCTGACTGACCAAACTCAGAAGGTGCGGTGGGGCAGAGAGAGGGAAGGGGAGAGACACAAAGACTCTAAAATCAGGAACGGAAGAGGAGGGCTGACACCAGAATAATTCAGAAACTGAAAGCATTTTAAGGGAACACTAGTAACAACTGCTTGCCGACAGTTGAGAGAGCTTAGATGAGACGCACGCATCCTTGAAAGACACACACTGGAAAATTTTCTTTTTTTTTTAATGTTAAAAAGATTTTATTATCAGAGGTTGGAAGACAGAGGGCTCACCCTGGCGTGCCCCGCGGTGACCCTGGGCCTCCGTCTGGGGTGGTGCCCCCGAGGGGACATGATCGGTGGAGGGTTCCCCCCCCGGCATGAGTTGGGACAGGCACTCGCCGGGCATCTGTCCCTGAGGCCCTCTGTGCGCTGGCTCTGGGGTCAATGGGACAATGCTTTCCGGGAGGGCCTCTCGTGAGGTCTGATGCTCCGCCCTGAGGGGTGCACGTATTTCCTAGGCCTAGGAGTGTTGGACTACCAGGGGCTGGGCACCAACTTCAGGGACTACACCATTGTGTTCACCCAGCTAGAGTTCAAGGACGAGGCGTTCAACACCGTGGAGCTGTACAGTAAGTGGTGGGCACCACGGGCCGGCCCCACGAACTCCCTGCCACGGGCGGCCACACTGGGCAACCTCCCGCTGACTGTGCTGAGCCCCGGGCCTCCAGGGTCCCAGAGCAGCATCCCTGCCCTTCGGCCCCCTGCAGGAGGGGTGGCTGGGGCAAGGGGCACACGTGGTGAGGGCTCCCCTCCCGCCCCACAGGCCGGACAGAGCTGGCCAGCCAGGAGGCCCTGCGCCTCTTTGCTAGGTGGAGCCAGTCCTGGGCTTCCTGTCTCAGCAGCAGGCCACATTGAGGCCGGACCGTGAGTGTCACCCGATGCCCACGGGCCCCTGGCTGACTTCTGTGGGTCTTGGGGTCCCTCCGAGCCTCAGGGAGTCAGGCAGGGTGGGGGTGGGGAGCTCTACACGGAGTCTCCTGCTCCTGCCCAAAGCCAGGCCTGCAGGGCCGGCCCCGTCTCGGGCGAGGCCGTGGGCAGAGCGGGGTGGCCGCGGTGTGTCCTGGGTGCCCACCCTCACAAGTCCTCTTACCCCCCAGTCACCTGTGCGCACAAGGCTTTCCAGGTCAGCTGTCCTCCTGAGCATCACCCCAGATCCGACACCCCAGAGCTCTGCCCCGAGAAGGCCCGGGGACCGGGACGGGGCTGACACCCCTCCAGGTGAATCTGGGGTCGTGCAACGCTCTGCTTGGGTTTCAGTGGATGCATCGACCTCCCGGTGGGACTGTGCCCGCCGAGTCCTGTGAGGCTCGCCAGGCGCTGGCCTCCTTGCTCAGCCGCCTGGGAGCTTGGTGTGGGGCGGGCTGCTCTCAGGACTCACGGCAGTTCCAAATAAAACGATCCCACAAGGCCCTACAGATGCCTCTCACCTGTGTGCCGAGAGCGGACGGCAATGTCAGACGGGGCGCTGCCCTCTCGGGACTCCGGTCGGTGCAGGGGGAGGAGGTGGGCGTGGGGCTCACCGAGGGCTGGGCCATACAGCCCCGAACCAGCTCTGGGTGGGGGGCACGTGGACGTGGGTCTTGGCTCCTGAGTGGGGGCTGGGCTGGGGGCAGCTGCTCCGCAAGCAGAGGTCACCACAGTCCCTGGGCTGGAGGGAGGACTGTCTGTCTGAGTTAGAGCAGACCCTCGGGGGTCTGGACAGGTGCGGGCTGACGCAGTGGGCGTGGGTGCCCACCAGGGTGCGCGGCTGGGGTGCCACAGTGTCCAGGGCACAAGAGTGTGGCTTTCCCAGGCCTGGGGCTTTGGGGCCAGGGCAGGGGGCAGCATTCCAGAGGGACCGAGCCTGTGGCTCCTCCTGTGGTCTGGTGGGGCCGTGCCTGACGTCGTGGCGGAAGCTGGGCTGGGGGCTGCCCATCACTCACGGAGAGGGGCGGTGCGTGCAGGCTAGGGGTGGGCAAGCTCACACACATCCAGCAGCCCTGTCCGTCAGCACCTGCTCGGGACGGAGAGCCCTGCTGTCACGCTGGTGCCGTCTGTGCCCCATCGTCACCGTGGTCCTGCTTCTCACGTGCAAATATCTCTATGAAGTGACTCACAGGGACGCCTCCCGGCTGCTTGCCTCTCTTCCACGGGGCCTAGGATGGGAGGCCCAGGGGTCTCACAGGGGAACACGATGGCCTTCAAATTCAGGCAGCACCCACCAGGCCGAGCCCCTAGGCCGCCCGCCTGTGTCCCAAAGCCCCTCTCCCCCCACATTGACCCACCCCAGGCTGGCTCAAGGCTCTGGGTTGGCTGGACGCCCACGGCAGGGTCAGGGGGGTGGGGAGACTTAAACTCAGTGCCCCGGTGGCCGAGGAAGGAGGGTGACAATGGGACCAGGGAGGCTGACGTGTGTGCTGGTCTTGGCGCTTATGCCTGCTACGGGGTCCCGGCCGCAGGAACAGCTACCCAGGGAGTCCCACAACCTCAACTGGAACAAGGTGAGCCACACACCTGCGTTCCCCAAGGCTGACAGCCAGGCCGACCGGGGCCAGGCATGCAGTGTGTGTGGTGGCTGGAAGATCACTCCCTGAAAATCTCCAAAGGGCCATCCTGGAACAGGGGGCAGTGCCGCGAGGGCGGAAGGAGTTTCAGGCCCTGGCCTCTCTCTGAGGAGCTGGTGGCCACGCAAGAGGGGGGAGGGCTGAGGGCCGCAGGCAGGTGCTGCCTCAGGGCACCGGGGATGCTAGGTGGGCAGAGGCCGAACGAGCAGAGCGTGTTCCAGAACAACCAGATGGCTGGCAGGTGGAAGGTTCTAGTGGAGGTGGCCGTGGGAACTGACTCCCCGGGAATGTGGGTTTGTGGCAGGAAGTCAGAGGGATGGGGCTGAGGGCCGAGCTGGAAGGAAGGGGGAGGCCTTTCACGGGAAGGGAATTCCAGCACATGGTAACCATAGGCCAGCCCTCGGGGCCCCAGCACACCCGGCACCTGCCCGCCAAGGCCCAGAGGGGCAGCCGGGGCCCTGTGCAGGGACTGCGCCGACCTGTTGGTGCTGGACCCGGCCCGGGCCTCAGGCCAATGTCAGTGTCCGGTGGGGTCCTGAGGGCCCGGCTGGGAGCCTGGCAAGGGCTGCTACGCCAGCACGCTCTCCACAGTTTTCAGGGTTCTGGTACATTCTGGCTGTCACCTCTGAGGGCCAGAGATTCTTGCCAGGCAGAGACAGGAGGAAGCTGGGGGCATCGATGTTGGAGGTCCACAAAGCGGGCCAGCTGAAGGTGGTCCTTGCCTTCAGCCAGTGAGTGGACCGGGGAGGGGCCCAGCACATTCTTCACGGAGCCCTGACCACAAACAGCTCAGACATCTCCCTGTCAAGAGGGGAAAGGGAGCCGGGGGCGGGGGGAGCCAGACCCACGATCACCTGCACATCTGACAGACCATCTCTGCAGCCCCGAAACCCTTCCTGCCCCTAAAAATTAAGGCCTGATTTTGGGAGAGGCCACCACGTACACGGGAGCACTCGGCAGAGAGTGGGTGTTCCGAGGGTTTCCCTTAAGCTGTGGCACTGACCCTGCACCAAACTGGAAAATTCCAGGAAACCAGAGCCAACAAAGGGCTCCCGCCTTGCTGCCACCCCCCGCCCCCAGGTCACAGGGGTGTCAGTCACACACATTAATTCTGCGGAAAGATAGGAAAAAGGCGATGTTCAGGAATACTTGTGCGTATGAAGGCCCGGGCCTGGAGAGAAAGACCTGGGGGGGGGCGTGTCCCCGGCTTCACGGCCACAGGCCCGGGAGAGGCCGCTCCTCTGTCCCAGGGCTGGGTGGATGGGAGGGACAGCGGCCCACGGGGCGGGCAGGCAGGCCACGGTCCCAGAGCCCACGACCATGCAAGTGCCCGCAGCCTAGGCCTGGAAGGTGGTTGGGTGTGTGGGAGGGACTCCTGACCCTTCCCAGTTGCCCCTGCTGTGCAGGCCTGATCGGGCGGCCCCACACTTCTCTTCCGGTCCAGGGAAGGGGGTCGAGGGCTTCCACGTGCTGTCCACCGACTACAGCTACGGCGTGGTCTATGTGCGCCTGGGCCGGGCCGGCCGGACCTCTAAGACCCTGCTGCTCCTCAGTGAGTCCAGTGGAAAAATCTGGGGAGGGGGCGTGCGGGGTGCGGGTCAGGTGGGGGACGGAGGGGCGACAAGCTCAGAGGGCAAGGTATGGAAGCACCTGCCTCAGCTCGGGCTCCCTGACAGAGCGCCACAGACCGCACCGCACGGGCGCCCGCGATGGACATTGATTCTCACGGCTCAGCGCGCCGACCTGGCGAATTCCGGGGAGGTCCCCAGTCCTGGTTTGCAGATGGCCGCCTCGTCACTATGTCAAGTGTCGGGGAGAGGGCTCCGGTGTCTTCCTCTTCTTATACGGGCACTGACCCCATCATGAGCACCCAGCTAACCCCACACACCTCCCAAGACCCCAGGACGTCACACCATCCCTCTGGGGCTCTGATGGATGAATTTGGGGGGACACGAACACACATCCGTTCCTGTCACGGCCCTTGTGCTGCGGGCTGGCAGGAAGTGGGAGGTAGGAGGTCAGGGCTGGGACACACACAGCAAACGGGTGGCCAGGTGGGCGGGCGGAGCGCGGCGCCCGGACGGGGGGACCGGGTGGGCGGGTCTCTGGTGCGGCTGCCACGGGGCTGAGTGCGGGCGGCCAGTGCACGGGCGGAGCCCAGAGGGCAACAGGCCCGGAGTGGGACTGACCCTCTGCATGGAGGCAGGGGACCCCCTGGGCTGAGGGCAGGATCAGGGCAGCAGGGGGAGGTGGTGAAGGGAGGGTGGGCGGGGAGCTGCTGTCCAGGGAGGGGTGGGGGGAAGTGGGCACAAACCCACTTCGGGGCACCGAGGCCTGCAGGACAGCCATCGGAGAGGTCGGAGGGGTCCCGTGGAGTCTCCGTGGAGGAGGGCGTGGCCAGGAGCGCAGCGGGAGGGGCATCAGGCTCCGGCCCATGGGTCCTGTGAGCAGAGGGGCCTCCCCAAGTGGCCCTGTGTGGTGCCCGCCTTGGGGCTGCACTGGGGACACCCCCCTACCTCGGAGCACAGAGGGGACAGAGGCACACTCCCAATCACCCGCCTGCTGCCCCCTCCCTTGGCAGCACACTGGCTTCTCTGTCCTGCCAGCTCGGAGGGCGCTGCGGTGGCCACGGGCTCGGGGACAGCCCCAGAGGGCCAGAGCTGGGGACTCTGACCTTGTGACTCTGCTTTCAACTGCAGGCAGACAGAGCAGGTCCAGCTTCCCGAGCATGAAAAAATTCGTAGACATACGTGAGATATTGGAGCTCGCAAACGGTGTGACTGTTCTCCCAAAGATGGTAACAGACGGCCACGGCCCCACCCGTGCAGGCCAACAGCACGCCCGGCCCCCATCCATCCCGTAGAGCTCAGTGCTTCTCTCCCTCCTGCAGCCTCGTGTGCCCACACCATCCTGCCCTGAGAGCCCGCGTCCACCCACCTGTCCCCTCGCGGCTCCACCCGCGGTCCCCCTTGACCCCGGGAACATCGCTCAAGACTGCAGGTCTGCACAGCCAATGGCCTATTGGGACGCGTTGGAATACCCCAGGCCACTGATGGGGTGAAGTCCGGGGCCATGGCCGTAGCCCAAGCGGGATCCTTTATGATCTTGGAGAGATGGGGATAGGAAGGCGGTAGGAGGGCAGGTGTTGGCCAGGCAGGAGGATGCCCGACCGGACCTATTCTGCCCACGCCCTCCAGATTACGTGGGGGAAAGAGTCTGCCACACTTCTCTGCTGGGAAGTAGACCACGGCTCTTGGACCAATGTCGTCCTTCTGTATGCGTCCCACAGCGCGTCTGCCACCAGTCCCCGTGGGCCCTGACGTCCTACACTTCCTCAGGAAGTCTTCCACTTATTCGCCCAACATTTCCAAGCACCCGTGACACGCCAGGCACGTGCTAGCTGCCGGAGAGAGGCAAACTGGCAAATTCAGTTTCAGAGATCTGATGCCAGGACAGGCTCGCACCAGCGCAGCCGCCCTTCACACGACCGCAGACTCGGGAAAGTGTCTGGAGAGAGTGCAAAACAACGGCAGGTCTGACTCACGCCGGGTGGAGCAGGAGGGGTCAGGGAGGGCTTCTCGGAGGAAGGGACATTCAGAAGAGAGCTGAGGCACAGAAGTAGTTAGGGAAGTTGGGTGGGCTTCCACGGAAGAGGAGACCACTTGTGAAAAACCCCAGAGTGGTGGAAGTGGAGGGAAGGGTGGGGGGGGGAGAGCACATGCCGTGGAGGGAGGTTCAGTCCGAGGACAGGGAGCCCCGGGCAGGCTCGGGGGCTGAGCTTGGAGCCCAGGACCCCCAAACGGAGATGCCACGTGGGGGGCTGGAGTTCAGAGGACAGAGAGATGTGGGAGCCGGACACGTGGAGTCACCAGTATGTAGTTGGCGATGCAATTCGCTGGTGCGGTTAGGGCCACCCGAGGAGAACACAGTAGAATGGCATCAGTCAGCTACTACCACGTAAGGACCACCCACAGGATCTCTGTGCTATGAACCGACATGAATGTACTTAGCTTTCCCGTCTGGGCAGCATGGGGTCAGGTGGTGCAGGCCGGCCCTGCTGGGCGGCGGGGGTCTCCGCAGCTTGCGCCCGCCTTGGGGGGTGACTGTCCGTGACTGGTTCGTGCCGGCTCTGCTGCCATTGTCCCCCTCTCACCGAGGGCGGCCACGTCCCGCTCGTCTCACGGCCACGCCGAGGCCACAGCAGGCGAGGCCACAGCAGGCTGGGAGGAAGGGCTCAGCACAGGACTGCATTTCTGCCTCAGCGGCTAAGTGAAGCATGTCAAGGGGCCAAACCCCAAGTGCAGAAGGGCCTGCACAGGGTCTGTCGAGGGTCACAGCCCTGGGCACGCGCAGGAGCCCAGGCTGAACCCAGCTCTGTGTCCTCACACAAGGGCTGCACCCAGGCCTTGCGTGGGCTGTGGGTGGGGTGGGGTGTGAGGGTGTCACTGTATAGATGGGGCATGGGGGGGTCAGCATTGAACAGCTGGGGGAGGGGCCCTCGCGGCTGGGGCTCTTGTCTGAGGAGGAAGTTGGGTGAGGGGACCCCGGCCATGGTGACCTCACTTCCCTGACAACAGAGCCCATCAGAATTTGGAACCCAGGTAACCAGGAACCCACATTCCAGAGACAGCCCCCGGCCCAGCTCATTACATTGCAGATAGTGAAACCAGGATGTTCACGTGCTGTGTTCCCAGATCCGGAGGTTGCCGACGGAAGAAAGCGCGCCCAGCAAATGCTGTCTCAAGATGTCCTTTCAGGGCTCCCCACCGCCTCTGGCCGTTTGGTCGGAAAGACCACAAGGTGACACCAGGAGTCCCAGAGCCGGCCACCCAGCCCCACAGGGTCTAATCCACCTGTGCAGCCCCAGGTCCCCACCCGTGTGTGTGTGTGTGTGTGTGTGTGTGTGTGTGTGTGTGTGTGTGTGTGTGTGAAGAGGGGTCATATAGGGTGGGCCAACCCCATTCAAGAGCAGGCTGATGAGGGGTCAGATACCCAGTGGGCAGGTCTTGTTCAAGGTCAAGGGTGGCTGGGTGGGACGGGGTGTGCGCGGATGCGAGCTTCTGCCCTGGGTTATCCCAATTGCCCTGGAGCGGGGGTCACTGTACCGCGTGCAGGGCTGGGCACGCAGAGATGTGTCTGATCTGGGAGCAGGAGGGGGACAGGGCAGGGGGACAGGGAGGCTGGCTGGGCAGGGCTGTGATGCCTCTGGGCCGGCTACCCGTCCCTGTCTTTGCAGACCACGGATGAAATCGGGAGGAGGCTGGCGGACAGCCATGATATTTCTGGGACCTGGGGCGTGACACCACAGGGGTCCCCAGGAGCAGGTGCTGGGGATTGCGGGGGAAGGCCTCCGACACCACCCAGACCACTGTCCCTGGTGGTCATTGACTGGATTGTGCTCCAGGAATGGAGCCCACGGAGACCGAGCTCGAGGCTGAGAAGCCTGGGGCGGGGTGCCTGTGGGTGTGTGGGGACGGGTCGGGGCAGGCCCCACAGGGAGGAGCCCCGAGAGGCTGGTGTGGGGCCAGGAGCAAAGACTGTGTGCAGAGCACCCAGCGGGTGGACTGCAGTCGGGGAGACGTCCCGGGGAGGGCACCTTCCTGGCTGCGGCTTCTCTGGGAGGCTCTGGGCTGGGCTCTGTCTTGCAAATACCCACGGAGAGCAGGCACGGGGGTGAGCTTTTCTCCTCTCACAGATGTTCCACGACCTAAGGAGCTAGAGCCGGCTCCAACTCCCTCAGCAGCTCTACAGGGAGGGGTGGTGCCTGCAGAGACTTCAGCAGGAGCCCAGGAGCCGGCAGTTGACCCGGCACCTGCCCACGGAGAGCCTGACGCCGACCAGGAAGGGCCTGCTCGAGAACCTGTGCCCGGAGAGCCTGCCCCTGTTCTTGCCACTGTTCCTGCCGGAGCCAGGGCCCCTGTGCCTGCCCCGAACTGTGGCCCTGCTCCTTGCCCAGACCCCGCTCCTGCCCTGGATCCTGACCCGTCCCTACCCCTGCCAGTGCCCCTGTCCCTGCCCCTGACCCAGATACTACCTGGGTTCCTGTATGTGCCACTGCTGCAGACCCCGTCCCTCCCCTTGCACCTGCCCCTTCCCCTTCCCCTGCTTGTGCTCCTGTTCTGGCCCCTGACCCAAGTCCTGCCCCTTCCCCTGACCATGCCTGTGTCCCTGTTTTCGCCTCTGACCCAAATCTTGCCCCCACTCATGTCCCTGTCCCTGCCCGTGCCCCTGCTAGAGCCGATGGCCCTTCCCTTGCCCCTACTCGTGCCCCTGCAGCTGCCACTTCCCCAGCACCTGCCTGTGCACCTGTTCTTGCCCCTGCTCCAGATCCTGACCCAGCCCCTGGCCTGGAGCCTGCCCCTTCCCTTGCCCCGGTCTGTGCTCCGATTCTTGCCCCTGACCCGGGTTCTGCCCCTGCCCCTGCCCCTTCCCCGACGTGTGCACCTGTTCTTGCCCCTGACCCAGCTCCTGCGCTGGATCCTGCCCCTTCCCCTGCCCCTGGCTCTATTCCTGTTCTTGCCCCTGTCCCGGCTTCTGCCCCTGCACCTGCCCCTTCCCCGACGTGTGCAACTGTTCTTGCCCCTGACCCAGCTCCTGCCCTGGATCCTACCCCTTCCCCTGCCCCTGCCTGTATTCCTGTTCTTGCCCCTGTCCCGGCTTCTGCCCCTGCAACTGTCCATTCCCCTGCCCCTCCCTCTGCTCCGGTGCTTGCCTCTGACCCAGCTCCTTCCCCTTTCCCTACCCGTTTCCCTGCCCCTGCAGGTGCACCCATTCCTGCCCATGACCCACCTCCTGCCCCTGCACCTGTCCGTTCCTCTACCTGTGTCCCTGTCCGTGCCCCTGCCAGAGCCTATGCCCATTCCCCTGCCTGGGTCCCTGTTCCTGCCCCTGCCCCTGCCAGAACCGATGCCCTTTCCCCTGCTTTCCAGCACCGCGGGCCCTTCCCTTGGCCCTGCCGGTGCTCCTGTACTTGCCCATGACCCAGCTCCTACCGTGCATCCGGACCCTGTCCCTGCTCTTGTATCTGGCTCTGCTCTTCCATCTGGCCCTGCCCCTCCTCCTGTTCCTGCAGGGCTCCCAGAACCACAGCCAGAGCCCACATCCTCGTGGGGAGAGCCCCTTGTACAATTCCCCTTATTTCCATCACCCGACCCTGATGCCCCGCCAGATTGTTTCATCCCCTCCCCCTGTGTTCTTTCTCTCTGGTACATATTAACTGTTATATTATCTTTCCTTATCCTCTACGCTGTTTATTATTTATTTTAAATAAAATTAATTGTTTTCTGTTGGACAAGTCTGGAGCATTAATTATATTCCCAATGCTGTGCCACCGCACCCCAGAACATTGCTGCACAATATCTGCTTCCGCAAAGGACACCCTGAACCAGAAGGCCTCCCTGCCCATTTCTCCCCGAGCCCAGCCCCTGGCAACCCCTAAGCTGCTTTCTCTCTCTGTTCCTTTCCTGGGTGTTTCCTGTACGTGGAATCACGCAATAGGGGCCTTTGTGTCTGCCCCCCTATTTTCAAAGGGAACTCGTTTCCTTCTGTGTTTATTGGACACAGAATTTCCCTTATTCGATATTGAAATGCCTGGGGGTTACAGATCAGACGTAATCAGAGAGGCCACTTTAGGAATTATGGGCACAATCTTGGGGCCGAGACCCCTGTTCCTGCTGGGACACCTCAGCCTGACCCCAGACAGGACAGGGCTGGTTCCTCCTGTGGCCCACACAGAAACCAGGGAAATGCAGAAAGCTGGAAGACACACCCCAAAAGGCAATGCATTGCTCACAACCCAAGGCCAGAGAAAGGTTTCAGCGGACTCTGGTCCAAACCATGCTCCAAGTCACTGGGTTCCACAGGGAGAGACCACACGCATGCAAGTCCAAGTGGGGACAGGCACGGGGGGAGTCAAAGAAGCGGAGCTAGCAGGTAAGGACTCTGGCAAAAACAAAAAACCCTATGGAGGCAGCGCTGGTCACCCTCAGACGGGCAGGTGTCTGGTCTGGGGACCAGCAGCCCTGGGGAGAACGTGAGGAAGCGGAGGTCCCCTGGAGGAAAGGGTGACGGCACCCCTGTCTGGGAGGACAGTGCACAGCACCCATCCCAGCCTGCAGGTGCACCCATCACCTACTGTGGGCAGCTCAATCCCAGCTTGTTGAAGGGAAGACCCGTGTCCATAATCCCCTATTTGCAACAGAATCCATAAAGGGGAGTTTGTGGGTCAACACGTATACAGTGTTTAAGGTACAAGTCTCGAATTCCAACATCCATGGTCTGCTTGTCCACCTTGAGCCTTGTTTGGGAAGCAGGGGTGGGGACGCCCGGGGCTGTGACCTGTGGGAGGGGTGGGGAGGGTAAGCTCTGAATGGAGTGACCAAAGCACACGGGGTGACCTGCCCAGGAGGGACCCTCTCGGTCCCCAGCCCCTCTCCTGACCTCGTGCACGATGGCGAGGGTGTGATGATGAAGGTGCTGGCCCTTGGCTGGCCAGTTCCGTAGCTGGTGTCGGAGCTGCTCAGGCTCCACACCGGGCTCTGATCCCAGAGCTGGCGCGAGAGGTGAAGCTGCAGCTGCCCCAGTCTCGGGAGCTGCAGCTCGCATCGCTGTTGGACCTGCCTCGAGCTCTGGGGCAGGTGCTAGAGCTGAATCCCCCTCCAGAGATGATCTAGATCCGGTTCCGCACTTGGATAAGGCTCTTGAACCCACGAACGGCTTTCCTCCCCTGCCCATTTCATGCATGACAAAACTCGGGGCGGTGACGGGACCGGCTACATGGGGGTAATGGCTACGGGGGGATTCAGCCCAAGGATCCTGCATGCCCTTCACCTCGTGCCCCATACAGGTCGGTCCTGAGGTGCCCGACAGGGGCAAGGGCCTGAACCGCTGCTCCCGGCACCTGATCCCACCTGATCAGAGACACTCCCCTGGGTCGTGAAGTCCTCGTTTGACCTCTACTCCGGCCAGCCCCACGCGAGCAGGGACCGTGCGTCCTCACTGCTTGGGCACCATCTCCAGATGGCGGACTGGCCACTGCAGCGGGGTTGGTCACCACTATACCGTCGACGTGGATGCAGGAGCAGCTACAGGCCCAAAGCCCGCTCCGCAGCTCGAGGCATTTGATCTTCTGTTGCGGTGCCACTGCCGGGAGCTTGGGAGCCCGGGAGCTGGAGCCAAGTGCGCCCCAGTGTGAGTAAGCCCGCTGGAACTACGGCTCCATCACCAACTCCAGAGCTAGAGCCACTGCAAAATCCGAGCTGGCCCAGCTCCACAGTCAGCTGCGGGTGTTCCCCGGACACGGAGCAGGCGCTCGCTCCCCCTGCAGAGCTAGAGCCAATGGGCTCCGCGCAGCAAGCCCCAACCCAGGACCCGCTGGGTTCCCTCTTCCCTCACAGACTTCTGCAGTTCCTCTGTGATTCCCCAGCGCTGGGACAGAGCAGACACTGCACCCACACCACCCCCTCCTTGGGTTTCCAGTTCAACAGGAGGGACCACAGACAGATAGAGGCGTGAGGCACGCTCCCCTGAGGAAGGCAGGGGTGCTCACACCCGTGATGGAGGGCTCCCTCTCATGCAGATTGCCGGCCCCCCGCACCTGCTGGCCACACCTGCCCCTGCCTGGATGTCCAGTGTGGGTGGGCTGGGGGGGGCCTGACCTCTGCATGGAGCATCCCCAAGGCTGCCCAGGGGGTGTGTGGAAGGGCAGGCCCGGCCACTGACTTTGCTTCTTGCCCACCTACCTCCAGGGCCATCTCCTCTGTTCTGGGCACATGGCTGGACTAGTCTCGGAGGACTTCTGTCAGCCAAAGACGTTCCCTGCCTCAAGCAGCTGGTGGCCCATGTGCAGCTCAACATGCCCTGTTCCGACCTGGAGCACCAAGCCCACCTTCTGCTGACCCAGCTGGAGCACGCAGAGCCCACAGTGGCCGAGCCTGAGGGTGAGAACACCGGGGCTGGGTGCCTGAGTGTGTGGGGGGAAGGGTCAGGGCTGGTCCGACAGAGAGGAGCCCCGGAGGCTGGTGTGGGGCCTGGAGGAAAGACTGGGCTCCGAGCGTCCAGTGGGTGGACTGCAGTCCGGGAGACGTCCCAGGGAGGTCTCCTTCCTACCTGGGGCATCTCTGGGAGACTCTGGGCTGTGCACGCACAGGTGTGTGTCTGATCTGGGAGCAGCAGGGGGCTGGGCAGGGGGATAGTGAGGACATCGGGTAGGGCTGTGATGCCTCCGAGCTGAGTGACAGTTCCTGTGTTTCCAGAGCCCCATGGAAACTGGCTTGGATTCTGCCCCTGCACCTGGCTCCTCACACGAGTTAGGGACACAGGTGGAGCCTGGCTCTAGCTCCTGAGATGGTGGAGCAGCTGAGAGAGGAGAAGAAAAGCTCAGCCCATGGCTCCTCTCCATGGGCCTTTGCAAGACAGAGCCCAGCCCAGGGCCTCCCAGAGAAGCCGCAGCCAGGAAAGAGCCCTCTCTGGGGCGTCTCCCCGCCTGCCATCCACCCGCTGGGCCCTCTGAGCCCAGTCTTTTCTCCTGGACCCTCACCAGCCTCTGGGGCTCCTCCCTGTGGGGCCAGCCCCGACCCGTCCCCACACACCCACAGGCACCCAGCCCCAAGCTTCTCAGCCTCGGGCTTGACCTCCATGGGCTCCGGCTCCTGGAGCACAATCCAGTCAATGACCACCAGGGACAGTGGTCTGGGTGGTTTCAGAGGCCTTCCCCCACAATCCCCAGCCCCTGCTCCTGGGGACCCCTGTGGGGTCACGCCCCAGCTCATGGAGTAGGAGGAAGTGTCTGCCAGCCTCGTCCCCATTTCATCTGTGGCCTGCAAAGACAGGGACGGGTAGCCGGCCCAGAGGCATCACAGCCCTGCCCCGCCAACCTCCCTGTCCCCCTGCCCCGTTTCCTTGTTGCTCCCAGATCAGACCCACACCTGTGCGTGCACAGCCCTGCACGCGGGACACTGAGCCATCCCCGCAGGGCCATCGGGATAAACCCTGAGGCAGAAGCGCGCAGCCCCCCACACCCCGTCCCACCCACCCAGCCTTGACCTTGAACATGACCTGTCCCCCGGGTATCTGACCCCTCATCAGCCTGCTCTTGAACGGCTTGGCCCGCCCCACATGACCCCTGTTCACACACACACACGCACACACGGGGAGGGGACCTGGGGCTGCATACATCGATTAGACCCTGTGGGGCTGGGTGGCTGGCCCTGGGCCTCCTGGTGTCTCCTTTCGGTCTTTCCAGCCAAATGGACAGAGACGTCGGGGAGCCCTGACACGACATCCCCAGCGAGGGAGTGTTTGCACAGTTTGCTTTCCTCAGCCTGTAGCCTCCGGTCTTTGGGATGCAACATGCAAACATGTTTTTGGTTCGAGGATCTCCAACGAAATGAGCTGGGCAGGGGGCTGTTTCTGGAATGTAGGTTCCCATGGCAGCACTTTGTGCATCACGGGGACCCCTGGCATTCAGACTGGCAAGTTACCCCTCCCCACGCAATGGCCGCGGGCATGATTCCAAGAGTTCCCATAGGAGCTTGCCTGTCCCAGGGCTGTGACATGGCTCCGCTGTGGCTTTGAACCCAGGTCAACCTGACCCAAGCCTGAGCTCATGCAGGAGCCTGAGGAAGTAGCCTTGAATGGTACAGCTGAAAGTGACGGAAGCTTAACTTTTACTGAATCTAAATGTTAACTGTTAAATGTAAAAATCATAAAACCTGTAACAGAAAAGGGTGAAGGGTGGGGACTCCTGGGTGTCTCAGTCAGTTAAAGCATCTGCCTTCGGCTCAGGTCAGGACCTCAGGGTCGTGGGATCGAGTCCTGGTGCGGGCTCCCTGCTCAGCGGGGGGGTCTCTCTCTCTTTCTCCCTCTGCTGCACCCCCTGCTTCTGCGCTCCCTCCCTCTCTCTAAGAAATAAAATGCTAAAAAAAAGTTTCTCTTGAAAAAAATAAAAAGGTTCGGTGACAGGTGGACCTCGGCAGAGTGGCTCGAGCCATGGGCCGGAGCTACGGCCGATGCCAGGGATGCCCCCGGCTCCTGCCGTGGAACCAGCCCGGGACCTGAGCTGGAGCTGCAGCTGGAGCTGGCTCCGTCCCCGGTGGTGGGGCTCAAGCTGGTTCTGGAATGCACTCCAGGGCTCAGTGAACTCTCAGGCTGGCATTGTTGCCAAATTTGGTGGAGGAACCGGCAGCAGAGAGGACTGCTGCACTGGAGCTGGTCCAGGCGAGCAGGTAGAGGGGCCTCTAGCCCGGGAGCTGCCGCCGGGGGGGGGCCGTCGTCCGCAGTCGGTGCGGGGGCTGCTGTGTGCGGTGGCTCTGGCTTTGTGGGTGGAGGTAATGCTCGCGTGGCGCACGTCTGAGCGTCTGCTCTAGCTCGCTAGTTGGCAAGCGCCCCTGTGTTTGTGCAGCGGGGGCAGGAGCTGGCTGCAGGGGCAGGGGGCTTACCCACACTGGGGCGCACTTGGCTCCAGCTCCCGAGCTCCCGACAAAGGCACCGCAGCAGAAGATGGAAATGCCTCGAGCTCTGGAGCGGGCTTTGGGTCTGTAGCTGCTTCTGAGCCCCGTCAACCCTGCAGTGGTGACCAGCCCCGCTGCAGTGGCCAGTCCTCCATCTGCAGATGGTGCCGAAGCAGCAGGAGGAGAGAAGATCACCACCCTGCCAGGGTGATCACCCTGTGCTGATCCCCACCGCCTGTCCCTGTGACTTTCACAGGAAACCCCGCACAGCCTCCCACAGCAGCACTGAGCTGCCTTGAGAAGGGGCTCTCGATCTCGGGCTGGCTCTCACTCTGGCAATGATGCTGGATCGGATGAGAGAACTGGTGTGCAGTTGGCTTTGCTCCGGACCTCATGCCGGAGCGGGTTTTGCCTGTGGACGGGGTCCACGGGTCGGAGCAGAGGGGCTCTAGTCTGTGGGGGCACTGGCTCAGGCTCTCGAGCTGCTTCCATGGCTGGCTCGAGTCAACGCGGGGGTACGTTCTAGTGCATCAGATGGTTCTAGATCTTAGCTGCCGCCAGGGCTGACTCTGCCCCATGCCTCCTGCAATGTCTCGTGTTAGAGATGCTCTAGCTCTGTATCGCCCGCTAGCTGACTGTGGGTGAGTAGGACCTTAAGACAGCCTCGGAGAGTTTTTCAGGACCTAGAATTCGCAGCTGTTAGGATCAGGTCACTTAGTTAGACACAAAAGTGGTTAATATCGTAAAGGACAATAAACTATATCCTTTGATGTTCTATTTTCTTCCCGGACCGAAATTATTTGCTTCTCTACCGGCAAAAACCTTCACGCAAATGTCTAATTTCACTAAGTTGGGGACCTCTACTAAATAGCAGTCAGTTGAACGAAGTCCATTTTCCCAGTCTTCGGGTGGCCTGTACCCTTACGTGAGAAGAAATGACATGCCAGCCTCCTTTCGCCTTATGTCCAAGCTCGGGCGGTCAGTATTCTCTTTATTCTCGCTCAGCTGGCAACTCTGGTTCAGAGGCTAAACATGGCCTTTGGAGCCTGGGTTCGAGTTCTGGCTGTGAGCCAGGTCAGCTGCGTACCCATGGTGTGCCTCGGGGTCCTCATCTGCGGAGGTGAGGGACACTCACGACGCGTCATTATGGCCAGTGATCACATGGTCTTCTATCCTTTCACTTTCTGCTTCTCCATATGAGGCCTCTTAGACCTCAGGCATATATCTGGATTTGGTTTGTAGTCCAATCTGACAATTTGACTTTTTATTGGTGTACTTAGTCGGCTTACATTTAATGTACATGAAGTGACATTCAGGTGTAACTCTACCATCTTATTGGTTTGCTCTTTCCTCCATCTGTTCTTTTTTTGAAAACTCGTTCCATGCCTTCCTAAAGATTATGCAAGTATTCTCTGTCACTCCAGTCCCCTCCATTAACGTGTTATTATGCCTTCTCTCATTATTCCTTCAGGGACTGCTCAAGGGAAGTGCTGTCCCCATAGAAACAGTCCATCCCTGCGCTGTCAGGGCATGCCCCCCTGCCGTTCCCAGATATTAGCAAGGCCCTGGGCCTCTGTAACAGGGGTTGCAAGCTTTGCCTGTAAAGGGCCACATAGGCTTTGTAGGGCCTCCTCAACTCCACCATTATAGCTTGAAAGCGGCCATAGATGATATGTTGATAAAATAGCATGGTTATGTCTAAACAAACTATCTTTACCAAACAGATGACAGGTAGACTTTACCTGTGAGCAGTGTGCTGTGACCCCGGCTTTATAGCCTCAGCATCTCTGGGTAGGGGTTGGGGGGGGCATCTGGCTCCTGGGCTCCCCTTGGCTCCAGTACTACTCTTCCTCTTCCGGTCTCTTTGAGCCTGGAGGTGAGAACGGTTTCCCATCTACCTGTCCCCAGAAGTCCCTCCAACTGCTTTGGTTTTTTATTCCCACCCACACATCTGTAAACAGTTCCTCCAGTAAACTCTTCAACTGAATGCTGCAGCAGGCCATCCAGCTCCTGCAAAGACCCTAACGGAACTTTAGGCTTACAGCACGCACGTATTCATTCCACTGTGGCCCAAGTTGCAGCCAGCAGTTTGCAGATTGGCCTCCCTGCCCAGGAAGAGCCTCCTGCAGGGCAGACGCCATGTCTTAGTTATATTTGCATCCCCACCACACCCATCCCTCACCTGGGCACAAAATGGGAATGAAGAATCTTGGCTAAACTGACCTAAATTAGCAATGCAGAAATGGAGCCAGGAGAGGTCAGCATGTAGAAAAAAGACTGGAGGGGTTCTTATTTAAAGTGGGTAGGTTGTGAAAGAGAACTATCCAGGAGAGAGTGAGTTAATCGAGGAGAGCCAGAGGATTTGTCTCAAAGTTATCACAGAAGGGAAATATGTAAGGACCTGGTGTTACAATGTTAAGTCTTCAGTGTGGTTGAGCTGTTGTGTTAACAGTGTCCTCTGTGGAGTGTGGTCGAGCACTTGGTGTAACAAATGTCAGCTGTTGAAAGAGGTGAATGTCAGCTGCCGCAGTGAGTCGGAGTAAGGAAAAGAATGAGCACAAGTTCATTTTGCACATAGGAGGCCACGGCGTCATTTGAGAGGGGTGTCCACAAAGTGGCCTATATTCAAGCCACATAAAAAGCAGCGAAATAGCAAACTGGAACCAGAAAGTTGGAGCAACTACTCAAGAATATTAACTTTTTTAAAAATAAGTTTTTAAATGGAGAAGGTAATACATGAAAATAGTCAAGATGAGACTAGAATTTAGAAGTTTATGTTGAACACATTGCTTCAAACACATAGTCATAATGGATTTATAAATTATGGAAACAGAAAACAAAAAGACACAGCAGGGCTCGAAAACACCAAAGTTATTGGACCAGAAACAGAGGTGAGAGTGGCTCCTGTCGGCTGGTTTCTGGGGCTGGAAGTTGGCCACCGGAGTGGGCAAGGGGTTCACCCCACAGGCTTGGGTGAGGCTGTCCTACGTGGTGTAGGAAACTAAACCAAACAACCAACAAAACCCTGTTGCTGACAGCTGCCTAGGGCTTTTGAACACAGTGGGGGCTTAGGAGTACAAAGACAGAGACCCAAACTGAAGACCAAGAATGAATACCACTGCCTGCAGACCCTGCATCTGACATGCTCTCCCTGTTATTGAAAGCCTTGACATGCCACGTGGGACCCCGTTCTGGGCTGAAGGTGGAAGCGATGGCAAGGCCACTGACTAGGGAAGGGTGAGGAGCAGGAGGGGAAGGGGGAAGAGCCGCTATCTCCTGCCCGCTGCCCGCAAACCTAAATTCCAGGACATGTGAAGAAACCCAATGCTAAGAAAGTTAACAAGTCAACAGTCAAAACATTTTCTTCTCCTTAGATAATTGAAAGTAAGAAACAAAAGACAGAAATGAAATAAGAATAGATGGATAGGAAAAAGGACCAATTAAAATCTTCAAAGTAAAAAATAAAAGTCATTGAAATAAATACCTCAAACTATCACAAACAAAACGACCTCAAGACAAAATTAATAAAGGCTGTTTACCCATCAACTTGCAGCAAGGGAGCCCTTCTGATGTCACTTTCAAAGGTTTTAGAAAGGAAATTGAGTTTTATCAGGTAGAAGGGGAAAAGTCTTGGACTGGGAAGCATCCTATTAAGGTGGGATTTTGGAGTAGAAGAGACTTCAGTTTGTCTGCAGGTACTTCTGACCGTCCTTGGTTGTCTGAAGGGGGCCAGGAAGCAGTTTGGGCAACTTCCAAGAAGACGGACTGTGGGATGCTAGGAGAGACAGGTGTTCTGCAGGGGGCTGCACCTTGGAACCAGTGGGGCCGCTGGGACTCTTTAGAGTGAGTCTCCTCTTGAGAAGTGACCCCATGATAAAGGTGCCTCCAAACCGACTCTCAAGGAGCATTAAGGAAATGACCACCTACTGGGGTGGGTTAGAAGGAGGTCTCCAAGAACACCACTACTCCGGTAGCATTTCCATCTTGGAACAGAAAATCTATTTGCCAAGACACATGACCCTTGAATAACTTTTTTTTTTTTTTTGAGAGAGAGGGAGAGAGAGAATGAGAGAGAGCATGAGAGGGGGGAGGGTCAGAGAGAGAGGTCGACCCCCTGCTGAGCAGGGAGCCTGATGCGGGGCTCGATGCGGGGGGCTCGATGCGGGGGGCTCGATGCGGGGGGCTCGATGCGGGGCTCAATGCGGGGGGCTCGATGCGGGACTCGATGCGGGACTCGATGCGGGACTCAATGCGGGACTCGATCCCGGGACTCCGGGATCATGACCTGAGCCCAAGGCAGTCGCTTAACCAACTGAGCCACCCAGGCGCCCCTGAATAATATGGGTTTCTACGGGGGTTTTTCCCAATAAATAAACATAACAGTGCTGTAAATGCATTTTCTCTAACTCATGAGCTCCTCTCTAACATTTTCTTTTCTTTAGCTTTTTATCCTAAGAACACAGTATGTTATACACACAACATACAAAACGCGTTCATCACCGTTTACTTTACCGGTAAGGCTTCCGGCCAACAGCAGGCATTGGAAGTCAAGTTTTTTCGGTCAACAATTATGACTGAGGGGAGCAGGCACAGCTAACTGTGTCGGTCCTGGGTCAATTACATCGCGGACAGCTGGCTTTATTTTTGATCAGAAGAAAACCTCAATTTTAAAGCAGGGAAAGAGTTCAGACCACACTTCCAAGCTATGAATCAGTAACAAACTTTAACAACAGGAGCGCGAAGTTGAGCACTCTCTTGGCTCGACTGTTGGCCCACTCTTTGGAGGCCACTTACGGGAATCGTATTCCGTAGGTGCGGGACAACGCCGCACACACCTGCGCGCAGGGGAAGCCCGACAAGGCGGCGAGTTAAGGGACCGGGAAGCCCCCGGCGACCGGGAAAGGCAGGACTCCGGGGGCCGCGGCCGCCGCCGTCCCCGGACACGCGCACCTGGGGCACAGCCCCGGCCGGCCTCCGGCGCGCGCCCTCGCGCACGCGCACGCGCCCAGCCCCCAGCGCCCAGAGCCCGGGGGCGGAGCCGCCGGGACACACCCCCTCCGCGCGCCGCGGGGACGCCATCGTGCCGGACGCGGGACAGAGCCTCTTAACGCCGCCGCCTTTTGTGCCCTCCCTTCGCCGCAAGCTGTCGTCATCAGGCTCCGACGCTCTGTGAAGCTCTCGGGCTCCGGCGCTCGCATTGGCAGAGCTGCTCCCGCCGGGCGACCTGACGAGACCCACAAGTGAGTCCATCCCAGGGCATGCCATGCACGTTTGGCCCGGGGACAGATGCCCTGACTTACTTCCTGAGAGGGCAGTGCAGCATGATCCTTCATGATGTTATCTAGCTGCCGTCTACTGAAAGGTTAGAACACAGGTTGTCCAGCCAAGCAGTGGTCCCTGCTACCGGCCCCACGGCTGAAATCATACTCCTTCCTCCACCCCCCTTTCGGGCTGGTCTCTCCCAGCTCGAAGCTTGGCTGGTCTGATGTGTTTGTCCCGCGGTTGCCTTGCCTCTGATGGGCCATGGGTGCTGCCACTGTCCACTTAGAGTTTACCACTTGGCATGGACGTGGAAGTGTCCCAGTGAACCTGCCAGTTCCAGACATTTCTGTCCCGTCCCCAGTGAGTATCAGCATGCCTCGCCCTTCATGGAGTTGGGGTTGACTACCTAGCAGTACAGTAAGTCGGCTCCCCGAGTGCTCGACCGCAGGCATGGGAAGCCTGACGTAGCCGAATGTAACCGTGGCTTCCAGTGTGGTGGAGACGTAGGCAGAAACGTCCCCCCAAGCAGGGACCGGGATACCCCACCCCGCAGAGCCGGTATCTGCAGTGAGAGGAAGCACCAATCGTGCTGGGGCTCACGGGAACAGCGGCGACAGGGCGAGCATGCTCTGTTCTGCGGCTCCTGGAGCTTGTATTCAAGGTGCTGGGGACCCAGGGCCACTCACGGACCATCGGTTCAGCACAAACCGTGCGTCCTGGGGGACAGTGACTGAATCCTGCAGGATTCTGGCCCAGGGTGGGCACCTTAGCTCAGCCATTAACACGCCTTCCCACCCTCCTTACTAGGTCGCTGCTTCTGGGTGATGGGGTGAGGGTAACAGCTGTGAAGCCAGGGTCATGTGCCGACGTTCATACCTTCTTTACTTTGAAATAGGTCTCTTGGTAGAAAACAATGTTGTGTGGAATCCTGTTTGATGGTCTCCTACAGCACAATACACTGCTTAAAAACGTAGCTGCTTCAAACCATGATTTATAATTTTTTTTCACCCTTTGGGGGGTGGCAGGCCCCGCGTGGCCTTCATGTGGTTGCAGTCATACGGTGGCTAAGGCTGGCACCATCTGAGCCCTCTTCCCTGGGCCGGAAGGCTGTGAGAACTGGGGCTGCAGATGCCTCTTTCTCTGTGTTCGGCCCCGACATGGGTCTAGCTTGCGGTTCCTCACAACACGGCCGTCCGGGATGGTGGGACTTCCTACATGTTGGCTGGCTTCCCGAGAGCAAGTATTCCAAGAGAGAAAAACTGGAAGCCACTTGAGGCCTAGCCCCAGAAACTAGCACAGCATCCCCTCTGTTCTATTCTGTTGGTCAAAGAACCCACCTAGTTTCAAGGAGAAGGAGCACGGATGTCACATTTTCAAAGAATTTGCAGCCATCTTTATCTTCCGCGGACAGTACGTCAATAGATTGGGAACTCCCTAAGCACTGGGGTGCTGGGAGACAAGGCAGGGAAGCCCATGCTGAAGGATCTATCAACTTCTGTAAGGACGAATAACTTTTCTTCGGAGGTGGAAGGGGTTTGAGGTCACTGGTCTGCCCCACAGCTCTTCTCCTGCCAGCCTTCCATCCACGCTCTTTCCCAGGCAGCCAGGAGGGTGCCCAGTGAACCGGAGGGGCGTCCTTTCCTCCAGGCGTGCTGCACCCTGGAAGTGTGGTCCCGCTGGTCAGCATGCTCCCGCTCGCCTCCTGCCTTCAGGGGTCTGGAGCTGAGGAGCCAGCCCTGGTCCGTGTCACGTGGCGGGGATGAGTACCCCACTCTCCTGCGGTCTCTTACCCTGTCCCACGCAGGGGGGACACTGGTGGACACTGGTGGGCACTGGCGGTTTCTGAAGTGTCAGTGTCCCTCTTGTCCGCCTGGCCCCAGTGAGTGAGTGTCTTAGAGCGTCTCCTCCATTGGGTGGAGGGGAGAGAGGTGGGGGACCTCTTCTCCCGAACAGTGTCGTCCTGATAAGGCAGAGCCTTCTAGGACTTCTGCCCACCCTGATCCTTTCCCCACATGGACAGGGGTTGGCAGGGACAGGCATCAGTTTTTAGTTTTGGCCACTGTCTTCAGAGTGTGTGTGTGCCTGTGTGGTTGGTTTGTGGGGGGAGCGGTGCATTCTCTCAGCCTGGCGTCTCAGCTGCCATCAGGCCCACAGCGCTGTTCAGCCGTGTGCTACCGTATATAAAGTGCTCTGCAAACACACTTCAAACTTCCCCAGCTTCATCCAGACTGCCACCTCCGTGCCCCTCTGTGGAAACTCGCAGCATGGAGCCGTGGGCCCACTAGCATTAGACACGGTGGCAATTTGCCTAGCTCCTGAGTTTGTCGTATTCTTAGTGCAACCAAGCACCTTTAATTTGCATTTTGGGAGGTTTGACTGCTGTGAGAGTCAGCCTGTCCAGCAGCCCAGGGCAGGCGGCTGTGGGGACGTGCTTCTTCTCCACTGCGGTTTTGTGATTTGGACCATCTGTCTATGAGTGGGTCACCAAGCACGGCGCAGAGGGACTGACCTCAGGCTGGTCTGGATGTTGGGTTGGTTGGGGGGAAGGAAGCTGCGTCTGCAACACACCTACTAGGTGCTACTGCTCTGATTTTGCTCACACTGCCTAGTGTTAGACCCCTGGCTCCCCATCTTGGTGGGGGGAGTGGCAGGTGCAGTGCACCCGAGAGCTTTCGATGATTTGCTTTGTTGCCTTGCCTTTGTTCATGGGTCTGCAAGCTCCTCAGCTCCCCACTGGCCTGGGATAGCATGTGTGAAGGACCCGACAGAGGCAGTGGTGAAGGGGGCAATTGGGAGAGGGCTACAGACAGCCCTCAGAGCCCCATAATTTACATTTTAATGGCTTCTCAACACTTACATTCTTGAATTCCACCTTAAAGTTCTCATCAGAGGTCTTTGCCAGCAAGGGACTAAACCAATAAAGCTGAAAGGCTGTGCAGTTGCTGAAGGATGCCATGGATGAAACCCTAAGAAAATTGGGGTTCTAAGGAGATAGGACCCTCCCGTGGGAAGAGCTAAGCCATGCCTGCCCCCTCACACTCTTGCTATTGCACGAATATTCTGTGTGTTTAAATCCATCTCCACTGATGTTAATTTGAGGTTATTTATGTCAACAGAAAACTTGCCCATGACCCTAATTGAAACACAGCCACTGCAGGAGTCCACTGAGGAGCATTCGATCCACTTGGCAAAGCCAGGCATCCATAAGCACCCCTGCATCCAGCCGCGTAGCCTGGCGGATCCTCCCTCAGGTCAGGGATTTAGAAGCTCTGCTTTGCCCTCCCAGCCTCTTCCTGCTGGCCAAACAGGTGTGCAGGGTGGGGAGGTGGGGAGTCACTGAAACACAGACAGCAGTTCTCACTCTAGAGCCTCCGTGGAGGCGCCGTGGGAAGAGGTGGGATTTCTGCTGCCACTTTCACTGGGAGGAGTCTTCCTGAGGTAGAAGGGCTCGCACTCCTGTGAGAGAGAAGGAAGAAGCCACACCTCTCTGCCTTACGGCAAACACTAGAGACCTTGCACGTATAAAGGTTTATGTGTGCCATGCTCTGCTGGCAGTGTGTGCGGGGGTGGTCCCAGAGATCCGGCCAGGAGCCCACACAAGGAGCAGCCTGTCTCTCTGTTTCTCTCCCCCTCTT
Organism: Eumetopias jubatus; assembly: GCF_037043125.1. Classification (NCBI taxonomy): domain Eukaryota; kingdom Metazoa; phylum Chordata; class Mammalia; order Carnivora; family Otariidae; genus Eumetopias; species Eumetopias jubatus. Next base: position 1,213,726 of record NW_028274861.1, on the reverse strand, counting down.
TGTCTCTCCCTCTCAGTCTCATTCCCTTTCTCTGTTCCTCCTTTTCTGTTTCTTTCCCCCCTCTCTGTCTCGGGCCCCGTCCCCCCTCTCTGTCTCGGGCCCCATCCCCCCTCTGTCTCGGGCTCTGTCCCCCTCTCTGGCTCTGGCTCCGTCCCCCTCCCTGTCTCGAGCTCTGTCCCCCTCTCCAGCTTGGGCTCTGTCACCCTCTCCATCTCGGGCCCCATCCCCCCCTCTGTCTCGGGCTCCGTCCCCCTCTCTGTCTCGAGCTCCGCTCTCTCTCCCTGTTGGCAGTGGCGCATCGGCTCCAGAGCCTGCTGTCTGAACTGGGAGATGCAGTCAAGGGCAGCTGTGACTCACTTGCTTTTTCATGTGAAGGGCCGAGAGGACATAGGTCAGTGACTCCAGTTCCCTGGGAATGATAACAACACTCTGGACGAAACCCAGGCCCCCATCCACAAGCAGACCCTGGAGTACAACCATGCCTGTAACAGACTAAAAGCAGGGAGCCCCACCAGGGAAGCCAGTGTCCCGGCGGGTGACAGCAGGACTTCTGCTCACCCCCAGCATGTTTATCCTTTGGGGTCAGAGCCACGGCTGCCATGCGTGGTTTGAGCCCAACTTCCCAGCATGGGGGTAACTTTCCGTGTCCACCATAAGGACAGCTTTTGCTGTCCCCCAGCCCCTCATACCCACAGAGCAGTCTGCTGGCTGTTGTCGGGGGTGTGCCCGGCTAACCGGGAATGCAGAGCGGGGCAGCATGCGGTTCCAGGACAGGCTCAGGACGCAGGGCAGCTGTAGAGTGTGGGTCAGTTTGCCAGCCCCACAGGAGAAAGCATCTGTGAGTCCTGGTGGGCGGCAGCGCTGTTAATGGGCATGCTTCTCTCTCTCTCCTCTTCCCGCACATCTGTCTTGGAGGCTCCATGCATGCTCACCTCTCCTTCTGGAGCACATTTCCAGCCAGGCAGGGGCACCTCAGAAGCCCAGTTGGCTAGTGCTTTGCCTCTGTGCAGGTGCAGCCTCACCTCCTCCCACCCCCGTCCCAGTCACGGGCCAGGGACGTGGCCCGTGACGGGTTAGGAGCTGCTCCTTCAGCCAGGGGGTTACGAGAGGAGCCCCCTTGATTGCCTCGCCTAATAAAATAGCAAGCAGGTAAGAAAGGTCAGGTGCACAGCTTTCGATTCCCACATCACAAGGGAGGAACCTACATCTGCAGCATTGGGTATATTTCCCTGACCAGGGCAGCTGGTGCGGGGACTGGTTTACTCACTTTCCGATTTTCACTCCACCACTCTGGCCATCATAGAATCTCCTTTGAGCTCAGCTGACCCAGCCCTGCCGCCCCCAAGGCCGTGCTTTATGACAAGACAGAGGCAGCTGTGCGGACCAGCCCCCGGCGGTCTGGTCCTGCCTCAGCATTTTGTGAAGGGGGTTTTAGCGGCAACGCTGGTTCCCTAGGCTGCCGACTTGTCCCCAGGTAGTGTCCTTGTGTTTTAGGCTGAGCGCAAGGGGTGGCTGAGATGACAATGCGAGCTTTCCCTGCAGAAAGCAGGCCCAGACTGGAGGCAAAGTCTTCCCACAGGCCTGCAGACACCCGCATGCCACACCAGACCTCTCTCCGTAGCAGGTGAGGGGGCCTCTGTAGCCACAGGTGCTGGGTGCCACGTGCGGTCACGCCTTGGAGCCTGCGCTCCTCCGGAAGACTCAGACACAGTTGGCCACTGGGACTGCTTTCTGTGCAACTCTTTTCCTGACCCTGTTAGCCACCTGATATGGAGCCGGGAAGGCTCCTTGCCCCCACCTGCCATGCTCTGGCCGGAGATAATGAGGCCACCCTCGACTCTTTGGTGGTGGGGTGTGAGTGACGATCAGGAAAGCCGGGCACTCTGAGGCTTCCCAGGGCTTGGTCTGACGTCATTCCAAGCAGATGATTATTACAAGCCTCTTCTCTCTCTGCATCCCCCAACAAGACACCATGGAGTTATTTATAAATGCGGGCCCCTGGGTGCACTCCTCACGGGAAGGACTGCAGTGACAGCGACTGAGAGGGTGGTGAACAGCGCACACACGGTGCTAATGAAGGGGGAAGTGCAGGGAGCACAGTGTGTGGGGAATTCGAGGCAGGCTGGTCCTGCTTAGGGGGAGGAGCCCAGGCCTGCTCCAGGCCCCGGCCCAGCTGCTGTGGTCTGCAGTTTGGCTCTCAGAGATCTGCTAACATATGATAATACACCAGCAGACGTGGATTGTCTTGTGTGTCAAGGGCGGAGGCACGAGATGAGCTGCTTTTTTCCTCCCAGGACTGGCAGGAACTGGAAATAATTGAAAGTTGTTAGGGTCCAACATGCTGTCCCAAAAACACTATCATTAATTCCCTAATGACTAACTGTGTCTTTCAGGAGGCAATGAAGGCAGCTGAGGGGACGAGGGCCCCTGGAGAGGATGGGGAAGTGCGAGGCTGGCAGCCTGTAATCTCGGGGGTGGACTGAAGCTGCTCTGCCTGTACCCCCACCCCCCACTCTGGCCTTGGTAGCGGAGACCCCAGGGTCCTTCCATCCTCTCTGCCCACAGAGTCAAGGTGAGGGAGATAGCCAGAGCCGTGTAGTCCGGACGTGATAAATCCTTGCAACCCCGGTCTCCGGGTCCCCGTCCTGCGGGATGCTCTGCCACTGTTCCTTCTTGCTCACTTCCCAGCACCGTGCTCCCTCACCCTGACTGTGAGATCCAGTCAGGGCTTCTGCCTCCTCCGACTTCCTACCCCCAGAGCGGTCCTCCCAGAGCACACGGTTGAGCATGTCCCTCTGCTCCAAGTGACAGCTGCTGTCCACACTGCTGCGGTGGCCCTTGCCTCTGTGACCCCTTTCTTTGGAAGGACTCGTGACCCAGATGCTGTTTGTGTTCTTGCCTCCCCAGAGCTCCCGCCCTTCTGGGTGGGTCCCACCTACACCCTCTCACCCTGAAGTCTGGGGCCCTTTCTTTTTTTTTTTTTTTTTTTTTTAAAGATTTATTTATTTATTTAAGAGAGAGAATGAGAGAGAGAGAGCATGAGAGCGGGGAGGGTCAGAGGGAGAAGCAGACTCCCCGCTGAGCAGGGAGCCCGATGTGGGACTCGATCCCGGGACTCCAGGATCATGACCTGAGCCGAAGGCAGTCGCTTAACCAACTGAGCCACCCAGGCGCCCTAGGGCCCTTTCTTTTTAAAAGGCTGTCTTTGAATACACAAGTGACATGTGAAGACAAATGAGACACAGCTCTTGCCGACCCCCCCATGCTTGTATGGACTGCTGCCTCGTGTCTGAGTGTCGCCCAGCCTCGCCCGTCTCTGAATGCCCAAAGGGGCCTTTGTGTACCGGGGCGAGGATCCTACAAAAAGAAGTGGTCATGATGGTGATCTTTCAGTGGGTGGGCTTCCAGTGGCCCACGAAGGAGTAGGGTTCACAAAGGAGAAGGCTGGGAAATGCCTCCTGCCCCAGGCTAGGGGCAAACGGTACCAATACGGGCGCCCAGCGTCACAGCTGCATCCCCAGGCCCATCCCCCAGTCCCTGCCCTGGCAGCCAGCTGACCCCTCCGGGTGCTAAGGAGGCCCAAGGAGGCCTAAGGAGGCCGAGCGAGGGCGAGTTCCTTCCCGTGGCTCCCCGAGGGGTGCGGGGTAGGGAGTCCGGGACCCCTGTAGGCCTGGCTGCCCCGCGGGTCTCCTGCGCAGTCGGAGGTCGCCGCGGTGCCTGTGACCTGGCTCGTGCTGTGCGATGCTGCACTGGAAGAAATAATCTTTGCTAAAAACAGGCCCCAAATGCACAGATGAGACACAAGGGTTCAGCTGCACGGAAGTGACCGTAATACAAATAAAGCAGAACGAAGGCCAGGAGGTAGGCAAGAAAGGATAATAAAGTAAAAACAGGAGAGGCATTGTGTCCCCTGAGGAGAGCCTAGTAGCTCTTCAGGCGGTCTTGGTCACCTTCCTGGGTCACCTGCGGGCAGGTGTGTTGAGCCACGCACCTGCGAACGTCGAGGCAGAAGCGCAGCCGCGTCCGGGGCGTCGGGACCCGCAGACTGGCACATGGATTCCAAGGCCGGCAGGAAGGCCGGGCACCTGCTGAGGGGCGGGGACAGGTGCTGGGCAGGCTCGCCCGGGGCGGGGCGACTTGGGCAAGGCCGGCGGCCCGAGAGGGGCGGGGTCTCAGGACCAGGCCCCGCAGGCCGGGAGACTGCCCGCTATGTAGACTGCTACAGGACCCCTGCCCAGCGCCTCCGAGACCTGCGGAGAGAGGAGGGGGAGGGCGCCGGCCGCGGAGGGCCCAGGTCCAGGTCCACTGGGCCGGTCCCACGGCCGAGAGCAACCAGGCCACTCCCCGGTTAGTGACCCGTCCCCGCCACAGGCCACGCCCACGGCAAGTTACCGCCCCTTACCTTCCCTCTCCCCTCCCCGCCCTCCCCATCCTCGCCTAGCCCTGGGAAGCGCCCGGCCAACGCCCCACCCCTTTCCCTCCAGGGACCCGCCCTTCCCACCCCCACCTTTGGCCCCGCCTCCGTCTTCACTGTCCCAGCCCAGGCCTCGCCCCCGACGCTCCAGGGACCTGCCCTTCCCCCGCCATATCTCCTCCCCTTCCCAGGGCTTGCCTCCGCCACTCCCAGGAACCGCCCCAGGCCACGCCCCCAGTCAGTGACCCGCTCCCCCTTCCCCCGTCCCCTCCCCGTCCCCTCCCCGCCCCACTGTGGCCCTGCTTCGCCTCCACCTACGACGGAGCCCCCCCCCCCAGGCCACGTCCCCGGCTACTAGCCCGCCTCTTACCCTGCCCCATTTGTGGCCTCGCCCCAGTTCTAGGACCCGCCCACTTGTGGTTCCCGCCCCTGCCCCCGCCCCAGCCAGTGACCCTTTCGCCCGAGACCCCGCCCCTTTCACTTATGGCCCCGCCCCACCCTGGGCGCTGCCTCAAGTCTGGCACCGCCCCTGCCCAGTGACAGGCTCGCGGCCCCGCCCACGACCAGTGACTCGGAAGCCCAAGACCCCGCCCTAATTTCCGTCACGCCCCCATCACCATTGGTCCTGCTTCACCACCTCCCTCCCACCCCCCGCGACGCTCATTGGTTTCTTTCCGTAGAGCTTCCCGGGTTCCGATTGGCCTCATCCGTCGCCGTTCCTCCTTTCGATTGGCCCGCCGGGCCCGCTTTCGCGAGGCCCAGTCCTTGGGCGGGGGGCGGGGCCAGCGGCGGCGGGCGGCGGGGGATTGGTCAGCGGCTCGGAGGGGGTGGGCCCGCGCCGCGCGCAGCGCCTCGGCTGGAGCGCGAGGAGCAGCTCCCGCCGCCTCAGTCGCCTCAGACTCGGTCGCCTCAGGCTCTGTCGCCGCCTCGATCGCCCCGTCGTCACCCGCTCCCCCCCCCATCCCGGCCCCACCCCGGGCTCCGGCCCGGGCCAGCCGGGGGGCACGCCCTCCTCCGCGGACAGGTGAGTGGTCGCGGGCGGGGCCGGGGGCGGGGGTCCTGGCCCGGGTCCAGGGGTCGAGCCGGGGTCGCGCGCAGGGACTGGGGTCGCAGCCCGGGGCCTGAGCGAGGGGCCGGCCGGGGGCCGGGGGAGCCCCGCCAACTTTGCCCGCGGGGCTCCGGGGGCTGCGCGGCGCACGTCTGGCGCCGGCCGGGCGGGAGGGCCCGCGGGCCCCGCCGGGGCCCCACCAAGTTGGTGGGCGGCCGCGGGGCGGGCGCGCGGGGCCGGGGCCGGGGGTCCGCGCGTGCGCCCCGCCGCCCCGGGGGCGCCCACGGCCTCGGCCGCGCTCCGCCCGCGGGCCGCCCCGCGGCTCCCGAAGTCAGGGGCAGGGACGGCGCTGCTGGCCGCGGGGTCCGGGCGCTGGTGCTGGGCGGCTGACCCCTGGCCCGGACTCCGGGCAGCGTCTCCCGCGCGGCGGCGCGGGGTGGCCGTCAGGCTGGGCGCGGCGGCGAGGGGCGCGGGCGGCGGGACCTCCCGGGGCTCCCCGCGCGCGGGCGGCGGTGCGCGGCCGCGGGGGCGGCGGGGGCACGCGGCGGGGTCTGCGTGTCGCTGCTGCTGCTGCGGGGTCGGGAGCGTAGTGCCGGCTCCTCCCGAATTGGAAAGTCGGCCGAAAGTGCGCTGTCGGGCGGCCCGGGTTTGCGCGTCCTCCTCCTGCCTTTCTGGAGCGCAGCGCGGGCTTCGGAGCCTCCGCGGCTCCGCCGTGAGCTCAGCGCGGCCGGTCGCGGGCGGGGTTGGCGGCGTGCGGCGCTCCGGGAGGGGCCGTCGGGCGGCGCGGCTGGACCCTGGACGGCGACACACGCACCCTGCAGTGCCGGCCGCTCCCGTGGCGCGGGCCCTCGCCGCTCCCTCCGGACCTCGGCTGCGTCCGGGGGGTCCTCGCCGCTCCCGCCGGACCTCGGCTGCGTCCGGGGGGTCCTCGCCGCTCCCGCCGGACCTCGGCTGCGTCCGGGGGGTCCTCGCCGCTCCCGCCGGACCTCGGCTGCGTCCGGGGGGTCCTCGCCGCTCCCGCCGGACCTCGGCTGCGTCCGCGGGCCCTCGCCGCTCCCTCCGGACCTCGGCTGCGTCCGGGGGGTCCTCGCCGCTCCCGCCGGACCTCGGCTGCGTCCGCGGGGAGTGGGGCCCCTGGTCCGCGCTTTGGCCTTGGCTTAGATGTTGGCCGCAGGTGTGCGTCCCCCCGACGGGAACCGATGCCCCGCCCCGCCGTGCGCAGAATGGCGCCTCGTCTTCAGGCGTCTCAGAGACACCGCTGCGGGGCGGAGAGACTGTGCGCAGCCCAGCGGCCCCCCGGAGGGGCGGCGGACGGGAAGGGGGAAGACCTCGCCCAGCCTCCCATCCCAGCAGCTGGAGAAGTTGCGGCTGGCGTTTTCAGACTCGGAGATCCCCCCGCGGTCCCGGGGTCTTCAGAGGCGCGTGCGCTCCCTGCCGCGCCGATGCTCCAGAGCACTGCTGTTGCGAGCACTGTTATTCTTCACTCGTACGTAGATGCTGTTGTCTGTACAGTGCAAGTTCATTGCCGGTGTTTTGGAACTTACATGACTTCATTATATTCTTAGCTGATACTCAATATTTTAAGGTTTTGAAAAAGCTTTGATGGTAAAAGGAGGAAAGTTGTGTCCCTCTCACTGGAAAGATTGGGCATCCGGTGTAGAATTCAGGGCTTTGTGACTGGTGTTGCTGTAGGTAGTGCTGATTAGTGGTGATACTGGACCTCAGAATATCACTTTTCCAGATACCCTTATTAATACTCAGCATTGGAGAAGATATACAACTTTGTGATTATATTTTTAAGGTAATTAGGTGAAAATTTCAACACATGGGTTCATTTGGCCAGATGTTTAAAAGGAAGTTATCTTTTTCCCTGTTGTTGCAGAGAGGCTGAGAGCAGGCTGTGTCGTGAGGTCCTTGAAACAATGTAGCCATTCAAGGCTGGATGTTGTGTTTCAGTTTGAACAGTTTCATTCCTGGAGGTGTAGCCAGCTCCTGGACTGGTTGCCATGTGTCAGTGGCAAAGTCATTCCTATTTTCACAGAAACCTCAGGGCTTTACTGTAACAGAGATCACTGAAGCAGATCTTGGTAGATGGGAATTGTACATCCCTTTGGTGAAGCCTGGTCCTTGTTGGCCAGAACAAAGAAAAATACCCTCTAATGTATTCGAATCAGTCCCAACTTAAACATTGCAATGAATACTGTAGATTTGGGGGCGGCCAGGCTATGTCTGAGCTCTCAGCCCTGGTAGCTGGGACTGCCGCCAAGGTTGTGTGCCCGCTGTCCATGGTGCTGAACACAGGTCCTCTTTTTCAGTTTCTTTGTCTTAAATTTCCTTTCCAGTGTGAGAGGGTTTTTTGGAGTATGTTCACGTGAGGTGATGAGCACTAGGTGTTATACGCAACTGATGAATTGTTGAACACTGTATCTGAAACTAATGATGTACTATGTGTTGACTAATCGCATTCAAATTAAAAAAATAAAATCATTCTCAAAATTTACACATTTAAAGAAAAGTTGAACAGTTGAGCAGGGAAGTTCTATTGAGTCTGAATGGAAGCATTTCTTTTAAAAACGCAAGCCATGTTGTTGTCTCTTTTTTTCAAGTGGATAATTGTGTCGACTCAACATTTCCTTTCCTTCACTTAGTCTCAGCATGTGGGAATTTTCTTGCTGTAGTATGGACATCAAGTAACAAATCACTGAAATTAAATGGGATCCTGTTTCCTTAAACAACCACCCTCTTAAAAATGTGCTCTTTATTGTAATGTATACATATATTTGTACATAGAGGCAATTTGTTTTTCCCTAAACAAGGTCAGTTGTAGCACCCCTCACACTCATGTGGTGCTTTTCAGCCTTCGCAGAAAGGGACTGGAACCCTCTGCGTATGTGGTAGGGCTGTTGGGCAGTTGTCAGTTGTCAGGCATTTCTGCTGTGTTGGAGCAACATCTACTCTCTTTTCTATAATTTTGAGGAAATCTTTGTAAATCATTTTAGATAAATTCTTTATTCTCTTGAGGTTAATTTTTGTCAGTTCCTTTAGAATTGCCCCACAGTTTAGCAATAAGAAATAATGGGTACAGAGATTCTTCCACATGATTGTAAATTGTGCATCAAACTATGCAGTGAATTGTTAAGGTGTTTTTGCTATGAGCATCTGAACTAGTTCTTTGGCCCCATCAGCTGTGCACTTAACTCACATTACTCTGTGAAAGAGTAACCTGTTTTGTTGAGGGAAACCCAGGGCGGCTTCTTTCTGCCTCCTCTAAACTTCAGAAATACTCTCTGAGTGCCCACTCTTTGCCTGGCCCTGTGCTGTGATTTGAAAACCCACAGGGGAAGGAGACGTAGTATTTATCATGGAAGGGCTCTACTTTGGACTGACAAAAGGACATGTAAATTGATGGTTACAGGGGGCCACACTGAGTGCTGCAATTTGGATACACAGAAAGTTGGGTTGGTGTGTTGAAGTGGGGTAATTCATTTAGGCTGGGAATCAGGGAAGGCTTCAGAAGGGAGGTGGCCTTGGGCTGAGACCTGAAGGGCGAATTGTAATTGGGCATGGATGGGTCTAAAATTGATTACAAAAAGACCAGAAGGTTGATGTAACTGGAGAACAGAATGTGTGGTGGTGAAGGTTGGATGGCATTGTGAAAGTGTTGGAACTCAGAGGTGTGGGGGAGAGTTGACTGGAGGTGGTGTGGCAGGCAGAATAATGGTCTCCCAAAGCTCTCCACATTCTAATCACCAGAACCTATGGATATGTTAGGTTACATGGCAAGGAGAATTTAAGGTAATAGATGGAATGAAAGTTGCTACTCAGCTGATTTTAAAACAAGGAGATGATTATTCGGGATTTCCCTGGGTGGGCCCAAACTAATCAGAGGGTCCTTAAATATGGAAGAGGGAGGCAGAAGAGCTAGTGTCAGAGTGATGTGAAATGAGGAAGAGGACCCGTCATTGCTGGCTTAGAAGATGGAAGGGGTTACAAGACAAGGAATGTGGGCAAGCTGTAGAAGCAGGAAAACGTGGGAAAATGGATACTCACCCAGAGCCTCTTGAAGGGAACACAGCCCTGCCTACACCTTGATTCTAGCCCAGTAAGACCTTGTGTCTGACTTCTGACCTCCAGAACTGAAAGATAATTAATTCCTGTTATGTTAAGCCACTGAGTTTGTGGACGTTTGTTAGAGCAGCCATAGGAACCTGACACAAGTTGGAACTGTTCTAGAAAGTTTTAGCTGGCGGAGTTTAAAGAGGAAATTACATGATCAGATATAGGCAGTAGAACACAAAATGATGTAGCTGCTGTTGGGAAGAAGTTGCCCCAGGTGAGCTTGGTTCTGATGCTTACTTTCATCTCCTGGGCAGACTGGCATTTAATACTCTTTCCTGGCCTAACTCCCATCTGAAGTCTTTCTCCTAGCAGTCTGTCTAATCTCTACCCTTGCTTACTGCCGCTTCCTGCTGACCCACCTTTTCTCTGTGCTGGGCACTCAGGTCTACATGTACAAGTGGGATTGTAGGGGTCATAGGGTGGGCCAATTCCAGTCTCAGGCCTGTCGTCAGAGTATTTTCCAAAGGTTTATTTCTTCACAGCCTCTCTAATCCCTTGCATCTTCAGATGTTTTAATTGTTGTTAGTCAACTTGTGTGAAATATCTCACTGTTTAATTTACATTTTCTTGATTACTAGTAAGTGTGAGGATTTTTTATCCATTTAGGGGCCACTTAGGTTTCCTCTTCTATAAATTGTATTTGTGTATTGTTTGTCCATTTGTTACCTGGGTTGTCCTTTTTACTGCTTTTTAGAAGTCCTTTATATATTCTGGATTCTATTTATGCTTATTTTTTTATCCTTTTAAAAATGCTGTTTTGATGAACAGATGTTTAATTTTAATGTAGTCAGATTTATTAATCTTTTCCTTATGGTTTGTGGTTATTGAGTCTTATTTAAGAAATTCTTTGCTACCCCAAGGTCATAGGGTATTCTCATCTTTATAAAAAATTGAATGTTTGCTTTTTATATTCTACTTGGAACTTATTTTTGTGTGAGGTGTGAGGTAGAGATATAATTTTAGAACTTTTCCAAATGCATAACCAATTGTATCAGTACTATTTATTGAATAGCATCCTTACCCCAATGATCTGCAGTGCTTCCTTTGAAACACAAAATTTTACAAACATGTGGATCTGTTTCTGATTTCTCCATGTAAATAATGATAATTTCATTTCTTCCTTCCTAGCCTTTAAGTCTTTTATTTATCTCTTGTCTTATTTCCATTGTTTGGACACTAGACAAAGTTGCGTAGAATGATAGGGCTATGCTAATACTGTTTTACACTTTAAAGGCAATACTTTTAGAGCCTTAAATATGAGGTTTGCTCCTGTTTTTTGGTAGATTCCTTTTATTAGGTTAAGGATGGTCTCCTCTGCTAATAGTTTGATAAAAGATTTTAAAAACACCATTAATAGATTTTGAATGTTAACAAATGATTTTCTTTACCTACTTAGATGATTTTATGTTTTTTCTTTTTTAAATTGTGACTGATGGGGCGTCTGGGTGGCTCAGTCAGTTAAACGTCTGCCTTTGGCTTAGGTCATGATCCCAGGCTCCTGGGATCACCCCGCATGGGGCTCCCTACTCAGCGGGGAGCCTGCTTCTCCCTCTCCCTCTGCCTGCTGCTCCCCCTGCTGGTGCTCTCTCTCTCTCTCTCTCTGTCTCTGTCTCTGTCAAATAAATAAATAAAATCTTTAAATAAAATAAAAGAAAAAGAAAAAAATAAATTGTGACTGAGATGAAATATTTTAATCTTTTACTTTTAAGCCATCATTGATTTCTTGGGATAAACATTACCTTGTCATGACAGACTATTTTAAAAAATTATTATTGGATCCAATATAGTAATATTTCATTTACAGTTTTGGCATATATTTTCGTAAGAAGTATTGACCAATATTAATCTTTTCTTGTGTTGCCCTTATTCAGATTTGGTATCATGGTGATGCTTCATCTTCCCTGTAATAGTTTCTGAAAGGGAAGGATTTTTGTTCCTTGGAAGTTTGGCAAAATTGATTCTTAAATATTCTGGATCTGGATCCTTTTAGAACATGGAGAGTCTTACACCAGCAGTTACCGCTTTAGAAGGGTTGCAGTACCGTTCTTCTCACATTTTGTTGGCCAGGAGGAGTCTTTTCGGCCATACTTAGTTTCAAATGGAGCAGGGAGGTTGAGTCTTCCATGTCCCAGAAGCTCAGGACAAATATTAGTAACATTTACCAAACTCTGGAGGTTAATTGATGTCAGTACTGCACAGTTAGCCAAAACTCAAACCGCGTTCCTCTCTAGGTCTTGTTTGAAGTTTTACAAGTGTGCAAGGTCTGCAGGTATGTTGGTCATCAGGGGACTGACTAGAATGTGAAACTACCAATATGTTGGTTTATATTTGTTGTGAACAAACCATGCTACTTACTCTCTCCAGAAGCCCGCCTTGGAAATTCTGTCTCTCTAGCTCTCCTTAGTCTAGCCTCCCTTTCTTATTCTTTCCAGGGATCTAAGTCTTAACTATCCTTCAGGGCTGGCACAGTTCCCACCTCCCTGCTTAGATTCTCTGTGTTAACTCTGACTCATGATGAACTCTCCCTTCACTTCTTACAGTACCATTCTGCTCCAGCTGTGGAGAGAGAGCAGGGTTCAGTTTTGTTTATGGGTAGTCAGTTGATGAGAAGAGCCTTCAGATGCAAGCACATGTTTCCCTCCTTTGCCTGGGCTCTGCCCTGGGAGACTAGATATAGTGGACAGACTGTATGACTGTATGACGATGGCCTCACCATGATCCCCATGATTCATGCCTTTGTATAATCTTTTCCTATTGAAGTAGGACTTGCTTCTAACCAATAGAATATGGAAAAGTAATGGAATGTCACTTCCTTGATTATTTTACATTATATAAAATTCCATTTTGCTAGAAACTCATTTAGAGATTCTGTTTGGTGGCAGCTATGCTGGGGAAGCCCACATGGCAAGAACTTCAGGTGGCCTCTAGAAGTTGAGGGTGGCCTTTAGGGATAGCAGGTAAGAAGCAGGGGAGCTCAGTCCTACAGCAAAGGAAACAACCTCTACCAATAACCCAAGTGAGCTTGGAAGGGAATTCTTCCCCCCACTTGAGCCTTCTAATGAGGACATAGCCTGGTCAACACCATGATTGCAGCCTTGTGAGACCCTGGGCGGGGAACCTGGGTAAACCTGCTCAGACTCTTAACTCACAGAAACTGCGAGGTAATAAATGTAAATTTTAAGTTGCTCAGTTTGTTATACAGCTGTAGAAAACTAATGTATCAGTTCTTTATTGACCTCCCCTTTACCCTCACTAGAAGTAGATTTGGATTGATGAAGGGTACTTGAATCTAGTTGAGATAAGCAATTTTTAAAAATTATTTTTTGAAACTTTTTTTCTATTTTTGAAAGTGATACAAATGTTTTGTGTAGAAAAATTGAAGCAAGCAGGAAGTATAAAGGACAAAACAAACATTCATAATCTTACTACACGACCATAGCCATTGTGTCTTTCTACCTTTATGTGTGGTATGATATGAATATCCTAAGTTGGGATTCATTCCATAGTGTTTTATGAACAGCTTTCTTTCTTTGTACTAGATAGTGAGAATTTCTTGTGTCATATCATAGTCTTATAAAACATGATTTTAAATGGCTGCATACTATTCCAGTGGATGTCCCAATTGATTGAATATAGTTGGACATTTATGCTGCTTTAAAATATTTATCATCATAAATAATGCTTTGATCAATAATCAATAACCTATACCAAAATCATTGTTTGTATCACTGATAATTTATGAAGGACAAGTTTCTAAAGGCAGAATTATTAGGTCAGAGCTTGTAGATGTTTTTAAATCTTTTGATACTTAACCATCCAGCTTCCAATGTTTCTTTTTTTTTTAAGATTTTATTTATTTACTCTATTTTAGAGAGAGAGTGCAAGCGGGGCGGAGAGAAGGGGGAAAGGGAGAGAATCTCAAGCAGACTCATGGAGCCCAATGCAGGACTCAGTCTCACAACCCTGAGATCACGACCTGAGCCAAAACCAAGAGTCGGACACTTAACTGACTGAGCCACCCAGGTGCCCCCCAGCTTCCAATGTTTCTAAAAAATGATATAAAGCTCAAACATCTGTTTGTGTAACTCACCAGGTTGGGATAGGACAGAACTATTGATTTTTGAGCATTTTAGGTTCCTGTTTTCTTAACCCTATTTGCAAAGTGCTTTTAAATTATTCATTAAAGTGCAGTATGGATTCTGTTTATAGACACATTTGTGTATGAGATCGCTCCCTTAGTGCCTGGGCAAAAAGCCTACGAATTGCTCTTATCACATCCCTACCTTTGTAGATCCGTTTCTACTCCTATCCATCCTTTCTTTGTTCTCAACCAAATAGAGACACTGAGACACATTAGGTCTTGTAGCCTTGTGATTACTCAAATTAAATGGCTTTTCTGAGCTACCTCTTGCTCTTTTCTTCTTGCCATTTATGAACTAGTTGGCTTCATAAGTATGAGAGATCAGCAGAAAATTATTAATTTAAAAATATTGAAAATATTTTTCCTGATTCATAAATGAGTATTTATTTAGAAAATTTGCAAAATAAAGATTAGTATCAAAAGCAAAATAAAAGTATTTCATTCTGTCACTCACAGATGACCACTGTATAAACATAACGTGTTCATATTAGCTTATTCTTAGAATATATTGATTAAATTTCAGTGACTAATGTTTTGCCTGAGATTCATGCATTCATGTCTCCGAGTGAAATTGGCCCGTAATTTTCCTTTTCCGTAGCTGTTTTCTCTCCAATTTGAGATGACTACTTGGTTTATTAATTTGCAGCTTTTTCCCCCTACTAATATGTGTATTTAAGGTGATACATTTCCTTATAAAATAATGATTCAGTTGTATCATACGGAATTTGATTTGAGGTATTTTCCTTATTGTTTAGTATATACTATACACCAAATTGTGCCCCTCTCAAATACATATGTTGAGCCCTGGCCTCCAATATGATGGTATTGGAGATGGAGCTTTTGGGAGATAATTAAGTTTAGTTGAGGTCATGAGTGTGATGGGATTAGTACTTTATTAGAAGAGACCAGAGAACTTGCTCGTTTTCTCTTTCTTGCCATGTGAGGGTACAGCAGGAAGACAACTATCCACAAGCCAGGAAGAGGCCCCTGACCAGAGCTCTCCCATGCTGGCATTCTGTCTGATCTCAGACTTCCCAGCCCCCAGAACTGTGAGAAATAAATGTCCATTGTTTAAGCCCCTCAGTCTATGGTGTTTTGGTACAGCAGCCCAAGGAGACGAAGGCAGTTATATTTTCTAATTTCCAGTATGATTTTTTAAATTTATAGGTCATTTAGAAGAATATTTAAAATTTTCCAAACATACGCATATTTTCTTATTCTTTTCCAGCACAATTTCATTGCCCCCAAATCTTGCTCTTTATGATTTTAATTCTTTGAAATTTGCTGATGTGCCTCATGGCCCAGAATATGGACTATTAAGTTTTCTCACACATTCCTGTGTGCTTGAAAAGAATTAGGTTCAATGTTCTATACATTCCATTCAGCTAACTTATAACATACTATTCACATCTTCTGTTTTCTTAGTATTTTTTTTGTCTGGTGGTTATATCCATTACTAAGATAATTACCCAGTTTCATTATGATTATGGATTTGTCTTATTTCTCTTTGAAGTTCTGTCAATTTTTATCTATATACTTTGAGTCCCTGCTATTAGGGGCATGCAAATATAAAATTGTTATGTCTTCCTGAAGAACTGAGACTTTAATTATTAACAGTGGTTTTCTTTATCTCTAGTAATGAATCTTTGCCTATGGTATCATATGCCAGTATGAAAATGGCCATAACAGATTGCTTTAGGCTCATATTTGCATAATATCTTTGTTTTTTTATCATTTTACTTTCAAAACTGTTTTCTTAAGCTTTAAGTATGTATCTTGCAAAATAATCAAACAGTTAGATTGTTTTTCATCCAGTCTGATAATTTTTGTCTTTTAACTAGAACATTCAACTCATTTATGTTGAATATAATTAGTAATCTATTTAAGTCTATACTCTTATTATTTATTTCTCTTGTCCCACATGTTCTGTGTTTATTTTTCTATCTTATTTTAAAACAGTATTATGATTTTTAAAAATCATTCAACTTATACTCTCTTCACTTTTTTTGGAGGTTATATTTTATTTTTGTTTCTTTTCGTGGTTACTATGTAAATTAAATAATGTGTTATTAACTTATCCAGATAATGCAGTTATACCTGCCTTCTGGACCATGCAGAGATTATAGTGTCATAGAGCACTTGAACTCCATTCACCCTCTCCAGATTTATATGTGCTTATTATCGTGTGTCTTAATTCTGTAAGCTCTTTTTAAACTCTATGAAATACTAATATTAACAGTGTTGTTATTTAATGTACCATCAGTGTTCATTTACATTTATTCACAACTTTGTCCATTTTTTGCTTTTCATTGTTCTCTGACATTTCTGACCTTCATTCTGGGGTTGCTTCCCTTCTGCCTGAAGAGTGAGCCTTCTTTAGAAATTTCTTTATTGCAGGTCAGCTGGTAGTAGATACGCTCCCTGTTTTTTTCTTTCTAAAACTATTTTGATTTCACTTTTATTTAAAAAATTTTTTTAATTTATTTTTTTGTGGGGGGGGATATAATTTGCATGCTATAAAATTCACCCTTTTAAAGTTTCTGATTCGGGTGCCTGGGTGGCTCAGTTGGTTAAACAACTGCCTTCAGCTTGGGTCATGATCTCGGGTTCCTGGGATCAAGTCCCACATCTGGCTCCCCCTGCTCTGCGGGGAGCCTGCTTCTCCCTCTCCCTCTGCTGCTCCTCCTGCTTGTGTGCTCTCCCTCTCTCTCTCTGTCAAATAAATAAAATCTTAAAAAAATATAAAGTTTCTGATTCATTGGATTTTGGTATATTTACAAGGTTGTGCAACCACTAGTGCTACATAATTCCAGAACATTTTCATCACCTTAAAAAGAAACCTCATACCTATTAACAGTAACTCCCCATTCTTCCCTGTCCCAGTCCCTGGCAACCATTAATCTACTTTCTGTCTCTAAGGATTTGCCTATTAGGAACATGTCATATAAATGGAATCATAAATATGTGGCCTTTCATGTCTGGTTTCTTTTACTTAGTATACTATTTTCAAGGTTCATCCATGTTCTATTGTGTATCAGTACTTCATTTTTATGGCTGAATGGTATCACATTGTATGGATATATCACATTTTAGTTCTCCATTCATCAGTACCGTACAGGTAGACATTTGGGTTCTTTCTACTTTTTTGGCTGTTAGGAATAATGTGCTATGAAAAGTCACGTGTAAGTTTTTGTATACATACATATTTTCAGTTCCTTTGTGTATATACTTAGGAGTGGAATTGCTGGGTCATATAGTAATTGTATGTTTAACTTTTTGAGTAATTGCCAAGCTGTTTTCCAAAGATGTTGCACCTTTTTATATTCTCACCAGCAATGTATGAGGGTCCCAATTTCTTCACACCTTCACTAACACTTGTCATTTTCCAGTTTTTTGATTATAGCCATCCTAGTGGGCGTGAAGTGGTATCTCATTGTGGTATTGATTAGCATTTCCTTAATCACGGATGCTGTTGGTAACCTTTTTGTGTGCTTACTGGCTGTTTGCATGTCTTCTTTGGAGAAATGTCTGTTCAAATCTTTTGACCATTTTTTTATTGGATTGTTTGTCTTATTGTTGAATTGTAAGTTTTGAAATTGGGAAGTGTGAGTCCTCCAACTTTGTTCTTCTGTTGTTTTAGCTATTCCTGGTTCCTTGCATTTCCATATGATTTTTAGGATTAGCTTGTCAATTTCTGCATGAAAGGCAGCTAGAATTTTTATAGGGATTGCATTGAATGTGTAGAAAAATTTGAGAGTATTGCCATCTTAACAATATAAGTCTTCCAGTCCATAAGTATGGAATTTATTAGCTATAATAGTTTCTTAGTGGATTCCTGAGGAGTTTCTATATATGAGATTATATAATATGCATGTATAGATAATTTTACCTCTTCCTTTCTAATCTGGATGCCTTTTATTTCTGTTTCTTTTATAATTGCCTTGGTTATAGTACAGTGTTGCATTGTCCTGGGGAGGGTGAACATCTTAATCTTGTTCCTGATCTTAGGGGGAGAGCTTTCAGTATTTCACCATTCAGTATGTTGTCAGCTGTGGGCTTTTGAGATGTCCCTTGTTAGTTTGGGAGGTTTCCTTCTATTTTTATTCTGTTAAGTGTTTTTGTCATAAAAGAGTGGTATTGTTGTCAGATGCTTTTTCTGCATCTAAGATGATCATACTTTTTTTGTCCTTCATTTTCTTAATTTTGTGCATTATACCAATTGATATTTGTATGTTGAACCAACCTTGCATTTCCTGGATAAATTCCAGTTGGTCATGGTAGATAATCCTTTTTATATATTGCTGGATTCAGTTTGTTAGTATTTTGTTGAGGATTTTTACATTTAAAATTTTTAAAGAAGTTTTTATTTAAATTCTGGTTACCTTACATACAGTATAATATCAGTTTCAGGTGTACTGTGTGGCAATTCAATACTTCCATACCTCACCTGGTAGTCACCACCACAAGTGCACTCCTAATCTCCATCACCCACCCACCTCCCCTCTGGTCACTATCAGTTTGTTCTCTATAGTTAAGAGTCTGTTTCTTGGTTTGCCTCTCTCTCTCTTTTTTTGTCCCTTTGCTTGTTTTGTTTCTTAAATTCCACATGAGTGAAGTCATATGGTATTTGTTTTTCTCTGACTTATTTTGCTTAGTATTATACTCTTTAGCTCCATCTGTGTCATTGCAAATGGCAAGATTTCATTCTTTTTTATGGCTGAGTAATATTCCATTGTATATATATCACATCTTCTTGATGCATCATCAGTCAGTGGCCACGTGAGCAGTTTCCATAATTTGTCTATTGTAGATAACGCTGCTGTAAACATTGGTGTGCATCTACCCCTTTGAATTAGTATTTTTTTTTATTCTTTGGGTAAATACCTAGTAGTGCTATTGCTGGATCATAAGGTAGTTCTATTTTTAACTTTTTGAGGAACTTCCATCATACTGTGTTTTCCACAGTGGCTGCACATTTTCATTCTCATCAACAGTGTAACAGGGTTCCCCTTTCGCCACATCTTGCCAACACCTGTTTCTTGTGTTGTTGATTTTATGCATTCTGACAGGTGTGAGGTGATATCTCATTGTAGTTTTGATTTGCATTTCCCTTATGATGAGTGATGTTGATCATTTTTTGATGTGTCTGTTGGCCGTCTGTATGTCTTCTTTATCCAAAGCAGTTTACACATTTAATGCAGTCCCTATAAAAATACCAATAGCATTTTTACAGAGCTAGAACAAACAATCCTAAAATTTGTATAGAACCCACAGAAGAACAGACACTTCTCCAAAGAAGACATACGAATGGCTAACAGACACATGAAAAAATGTTCAACATCATTAGCTGTCAGGGAAATTCAAATCAAAACCACATTGAGATAGAACCTTATACCAGTTAAAATGGCAAAAATTAACAAGGCAGGAAACAACAAATGTTGGAGAGGTTGTGGAGAAAGGGGAACCCTCTTACACTGTTGGTGGGAATGCAAGTTTGTACAGCCACTTTGGAAAACAGTATGGAGGTTCCTCAAAAAGTTAAAAATAGAGCTACCCTATGACCCAGCAATTGTATTACTGGGTATTTACCCCAAAGATACAGAGGTAGTGAAAAGAAGGGACACCTGCACCCCAGTGTTCATAGCAGCAACGTCCACAATAGCCAAACTGTGGAAAGAGCCGAGATGCCCTTCAACAGATGAATGGATAAGGAAGATGTGGTCCATATATACAATGGAATATTACTCAGCCATCAGAAAGGATGAATACCCAACTTGTACATCCACATGGATGGGACTGGAGGAGATTATGCCAAGTGAAATAAGCAGAGAAAGTCAATTATCATATGGTTTTATTCATGGTTTCAGGGATTGGTGTTAATTCTTCTTAAATGTTTGGTAGAATTCACTATTGGAACCATCTGGTCCTGCACTTTTCTTTATGGGAAGTTTCCAATTACTAACTCAACGTCTTTACTTGTTTAGGTCTATTCAGATTTTCTGTTTCTTGTTGAATCAGTTTTGATAGTTTGTGTCTTTTCAGGAATTTGTCCACTTTACCTGGGTTATCTAATTTGATAGCAAATAATTATTCATAATATTTCTCTGTAATCCATTTTTATTTCTGTAAGGTTGGTAGTTTCATTTCTGATTTTTGCTAATTTAAGTCTTCTCTTTCTTTTCCTTAATTCAGATAAAGATTTGTCAGTTTCATTGATCTTTTTGAAGAATCATCTTTTAGTTTCATTATTTTTTCTCCATTGCTTTGTATTTTCTATTTCATTTCTTTTTGTTCTAATCTTTGTTTTTTCCTTTCTTCTGTTTGCTTTGGGTTTAGTTTGCTCTAATTCCTTAAGGTGGAAGGTTAAGTTATTGATTTGAGATAGTTCTTCCTTTTTAACATAGGTGTTCATGGCTATACACTCCTAATCATTGCTTTTACTGCCTCTCATAAGTTTTGAATATGTTGTGTTTTAATTTTCAGTCAACTCAATGTATTTCCCATTTCCCTTGTGATTTCTTCTTTGATTCCTTGCTTATTTAGAAGTATGTTCTTTAATTTCCACAAATTCGTGAATTTCTTAAGTTTCTACTATTGGCTTCTAATTTCTTTTCCTTGCTGTCAGACAACATACTTATATAGATTTCAATTCTTTTAAATTTTGATGTGATTAAACATCTGATCTGTCCTAAATAATGTTCCATGTGTAGTTTAAAATAATGTATCTTCTGGTTTTTTAATGGAGTGCCTTATAGCTATCTGTTAGATCTAATTGTTTTATAGTGCTGTTAAAATCTTCTCTTTCCTTGCTAATCTTCTGTCTTGTTGTTCCATCCTGTATTGAACATGGGATATTGAAATCTCCAACCATTATTGTGAATTGTATAATTCTCCTTCAGTTTCTATTAATTTTTTGTTGCATACATTCTGGGGCTCAGTTTTTAGATACATATATATATATAATTGTTATACTTCTTGATAAATCAACCCTTTTGTCATTATAAAATGTCCTTTGTCTCTAGTCACAATTTTTGTCTTAAAGACCATTTTGTCTGATGTTAGTATAGTCACCCCATCTCTCTTTTGGTTATTGTTTAGATGGTATACATGTTTTCATCCTTTCACTTTTAACTTGTTTGTGTCTTTGAATTTAAGAGTGTCTCTTGTATACTGCCTATGTATAACTGGATCATGTTTTTGTTTTTGTTTTAAGCAGCATAATAGCCAAAGTATGGGAAACATCTCAAGTGACCATTGACTGATGAATAGATAAAGAAGATGTGATATATATATATATATACAATGGAATATTACTCAGCCATAAAAAAGAATGACATTGGGGCACCTGGGTGGCTCAGTCGTTTAAGCTTCTGCCTTTGGCTCAGGTCATGGTCTCAGGGTCCTGGGATAGAGCCCCACATTGGGCTCCCTGCTCAGTGGGGAGCCTGCTTCTCCCTCTGCCACTCCCCCTGCTTGTGCTCTCTCTCTGTCAAATAAATAAATAAAATCTAAAAAAAAAGAAATTAAAAAAAAAAGAATGACATCTGGCATTTGCAACAATATGGATGGAGCTAGAGAGTATTATGCTAATGAAATAACTCAGTCAGGAAAGACAAATACTCTATGATTTCACTCATATGTGGAATTTAATAAACAAAACAAATGAGCAAACCAAGAAATGGACTCTTAACTATAGAGAATAAACTGATGGTGACCGGAGGGGAGAGGGGTGGGGGTATGGGAGAAATAGGTGATGGGGATTAAGGAGGGTACTTGTGATGAATTCCGGGTATTGTAAGGAAGTGTTGAATCACTACATTGTACACCTGAAACTAATATTATACTATATGTTGACTAACTGGAATTCAAATAAAAACTTAAAAAAACCCATCAATACAATTTCTGCCTTTAAGTTGGAATGTTTAATCCATTTACATTTAATGCAATTCTGATAGGATTTATTCCTGCCATTTTGCTATTTTTTTCTATATGTCATGTCTCTTTGTTTTCTGTCCTTCATTACTACTTTTTGTATTAAATAGATATTTTTTTAGTGTGCAATTTTAATTTGTTATTTATTTTGCTATTTTTTGTTAGTTATTTTCTTTGGGGTTACATGGGGCTTCTTAGTATTAGCAACTTGTAACAGTTTAGTTTGGATTCATACTGATTTAATATCAGTGGTACATCAAAACTTTGCTTCTGTATATCTCCATTCCTCCCCCACTTTGTGCTGTATTTGTGTTGTCATACAAAGTATATCTTTATACATTCTGTGCACATCAACACAGATTTATAATTATTGCCCTGTGTAGTTTTCTTTTGTTTAAGATAGGAGAAAACTTACAAATATTATATTTATGCTGTCTTTTCTACTTACTTCTGTATTTACCTTTACTGGTGTTCTTTATTTCTTCACCTGGATTTGAGGTACTGTCTAGGATCCTGTCATGTTAGCCTGGAGTCCATTTAGTATTTCCTGTAGGGCAGATTTTCTAGAAGCTTATTCTGTCAGTTTTTGTTGTCTGAAGATGTCTTAATTTCTCCTTTGCTCTTGAAGGGTAATTTTGCTGGATGTAGAATTCTTGTTTGACAGTCTTTGTCTTTTATAATTTTGAATATGTCATCCCACAACCTTCTAGTTACCACAGTTTCTGATGAGAAATCAGCTATTACTTTTATTGAGGATTTCTTTCAAATGATGAGCTGCTTTTCTTGCTGCTGTCAAGATTTTCTCTTTGTCTCTGTGTTTGAATAGCTTGATTATGATGTGTCTAGGTATGGTCATCTTGGAGTTTATTCTTAGAGTTCATTGAGTTTCTTGGATGTGTAATTTTTTTTCCCCCCAAAATCTGGGAAGTTTTTTTTAGCTGTTATCTCTTCAAATATATCTCCTTCTCTCTCTTTTCTCCTTCTGAAATTTATACCCCTTTCTTTTTTCTCCTTCTGAAACTTTTGTTATACAAATTTAGTATGCTTGATGGTGTCCCACAGGTCTCTGAGGCTCTGTTCTTTTCTCCTTTTTGTAAGGAAGACTTTATTCACTTTATACAATGGGCTGTATTATAGGGGAGAGATATTGGGCTCAATACCTGCTCTGTTCATTTTTCTTCTTACTTTTTACTTTCTGTTCCTTAGACTGGAAAATTTCAGTTGACCTATCTTCAAGTTCTCCAGTTTGTTCTTGACTGCTCAAATATGCTGTTTAATATTTCCAGTGAATTTGTCATTTCAGTTACTATACTTTTTAGTTTGGAATTTTTATTTAGCTCCTTTTTATATCCTGTCTCTTTATTAGTAGTCTCTACTTGATGAGACACCATTGTCATACTTAATCTTTTAGATGTGGTTTCCTTTAATTCTTTGAACATATTTAAAATAGGTTATATATAGTCTTTCTCTTGTAAGTCCAATGTCAGTGCTTCCTTAGGGGCAGTTTCTATTGATTGCTTTTTCCCTGTTTATGGGCCATATTGCCTGTCTCTTTCTCTGTCTCTCTGTCTCTGTCTGTCTCTCTCTGTCTTGTGTGTCTCATAATGACTTGTCAAAAACTAAACATTTTAAATAATACATGTGGCAACTCTGAAAATTTGATTCTCCTTTCTCCCCTGGGATTTTTGGTGCCTCTGCTTGTTGTAGTAGTTTTTGTTGTTTTGTTTAGTGACTTTCCTGAACTAACTCTGCAAAGTCTGTATTCTGTGACATGTATTTCCACTCATTTGTGATCAGCTAAGGATTGGACAGAGATTTCCTTAAATGCCAGGAATCAGTAAGTCTCCTGGACTTTCCCAAGGAGCTCTGTGTGTATATTGGGGTATGCTTCAACATTTAATCAGGCACTTTACAGCTCTGCCTGAGTCTTTTACTTCCCACTTGTACAGAGCCTCAAAGTCAGCCCAGTGTGTGTGCTTATAGTTGTCTCAGGTCTTTCCTGGGCATTCATATAACCTTGAGTATGTGCACAGCTCTACGTATACATGTGACCTTCTAGATTTCCAGGAATATGTTGGAGTTCTTCAAATTCCCTATAGACATCTCATTTTCCACCTTTTTCTATTATGCTCTGGGTTTATGTATCATTTGCCGCACCTGTTGTCTACTGTCTCAGGTAGTTATAAAATGAAACAATTGATTCTAATTGTTTTAACATACACCTCTGAGGAAAATGCTTTTCACACTGGTCTTACTCTGATTCAGGTCAAATAAAGATGTCCTTGCAAGTGGAACTTAATAGCCATGTCAAGTAATGACAGTTCTCCAGGAATAAGGCTTTTGAAAGAGTTCTAGTCCTGTTCCGGCCCTTTCTGTGACTGCCAGACTGCTGGTTTTCACTATCATTGCAAGCTGTTGGGTTTTAAGACAACTATAGAACTGAGGTGGCATTGGGGGAAAATGAGAATAGGGAAAGTTAAAACACTATAAATGTGCTGTTCCTATGGAGATTCAACCGTTTTCCTTTAACAAATGCTCCCCAGATTGCTGTAAGCCTTTGGTTAAATTCCCAGATTTCTGACAAAGTTGAATCTGACAATTTTTGCTATTTTTTTTTTCATTGCTTTTATGGAAGAGGGGATTTTTGGAGGTCCTTACTTTGCTGTTGTCACTGACATCACCCTCTCACCTTTATTCTTGAAAGACTAATTCCTGTATATTGAATTTCCTGTTGGCGTTATTTTCTTTCAGCCTGTTGGAGTGTCTAGCTTTTGTTTTTTCTGTTCAGATGTCAGTAGTCATTATAACTGCTGTGCCTCTGGAGGTAATTTGTGCATTTCCTATTGCTTCTTTAGGATTTTCTTACAGACCTTAGGTTTCTGTAGTTTCACTGAGTTCCATATATTCCTGCCTATGGTATGTTGGCTTCTTGTATCTGTGGTATGAGGTCTTTCATAAGTCTAGAAAATTCACTGTCATTCTCTTCAGATAATTATTTCCGCTCATCTTCTCTATTCTTTCCTGCTAGGACTCTAATGAAATGTTTATTAGATTTTTCATGATGTATTCTCATGCCCTCTCTTTTGTGTTTCCCAGATTTTGATCTCTCCATGCTTTAGTTTGAGTATTTTCTTCTGACCTAGTTTCCAGTTCATCAGTTCTCCCTTCAGTAGCACCTACTCTGCTAAAAAACCCATTCGGGATTCTTTTACTTTTTAGTTCTAGATTTTCCTTAACAAATTTAAAACTGTGTTACTTTTTATAGCTTCTTAGCTCTCATTTATGTTTTTGGCCATAGTAAGTGTCATTTTTTTTGCTTATTTGTTGTTTTTTCCAATTTTTTAATTGTAGTAAAATATGCATAACAAAATTTAACATCTTAACCATTTTTGAATGTACAGTTTAGTGGCAATGGTATTACATATATTCATAATGTTCATCCATCACCACCATCTATCTCTTTTCTTCTTGTAAAACTCAAATTCTATTCCTATTAAAGACTAACTCCCCATTCTCTCCTCCCCCTTGGCACCCACCACTCTACTTTCTGTCCCTATGATTTTGACTGAGTACTTCATATAAGTGAAATCATATAATATTTGTCTTTTTGTGACTGGCTTATTTCATTTAGTATAATGTCATCAAGGTTCATACATGTCATAACATGTGTTAGAATTTCTTCCCTTTTTAATTCTGAATAATATTCCATTTATGTGTATACCACAATTTTCTTATTCATTCATCTGTCAGTGGACACTTGGGTTGCTTCCATGCTTTAGCCATTTTGAAATAATGCTGTTATAAATATGGGTGTACAAATATCTCTTTGAGACCCTGTTTTTAAATCTTTTGAGTTATAACCAGAAGCAGAATTGCTGGATGATATGGTAATCCTATGTTTAATTTTTTGAGGAACCACCGTGGTGTTGTCTACGGTAGTGGCACCATTTTACTTACCCATCAACAGTGCACAAGGGAACCAACTTTCTCTACACCCTCGTCAGCACTTGCTAATTTCTGTTTCTTTGATACCAGCCATCCTAATGGGTATGAAGTGATATTCATTATCGTTTGGATTAGCATTTCCTTTATGATTAGTAATGTTGAGCATCTCTGTATGTACTTATTGTCCATTGATATATTTTCTTGAGAGAAACATCTATTAACGTCTTTTGCCCATTTTTTAAAGGGGTTGTTTGTTTTTGTGTTATTGCAGGTGTAGTTTTTTTAATAGTCTATATTAGGTAATTCTAACTTCTCATGTCTTTGTGGATCTGTTTTTTCTTTTTTTATTTTTTCTGTGACTTCTTTTATTTCTTACTTGTGGTGTCTTACTTCTTTGCGTGTGCTAGACATTGTATTTGCAGAGTTATTTTGAGGGATAATTTGAGACCTAGGATGATTGTATCATTTTTGGGGAGCTTTTAACTTGTTACCTCTAGGGTTCTTCAGTCTTAAAGGAGCCATCTTAATTCTAAGGCCAACCTTAGATCAGTCTGTGGTTCTTGGGAGGGCTGGTTTGCTTTTCAGGACATCTTACCATTAGGGTTTAGATCTTTGTGGTTCTAACACAAGTTGAGGGCTGGTTTCTGAGAGTCCAATTCATGCTTTTACTCTGTGCCTCTAGCCCCCAATTTCTGGATTATTAAGGGTAATTTCAGCATCTCCCAAATGTTGGGACTTTGCACAGAAAATTTATTTCTCTTTAAAGTAGCAGCCCATTGTGGATGTTCCTCATCAGTGATCAGCTTTCCTCTGCATGATGATTTGGCTCTGGCTCCATATAGTTCTGGTTCTGCCATCCGCTAGGTTGGTAGCATCCTCTAGGGCCTGAACTTCCTTTGTCCAGCTGGCAGATGGGGAGTACAGCGTGGAGGAGACACACAGTTCTTACCCATGTTAGCCTGGACATGATATGTATCATAACTGTGTATATTCCACTGGTGAGATCTGGTCACATGGCCCCACCTAAATGCAAGTGTGAAATTGGCCAAGTGTAGTCAATGGCTGGCAGCTGTATGGTGGACAGTCATTTTTGTCTCAGTCTTCTCCTTGGCCACGAAAACACCCATGCACATCCTACTTTTGTAACCATTATACACTCTCCCAGGGAGACAGTCAAGTCCAGATGTGACTCATGAGGTTTGGTGACTGAACTAACACACATATTACCTGCTGCTAACCCTGTACAGTAGTGGAGCTGAGCTGGAACAAGTGCAATTAAAACAACCTTCCATTTTGACAGGGAGGGAATAGAAGATAAATTAGTCCTTAGTCCAGAGCAAGAGTGACACCCCGTGAGCAAGTATTATGAAAGTGTCTGTCATGGGACACCTGGGTGGCTTTAGTCAGTTAAGCATCTGCTTTTGGCTCAGGTTGTGATCTCAGGGTCCTAGGAGTGAGCCCTGCGTCGGGCTCCCTGCTCAGCGGGAGTCTGCTTCTCCCTCTCCCTCTGCTCCTCCCTGCAGCTTGTGCTCTCTCTCTCTCTCTCTCTCTCTCGCTATCTCAAATAAATAAAATCTTAAAAAGAAAGAAAGGAAGAAAGGAAGAAAGGAAAGAAAGAAAGAAAGAAAGAGAGGAGAGAGAGAGAGAGAGAGAGAGAGAGAGAGAGAAAGAAAGAAAGAAAGAAAGAAAGAAAGAAAGAAAGAAAGAAAAGAAAGAAAGAAAAGAAGAAAGAAAGAAAAGAAAGAAAGAAAGTGCTTGTCAGTGACTGGTAATCAAAGGCCACCAGGAACTCACCTTGAGCCTATGATGGGGCAGGTTGGGACCACACACCACGGGGAACCATGGGGCTTTGAGGTCAGACAGTGCTAGAAAGAACCTGTTACGGACTTTGGGTTTTGGTTGAGTGATTTGAGGGAAGGGCCAAGAAAGGTCAGTAAGTGGGAGCATTTTATGAGTATCTCAATGACTCTTATCTAGGGAGGTTGGGCTAGAATGCGGATAATTGTGATTGGTAAGAAAGCAGCTGTCACTCACACTAGCCAAGAGAGGGCCATGCCTGGTGTTTTTCGGCTTGGATAACGTTCATGCTTCGTCTGTGTTCTAATGTGATGATGGCAAGGTCTTGTCATGATCCATCTTGGTCCCACTATGTTCTGTGTCAGATTCACTCACTTCTGCTCTGGGAGTGTGGCAGGAAGAACTTCTGGCTGTTGTGTCCTTGTATTTGTCCTCCATGGACACATCTGCTGGGGCCTTGGGGAGAATGTCTAACTTGGGGGTTGGGGGCTGCACAGTAATCATAGCTTGCTTTCTGCTTGTGGAAGTTTGGAGACCTGAGGTTTGACAGTCATTGACTTTATTTTAGGCTCAATTTTCTTTGGCAGTACAATTCCCCCCAAATTCTCTTCTGTGCTTCTGAGAGTTCCATGTGTTAATAACTAGATCCAGAGTTCTGTTCAAGTCTTGATCCTCCAGCCTATTTCATATGTTTGTTTTCTTGTACCTGTGTCTCTTTCTACTTAGGGTTGTCTTGAAGGCATGGCTATGGGTGGGAAAGAAGCCCTGTAATCTGATCTGTGTATACAGCTGAGTCCTCTTTTAATTGAGGAGTCTTTGTGGGCCTTTGATTTTCAGGACATTTTCCACGTTTTATCTTACACTTGGGGTGCAGAAAGGGTGGCTTTTCCCACTAAGTGACCCCATGTTTTTGGACTGTCTCTAGATGCTTTCCTGTCTCTCTCAAGTTGGCCAGTTTTTGCCTATGGTCATCTCTTTCTCCAATGTGACATTATGACATTATGTTACCCGTAAAGTGGGTAACAGTCACTCCAACTGCTGGCACCCTCTTTTTTCTTCTCCCTGAGCTGTGATCTGCTTTCAGGTGATCATAGGAAATGCTCTGCAATCCATGAAACAGGGCTTCTTTGTTACCAGCTGCCTGACAATGGTTTTTATTATGGTATCACCCCTCTTAAGAGAACCCATTTTGGTCTTAATTCATTTCTGTTGAAATATGTATTTAATGATAGAGAATTTAAAAGAGGAAGATTTCTGATCTAAACTCTTAGTTTGGGAATTATTTGACCCCTTTTCTATTTCTCTGTTTCTTGACCGCTTGGAAATAAAGCTGTACACTTTTGGCAGCTTTCTAGGCCGACATCCTCACAAGGGCATAGTGTGGTGGTCCATCTTTCCCATGTTTAACTGTATTCACGTTGGAAAATCAAGACTTTTCTGATTTCTTACAAGATGGAAAAATAGGACATTTCAATTTTGGGGGGAATAAGGTGGTATATAAATAAGGTAAATAAAATTGATGAAGGAATGATTTTGAATCCAAGTTGCAATGATGTGGAAGACTCACAAGGGCACCGCTCTTTGCCATGTGGTAGCTGGCACCCTGGGGCCCTCCTCTTGCTCTGAGTCTGTTTTTGCTTTGAAAGAAGGGGGATGTGAGGACCTGGCCTATATTTATTTTTCTTGGGGCCACTGTGGAAGTGAAATGAGATGATTGACATGCAGGCACATTTAATAGTAAAACTCTCTGGGTGGATAAGGCATTATTATTTCATTCTGAAGTACTTTGATGGGATTAATAATTTATGTAGCACACTAAGTTCATCCTTTGAGGCCAAGTGCTCCTAATATAACGTACCTAAGCCAACCTTGAAAATTTACAGCATTGCAGAGAGAAGAGGGTCAGTGAGCATGTTGCTGTGTGATTTTTACTGAGTTGGGTTTTTCCAGAGAGTTCTGAGCTCTTCATAATTATCCTTAAGTGATTAAGAAACAGTCCAAAGGTGCCATACTTCATAGAGAGTGCAGTTTATAGTTATCTGTAGTATGACACAGGTAATAATCATCCATAATACAATTAACTCTGAACAGCATGGGAGTTAGGGGCGCTGACTGACCTCCCTAGCAGTTGAAAATCTCTGTATAACTTTTGACTCCCCCAAAACTTAACTCCTAATAGCTCACTGGTGGCTGGAAGCCTGACCAATAACATTGCAGTCGATTTTTTTAAAAAGATTTTATTTATTTATTTGTCAGAGAGAGAGCACACAAGCAGGGAGAGGGGCAGAGGCAGAAGGAGAAGCAGGCTCCCTGCTGAACAAGGAGCCCAATATGGGACTCGATCCCAGGACACTGGGATCATGACCTGAGCCAAAGGCAGATGCTTAACTGACTGAGCCACCCAGGCACTCCCAACATAGCAGTTGATTAACACATATTTTGTGTGTTATATGTATTATATGCTGCATTCTTACAGTAAGGTAATGTAGAGGAAAAAAATTATAAGATTAAGAAAATCATAAGGAAAAAGATCATAAAGAAGAGAAAATACATTTACAGTACTATATTGTATTTATAGAGAAAAATTATGTGTAAGTGGACCTGCGCAATTCAAATCCATGTTCAAGGAAAGGGTCAATAGTATTTAGTGTCCCAGACAGTTGTTTGAGTTTTCATGGAATTTTAAACATAGGATATTAAAAAAATAGGAGATTTTATAACAGAACTATGTTTCTTACCAATGTCTTTCATAACTCCTTTTGATTAAACTGTTGCTGCATTTTCTAGACTTTATTACCTCATTAATTACACAGATAATACTGAAGCAGATTGTTTTGCTAATTAAAAAATTGTTAATCTTGAGGTAGCCACACTTCTCTAGGTCCACTTAGGAATCTGAAAGTTTCGGTTTAATGGTCTTTTCAAATGCGGGTGTTAATCCATGTGGGTTAGCATGGAGGCTGATATTGAGAGAAGGTGTGTAAAGCTGCTTTTCATCTCAGGGCCTAGGAATGAGCGTCCATGTGAGCATCTGTGACCTTGTTTTGGCCACCTCCCTTCCCTACCTCCTGAAGCTCCCAAACCTGGGCTCCAGCCCCCATATGGCACTCCCCCTTTCCCCTGACACAGGTGGATCCCCAGGGGCCTCTTGCTCTTAGACACGTCCCACATGGCACCCATCATTTATTTCTCCTCCTCTGGACATGTATTTCTGGGCCAGCTTCTCCTAGGCCAACAGTGATGCCCTAGAGTTGGTAGAGTGTCCCTACTGCCTGGTGCTCTGTGCAGGGTCCCAAGAGATTCTCCCATGTTGACAACAGAGCATGGTTGAGGCGAGGCTCTATGCTTTACTGGATTTTGTGAGGCTAGCCTGGCTCTCAGGCCTCCCTTCCTTTAGGCTCAGAAGTAAGTGTGTGGGAGGAGTGGGATGTGGGGTCCGGTCAGTGGGCAGGCACTGTGGTGCCTCAGAATTCCCCCCACCTCCTCTCTGATGCTGGGGCTGAGGTGCTCGGTGGGGCCTGTCTGCCCAGTGTCAGATCGGATTCAGGTGGGCATACCCCCTCAGACAGGCCCCTGCTCTGCACTGTTCCTGCAGCACCCTCTAGACAGAACATCAGTTGGAATGTCCAGCTGTGAGGGAGTCACAGTCCCTGCTGAACAGAGGATTGAATTTTGCCCTGAAAGGGCAGGACTCTCTGATGAGTAGGCCTGGGGCTCTTGGTGATGAAGCCCCAGAATGGTCAGGCTCAGGGCCAGGTGTGGTAGATGCATTGCTCTGCCCCTGAAGGCCTGCCTGGGACTCCAGCTCAGGAATGTGTTATCCATGTAGCTCTGGAGCACTATGGGATGCCCCTGAGAGCTCTGTTCTGTGGGCCTTCGAGATGCTTGGAAGCCCTTTGAGGGGGTTGGTGAGGTCAAAACTGTTTTCATAAGGGTACTGAGCCATTATTTCCTTTCTCATTGTGTTGACATTTGAGCTGATGACACAAAGCATTAGAGGGTACAACTGCTGGCGCCTAAGCGCCATCGCGGCGGGGCTGCAAACTCTGCCAATAGTCCTAGTGTCCTTTACTGCCGCCACTAGCTCTAAAAAGCCAGCGTCATTTAACACTGTCCTGAGATCATGACCTGAGCTGAAACCAAGAGTTGGACACTTAACTGATGCTTAACTACCCCACCTAGGTGCCCCTGAAATGCAGCTGATATTTGTATGTTGACTGTGTGGCCTGCTGCTTTGCTGAATTCATTTGTTAGGTCAATCTTCTTGTGGAATCTTCAGTGTTTTTTACATACAAGATCATATCTGCAAACAAGTAATTTTACTTATTCCTTCCCAATAACGTGGCTTTTATTTCTTTTTCTTTCATAATTGCTGTAGCTAGAACTTCCAGTACTATGTTCTAAGCTGAATAGACATAGTGAAAGTGGGCATCCTGACCAAAAAAAAGGTTTCAGTCTTTCACCATCTGGTATGGTGCTCACTGTGGGCTTCTCATGTATGGCTTGTATTATGTTGATGTAGCTTCCCCCCCCCGCTTTTGTTTTTAAGGTTTTATTTAAATTATTTGACAGAGCGAGCATAAGCAGGGGGGAGGGGCAGTGGGAGAGGGAGCAGTAGGCTCCCCGCTGAGCAGGGAGCCCAATGTAGGACTCGATCCCAGGACCCTGGGATCATGACCTGAGCTGAAGGCAGGCGCTTAACCTACTGAGCCACCCAGGCATCCCTGCCTTCCACCTGTTCATCTGGTCTTTTTTAGCCTGGTTATAGCTTTCTTATGAATATTTTGACACAACCGCTACATGCTTAATTTGGGGTCTTATACACCTTTGCCATTCCTTTATTCTTAGACTACCAGAGACATTTCATTTTAAGGTGTATCAAATTGCATTTAATTAGTACTCTTATTTATGAACTACAGGAAGTGCTGGCCCTTTAATAGGAATATTTATCTCTTTCACGTATTGACACAAAATATTTGGCCTCACTCCTGCAGAAATATCTTTATGCTGTTGCTGTATGGTGTGTTTTACCTGTCAGTACACACACACACACACACACACACACACACACACATGCTGTTGCTGTATGGTGTGTTTTACCTGTCAGTACACACACACACACACACACACACACACACACACACACACACACACACACACACACCCCTCTCTCTCGGCTCCAGCTGGCGCATAGTGTAGTTCATGTGGTCCCCCCACGTAAACACTGAAACAACTCTGAATGGTTGGGAAGGCTAAATTACCTGTTGCCATTCACCCTGATAATCTGAGCCTATGATTAATATTTGATTGTGGGGGATGTTGAGGAGCTGGGGCTGACATCACTCTGAACAGAAGGCGAAAAGGCGAGTCTCCCTGAAGACCGTCCTTACTGTGCCCCTGTCTCCCTAAGTGTGGCACGGAGCAAGGGTGTGTTCTCGGAGCCCTCCGGGGGGCCCCAGGTCCTGGCACACTCCCGGGCATCCCGCTGCCTCGTGTGCAGCTTCTGACTCTCCTTGTGGCTCTGGCATTTTTTGCTTCACTTGATCTGGAACCTCGATGCTCCGTTTATTTCTCCTATTTCATTTCCAATCTCTAATCTTCCCACACCCATTCAACAACTTAATAATGTGATGTAGAATTTGCATATGCCAATTTAAACTACTTTCATACCTTACCAGATTTTTTGTTTCTTAGGGCTGAAGGCTGTACGTTCTTTGTGTCTGTGTGTGTAGTTGATGCGGTTCAGGTGGACTCTCGGTGGATTTAGGTGTGTACCCACCTTTGTTCCACTTACGTGCCATCGGTACCTTCCAAGCTCAGGAGGTTTGCTGACGACCCGCCTTCCCCTAGTGGTGCGCAACATGCTGCCCGCCCGGGTCCGTTCCATTTTAGCTCAGGGCTCATCTTTTCTATAAAACCTTCTCCCGACTGTTGAGACAGTGATATTCTGCTCCAGTAACATAATTCAGTAACCTGCTTTTATGCATTAGTGCCGATACCGACAGTGACCTTCCCTGTAGATGGCATTTTAGAGGTACTATGACAGGCTCAGAAAGATCAAGTGTGTCATTTGTCCAAGATCATAGAACTGGTAAATTTGGAAATTAAAAAATCAGTACAAGTCGTACCTAGCCTTAACCCTGTAAAATTCAGTTGGCCATGCCTCTTCCTGATGGAGCATAGAAAGAGGGTTCGGAGAATTGGGGAGGTTGAGTGGGCCAGAGTTGATTATTGAGATAAGGGAAATGAAAGGGAAAAGGAACCTGGAGTCCTTCGGCAGTTCTGGCTCAGGTGACAGGTGGTCCCAAGGAGTGTTTCCTCCTCCTTGAGAAAGAGTAGATTTCTCTGTTTTGTTTTGTCTGGCACCGGAAGACGAGGAAGGGGGAATGTTACCCTCCCTTGTATATATTCATGTAGAGGGGATCTGTGATGAGTCTGAGGTAGGATCGTCTGCAGGCAACAGAATACACTGGTCTCAAGCCCAGGACAGAGGTCCAGATTCCTAGAAGAGACTTGAATGTTCCCCTCCACGTGCCCAGCGTTGGGAGAGTGCAGCCAGTGAGGATCTTGGTGCCATCCCTTGCCATCCACGGTGTGTCAGGAAGAGGTGGATGGGGCGCCTGGATGGCTTCCTCAGTGGGCATCCGACTCTTTGTCTCAGCTCGGGTCTTGATTTTGGGGTCATGGGTTTAGACCCCACATTGGGCTCCGCACCCCAAAAAAGAGGTTAAAGATGTCCCAAAATGAAAAATTTGCGGGGAGATTCAGATAAAACGGTATCTGTGCCATTTCCCACAGATGACAATTTACAGGAAAAAGCTTTGATTACTTTTGATAGAACTTCTCATTAAAATGACTTTTCTTTTGCTCAGATTAAGATCTACACATACGCCTCAGTCAGGCAGGAGTGTGTGAGCCCTTTTGGGCGGCTGCGTTCCCTGGGGAGCACTGCAGGCGCAGGGCCTGGCTCAGCCGGGAGCCCGAGTGCCGCCCAGCGCCACTGCACCGTCGTATCACAGGACAGTCTGAATGCAGCAGGCAGCGGGTGGGCTGAGTGGGGTCCTGGCCCCACCGTGGCACTGAGGGAAATAGGCCTCCTGTTGCTCCAGGGCTCGGGTTCCCTCCTCCGACATTTCCCGGTGGTGAGGTGAGGCCAGGTGGGACTGTTTGGTCAGGAAGGAGCCCCCAGGAGGCGCCTGCTCCCCGGTCAGCCTTGTGCTCGGCTGCGGCGCCCCTTCTTGACACTCCTGACGCTGCGCAGAGTCCAGGGGCTCCGTTTCGGTGTGTGTGACAGCGAGGGCCACCGTGGCCTTCTTGTTCACGTGACTGTCTAAAATGGCAGACAGCTTTTCCACTTCATTTGAAATGGATCTCTTGATCACAAAATCACAGTTGGTCAGTTAGCAATAAAATGAGCTTAAGAGAACTGGTATCCATTACCTTTTGATCTATCTCTGTAATTCTCAAAATGGTAGGCTTAATGTTTTCTTGTTCATAGGTCATGTTACTGTAAAGTACTTTACTAGACGTGCGGAGGTCTAAATTTTAAAATTCTATAAATTAGCACATTACTAAATATAGTGATGATAATTATACTTACTCTGTCAACTTAGTGTTTGAGGTTTGAGCTTCTAGAGATTTTTAACATTAAAAAGCAAACTATACGAACATTTGACCAAAATATACAATGCGTGTAAACTCAAGCTTCTGCTTCCTGTGTGGTATTTCAGTCTTAGTTGAAGATACATTTTCTATGATAGTTTTCACCTGTAAAGTGAACTTGTGTTTTATTTTTCCTTGAAGATTATCCGCATTCTCTGTTCACTGGCCTTGAGGGTGTGTGCCGTCAGCCAAAAATAGTCCACTGACGTTTATTTGTGACTCAGTATTTCGTGAAATAACAAATTCTTACAGCTATGTGACAATAGCAGTGGTTTTATTAAGCCCTAACCGTTCATGATTTGAAGAGAGCACCGCAGATGAACCCAGAAGGTGCTCCTTGGGTTTCCACTCCGCCCCAAGCCCAGCAGCACCCTGTGAACTCTTGAAAACTTCCTGCCTGCCTGTGGAAGTCTGTGTACTTGTCAATTAAAACTCTTCTTTCTGACCCGCAGAGTTCTTAGGATTTTTAAGATGTGAGCTTTATGGACAAATAGCTCATTATGATTATTTTAATTTTCTTTAACTTACCTACAAATTGGACTCTCTCCACTGACTCTGAGTCCTCCACGTTGCTTCTCAAGGGTGCGTTTCTTAGTAGGTAGATCTGTATGAATTGCCGTGTTGGTCATAATGAGTGACTGTCAACAGCTTCCCTGCATTGTGTAGGTATATCACATACCACATCTGCTCTTTTCTTGACAAAATCCAATCAGGCACAGATTTTTTTCTAGAATTGGAAGCATATCTGAATGGTCTTGAGTCTGAATGTGAACGAGAGCAAAGCTGGTTGTGTGTGAAGTTGGGAGCAGAGTGAGCACGTCAGTAAGCCCCGCAGGGAGCTGAGTGCCGCTGGGGTCACAGAGGAGCCCTTCATCCGTTGCCCTGACTGTGAAACCCATATTCTGCACCATGGTCTGGCCCCTGCCACGTCTGATCCCACCTCCTGCCACTCTCCCCCGCTGTGCTTCTGCTCAGGCCACACCACCGCCCCAGTCCTCAGGGAGGTCCCTGCTCGGGAGCCTGGTATTGTGAGGGGCCTAGTCTTCCCAGGATGTGTTCGGTCCGGCATTCATCGTCCCAGGAGAGCATCCTGTTTGTTCTTGTAAAATGAGCGGATCAAGGTCATGATGCATTTTGAATATCTGTTCCGAGTGGGATGCTGCCTAAACCCCTTACACACGCACCATCTCTCCTTTGTGTCTGAGCGGGGGTACTTAACGCACATCCACCTTCTCCTCCCACATCTGCCTCCGCACGCCCCACTGGAGGACCAGGATGAGGAGCCTGTTTACTGTCGCCTACAAACATGATAAGGGGCCTCAAAAGGTTTGTTGGCTTAAGTGTCAACAAATTCATTTATTTTAAAGTCTGAAATACAGTATTACCTACTTAGTTCCCGTGAGGTTAAAGATAATACGCCTGTATGGAAAACGTGAGTTTGAACATATCGTGTAGGTTTGGACCCTGCTAACGATTGTAATGAACCGGTTTTGTTTGGCAGTTTGCGTGTGAACTTGGACATGGGCAAAGCCGCATATGGATGGAAGATCATGAAGGACGAGAGCATCCCCGGCACGGTTGTGCGGACCAGCACCATCCCAGAGGAGCTGGGGCGCCTGGTGTACTTGCTCACGGACAAAACAGGTACTGCTCCTGGTTCATGTTTGCCTTTGCGTGCTCGCCGGCGTCCAGGGCAGGGTGACGATGGTGTGCATGTGCCTGTGTGCGCTCACCGGCATCCAGTGCAGGGTGACCCTGGCGCGTCTGTGTGTGCATGCATGTGTGCGTGCGTGCATGTGTAGCGGCGTATTGAAGTCATTCAAATTTAGGATTTTCCAGACTCCGCTGAACACTGGCACACAACTAACCTTCACCTTTGAATAAACACAGTATCATTAGAATTAGCAAAATGTTAAATCCTTAGAGATTTAAATGACATGTTTATATATTTTTGATTCTCTGCTGCCATAGCGTTCTTTGTTTTATTAGTGCGGCTTCTGGAGAGGAAATACTGCTTGCCTGTTTATTACAGGATGATACTTGTGAGCTGTTGGAAGAATGTAACACGATGTGTGTGGGTTTGGTCTTTTGACAGTAATGTTCTCCTGAAGAGCCTTCCAAGTGACTATCCCACCCTCAGGTCCCTGCCCCAAATTTTATTTGCCCTTATTCCATCAAAGAATCCTTGTCAATCCTTAACATAATAAATAAAACATAAACTGAATCCAGTGAAAATCCTAGCAACAGGTGAAATCCCTTCCTGATTTCTTCATTCATAGTTTAAATTCCTGGTAACTCTTGGGGCACCTGGTGGCTCAGTCCCTTGCCCATTGACTCTTGATCTCAGCTCCGGTCATGGTCTTAGGGTCGTGAGATCAAGCCCCGTGTTGGGCTCTGTGCTCAGTGGGGGAATCTGCTTGAGATTCTCCCTCCCTCCGCCTCTCTCCTCAGTCACATATGCTCTCTCTTTAAAATAAATAAGTCTTAAAAAATATCTCATAGTAATTCTTAGTGAACTAGAACTAAGGATACTTGTATAATATGATAAAATATGTCTCAAGTAAAATTCAACATTATTTTTAATAAAATACTAGAAAAAGCTTAGTCTGGAAAGAGAGAAATCTAACCGCCCTATTAACATGTTTCATTCTGGCCGTTGCAGTAAGACAAGAACTAGAAATAAGCTCTCTGCCTGAAAGATGGAGCAAATATTTGTAGATGAAATAATGAACCAAGGGAATCAACTGCTAAGAGTACGAACCAATGAAGTGTCAGGTCACAGGTCAGAATAATAAAGTAGCTCCCTGCGTGTCAAGCGGACGGAAGAGGGAAGGCCCCACTCGTGGTAGCGCAAGCACGTGTGAAACACGTGGGCATACCGACGTGAGGGGAGTGAAGGGCGTGTGTGAGGATGATCAGACCTTACAGAGAAACGTGAAGGAAGACGTAAACCAGTGAAGGGACAGACTGCAGTCTCCAGCGCAAGGTCCCCAGCGCGAAGATACGGGATTGCGTAGAGCCTGCCTTCACGATGAAGTGATAGGTTTACTGCAGTTCCAGTCAAAATCCAGTTGCCTGTGGCACGTGGTTTTGTTTTGTTTTTTAATTTAGAGTGGGTTTTTTTGTTTTTATTTAAGTAATCTCTATCCCCAGCGTGGGGCTCGAACCCACAACCCTGAGATCAGGCATCACACACTCCACTGACTGAGCCAGCCGGGCACCCCAGCGGCATTTGGTTGTGGTCAGGGTTGGTCATTATGGCACGTCGGGGGCTGTCCCGTCAGGTGATGCTCGTAAGTCCGAAGAACTCCAAAGTAACGAGGGGCTCAGACTCAAGAAGGTAGGCTGCGAAAATGCCATCAGATTTCTCCCTTCCCATCCTCACTGAGCCGACAGGAAAAGATCCAGAGAATAAAGTGTGGGAGACACGCAGGCGTGCCTCCGCAGAGGTTGAGTTATTTCTGGGAGACAGGTGGGACTATTTTGATGGAGAAGCTGGAGTGAAGCAAACCCAAACTCAAAAAGATTCCTGAAGTGACCCCACAGAAGAGCGTCCTGGGGAATCTGTGAGTTTACAGCACACAGGTCTGTGGGGGGCGGCACGGGAGGCTTTCAGGCTGCCCACCGGCGGCAGGAAAAGCCCAGCTATGCTCAGCCCTGCACTCAGCAGCCTGGACCTTGTGCATAAATACAATCGGAAACCAGGAACAGCAGCATGCACTCGGAGTCCCGCACAAACAGGCACGCTGTGCCTGCCCCAAGTGCACAGATCTGTGCGTGTTCACAGAGAAGCCCAACGGAGCCCTGAGGCAAGGGTGCCGCATGACAGAAGGACTTAGTCACACCTGCAAATTCAGTGTCAGAATTAAACTACATTTCCACATACCAGCAACAGTGGGGGCACTTAATTCCAAAAAGGCCAATTAGAATAGCAGCAAAATGTATAAAGTAATTAGAAATAAATCCAAGCAGAACTTGTGTAAAGCCTGCATGGATATAAGTTTGAAGACCTGAGCAGGAGCTAAGCGAGAGGGTGGGCATCTCAGTGCCACACCCCGTGTGGAAAAGTCCGACCTGTCTGAGGCGCACACTGCCCCAGGACCTTGTCTGCACCATTGGTGGGAGCGTTACCTGGTGGCCACCGCTCTGTCCGAACGGACGAGCCCCGACAGCCTGCGCACCGCGGTGCCCCTCTGGCTCCTGCTCCCCAAGGAGACACGTGCGCACGCGCAGCAGGAGACAAGCCCAGGGATGTCCATGGCATCATCTTGGACAACAAAACCAGACTGAACATAACAAAAGCGGTTATCAGTACAATGCATAAATTGTGGAGTGTTTGCAGTTGAATGCTAACTAGCAATGACGGTGTCACGGTTTAATGTTGAACCCAGAAAGGTCTGGGGCCTTCCCCTCTCGGAATTCTGTGCTCCCCTCCTGCCCTGTGTGTGAGGTGCGCGGCGTGCTTATCCGGGGAGCAGGTGCGGGCTGGGCTGTCCTGTCTGCAGCCCACCTGCTCTCGTGGCCACTGAAATCTGCATGTAACACAGCTAAGTGTGGTGCCTGTGATTTCACGTCGGTTCGCAAACGAGAAGCATGTGTCAGCACACAGTATGCTTGAGAGTGACTGGTTCTCTCTCCTCTTCCCGTGTCTCTGGATGTGTGATATCAGCAAGGGAAGAAGGATTTTGTGACATCATTTCTTCTTAAAATGCTAACTTTTTAGTATGCATTTTAAATGGTGATGGGGTCATCATTCTCCTTTGTTTCATCATAGCTCCTCCATTTGTCTTTGAATTCTGAGTTCCATCCAGGATAAGGAAGAGTGGTTTTGCCCAGAGTCATAAAGTAAAACCCCATTTTCCTCATGTCTCACTCTGCTGCTTTCACAAAGCAAAAATAAATAATCTGGGCTTCTGAGATTTAAAAAGAATTACAGAACATTATATAAAATATGTGAGTGAGAGAATCTTACACATTTCATTTTCCAAAAGGCCTTTTTGTTCCAGAAGTCACTGAAGGGACCCTCTGTCACCACTTCCTAGTGTTGGAGCCACATGGAGTTTTAAACATTTTTAGTGTTTTTAAAAATTTTTGGTCTTGAGCTTTTTCAGACCCTTTCTCCGTAATCGGAAGGTGAACGCCACCCACGGCACATCAGGCGAGCCACACGCTGTGCCAGCCCTGTGCCTGTCCTCGCCCTGGGGCCATGGGGCCGCGGGCACTTGCCCTTCACGGGTCCTCCTCCCTGAGGGCACTCAGGAGGGAGTGTTGCCTTGGCTGCTTCTAAAGGCCACACGGACCAAATCGCAGGAGAAGGACATCGAGGACGAGTTGTGTAATTGTCACCACACTGCCAGCACATAGTAGGACTAGTCTAGAAACCAGCTTCTCACACAGATGGAGGCCGCCGGCACACGGGGGTTGGGCCCTCACCTCTGGGCAGCGTGCGGCCTCCGGGGACCCCCAAGCCTCCGAGCAGAGCCATGTGTTGTCTGCCGGGAGGGCTGCATGGCTCGAACTTGCGCTCACCTGCCCTGCCGGGGGGTCCGGCGCAGCTGCGTATCTGTTGTTACTGGGAAGCGTCGTCCGGCAGGGACTGAAGTAACTGTGCTCTGTGTTGTAGTAGTCTCGTCGTGTGACTGATTCAGGTCCTCTGCAGTTGGCCGGGGCCCAGTGGTCACTATGGTGGGCTCCACCATCGCAGAGGGTCTGACGGGGGTGGTGGTTTGGCAGAGGGTAGAGAACTTGGGGTGTAAGACCGTATGCAGACATCATCTGCTTAATCGAATGAGCTGCTGTGTGAGGAGCCTTTCGCTGCTGACCTGCCCATAAGGCGGTCCTCGGTGTGATCGTGATCGGGCTTGTGCCTCATCAATACGCTTTCTGACAAGAAGCGTCCATCACGCGGCCTCTCGTTTGCCCCAGCAGAACAGAGAACGAAGTGTCCCGCAATTGCATTACAGTTTCCTTCTTGTGGTCAAGAAAGCGGTGTGGTGTAATTAGGTTTGATTGGGGTGCACGTTTCCGGTAAGATCTGAAATGAATGATGTTGCCATAGTGACGCGTGTGGCCAGCAGTGCGTGAAACATGAAGCAGTTCATTCGACAAGAGCGGACATCTGTTAGCTGCCAGGGTGCAGAGCATGTTGACACTGCCCAGAAATGGTGGACGTGCCGTGATAACTGAGCAGACGGCGCTGGCATGCTAGGGCAGGTCGTCTGCACCGAGTCCGCTGGGGAGCCCCCATCTCTGCGCCGGCTGCTCCTGAGAGCGGTGCTGCGGAGGGCTCGGAAATCATAAAACTTCGCTCCGGCTGCAGCCTGTTAGAGCAAGCCGCGAATTCCTTTGTTGGGAATCTTTATGCTCCTGTATGACAGAGCATTCCCAAACCACGCCCTGAGACAGGTCGTTTAGGATGCGCACCGTGTCGATAGCACCCGTTACCTGGCTTGGCCGTGCGGTTTGCACCCGGCTCGTGTCAGCTCCCAAGGCCGCATCCTCTGCAGCGGGAAGCGCCGTGTCCACAGTGGCAGGGGCAGCGGACCATGGCGTG
The DNA here is from genome assembly GCF_037043125.1 of Eumetopias jubatus. NCBI lineage: Eukaryota > Metazoa > Chordata > Mammalia > Carnivora > Otariidae > Eumetopias > Eumetopias jubatus. The sequence continues at coordinate 1,172,115 of NW_028274861.1, read as the reverse complement.
CGTGCCTCGCCGGGGAGACCTGGCGCTGGGGGTTATGTCCCGTAAGCCAGGGGCCCTGTAAGCTGGGGCCAGGCACAGGCTCTCTGGCCTGCAGACGACAGCTGGGGCCTCTGGCGCCAACACACCTGCAGGGTCTGGCACTGTGCATGACCGGAGCGCGCACTTGTGTGTGTGCTGGGCTGTTCACCCCAGGTGAGGCACTTGATGCAGGCAGTGGTTGAACAGAGGCCTATTGTACTGGGAACCGCGGTCTTCTGAGAAAGCCTCATTTACAGCAAATACAGATTAACAAAGAATATGGCCACAGTCTGCAGGGTATTAGAAGTTGTGTTTCCATCCCTCATTGCTTCGTGGTAAAGTCTGAGTAGCTTTGTGTTGATCTCACGTGATCATTGCTCACGGCCTGGATCCTGCGCTGGAAGTCCATGGGGTTGGGTGGGTGGCCTGTCCCCAGTGTGCCGCGGGCAGACTTTCCTTTGTTTCTGTGTGGTTGCCACGCCCTGGCTGTCCCACGCACGAGCTGCGGTGTGGCCGCGCCACCCGCCAAACACTGGGTCAGAACACTTTGCAGCTGCGTCTCCAGCAACGTGTCCTCTGCCTGCCTGTGAATCGTCTCTGTCGCTGCCCTGAGACGTGTGCCTGCAGGACTTTGTCCTTAGAAATTGAGTTCCCCTCTACCTGCTTTGCTGCTCGTCCTCCAGAGCCCTCTGCCTTATTAAGGAGCTACAGCATTTTCCTTCTTCAGGAATCACAAAACACGCCTTTTGTCCAAAGACATTTTCCGTCCCTGGCGCTCTCCTAACGGCCAGGTCGCGGGGAAGCCTTCTGGTGGCGTCTGCCCATCCCTATCATGAAGCTTCAGACTTGGGACATACTAACAGTTGAATTAAGATGACAAAAATTGTATGACCTATCAATTGATTGAAATCATGAAAATTGTTTAAGATTTGAAAAGCGGTTTTGCATTACTGACTCTTTTAGTAACTGGCTTAACCTTAGACGCCCCTGCTGTACAAGAGGGTGTAGAAAGTCTCAAACTCGCCCTGACTTTCCTGCTCAGCGTTTTACAGGGTCTGCTGTGAAATAGAAACATCATTGAAAGTTAAAAAGATCCTTCCAGGATTCACCTTAGTATGTTAGAAGATACGCGCCCCTACATAAAGGAGCGTCTGCATCCATAACCCAGTCTCTCACCCAGCGAGATGCAGATGCATTCATCCAAATGGCAAAATAACTGAGCCAAAAATTTCATCGTTTATTTGATGAAATGATAGTCATTTGTTTGAATATGTCTGTTATAACCTCCATAAAACGTGATTTATCAGCAACTAGGACGAGGGTACCAGATGCAGCGTTTGACTCGGACGGCAGGCCACTGGGGCAGGTCGCGCCAGCGTTGGGCACAACCACCGTGTGCTGTCAGTGCGGTCCGAGCTCCCTCACAAGGCCACCTGGTGCACAGCAGCAGCCCCCTTGCTTCCCTGCCCTCGCTCAGCCCTCGGTGACCCCTGGTCGACCGTATGCCTCAGCCGGTCTGCCTGTGCTGGACTTCTCCCAGGAGTGGAAGCTCACACCGTGTGGCCTTCTGTGTCTGGCTTCATTTGCTCAGCAGACACTTTCCAGGTTCACCCGCACTGTCGCGTGTCTCAGAACCTGACTGCTTTCTATTGTAGGCGATACTCCGTCGTGTGGATAGACCACATTTCATTTCCATCTCAGTTGAGGGACATTAGTGTAGGTTTTCCTGTTTCTGTTTGGAAGAATGCTGCTATGAGCAAGGTTCTAGCCAGGGCGGGTAGGCAAGAAGAGAAAGGCATCCATGCTATAAAGGGGAGTGAAGCTAGTTGTGTGTGACATGGTCTTCAAACAGAAAATCATAAGGAGGGGTGCCTGGGTGACTCAGTCGTTAAATGTCTGCCTTTGGCTCAGGTCATGGTCCCGGGGTCCTGGGATCAAGCCCCTGCTCCCCAGGAAGCCTGCTTCTCCCTCTCCCACTCCCCCTGCTTGTGTTACCTCTCTCACTGTGTCTCTCTCTGTCAAATAAATAAAATCTTTAAAAAAAGAAAATCATAAGGAATCCCCTAAAATCTGTTAGAAGCAATAAATGAATTTAGTAAGGTTTGAGATACAAGATGAATATACAAAAATGAATTGTATTTCTATACGCTAGCAACGAACTATCCAAAAATAGAATTAAGAACACAATTCTGTTTATGATGGCATCAAAAAAATGAAATCAGTATTTTATAGTGTTAAGATGGCAATAGGATTCCCCAAATTGATTTACAGATTCTACACGATTCCTCTCAACATCCCAGCTGCCTTCTTTGGAGAAATTGACAAGCTGATCCTAGAATTCCTGTGGAAATGCAGGGAGGGTGGGCGCCCAGAGTGGTGTAAACCATCTTGAGACAAGAGCAAATGGAAGGACTCCACAGTTCCTCATCCCAGAGCCTGCCACCAGGCTGCAGGGATCAAGACAGGATGGTGCTGGTGTGAGGACAGACCTTGAGATCGAGGGGGTGGCATCCACAGTCCGGACATCAGTCCCTAGCTGGACACTCAGACGACTTCCAATAAGGCTGCCAGGACGGTGTGCCGGGAGGAACTAAAGCCTGACGCTGCCGGTCGACTGGATTCCAGCACAGGTGCCGCCATCCTCACTGGGGAGGACCAGCCCCTTCAACTGACAGGCAGGGAGAGCAGGACGTCCACATACAGAAGAATGAAGGGGGACCCCTACCTCACACCACACACAAAAACTAGCTCCAGATGGATCACAGACCTACATTGAAGACCTAAAATGATCATTTTTTTAAACTGCTGAGTTTTCAGAAACTACTCTAAACTTGTCTTTTGTTTCATTCTCTTTGGCTCCATGAAGCACCAGAATAAAGAACTTCTAGGTATCTATCTTAATAGAAAGCTTTATAGGGCACCTGGGTGGCTCAGTTGGTTAAGCGACTGCCTTCAGCTCAGGTCATGATCCTGGAGTCCCGGGATCGAGTCCCACATCGGGCTCCCTGCTCAGCGGGGAGTCTGCTTCTCCCTCTGACCTTCCTTCCTCTCGTGCTCTCTCTCTACCATTCGCTCTCAATAAATAAATAAATAAATAAATAATCTTTATAAAAAAATAAAATAAAAATCTTTATAAACATAACCCAAAAAATAAAAAATAAATGTAAACAAAGCCCAAAAGAAGAAAGAAATAGTTTAAATCTGGATATGTTATCTTTTAATTATTTTAAACTAAATTTTTAAATGCAACAGTGTATTTACTATTTTAGTATGTGCTTGTATGTGTCTATGGGAACTCTGTGGCCTCCCATAATTTCAAGGGGTCTTTGTGCATTACTCTAGAGAGTTCTCCAAACGGCAGCAGGAAGCAAACGTAACTGCGTAGTTGGAGTTTTCATCTCAGAACTTAAAATGCTATCACCAGGCTGACTGAGGACAGTGAGCTAAAGCAGTGTATTAAGGTAGCAGTCACTCGGGGCACCTGGGTGGCTCAGTTGGTTAAGCGACTGCCTTCGGCTCAGGTCATGATCCTGGAGTCCTGGGATCGAGTCCCGCATCGGGCTCCCTGCTCAGCGAGGAGCCTGCTTCTCCCTCTAACCCTCCCCCCTCTCATGTACTCTCTCTCTCTCATTCTTGCTCTCTCAAATAAATAAATCTTTAAAAATAAATAAATAAAAAATAAAATAAAATAGCAGTCACTCTACAGCTCCAGATTTGCTGTCTAGAAACAGTCTGTGATCGGAGCAGTAATCATGATGTGCCTTTGGTTTTGGAAAATACTTGCTGTCCACATGGAGTATTGCATTTGGGAATGCCAGAATGCTCGTCTTCAGTAGTCTCGGGAGCAAGATGCTCTGAGTAAACCATCTACCATGTGACTCAGAGAGATGCCACCCTCAAGCTGTGGTGGGTTAATGGGCATAGGACCTGATCGTTGGCACAGGAAGAGGCGGGCGGATGTGCCTCTGACAGAGGGGCTCTGCCTCTGCACAGAGTGTCTGCAGAGCCCAGAGGCCCATCAGCACCCAAGTCCAGACCGTAGGGAACACACTGGAGCAAGTTCATTTACAAGGAAGAACGAGAGAGCAGAGAAGACTGTGGCCTTGGGCTCAGGAGGCTTCACCTGGACCCACACTCAAGCAAACAGTGTAGAAACACAACGGGAACCAGGCCTGGCCTTGGTATTTGATGCTGAGGAGCTCCTGCTGTTTGTTGCTGTGATAACATGGGGGTTACATTTATTGTAGCAGCCCCTTCTGTTGTTAATAGCTGACACGCTCAGGCAGGAAGTGGCAGGTCCCAGGAGCGTGGCCCTGAGGTGGTCCTTGCTGATGTGAGGCCTCCATTCGCCACTTTACATGATGCCATTCTGTCCGCTTTGGGGTACGTTGGACATTTCCCTTAAGAAACGCAGACGGGTTGGGACAGAAAACACATTGCCGGAAGTCAGTTCCTGGCACTTCTTGTTCTCACATTTGTAGTTGAAATTTCTTGCATGTTCTGCTTTATCCCCGCAGTCGGTACACCTGTGTACACGCATGTGCACATGCACACGTACGCACACACAGCACTGTGAGAGCGATGCTCCAGCACGCGCCCCGAGGGTGTCCCGGGTGCGTTTGCACACAGTCGGGCGTCTGGCCATAAGACATTCTAAGTCAGCGTTGTTCTCCTGAGGTCAGCTCCCATACTAGAGCAGCATACGTGTGCCGGCGCCTGGTTGTCCTCGGGACCTCCCGGCGGGAACAGCTCCTCGTCAGCCCCTCCAGGGAAGCCGCATGAGCATGGAAGTCTGTAGACCCTCCTCTCCACAAACTCGCCCAGGTTCCCCTTGCTTCTCTCCGGCCCACCGAGGCAGAGGTGCAGAGGGGCTCACACCTGAGGGCAGGATGAGGTACGTGTCTGAAGAACCGTCAGCCGCACCTCCCACACACAACCCCGTCGTGTCTCAGGTGCGCTTCCCGCCGCAGCGCGGCTTCCTGCTCGCACTCCGAGGCTGCCTCGTGGCGTTGACCGCCAGCCGTTAATAACTCCGTGCGTGGCTCCAAAAACCAGTTCAGGGGGACACGTGGTTTTTCTCTAAACATATTGTCATCTGCTTTTAAAAATATTCGCGTATTCCTAAATCCGTGTTAAGTACCACAAGTAACAATAGTCTGCAAAGTCAGGAAATTAAAAAAAGAAAAAAAAACAGTTTTTCCAACAGATCCAGTTTTCAGGACAGGAGGGTATTACGTAACAAAGCGTCTTCTGCTTTTTTGTTCAGTGCTTTCCAGCCTTGGGCTCTAGCTAGAAAACTTTTTCATCTGGTTGAGAAACAGTAATGTAATTGTTTCCGTTTCTGTCCTTTGGTGTCAGCATCCTGTATCTTTCTGCCAAACCTCCCCTTCCTCTTTATTTATTCATTTATAATTAAAATCAGTTAGCATATAACATTAGTTTCAGAAGTACAGGTCAGTGATCTGTCAGTCTCATATTACACCCAGTGCACGTTACATCACGTGCCCTCCTTACTGCCCATCACCCAGTTACCCCATCCCCCACTTACCCATCTCCCCTCCAGCAACCCTCAACTTGTTTCCTAGAGGTAAGAGGTTTGTCTTATGGTTTGTCTCCCTCTCTGGTTTCATCTTGTTTGATTTTTTCCCTCTCTTCCCCTATGATTCTCTGCCTTGTTTCTTAAGTTCCTTGTTTCAGTGAGATCATATGATAACTTTCTCTGATTGACTTATTTCGCTCAGTATAATGCCCTCTAGTTCCAACCACATTGATGTAAATGTTCAGTATTCATCCTTTCTGATGGCTGAGTCATATTCCATTGTATGTATGGACCACGTCTTCTTTATCCATTCGTCTGTTGATGGACATTTGGGCTCTGTCTACAGTTTGGCTATTGTGGACATTGCTGCTATAAACATTGAGGGTCAGGTGCCCCTTCTTTTCACTACATCTGTATCTTTGGGGTAAATACCCCAAAGTATTTGGGGTATTTAGTAATTGGGTAAATACCCAATTGCTGGGTTGTAAGGTAGCTCTATTTTCAACATCTTGAACCTCCATACTGTTTTCCAGAGTGACTGCCCCAGCTTTGCATTCTCACCAACAGTGTAGGAGGGTTCCCCTTTCTCCACATCCTTGCCAACATTTGGGACGTTAAAATATGTGATATTACACTTAGCTTAATGAAGGACGAGATGTAGCTAAATCAGGTGCTTAGGCATATTTTACCTTGATAAAACTAAACTGTCATTCAATCATTATACTTAGTACTATATTTAATTCCATGAACCTTAGAATTACTTCCTAATCTTGCCGTTGGGAAGCAGAGGTTGATGACCTGACAGAGTCAGCACGTGCATGAAGAGCAGAGGCATCCCCAGTGTCAGGTGCCCGAGCTTACAGACGCCAGAGGCCATGCGTGCTGCCGTGCTCCACGTATCAATGTCTCCTCCGGCGTGAGGAGGAGGTCTCCTGCAGTACTGCTTTAGGAGAATCTTTGGTGCTGGAGAGGCCAGTGTGACCCCGGGTCCTGGAGAAGACGCAGGAGAACGCAGTCCGACCTGTGCCCTCTGCGCACGTCCTGTTCATTCCTGTGTCTTCGGTGAAGTGTCGTAGCAGGTTTCTTCCAGTGGCTGGTTGTCTGCTGCGTGCGGTACTGATGCAGCCAAGGGGTCTGGGTTTCTTTGTCATACTTTTTACTTCGATGCACTTTTGTATTCCTTACGTCGTGCGGACTGTGAACTCGTGGTAAGCGTGTGTTCGCCCCCGCCTTTGTTCACATGCTGTCTGGGTTTGTGAGTTGGGCGTGCCCACACCCTCTCCCAGACAGGCTGGCTGTGACTTGGGACGGCTCGCTCACGCTGGGTCATGGGGACGTGCTTGTTGGACAGCAGTATCATGTCACCGCCTTGGCAATGGAGGCAATCGTGTGTTTCAATTCCTTTTTCCATGATGAGTGGAGAGTGTGGGAGGAGGACACGCTGATACCAAGCGTGAAATAAACATAGTTCTCATACACACGGTACAGTTGAGGTGATCATGGAAGTGCGTTTGAAAGGGAGCGAGGTCAAGCAGCCATCACTGAGCTTTGTCTCTTCGGTGTCTTGGCCCTGATCCAGTTGACAGCATACTCAATGGTGAAGGGAAAGGATCAACGTGAGGGGGACCGATTGCTGGAAGCGTGGTGTCTTAACACCGAGGCACAGGAGTGTGGGGTTTACGTTCCTCTTAATTCTCTGAAGCTGATCCTTCCTTTTCCCACACTCCAGATATTGCGTGGAACCACCATTGCCTTGTGTAGAGACCAGCTCTCTCCCCGGGCACTCTGGTCCAGGTGATAAGGGGCTGTGACTTGGGTATCAGGATTTAAAATCTCCCAGGTGGTGAGTGGGCAGCAGTGCTCAGGGTCTGCTGGGATGCACACAGTCAGACACAGAGCCACTGCCCAGCCTGAACGCAGCATCCCCACCCTGTTGATCTGAGGCCGTGGAGCAGGAGACCTAATCTCATGGGCACCTTGGAGGTCCTACCCACTCTGCTGCCTTGATGTAAAATACATGCAATCTTCAAAGAAAAACTATTCATTTAAAACCAAAATGTTTTATTATAACAGTGTGTAGTCTCAAGACTTCTTAAGAACGTGAGCATTTGCAAGGTATATATGGATAGGGGCACCTGGGTGGCTCAGTTGGTTAAGCGACTGCCTTCGGCTCGGGTCATGATCCTGGAGTCCCGGGATCGAGTCCCGCATCGGGCTCCCTGCTCGGCGAGGGGACTGCTTCTCCCTCTGACCCTCCCCGCTCTCCTGTACTCTCTCTCTCTCTCATTCTCACTCTCTCAAAATAAATAAGTAAATCTTTTTAAAAAAAAAGGTATATATGGATAGTAGAATTTACATAAGGAGACCAGTATAAATGTAAATTTATCACTAGGTAAGTAAATGTGTAACTGTCAAATCTTAACATAATTTAGGGCGAGTGCCTCTGAACAGTTCTGTGATTCTGAGCTGATGCCAGTCGACGGCCTTGCTGAGCACCCAATGTGGGCGGAAGGCATCCTGGTCAGTATAACGTGTGGGTCACTGGCATGGCCCTATATGTAAATTCAAACTGTACTCTCCGAAATCTCATCTTTAAGAATCTACCCCACATAAATAATGGTTTTGTAGCTGCATTTTTTGGTGATAACAAAAAATTTTAAACCATCTGAGTATCCGTGTTTGGGAGGAAGATCCAGCAGAACCTTGTGTACCATACTGGGTTTATGGTATACCCCCTAAAAATAACGTGGAATACCCCTGTGTGTAGTCATGTGAAAAAATAGTTTATAAATGCATACTTGTCTCTACCAGTGGAAAAGTTGGAAGAGGTTATATACCTAAACTAGGTGATCCCAGGGTGTGAGAGGGTACAACAAGTATTTACAACTTTTAATATAAATGAAGGCCTCCAATTCCAGAACGATGGAGTGGATGTTCTTCTCCCTGTCTGTCCTGCTGAGCACACCACGCACCTGACGTGCTACGTGCAGCGCACACAAGAAGACCGTGAGCGGGGAGGGAGGAAGGCAGGCTCGCCCCATCAGGAGGACCAGCAGTCAGTTCCCTGGTGTTCCGCTTCGTGCCCAGACTGGGGCCTGGAGAAGCCAGCGATGCAGAAATGCCAGTGGGCACAGACAGGCTGAGAAGAGCTGCTCTCTGTGACCGAAGGAGCAGCCTGGCAAGACGGGAACACTCACGCTTCCATTCCAACCGTTGGAGAAAGCACAGCACAGGTGGCCCCGTGATGATGTGATGGACGGAGGAGTTACCACGGCGGTGGCCATCCCATGGCCACATGTAAGTGTGTCCAGTCAGCGCATGGTGCAGCAGCAGCTTGCACAGTGTTCCCTGTCCATTTGTGCTCAGCAAAGGCCCCACCCTCTGTCTCCGAAGACCAAGTGGGGACCCTAGACTTCCAACCTCTCCTGGCTGTCCAGATGACCCAGCTCCCAGGCCAGCATGGAGTCTAAGAAGGCCAAGGGTCGGACTTTCATGTCTGCTGGGCGGGCAGCCTGGACGGCCATTGTCACAAACCGAATCAGCGCGGTGAAGAACTGATGGGTCGTGCCAGACTAGGGGTGGGCGAGGGCGTGGATGTGGCCACGGATGCAGGTGAGGACCATGTTGGTGCAGATGGGACGCCTCTGCATCTTGATGGCCATGCTGGCCGTGCAGATCCACACATGACGGTGACGTGAAGCTGATATGCTCCGCGGTGCCGGGCACTGGTCTGATCCTGCGCCACTCAACACAGGGACGGCCAGTGGGGTGCCAGGCGGGGGATGCGGGCAGCCCCCTGTGCCGCTGTGGAATCCAGAATTGCTGCAGGAGAAGTCAGAAGAGAGGCCAGCAGCCCTTACTCAGGAGGCTGGCGGACACGAGAAAGGCCTGTGGTAGGCGTGCCACCCAGGGGGAGGAATCACACATTTCCTTGTGAGGTAGCAGTTTTTTCTTTAAACTAGAGTAGTTTCTTATGAAATGCATATGTTTCTTATTTTTTCCTATCATTTCATTGAGATTCCTGGTAGTTGCTATTTTCTAAACTGGAGAGCTCTAATTCTGTAATCGTCTAGCATTTCAGGGGCCTGGCAGGTCCCAGCAGCCGTGAAGTGCACTGCCCAGCTGACATTTCATGTAGACGGTGGACATTGCTGGTTGTGTTTGAGGGAGGGAGAAGAATGAAGGGTCCTTATTCTAGGAAGGCGGCACCAGTCAGGAGGTCAGAAGCCATTCCCGAGTCTCGCAAGTCGGGATGAGCGGTGAGGGCCCCAGAGTACATGTAGCCGCGGCAGAGCCCCTGCACCACACCTGTGCGGCTGGTGTGAGGAGGTCTGAGGGTTGGCAGAAAGGACGGAGCATGATGAGGGCGGCGTGTGGGGCAGCTCCGTCACCCGCCTCCGCCTGCGTGCCTGTGGACCCCCTCGCCAGCCTCAGCCGGTGTTTCACGGTGAGGGGGTGGGCGGCAGGGGGGCGGCAGTGCCCGCAGTCAGGCGCTCAGGGGGCGCTCCGGCAGGGGCGGGTGCTGCTGGTCAGGGGGCGTGCGGGCCAGGTGGCGGAAGGGGAGGCCAAGGCTGTGCGTCCACAGGGTAGAACAACCATCCTAGAGGAAGAGTGGGTGGAGCTGGGCACCATGAGATCTGGGAATGGTGACACCTTAGACCCTAGAATGTCTGCAAAGCCAGAGAATCCTAACAGTGTGGCCCCAGCACGACACACACACAGACCAGGGGAACAGAAAAAAACCGCACCCGTAAATGGGCAACTAAGGCAGGACGAGGAGGGCAAGAGCGGACAGTGTCCTCGCACGTGGTGCCACAAGAGCTGGACAGCAGCGTGCAGAGGAAGGAAACCGGCCCTTTGTCCCGCACCACACAAGATGAACGCAGGACTGAAGACCAGAAACCAGAGGTTCCAGAGGAGAACACGGGCAGTAATCTCTTTGACATCGGCCTTATCAACATTTATTTGGAACTGTCTCTCCAGGGAAGGGCAACAAAAGCTAAAATAAACAGACAGGATTCCATCAAATGGGATTTCATCAGACTACAAAGCCTCTTCAGAGCCAAGGAAACCCATCAACAAAATGAAAAAGGAACCTATTGAATGGGAGCAGATATTTTCAAGTCATCCATCCTGTAAGGGGTTAATATCCAAAAACATATGAAGAACTTAGACAACTTAGTATCAAACAATTAAAACGCCCCAGTTTAAAAATAGGCAGAGGATCTGAAAGGACATTTTTTCAAAGAATACCTGTAGACACATGAAAAGATGCACAACATCACTAATCGTGGGAGAAATACAAATCAAAACTACGATGATACATCTCCTTCACACAGGTCACAGTGGCTAAAATCAACAGGTGTCGGCAAGGATGCAGAGAAAGGGGAACCGCCGTGCCCGGCTGGTGGGAACGCAAGCGGGTGCAGCCCCTCTGGAAAACGGTGTGGAGGTTCCTCAAGACATTAAAAGGAATCACCATGTGATCCAGCAATCGCACTTCTGGGTGTTTATCCAAACAAAATGAACACTAATTCACAAAGATACACACCACCCCTATGTTTGCAGCAGCATTATTTACAATATCTGAGATCTGGAAACATCCCAAGCATCCATCCGTAGATGAATGGATACGGGAGAGGTGGTAGAGACCTATGTTACTCAGCCATAAAAATGAAATCTTGCCATTTTTGACAAAAAGGATGGACCTAGAGGGTATGGTGCTCAGTGAAATGAGTCCGAGAAAGCCAAAGTTGCAGAATCCAAATAACCAAACACAAGAGAAACAGACTCAAAGACATGGAGACAAATGGGTGGTTGCCAGAGGGGAGGGGGCGGAGGAGGGTGGAGAGCCGCAAACCTCCGGTTATCAAATGAGTCCCGGGGATGTACAGTACCGCATGGGGAGTGTGGCTGGTGATACTGTACTAGGGCTGTGCGGTGACAGATGGCGACCGCACTTAGACGGGGAGCATTTTGTATAAAAATAGCGAACCGCTGCCGTGTACACCTGAAACAGATAGTGTATGTCAGCCTTCAGTTTTCACAAAAAAGAAACACGGAAGTGATCCACCCAGTTCCAGCAACAGCACTGTGAGACGGTGGGTCTTCGCACTGGGTGAACTGGGCGCATCCCCGTTCCATCCCCGCGGATCCCGCGGTGTGAGCCAGTGAGCAAGGCAGAGCACCCTTCGCTTAGGGTCTTTTGCCACTTGCGTTCAGTGGTTTACAAACCTAAAGAAATAGTAGTTTATTCTTGGTAGGAACTGTGCAGGCGTAGTATTCTCATTTTTGCCATACGTGTAAAATTCTTAGTAATAAAAAGGTTGAAAAGTATTATTTATTGTCATCGTATTTATAAACTGCCTCATACCACAGCCCACCGTAGATTCGAAGCCTCACATTCAGTGTATGTCAGAGGAAAAAGTGTCTACAGGAAATTCTTTAATTATGTCAATCTGATGAGTAAAATATTTTTTTTTAAATAATAAATTCTCAGGGAACTGCTCATTTGGGCACACGTAACAGAGGTGAGCTTGGTGCTTATTCTAATAGGAATTAATGTACAATTTCATTAGCTTTTGATGATAGGTAACTATTGTCTTCATCTCAAATCTGCGATGTAAATAATTTCTAGAACTTCCTTATTTCATTTGGAAGCTGAATTGTTTTTAATTACATTCTTTAAACTATTTTAATTAATTCTGCTTTACTTAATGAGGATGACATAACCAGGAAACCCTTTTAAACTGTACTTCTCACATAATTTTGATTTCAGGAAACTTAGGTGCCATTTAATTGAGGTACTAAACGGGCTAAATAGAATTTTGAAAAAGCAAAATTTCTAAAACTGATCAGCATCCCTGAGAAGAGCTGCTCTTTGAAATTTATGAGACCCTAATGTATGTATTCTATCCATTCTTGTAAGAAGGTTATTCAAAACAGTCTCTGAAACAGTGTTATGAAATACGGATTTTCCTTCATGTTAACGTAGCCTTCCTGTCCTGTAGTGGGAGTTCTGAGCTATTTTGTTTTGAACACCAATGTGTATGGAGTCATGGATAGATGTGAAAACACTTTTTATTATATCTTCCACATCACATGTGCCAAAGAAAACAGAAGTTAGTTAATATTTTATGGGTGCCTTGTAACCGTGTGGAAAGCCCAGCTTCTAACTGACTGGGGATAGGATTGTTCATATCCACATTGATAATTACATCAGTCAGTGGGTGACCCTTCTGTGAGCTGTGAGGTAAGTGCAGAAAAGCCCGGGGGCCTACATGACCGCACTTTTCGTTACCGTACCTGACGCCCCTGCTCACAGGTGTTCACACTTCCCCAGGTTGCTTTACTTCTAGAAAACCCAGTAAGCAAAAATCCTATGTGCGTATTGTGTGTGCATTTTTATATTAAGTGATACACATACACAATGTTTAGGGTTTTCAGAGTCATGAAGATGTGTAACATTGTGAATTTATGTGTCACTTTTAATGAAAATTCACCGTTTTTGAAATAATGTTAACGTCTCGCTGCCTTTCATGATGTTACTTCACTGCATTTGGCAGACCCAAGACATCTCATAAAATTGACCTGTGCGTGCTCCTCTCTTAACTGACTTCCTTACACACCAGGGGTGAAGCACTTCCTCATGCTCAAGCACACATGAGTGCCTGGCCTACATGGACTGGCTGTCCCCAGGAGTGAGCCCTGGCCATCTGGAGGGACGTGAGCACCTCCAGGCAGCTCACCGGGCAGAAGCCCAGCTAAAGAGAACGTGCCTCCCTGCTCACTGACCTTTCTGTTGCTCCACATGATGCAAGTGGTGCTAAGGGTTAAATGCATCTGTTTCTGTTCAATGAAAAATACTTAATTTTTCAAAATTGGGTGTTTTTTTTAAAAAACTGGTAGGCACGCTAATTTGGGACTAGTTGATGTCTTTCTCAGGCAGTGTTCTAGAGTATAATTACAAAGGTAGTGACTCTGTTTTCCAGTTTCACGCCTGTCTCTTTCAGAACAGGCAGAAGTTATATTTGTACCAAACAATGCATCTGAACTGAAAGAGGCCACACTTTCTTCAGGTAGTTAGAGCCCTTCACGTTATCGCGCTCTTCCGGAGGGATCTGGGAGGGACACTTGTCCTCAGTGGGGAAGGACATTCCTAGCTGCTGGAATTACAGAGCAGAGCATTCTCACTGCCGAGGGGCGCCCAGCTATGAGAGCTCGGCCCGTGGAGGTCCACGTACGGGATGGGGAGTCCTGGTCCCGTTGATGAGCTTTCCTCTGTGACCTGGTCTTTGTTGCAGGAACCCTCACCCAGAACGAGATGGTGTTTAAGAGGCTGCACCTGGGGACTGTGTCTTATGGAGCAGACACGATGGAGGAGATCCAGAGCCACCTCAGGAATCCATACTCACAGGTAAGCTCATTGGCATCTGCACGGGAGCTGCCTGCAAAAGTGCCTGGCTCTGTCGAACCAGCCTGAACCCACTGTATCCGCTGATCTGGAAATCGGCAAACATCTTTGAATGTCCTAAAACACTCAGTTTTAATTTATAAATCAAGAAGCAGTTTTTGAACCAATTTTATTTTATTTTTTTATTCTTTGTAAAGATTTTATTTATTTATTTGTTTGTTTGTTTGTTTGTTTGATAGAGATAGAGGGAGAGCACAAGCAGGGGGAGGGAGAAGCAGGCTCCCCGCTGAGGAAGGAGCCCGATGTAGGGCTCGCTCCCAGGACCCTGGGATCATGACCTGAGCCGAAGGCAGCCACTTAACCGACTGAGCCACTGAACAATTTTGAATAAGCATTTCTATATTGTAAAATAATAGAAAGGATATAATGACCTTAAACCATTTATTCATATTAAATAATTTTCTTAGTGAAATATTCCAAAAGATTACTCAGGATAGGTAGTATTTTTAAGACTATTAAGTAGAATACTGCATCACAGGTGTTTCTTACCAGTTCCTCTGGGTTTCTTCATAATTAGTAAGACTTTCTCATATTTTTTTGCCTTTTCCATAAACAGAAGTAGACACACGGTATCGTGAGCCCTATGTCCCTGTCATTCGGCCTCAGCAGCTGTCCATGCACCGCAGACCTGGTTCCCTCCGTAGCCCTGCTCCTCCTTCACCATATCACTGTGAAGTGAAACTCAAATGTCATGTTATTTCATCTGCAAATACCTCGTCTGTGTCTGGATTAGATAAGGACTCCTTGGGTGGAGGCAGGGGGCGTATATCCTAAGTCTTGGCCTTTCCCTGGAGCTTCAGGAGCTCTCTGAAGTTGCAGGAACAGGAAATACACAGCCTAGTAGCCACAGTGTTTGCCAGAGACTTGGTAGGCCGTGCGCTCTGCAAGTGCGTCTGTGGCCCGGGAAGGTCCTGACACGCCAGATCCTGACATGGGGCCCACAGGGCCACGTGTTCCCACAGATGACAGGGTGTGGGGCAGGCAGACACAGGCCACTCTGCAAAGGTCAGTTTAGGCCGCAGAGGTCCCCTAGCCTGTTCTCAGGTAGCGTTCGTGTTGCACTCATTTGAATTCACTGATTCTGAGTAACCAAACCTTGCAAGCCCAGGGTGTCTAAGATGCTGCACACACAAGGCTGTGGTTTGAACCCAGAGCCAGCCATCACTTCCCTAGGCTGCTTTTCTGCCTCTCTGCTGGCCTCTTGTGAGGTTCGGGCACCCCCGTTGTAACAGGCCAGCATATATCAGGTGCAAACGTGCCATCACCCGCCCCCCAGGGAAGCGGGGCCTCGCATGTACACAGACCACTGCTGCCTCGAGGCTCCCACGGGCCGTCTGGCAGCGGCGCCCCCAGAGGCTGTAGGCCCTGTGTATTGATGGTCATACTTCTGACTTGACTTCCACAGACGGGGCTGAGCCACACACGCCCTGAGCAGTTTCTGCTCTGACCGAATTCAGGTGTACTGTCTGCCTTACATTCAGTTTGTGAAAACCTTCTCTTTCTTCTGTAATGTTTACCAGAACGGCGTATACTTTACTTTTCAAGACGCTGTCAAAAGAAAAGTATCTAATGCATATGTGTTTATTGGATGTAATGATCACTTACACAAGCACACATATACTGAAAACCAAGCCCTTTCTTCAGTTGGATGTCACTCAGTGCAATACAGAGCATTTTGTAACCTAGAACATTTATTAACAGAAGGAAAATCTAAAAAGGAGAAGGAATAGGTCTTCCCTTCTCCTGGTAATCTAGGTCTAGGTCGAAACAGTACCAGGTAAAATCTGTTTTTAAAAAATAAATTTACATTATGCATGAATATGATTTTAATAGCTCCAAATAAGCTGTTTTCTAGAAAATTTAGAAACAGAAAGGATGAGTCAGTGTATAAAAATAGCAGATATTTAATACTTATTTCCACGGAGGAGGTCTTTTAAAAATCTTTTTTCGAAGCTGTCTGTTGGTTGGCTGGTTAGATA
Source organism: Eumetopias jubatus (assembly GCF_037043125.1). Classification (NCBI taxonomy): domain Eukaryota; kingdom Metazoa; phylum Chordata; class Mammalia; order Carnivora; family Otariidae; genus Eumetopias; species Eumetopias jubatus. The sequence continues at coordinate 1,156,106 of NW_028274861.1, read as the reverse complement.
GTACTCTTTTGTAAAATTGATTTTATTCCTGAGATTCTGTCTTTTTATTAAGATGATAATAGTCTACCAGGTCCACTGCAATGTAACATGAATCTTTCATAATCTGATTATATTTCCCCTCCGGAAGCATTTGGTGATGGAGGGCATAATCTTTAATGGCATTTGTGTGAAATGAAATTCTACAGCCATCGATAAACAGAGTCCTAAGGGGAGTCAGCCGTGTTGCGTGCCGCTCTCCCTTTGCCGTGCAAGCAGCAGGCGGGTGGGAGGCGAGCGCAGGGGAGAGGCAGTGCCAGCTGCTGAGCTGCACGAGCAAACCCTTCATTAGACAGCACTGTGACTTCACGGGCAGAGTAGTCACGGCTCGGTGGCTCTGCATGCCCCGTCCAAAAGCGAGAGCCTGGCTTTCTCGGGAGGGCCGTCACAAGTGGCCATGAAGGTAACCGAGGAGCCTCTGTGGTCCTGCTCCACCTCCCCCCGGGAGCGGGGGGGAATGGCCACTCTACTGGCCGAGGCGAGCGCCCTCGAATGCAGCCTGGTGCGGGGGGAGCCAAATGGAGGGAGCGGGGAGTCACGTCTGGAGCGCAAGAGTCTGAAATAGGAGGTGAGGATCAGTTTTCGTCAGATGCCGGGGTTACTGTCATGCACAAAACTAGCTCTTAATACAGAGGCTGTGACAGGCTGGATTCCTTTATTGTATTAAAGGAAGATTCGTAAGTATTTTTTCCTGCTTTTAGCTTTAGTCCACTTCAGGTACAGCACTTTTTAACGAAACATGAAAGCAGTTAGGAGCATATGGCTCTGGTTTGCTCTTTAACTCACCCCATCTTTACAAGGAGAACAAACATGACTTATTACGGACTTAGCAAGCCAATGCTATGGATCAAGTGAATGTAGAAAAGGAAAACCCTCCGACTCTAAGTACTGCAACAGTTTGGTAGCCGTGCCGACCAGGAGACGCGAGTGCTTACGGCGCTAGCACGGACACGTCACGTGAGCGAGCCCGTTCCCTAAGAGCTGCTTGTCTCATCCCTCACTGATGCACTCATAAAAATCACACGTGCTGGTAACTCCAGTATCAACTACGTTGTCTCTTTAATTTTGTGACGTTCGTATTTTATCAGATGCAGTCTCAAGCTAGCGGGAATGCTACCAGTTCAACACCACCAAGAAAGGCCCAGTCCTCAGCTCCCAAAGTGAGAAAAAGTGTTAGCAGTCGAGTCCACGAAGCTGTGAAGGCCATTGCGCTGTGCCACAACGTGACCCCCGTGTATGAGCCTCGAGCCGGCGTGATCGCAGAGGCCGAGTACGCAGAGGCGGACCAGGACTTCAGCGACGGGAACCGCACCTACCAGGCCGCCAGCCCTGACGAGGTCAGTCGGGGCCTCTTAGAGGATGTCAGATACAAACCTGCATCAGAGGCACAAGAATTCGTTCTTCCAGGGGCATGAATGCAAGGAGAGCTTTATTATCGTGTCTAATGGTGCCTTAGCTCCAGGCCTGAAGGCCACATGGCTCTCTCAGATTCGTGCATTTGGTCCTGGTGTGTCCACTTACCCCAGAAAGCCTAAGAGTTGAGTTACTGGAAAACACATGAGAAAAATCAGAGTTTTACTGATTTGTAAACTGATTTGTGACCGAGTCAGATCTTAATAAAGCTGCTGGCGCCTAGACTGTTCCTCCCTCATCATCCCATCTTCTTACTTCCACATGAATTGTCAGGCTTACGTGTTAAATTTCCAGGTTTGTTCGTTTGTTTTGCCAGAATTTAGCTATAGCATATCTATTTCAAAAGAGAATTGGGCTATAAATCATTTCAAAAATCTACAGAAGACAGAAACAGTAAAATCTTCAATGTGGCAAATTAGTCATTTCTGACCTTACATCATTTTTTTACTTTTTTTTTTTAAAGATTTTATTTATTTGTTTTTGTCAGAGAGAGACAGAGCACAAGCAGGGGGAGCAGCAGAGAGGAGAAGCAGACTCCCTGCTGAGCGGAGAGCTCGATCCCAGGACCCTGGGATCATGATCTGAGCCAAAGTCAGACACTTAACCGACTGAGCCACCCAGACGCCCCCATTTTTTTTATTTTTAGATTGATAAAAGTCATTGTTAAATTAATTTGCCCAATTCCTGTTCAGCCAGTATATTTTAAATAACGTTTTCTTATGCCCTCCCTTTTAGTCAAGGTTCTTGAGATGATTCTGTAATCAAACCAACCATGGAAGCAATATAAGCAAACAACCTTCTTTTTTTTTTTTTAAATACTGTATGAAATTGGATCATGTAATAACTCCCAAAAAGTACCATCAATCACAGTTTAAAAAAGAAAAATCTGATCTAATGTTTTTTTTTTTTTTAAAGATTTTATTTATTTATTTGAGAGAATGAGAGAGAGAGAGCATATGAGAGGAGGGAGGGTCAGAGGGAGAAGCAGACTCCCTGCTGAGCAGGGAGCCCGATGCGGGACTCGATCCCGGGACTCCAGGATCATGACCTGAGCCGAAGGCAGTCACTTAACCAACTGAGCCACCCAGGCGCCCCTGATCTAATGTTTTAAAGAGAGGAGCCCAGTGATTCTCGTAAACGAGTATTTCAGAAGAGCGAGGTCCTTCTGTAATGACATCACAGCAAGGAACTTGCGCGCCGCTTTCCCCTGAGATATCTGTGTTGGGGAGGCTGAAGGGCTGGGGCCTTAGGCTGCCGCTGGGAACCACAGCATGAAACCAAGAGCGCCAAGGTGCTGGGGTGTAACGTGTACTGCAGAGTCTGCAGCGCTGACAAGAGCGTCCCTGTTGTGCTGAATAAAATTAATTAAGAGGTCAGAAGATAAATCTGTGAGTTTCCCGTGTTAGGAAAGGCGTTCTGTGAGTCATAGCTAGAGCCGGCTTGGGACCTGGGCCAGAGAGGACTGTGTAGTTGTGTGTTGTGGGTGCCGGCTTGCAGGGGCTCGTGTCCTGCTTCCCTGCAGCTGGGAGCAGCCAGTCCTGCCTGTTTATTCCTCGAAAGCTGCTTGCGACCATCCTGATGGGTTTCGTTCCCAGAGGCGCCCTCAGTCCATGTCTGCCGTCTCCTGGGAGCCACAGGGGACACACCGGCACCCTTCATCCTGTCTGCGTGGCACGGGGACTGACAATTTTGTTTTCTTCAGTCTTTTTTGTGTATCTGCCTTTTTCTGTACCTGTGCATGGTTCCAGAAGTGCTGATTGCTGGGCCTGGTGTGGAGCCAGTGCTTCTCCATTCTAGGGACGCACTAAGTGGCCCCCATAGCTGAGAACCACTGAGTCTCGTGAGTCTTCCTGGGCGCTCCCTATGGTGTGCGGGAAGCACCTCGGCGGAGCAGGTGGGGAGTGCCGGTGTGCGTGGTCCCTCCACAGTGCCCCCCACAGGCCGCACGGTGGAGACAGACACTTGGGACCCCTTTACCTTGTTCTGACTTCATAATGACGAAGAACAGTAGCAAGAAACCCGAAGTGCACCAGCAAACGCTTGGTGTTTTACTAAGCTTTATGCACCGCTGTATGATTTGAAAACCAAATTTATTTTTGAAGAGGTAGTTACATAGGCACTGCCTTATTTATTTAGTCAGGAAATTATCCCACGGTAACCAAAACAAGCTACTTTAGAAATTATGACATGTCATTACTCAGGGGCAAAACAGCCAAAAAGATGAAAGTTCAGTTTTTCTTTAAACGTGGAAAGCTGAGACCGGTTTCACTAGCTCCAGCCTCCCCTCAGTGCTCGCTCACATGGAGACACCTCCCTGTCTCCCCCCCCCCCCCAGCCCCCGCAGCTGCCTGCCACACCCCTGCGGCCCTGGGCCCCCTCCACTGCGGAGGGTCAGCTCAGGGGTGATTTAGCTGGAGCAGACCTGCTGATGCACCCCCAGTGTCCCAGGCACACTGCGGGTCACACAGCTTGCGTGGGGCTCAGAGTGCCTCCCAGACATGAAGCGTTCAGGGAGCTGTGCTCAAATCATTCCCATGCACCCCAACTTCTCCCCATGCCTCTGCCTGCACCCCACCCAGGATGCTCTTGTTGGTTCACAACCAGCTGACAGTGGGCTCGTCAGGGCTGGGGTAAAGGGAACTTCCACTCTTAAACACTGTTGTATTACTATTAGACATTTTTACAGTAACTTTATTATTCCTATAATTAGTTTTTAAATTAAACTGAAAAGAATGAAAGAGGCTGAAGACAAAGAAGGATCTCAAAGCCTGTTTGATCCTGAACCATCACCTTCATAGCAGCTTGTGTGGGTCGACCTGGCACGTTTTGGGTGTGGTGTGGTGCCACAGGTGTTTGAGGGGAGGGGTAGTGCTCTTTCTCGACCTCCTCAGACTCTTGTCTTCTTTTGTGCCCTGTGAGGGTCTCACCTGGACCGCCCCCCACACGGGTGTCCGGGTCTCAGGCACCGCCCTCCGCCACCCCACACCCCCCCCACCCCCCCCACCCCCCACCCTCCCCCCGGCGCGTGTGTGCAGGTCTCAGCGGGACCCTTGAGGCCCAGGCTGCAGGGAGGTGCTGGGATTGCCCTGCCTAGGGTAGAAAGGAGGGAGCTGTCCGTGGTATTTATCTAGAAACCAGTTTCCTGGGAGTATCAGGCCTTGATGTTCAAGCAGGAGCCCGAGCCCTGGAGTCCATAGCCAGGCCGAGTCTCAAGTCTCGCAGTAAAAGGTCTTTCCCCGTTCTGCTGCCTGATGACCTTGTGATGGCGAACCCCCATCACTGTGGAGTGCCAGCGTCACCCAGCTCTTCTCAGGATCACCGGCACGGCCTGTGAACACGGGGACTGGCCGCGGTGTGGCAGGTGGTTGAGGAACTGCGCAGCGCAGCCGGCTCATCACAGGGAGGCGGGCTTGGGGCACGTGGGGAGGCCCAGTTCCGCCATCTCTCCCGCTCTCCTCCTCGGTGTGCTTGGTCTGGAGTCTGCTGGTCAGGGGATGGGACTTCATTAGCACCACTGGTACACTCTGTAGATTGTGTTGACCACTAAATATGGAGACATCTGTTGTGGCCAAACTGCATGCGGCTTTGGGAATCGTGTATATAGCACATATGTTTATTTGGTAATAGGAAATCTAGGAGAAACTGCTAAGAGGAAGAGCTAAGATTCAGATGATGTATAAATTGCCATCTTAGCATTCCATTATATGCTTTGAAACAGATGTGGGCCCCTGGTCACGGCCCTTTAAAGGAAAGGGGCCATGTTCCTTTTCATACAAAGAAAGGATTGAACACATTTTTTTCTGTATTATATAACAGTCTAGAAATTCTCAAAAATTGCATGTGATTATATATTGAAAAAGGACTATTTCCCAGTCTTAAGCATAGGAAACTGAGACCACAGATGTTTCTCAAGAAAAATCTTATTAGAAGTTGTAAAAATACTATATTCCATGTTTACCTTGTTACCTGCCAAAAGTAAATATAAATTTTATTGAAAATACATGGAATTTTTCATCTTTAGGTTTTTATATAATTCATAACACTTTTTAAATCTTAGGTATGCACAATAGAGAGGGGTCTCATCAATTCCAAGATTACCGGAATCAAATAGAAACTGCCAATCTTATAATTGAATTTGTTCCTTGTTTAAAAATTCTTTCTACTTTGGAGATTGGACAATGATTAAAAGTAGCAGCCCTTTTAAATAACCTTAAAAAAAATCCCTAACACATAGTCTAAATCTGAAAATGAAGAAAATAGAGTTCATCATAATTTTTAAAGAGCTCTATTGATGCAACGTTTGCAAATCCCTAAGGCCCAAGGAAAATAATCTAAATGGTTCATTATTTAGCTTATTGAACTTTGCTGCAGTTAGGTTGACGGATGATGGCAATGCTTCCCAATCACCAAAGCACCATTTTAAAAGCATTTTTTATTGAATAAAGTGCTTAGAATATTGCACCCTGGAGCTTTATTCAGGGAAATGGCTCAGTTGATGTTTTCTGTTTGACCTCAGCTTTGACCTATCACAACATGGATGGTTAATAAGCAACATTATCATTTCAGAGATGTCACTGGTTTTGTCCATTCTGCATCAACACTCTGCTCTTACAATCCCTACGTGTTTATGGCTCTTGTGTTCTCTTCGTCTTTAGAAAGAATGTAATTTAAGTAGAATGTTCTTGTTTCTGAGTCCCTGGTATCACAGTTGCAATTCTTCACAACATAAGTGGCCTTCATTTTCATTTTCCTGAAAACAGAAAGGATCTCTTACCTTACCTACAGATGTGCACAAAGGAATGTTTTATACAAATAATGAAATTCTGGGGGAGTTAATGTTAAATCCTTAAAGGCTCTGTGAGGTACAGTCATGAAATACTTGCTGGGACGTGTCATCGGGGAACATCGGTGATACTTTAAGGTGTAGCAAGCGGTGGTAATAGTCGAGTGTCAGTAACTCATCTTGTATTCACCACGTGGAGCCCACTGATGCCCTGTCCCTGTTTCTTATGATAAGTGATCAATATTTCATTTTCTCTGAGAGAGTAGAAAGTTTCACTTGCCTGTCGCTTTATCTCTAGAGCCTGAGCATAGCAAACTGCAGCTTAGTAAACATTAGATGTTCCCTGGAAATTCCTAGACAGAATTAAGACCCATCCTCCTTCAGTTGTGGTGTGTCCCGTGCGAGACCCCGAATGTTGTGAGCCGTCAGAGCGGATATGCGCTCCGTGGGCAGAGCCTTGGTGCTCACAGTCCCTAGCTCCAGGGATCAGGGCACACGGTGACACAAACCCTAAAGGCCTCTGGACTCTTTGGGCCCAAAAAGACTGATTGGCCATGATTTTTAATGACCGCTTCCTTCTGAAAACTAGCTGTTTACTGGTAATATTCTTCTCCGCACTGTGGCAAGAACATTCTGTGTTTACATGTTATTTTCAGGTATAGATATCAGCTCCTCACTTGGACATTTATTTGCAAGAATCAGCTAAAATTTATGCCAAACCGCAAGTGGATTATTTAAGTATGGAAGTCTATACCGTCCTTAATGGCCTTGCTTTGGGGTTTCCCAAAGCAAGCTGTCGTGCGTGGGGTGTGTCCCGTTGTATACTCGCTGTATTGTGCACACTCAGTGGCGTGGGGCTAACTGTGGTGTTGCATTAGTGCATGTGGGGGCGGGCCCCCGGCTGACGGATGCCCCCTCCCAGGAGCAGCGGACAGTGTGTGCACAGCCGACCGTGACTGCTGATCGGAAAGTTTTCCAGGTGATCAGACTGCATTTCATGTTCATAATCTGCCAAGTTATAACAATGATGGTAATACCACACTCAAGAATGAAGACAAGTCTGTGATCAGGTTATGATCTATCAAATGCCTGGTGAGACAGGCATCCCTGGCTTATACCTGGCAGGTATGTGTATGTCATTGCTAATATGATCAAAGAAAGTTCTCCCAAGCTTTTCAGTAATGGCACAGAAGCTTCTGAATAATGGAATTGTAGAGAAAGACTAACGTTAAGATCTTGCCTCATATTTTCTCTCCTACGGAAGGACCCTTGGGAACACCTTCCTATACTGGTTACTTAGCGTGGAAAAGTGTGATGTGTACATAAGTTGCCTGTGACAAAGATTGTGTGTTACTAAGTGGCCTGTGGATGAGATTTAGCCCAGGCTCCCTCTTACATATATTTTTCATATTCACATTTTAACTAATTTTACCTCTGTGTTATTGTCAGTAGTTACATTGTTAGAAATTTCTAAAAGCTCAGTAGTCATGGAAATAGTCATTTTGAAATGTATTAAGCCTTTAAGTTTAGAGTTATCTTTACATTTCAGAGAATGATCTCTCAGCATTACATGCTGTTAGAACGTCAGGCAGCAGCTTCCGGAGGAACATGGCAGCACACAAGGAGGATTTGATAAACCACTTTCCCCACGTTTTATTCCAGTACTGACAAAACTGCCAAAACAGATCAAATCAAGCAGTAGCACTGGAAACTTCCTTACTAAAGAACCCATACCTGAGCACCAGGACAATTTTGTGTTCTGTGGGCCACGGATACAGGGCGAGGGGTGCTAGATGGCCCACCATCACAGAGAGCATCCCCCGGGAGCAAGAAAAGACGTGCACCCCACCTCTGCCCTCTGCCTGAGTTAGAGGGCCTCACTGATGGAGAAGGCAGGTGGCTGTGTGTTCCCTGCTCCTGAGATAATTCTGAGCCAAAGACCTGACCGTTTCTACCCAGCCCTCAGCAGCTTTGTATGTATGTCCTGTTAGTACAGAGAAGACAACCAAAGAGAAGCCCTGGTCAGGAGAGGCCAGAGATCCAAAGCGACGTCCGTGCAAACACTGAACAACTCCCGCTCGCGCTCCAGCTCCCAGGGCACGGCCAGCAGCGTGGTGGGGGGCACGGCAGACGGACCTGCGTTCCCCTTGGAGGACGTACCCGGGAGCACCTTGCAGACCAGACGAGAATGCTCCCCAATAAGAAGAACAGTAAGTGAAGTCGCATCAACTAAAACATTCAGAAGGATAAAACAAAACCAGAGGAAAGTAGGAGAAAGAAAAGGTAAGGAGAACAAAAAGTCATGATTGAGAAGCCAATAAATTCAGAAATTGTTGGCAAAAATCAAAACAAAACTAATAAAAACCAGTGAGTGCAAACTAAGTGCAAAATTAACCCAACACAAAACTTTTCTGGAACAAGGAAGGATATTCCAAAGGTTTCTAAATCATTTCATGAAGCCAACTTAATTCTAAATTCTAAAATCTGATCAAGATAACATAAATATACACACAGTAAGAAAGAGATTTACAGATGAATCTTATGACCATAGAGACAGAAATCCTGTAGTACCCACAAACCTACAGTATGTTGAAAGACCATGACCCAGGAGCATTTTTCCTAGGAATATGAGAATGATACAGGACATACATTAGCATGGCTCTGTCAGAGTCAGAAATCACTTGATAATCTCACTTCCATTAGTGAGTGCCTTAAAAAAGGCATTTAAGTTAAAATTCAGTACCCATTCCTGGATCAAAACAAACAAACTAGGCCCCTCTCCACATCTAGTAATAGTCAATGCAAAATAGAGAGGTCCTTTCCTAGCATGATTCATGATACCAGTCTTAAATCAATACTCACCATCACACCAGATAAACTCTACAACCGTCCCAAGTGAAGAATAAAACAAGGATGTCTGCTAACTGCAGTACCATTTCATACTGTCCCGGATGTTCTATCCAGACAGTGTGTCAGAAAAAAATCATTATCGTTATTACAAGGAAATAAAATTACCGCTTAGACATGACATGACTGTATATCTAGGCAACCGAAGAATCATCATTCAGGAGACCCCAATAAAAATACACAAACTCATAGTTTCTTATATATCAACAACCACCTGCTGCATTGAAGATGATGGCCCATTCACAAAGCTACAACAATAAAAATATTTAATCATGAACTTAAGTAGAAATACGTCCTATGGGGAAAAAAAAACAGCTAATTTTAAAGCTGTGCTTCAAAGCACTGTTATTAATGCTTTACCTACATCAGTCTTCTAACAGATTCTGAAAGAGGTGTCCTCATTGATTGTTCAGGTAATTGTCAGCCCTGGCTCCCGTTCAGAAACACCTGAGGAGTTTTAAACCCTCCAATGTCTAGATTTCTTCCAAACCTACTGAAACTAAATCTGCAGAATGAAACATTCTTCACCAATTCCTTATATTATTCCTGATTGATGTGTTTTAAAAACAGTTAATTCCAGTAAATGTGAGGGTTGCGGTGTACGTTGCTTAATTAGTTAAGTAGGTACACATGTTCATATTAGACTGTTCTGCAAATCTACGTTTTACCAGCATGGAAGAACCTCCTGTGAAAAGCACTGTGCCGGGAGTCTGTAGTCTTGAGTCCTAGAAACCCCTCACCCCTGTTAGGCCTCCGTTACCCATCAAAGGAGAGCAGGGCTGTCTATTTATGCCTGTACCGGTGATACCCCACCTCTCCCTCCCCCCAGCTCCCTCACAGTTACTGGAATACCCAAAGCAGTCTCGGGCCTTATATCTAATTGAATGTGATTGCAATTGCATACCTTCCCACATCCAGGCCCAAGTGGCTTCAGGTGAATTCAACCAAACATTTAAGGGGAAATAATACCAATTCTATAGAAACTCTTCCCAAATACAGTAGGGAAGAAACACTTGTCTGTGCTAAACTGACACCAGTATCAGACAAAGGCATCACGGGAGAGCTACAAACCAAATCACTATGAGCATAGGTGCAGAAATCCCACAGAGTGGGGGCAGGTAAAGCCCAACAGGAGGTGAAAAAGATAACACATCCTGATTAAGTGACGCTTACCCCAGGAATGGAAGGTTGGTTTGACAGTTGTAAATCGATCGATGTAATTTCCTGCAGACTATAGGGGGAAATCCCTATGATCATTGCAGGAGCTTCATGGGGAAAAACACTTGGCAAAAATCCAGCGTCTGTTTCTGATAAAATCTCTCAGTAAACTAGGAGTAGAAGAGTTTGTGCAGCCTAATAAGGACATCTTTGAAAAATCCTGCTGTTAACATGATACTTCATAGGAAACAATGAGTAAGTTCCTTCTAATGTTTGGAGCAGGCAGAGGAGGTGTCCTCTCTTTCCACGCAGAACTAGCCAGGGCACTAACACAAGAAAAGAGAAATAAAAGGCATACAAGCTGGAGAAGAAGAAATAAAACTGTCTTTTTTGGTGGAGGATATGAGTATCTTCATAGAAAATCCCAAAGGCTCTACTAAAAAAAAAAAAATAGTAATGTTTAAGAAGTGAATTTACCAAGATAGCACATCATAACGCCCATATACAAAAATTACTTGTATTTTTATATACTAGCAGTGAGCAATTACAAATTGAGATTTTTTTAATGTACCATTTAAAATGCACCAAAAGCACATGAAATACTTAAGGATGGATCTAACCAAACATGCATAGATCTGTGTACTGTCAGCACCGAGACAGTGGAGAGTTGAAGAGGGCCTGTGTGTGAGGGCGCATCGTGCTCACGGACCGGAAGACCTGTTGCCGAGGTGCCGACTGATTTCCTGCCAAGGAGGTGCAGTGCAGAGGGGGTGATGCTTGAAGAAGTGGTGCCCAGAACAACGGGACTGTCATACGCAAAGCCTCAACTAGTATCTCTCCCCATGTACAAAAATTAAGTCAAGGGGCACCTGGCTGGCGCAGTCAGTTGAGCGTCTGCCTTCGGCTCAGGTCATCATCCTGGGGTCCTGGGATCGAGCCCCGAGTCAGGCTCCCTGCTCAGAGGGGAGCCTGCTTCTCCCTCTCCTCCCGCTCGTGCTCACTCTCTCTGTCACTCTCTCTCAAATAAAATCTTTAAAAGAATTAACTCAAATTGGTCACAGACATATGAAAAACCTAAAAGTATAAAATTTCTCGAAAAAAAGTCTATAGGCTTGAGTCAGACAGTGATTTCACGGGACACAAACAGCACAGTTTGTAAAAGAAGTTGATGAATTGGACTTGATGGTAAACATCACATTGTTCAGAGACACCATTAAGACAAGGACAAGCCACAGATCTGCAGAATATGTTTGTGAAATACATACCTGATCAATGAGTGGAAACCAAGATACATGAAGACTTCTCAGAACCCGCTAATGAGAGAACTCCCCCCACACAATTCAAGCGTTGGCAAGAGATCGAACGGCACCGCCAAAAAGAGATATTGACCATATAAAACCATAGGAATAGTGAGGCTTCGTGCATCTGTCAAGTGACTGGCGTTTTGTGGGCAAGAATTGGCTGAAAGGTAGACTGGCAACTTGAGGGGAAGAGAGACATTGCTTAGACCCCAGGCCAGTGACACTGGGCACCCGGGGGCATGCCGCTCACGAGCAGGTGCTCAGGACTGTCCCGTTTACGCTTAGGCGTGTGTCATAGGCGCCCGTCAGCCCTCCATTCCAGATAAGAGGTTGTTAGTTCTCTCTTATTGAAGGAATGTTTGTGCTGGCCCCGACCAGTGAGCTGGGGGAGAGTGAGCCCGGTAGAGCTCGGGGGCCTCAGGCATGGAGGTCCTCAAACCACTGCGGGTTTGGGTGTGGAAGGTGACACGCAAGCAGACCCGTCGACGTGTGTGTGTTGTAGTGAGTGCCACAGTGGAGGGAACAGGTGGATGAAGGGGAGAGTGGGAGGGGGCCAGGACAGGAGCCCCCCCAGGCTGGACTAGGGATGCTGGACTCATATCTGACCCAGCCGCTCAGCTCAGGAGCAAGACAGCCCCCACGTGTTACTGTTCCTGCAAACCAACCACCCAGCATGGATCCTGGGGGGTGGCCGGTGGGGAGGAGTAGAAAAGAGCCACTTGAGAGCACTCCTGGTGCGTGGGTCTGGAGTCGGGGGCTCACCCAGCCTGCGGAGCGTGTGCACCCTGGGAGGCCGCCACGGATGCCCCACCCCAGGCAGTACAGTCAGCCACGGAGACCACCCTTCGCTCAGCAGCCTGCGGGGGGCGTGTCCACCCCTGCGGGGCTGTCCCATCGTCTGGTGCTGAGTGGGGACCTGAGAACATGTGAACACTCAGGCCCCTACGTCCTCACTGCCGTGGGAAGACCTGCCTGCCTTCAGTTCTGCCACATCTAACGCACAGTCTCCACTTGTGGCCCTGGTCACCCCGATTCAGACACGCAGATCCTTTCTAGGACCAGAGATGTTGCCTTTCTGGATGGCTTTCCTTAATTTTAAAAAGCAGTGAAAAATCCTGGCATCTCCATGCGGCTTTTCAGTTCTCTGCCCAACCTGGGAGTTCCCTCTCCTGACCCGGTCGGGTGGTCCTGGGGAGGCTCAGCTGGCGGGGGGGTGGGGGGGGCGCGTCGCTGGTGCTCGGTACACACGTATTCTGCATGTGGTCAGACACGCGCTGCAGTTTGGGGTCCGCGAGACCTTCTGCCGGCCTGGGTTCCCCAGCAGGACTGCGCAGCCGTCAGACTCACTTCCTGGCGGTGACCAGAAGAGGACGAGTGGGAGCAGTGTAAGGGGTGCCCAGGCCGGGGGTCCCTCCCCGGGGGTCCTGTGGACAGCGCTCACTCATCAAAGCAACGATGCGTGACACCATGCACGGAGCGCTGCCCACCCAGGAAGCCCACCTGAGCCTTGGCGTCCAGGGTTTTCACTGGGGGTCATTCGTGTAGGTGCGGGTGACCCCCACATGGCTGACCTTCGTTTCCAGCCCCTGCAGGTCAAGGGGACACCACGAGACTGGCGCCCCTCCATAAAGCACAAGGATGGTGCCGACCACGTGTAGCTGGCCCCCCGTTCCCAGGGCTCGTTCCCGCGGCGTGGAGGTCACCCCCAGAAACACAGGCCCAGCAGGCCATAGAGTCAGGCAGTCACCCCTACGCAGGGGAGCGTTCTGACCTTGCATTCGCTCCCCGGCAGAGGTCAGGGGTCACAGCGTGCTCTTCTGACTCTGTGACCCCATCTGAGGCAGCTTTGGGCCTTCACTGTTTTCCGGCAAAACATTTCTAGACAGCAGTTTCTCACAGTATTTGACAAACATAAACATTCAAGTTGTTACTAGTTGTCTAATTTATCTAATGGAAAAAGGAGAACAGAGATCTTACTGAAGCAGTTAATTAAAATAGATATAAGTAAAAGTTTGCTCATTTCCTTTATTTCCCAGAAATAGGGGAGAGGCATCAATTACACATTGAGAGTGGGGCTTCACATTTATAAAGGTAAGGTGCTGGGTGTTCCTAGAACAGCGGGCTCCCGAAATGCAGCAGAGGAAATCCAGCATGTCAGACATGGTCTGACCATCCCGAATATTGTACAGATTCAGGGCCTTGGGCTTATTCTTGTTTCGAGTTTTGCCTTAGCTCTTTAAACTCAGTCTTCCAGCCTTTTGAGCACATTGTCTCTGGTCAGTGGTTTTGGGTACTAGGCAGGTACCTCCTATCTAAGGACACCTGGTAGTGTCCAGGCTGCTCCAGGCACACAGAAGGTCAAGGTGGACACAGCAGAAAAGGCCCAATGTCAGAATTTTCCCTTCAGTGAGACCGTGGGAACACACCCTGACTGGGGGTGTCTGTGCAGATGCCCTCGTGGGCGGACCTGGCCCAGCGCGTGTGGACGGCACTCTCCTAGATGCCAGAGCTGATTGCATGGCGTTGCTCACAGCAAAATGAGAATTCTGCACCATTAGATCTTACTGGTTGGCAATCTAATATGTAACATTTTGCTGTCTTGAATTTATAGTTCAGCTAATAGTATGATTTTATTAACTTAAATGAAACTTGTATCTTTAAAGGGAAAATTGGGGAGCAGAAATTGGCACACTGCACATAGCTGTTCCTACCTCACCAAGCAGACTTGTGCCCAGCAACAGGCGGGGGGCCAGGCGTGGGCAGTCGGGCCAGACACCGTTTCCGGTGTCCCGTGATAGTATTTGCCAGCAGGGCCCAGAATGATGTAGGGTCCAGAGAGGAAATCTCTGGGTGCCTGAGGACCCCGCTGGGTGGAGAGACGGGGTTTCCAGGACCTGCCTGTGAGCACCAGCCTGGGTCCCCAGTCCTGCGCCCCAAGCCGGGTCCCCTGCTCGGCCAGCCCAACGTCCGGACGGAACCCGGGCCCGGACAGATCCGCGCGCCCCGCCCGGAGCAGCAGGAGGCCCTGGCAGCCTGGCCATCCCGCCCAAGGTGGAACACCTCATTCACCGCCTTGGCCCCGGGGTCCCTTCGCCCCCTGCTGGAAGCTGGCTGAGCGCTCCTTGGTGCCACCAGGGCTGTGCCCTAGGATGGCTGGGCCGCCACACTGCGTCCCCGCCAGGGCGGCTGGAAGGGACATTCTGAGGGCCGGCGGGATGCCCGCGATAGCCCCCTCCTCTCCAGCTAGTACATGGCCGGCCACGTGGCAGAGGTTTCTTTCTAGTCAGGGCACCTGCGGTAGGTGCTAGGGTGCTCCTCCTTCCACGGGTGAGGAAGCTGAGACTCAGGGAGGGAAGCACCCCTGAGGGTGGACTCACCTGCCCTCCTGCCTCGCTCAGTCCTGGAATTCCTATTCCTTACTCCCCCCCCCCCCCCACTCAGTTCACCCAGGTTCTTTCCGCTCAGAATGTCACCTCCCCTCCGCTCCATCAGGGAGCAGTGTCCCCCAGAAGCCCAGTATCCTCGGCTCGATGCTCCTCTTGCTCACTCTTAGGGTCCTCCATCAGCCCCTCACCCCTTCCCGTCTCCAGGCAGATGATGACATTTCCCCTGGCTTTGGCCCCGCTGACCTCAGGGTGGCACATCACTAAAGCGCTCAGATTCTGTAGAGACACCTGCACACAGCCTCAGCTGATCTGCGCTGTGTCCTCAGCCCCACCCCACCTTCCCAGGCTCCGAGGTGAGAAGGGGAAATACAAATGCAGCCCTCCAGCGGGGGCTCACGAGGGAAGCTGGGACACCAACATGACTCAGACGCAGTGGGACAGGCTCGCTGGTCATCTGGAGGGTGTGGTGGCAAGCAGAAGCTGAGGACACTGTGCTCCAAGACGGATGGCCGCCTTGCACACACCAGCCCAGGCTCGAGAAGACTGCTGAAGAGCTCGCTCAGCGTGGACACCTCAGAGGGAATTAAAGGACATTCCGCACCCGTGTCTCCGACGAGGATTTAAGAAGAGTCCACTACAATGAGGGCTCCTAGACGAGACGCTAAAATATCTGGACGACACCCAAGAGTGATCCCAGACCTGGAAACAAAGACCGCAA
Organism: Eumetopias jubatus; assembly: GCF_037043125.1. NCBI lineage: Eukaryota > Metazoa > Chordata > Mammalia > Carnivora > Otariidae > Eumetopias > Eumetopias jubatus. The sequence continues at coordinate 1,140,404 of NW_028274861.1, read as the reverse complement.
AGTCTCATTGCACGAGGAATAAAAAAAGGAGTTTTCATCAGAATTGTGCTGAGCTGAACAGCGGTGCACAGTGGCTGCCGGAGGTGGCCACAGGAGTGCCGCTCCCGTCCATCCGAAGGCTCACGAGCCAGGGCTGGTTCTTCTGAGGCTAGGATGGAGACTGCCGCTTCCTCTGCCCCAGCACCTGGGGGTTTGCTGGTGGCCATGGGTGCTCCTCGAGGGCTGGTGCGTCCCCCAAAACTGCCCCCATCTCTGCAGGCCATCCTCCCTGTGTGCCCGTCTGGCCCTTCCTGAGCAGGTGAGAGATCCCAGAACACAACACACAAGATCGTGGAAGAGTGTCTGCAGAGAGTGCAAAACAACGGCAGGTCTGACTCACGCCGGGTGGAGCAGAAGGGGTCAGGGAGGGCTTCTCGGAGGAAGGGACATTCGGAAGAGAGCTGAGGCACAGAGGTAGTTAGGGAAGTTGGGTGGGCTTCCGCGGAAGAGGAGACCACTTGTGAAAAACCCCAGAGTGGTGGAAGCGGAGGGAAGGGTGAGGGGCGGGAGAGCACAGGCCGTGGAGGGAGGTTCAGTCCGAGGACAGGGAGCCCCGGGCAGGCTCGGGGGCTGAGCTTGGAGTCCAGGACCCCCAAACGGAGATGCCACGTAAGGGGCTGGAGTTCAGAGGACAGAGAGATGTGGGAGCCGGACACGTGGAGTCACCAGTATGTAGCTGGCGATGCAATTCGCTGGTGCGGTTAGGGCCACCCAAGGAGAACACAGTAGAACGGCATCAGTCAGCTACTGCCACGTAAGGACCACCCACAGGATCTCTGTGCTATGAACCGACACGAATGTACTTAGCTTTCCCGTCTGGGCAGCATGGGGTCAGGTGGCGCAGGCCGGCCCTACTGGGCGGCGGGGGTCTCCGCAGCTTGCGCCCGCCTTGGGGGGTGGCTGTCCGTGACTGGTTCGCGCCGGCTCTGCTGCCATTGTCCCCCCTCCCACCGAGGGCGGCCACGTCCTGCTCGTCTCACGGCCACGCCGAGGCCACAGCAGGCGAGGCCACAGCAGGCTGGGAGGAAGGGCTCAGCACAGGACTGCATTTCTGCCTCAGCGGCTAAGTGAAGCATGTCGAGGGTCCAAACCCCAAGTGCAGAAGGGCCTGCACAGGGTCTGTCGAGGGTCACAGCCCTGGGGACGCGCAGGAGCCCAGGGTGAACCCAGCTCTGTGTCCTCACACAAGGGCTGCACCCAGGCCTTGCGTGGGCTGTGGGTGGGGTGGGAGGGTGTCACTGTATAGATGGGGCATGGGGGGGGGTCAGCATTGAACAGCTGGGGGAGGGGCCCTCGCGGGTGGGGCTCTTGTCTGAGGAGGAAGTTGGGTGAGGGGACCCCGGCCATGGTGGCCTCACTTCCCTGACAACAGAGCCCATCAGAATTTGGAACCCAGGTAACCAGGAACCCACATTCCAGAGACAGCCCCCGGCCCAGCTCATTACATTGCAGATAGTGAAACTAAGATGTTCGCGTGCTGTGTTCCCAGATCCGGAGGTTGCCGACGGAAGAAAGCGCGCCCAGCAAATGCTGTCTCAAGATGTCCTTTCAGGGCTCCCCACCGCCTCTGGCCGTTTGGTCGGAAAGACCACAAGGTGACACCAGGAGCCCCAGAGCCGGCCACCCAGCCCCACAGGGTCTAATCCACCTGTGCAGCCCCAGGTCCCCACCCGTGTGTGTGTGTGTGTCTGTGTGTGTGTGTGTGTGTGTGTGTGTGTGTGTGTGAAGAGGGGTCATGTAGCGTGGGCCAACCCCATTCAAGAGCAGGCTGATGAGGGGTCAGATACCCAGTGGGTAGGTCTTGTTCAAAGTCAAGGGTGGCTGGGTGGGACGGGGTGTGTGCGGATGCGAGCTTCTGCCCTGGGTTTATCCCAATTGCCCTGGAGCGGGGGTCACTGTACCGCGTGCAGGGCTGGGCACGCACAGGTGTGTCTGATCTGGGAGCAGGAGGGGGACAGGGCAGGGGGACAGGGAGGCTGGCTGGGCAGGGCTGTGATGCCTCTGGGCCGGCTACCCGTCCCTGTCTTTGCAGACCACGGATGAAATCGGGAGGAGGCTGGCGGACAGCCGTGACGTTTCCGCGACCTGGGGCGTGACCCCACAGGGGTCCCCAGGAGCAGGTGCTGGGGATTGCGGGGGAAGGCCTCCGACACCACCCAGACCACTGTCCCTGGTGGTCATTGACTGGATTGTGCTCCAGGAATGGAGCCCACGGAGACCGAGCTCGAGGCTGAGAAGCCTGGGGCGGGGTGCCTGTGGGTGTGTGGGGACGGGTCGGGGCCGGCCCCACAGGGAGGAGCCCCGAGAGGCTGGTGTGGGGCCAGGAGAAAAGACTGTGTGCAGAGCACACAGCGGGTGGACTGCAGTCGGGGAGACGTCCCGGGGAGGGCACCTTCCTGGCTGCGGCTTCTCTGGGAGGCTCTGGGCTGGGCTCTGTCTTGCAAATACCCATGGAGAGCAGGCACGGGGGTGAGCTTTTCTCCTCTCACAGACGTTTCACGACCTAAGGAGCTAGAGCCGGCTCCAACTCCATCAGCAGCTCTCCAGGGAGGGGTGGTGCCTGCAGAGACTTCAGCAGGAGCCCAGGAGCCGGCAGTTGACCCGGCACCTGCCCACGGAGAGCCTGACACCGACCCGGAAGGGCCTGCTCGACAACCTGTGCCCGGAGAGCCTGCCCCTGTTCCTGCCACTGTTCCTGCCGGAGCCAGTGCCCCTGGGCCTGCCCCGAACTGTGGCCCTGCTCCTTGCCCAGACCCCGCTCCTGCCCTGGATCCTGACCCATCCCTACCCCTGCCAGTGCCCCTGACCCTGCCCCTGACCCAGATACTGCCTTGGTTCCTCTATGTGCCATTGCTGCAGACCCTGTCCCTCCCCTTGCACCTGCCCCTTCCCCTTCCCCTGCTTGTGCTCCTGTTCTGGCCCCTGACCCAAATCCTGCCCCTTCCCCTGCCCATGCCTGTGTCCCTGTTTTCGCCTCTGACCCAAATCTTGCCCCCACTCATGTCCCTGCCCCTGCCCGTGCCCCTGCTAGAGCCGATGGCCCTTCCCTTGCCCCTACTCGTGCCCCTGCAGCTGCCACTTCCCCAGCACCTGCCTGTGCACCTGTTCTTGCCCCTGCTCCGGATCCTGACCCAGCCCCTGGCCTGGAGCCTGCCCCTTCCCTTGCCCCGGTCTGTGCTCCGATTCTTGCCCCTGACCCGGGTTCTGTCCCTGCCCCTGCCCCTTCCCCGACGTGTGCACCTGTTCTTGCCCCTGACCCAGCTCCTGCCCTGGATCCTGCCCCTTCCCCTGCCCCTGCCTGTATTCCTGTTCTTGCCCCTGTCCCGGCTTCTGCCCCTGCAACTGTCCATTCCCCTGCCCCTCCCTCTGCTCCGGTGCTTGCCTCTGACCCAGCTCCTTCCCCTTTCCCTACCCGTTTCCCTGCCCCTGCATGTGCACCCATTCCTGCCCATGACCCACCTCCTGCCCCTGCACCTGTCCGTTCCTCTACCTGTGTCTCTGTCCGTGCCCCTGCCAGAGCCTATGCCCATTCCCCTGCCTGTGTCCCCATTCCTGCCCCTGCCCCTGCCAGAGCCAATGCCCTTTCCCCTACCTGGGTCCCTGTCCCTGTCCCTGCCCCTGCAAGAGCCTATGCCCCTTCCCCTGCCTGGGTCCCTGTTCCTGCCCCTGCCCCTGCCAGAGCCGATGCCCTTTCCCCTGCTTTCCAGCACCGCGGGCCCTTCCCTTGGCCCTGCCTGTGCTCCTGTACTAGCCCATGACCCAGCTCCTACCGTGGATCCGGCCCCTGTCCCTGCTCTTGCATCTGGCCCTGCTCTTGCATCTGACCCTGCCCCTCCTCCTGTTCCTGCAGGGCTCCCAGAACCACAGCCAGAGCCCACATCCTCGTGGGGAGAGCCCCTTGTACAATTCCCCTTATTTCCATCACCCGACCCTGATGCCCCGCCAGATTGTTTCATCCCCTCCCCCTGTGTTCTTTCTCTCTGGTACATATTAACTGTTATATTATCTTTCCTTATCCTCTACGCTGTTTATTATTTATTTTAAATAAAATTAATTGTTTTCTGTTGGACAAGTCTGCAGCATTAATTATATTCCCAATGCTGTGCCACCGCACCACAGAACATTGCTGCACAATATCTGCTTCCGCAAAGGACACCCTGAGCCAGAAGGCCTCCCTGCCCATTCCTCCCCGAGCCCAGCCCCCGGCGACCCATAAGCTGCTTTCTCTCTCTGTTCCTTTCCTGGGTGTTTCCTGTACGTGGAATCACGCAATAGGGGCCTTTGTGTCTGCCCCCCTATTTTCAAAGGGAACTCGTTTCCTTCTGTGTTTATTGGACACAGAATTTCCCTTATTCGATATTGAAATGCCTGGGGCGGCTTACAGATCAGACGTAATCAGAGAGGCCACTTTAGGAATTATGGGCACAATCTTGGGGCTGAGACCCCTGTTCCTGCTGGGACACCTCAGCCTGACCCCAGACAGGACAGGGCTGGTTCCTCCTGTGGCCCACACAGAACCCAGGGAAATGCAGAAAGCTGGAAGACACACCCCAAAAGGCAATGCATTGCTCACAACCCAAGGCCAGAGAAAGGTTTCAGCGGACTCTGGTCCAAACCATGCTCCAAGTCACTGGGTTCCACAGGGAGAGACCACACGCATGCAAGTCCAAGTGGGGACAGGCACGGGGGGAGTCAGAGAAGCGGAGCTACCAGGTAAGGACTCTGGGAAAACAAAAAACCCTATGGAGGCAGCGCTGGTCACCCTCAGACCGGCAGGTGTCTGGTCTGGGGACCAGCAGCCCTGGGGAGAACGTGAGGAAGCGGAGGTCCCCTGGAGGAAAGGGTGACGGCACCCCTGTCTGGGAGGACGGTGCGCAGCACCCATCCCAGGCTGCAGGTGCACCCATCACCTACTGTGGGCAGCTCAATCCCAGCTTGTTGAAGGGAAGACCCGTGTCCATAATCCCCTATTTGCAACAGAATCCATAAAGGGGAGTTTGTGGGTCAACACGTATACAGTGTTTAGGGTACAAGTCTCGAATTCCAACATCCATGGACTGCTTGTCCACCTTGAGCCTTGTTTGGGAAGCAGGGGTGGGGATGCCCGGGGCTGTGACCTGTGGGAGGGGTGGGGAGGGCGAGCTCTGAATGGAGTGACCAAAGCACACGGGGTGACCTGCCCAGGAGGGACCCTCTCGGTCCCCAGCCCCTCTCCTGACCTCGTGCACGATGGCGAGGGTGTGATGATGAAGGTGCTGGCCCTTGGCTGGCCAGTTCCGTAGCTGGTGTCGGAGCTGCTCAGGCTGCACACCAGGCTCTGATCCCAGAGCTGGCGCGAGAGCTGAAGCTGCAGCTGCCCCAGTCTCGGGAGCTGCGGCTCGCATCGCTGTTGGACCTGCCTCGAGCTCTGGGGCAGCTGCTAGAGCTGAATCCCCCTCCAGAGATGATCTAGATCCGGTTCCGCACTTGGATAAGGCTCTTGAACCCACGAACGGCTTTCCTCCCCTGCCCATTTCATGGATGACAAAACTCGGGGCGGTGACGGGACCGGCTACATGGGGGTAATGGCTACGGGGGGATTCAGCCCAAGGATCCTGCATGCCCTTCACCTCGTGCCCCATACAGGTCGGTCCTGAGGTGCCCGACAGGGGCAAGGGCCTGAACCGCTGCTCCCGGCACCTGATCCCACCTGATCAGAGACACTCCCCTGGGTCGTGAAGTCCTCATTTGACCTCTATTTCGGCCAGCCCCACGCGAGCAGGGACCGTGCGTCCTCACTGCTTGGGCACCATCTCCAGATGGCGGACTGGCCACTGCAGCGGGGTTGGTCACCACTATACCGTCGACGTGGATGCAGGAGCAGCTACAGGCCCAAAGCCCGCTCCGCAGCTCGAGGCATTTGATCTTCTGTTGCGGTGCCACTGCTGGGAGCTTGGGAGCCCGGGAGCTGGAGCCAAGTGCGCCCCAGTGTGAGTAAGCCCGCTGGAACTACGGCTCCATCACCAACTCCAGAGCTAGAGCCACTGCAAAATCCGAGCTGGCCCAGCTCCACAGTCAGCTGCGGGTGTTCCCCGGACACGGAGCAGGCGCTCGCTCCCCCTGCAGAGCTAGAGCCAGTGGGCTCCGCGCAGCAAGCCCCAACCCAGGACCCGCTGGGTTCCCTCTTCCCTCACAGACTTCTGCAGTTCCTCTGTGATTCCCCAGCGCTGGGACAGAGCAGACACTGCACCCACACCACCCCCTCCTTGGGTTTCCAGTTCAACAGGAGGGACCACAGACAGATAGAGGCGTGGGGCACGCTCCCCTGAGGAAGGCAGGGGTGCTCACACCCGTGATGGAGGGCTCCCTCTCATGCAGATTGCCGGCCCCCCGCACCTGCTGGCCACACCTGCCCCTGCTTGGATGGCCAGTGTGCGTGGGCTGGTGGGGCCTGACCTCTGGATGGAGCATCCCCAAGGCTGCCCCAGGGGGTGTGTGGAAGGGCAGGCCCAGCCACTGACTTTGTTTCTTGCCCACCTACCTCCAGGGCCATCTCCTCCATTCTGGGCACATGGCTGGACTAGACTCGGAGGACTTCTGTCAGCCAAAGACGTTCCCTGCCTCAAGCAGCTGGTGGCCCATGTGCAGCTCAACATGCCCTGTTCCGACCTGGAGCACCAAGCCCACCTTCTCCTGACCCAGCTGGAGCACGCAGAGCCCACAGTGGCCGAGCCTGAGGGTGAGAACACCGGGGCTGGGTGCCTGAGTGTGTGGGGGGAAGGGTCAGGGCTGGTCCCACAGAGAGGAGCCCCGGAGGCTGGTGTGGGGCTTGGAGGAAAGACTGGGCTCCGAGCGTCCAGTGGGTGGACTGCAGTCCGGGAGACGTCCCAGGGAGGTCTCCTTCCTACCTGGGGCATCTCTGGGAGACTCTGGGCTGTGCACGCACAGATGTGTGTCTGATCTGGGAGCAGCAGGGGGGCTGGGCAGGGGGACAGTGAGGACATCGGGCAGGGCTGTGATGCCTCCGAGCTGAGTGACAGTTCCTGTGTTTCCAGAGCCCCATGGAAGCTGCCTTGGATTCTGCCCCTGCACCTCGCTCCTCACACGAGTTAGGGACACAGGTGGAGCCTGGCTCTAGCTCCTGAGATGGTGGAGCAGCTGAGAGAGGAGAAGAAAAGCTCAGCCCATGGCTCCTCTCCATGGGCCTTTGCAAGACAGAGCCCAGCCCAGGGCCTCCCAGAGAAGCCGCAGCCAGGAAGGAGCCCTCTCTGGGGCGTCTCCCCGCCTGCCATCCACCCGCTGGGCCCTCTGAGCCCAGTCTTTTCTCCTGGCCCCTCACCAGCCTCTAGGGCTCCTCCCTGTGGGGCCAGCCGCGACCCGTCCCCACACACCCACAGGCACCCAGCCCCAAGCTTCTCAGCCTCGGGCTTGACCTCCATGGGCTCCGGCTCCTGGAGCACAATCCAGTCAATGACCACCAGGGACAGTGGTCTGGGTGGTTTCGGAGGCCTTCCCCCACAATCCCCATAACCTGCTCCTAGGGACCCCTGTGGGGTCACGCCCCAGCTTATGGAGTAGGAGGAGGTGTCTGCCAACCTCGTGCCCATTTCATCTGTGGCCTGCAAAGACAGGGACGGGTAGCCGGCCCAGAGGCATCACAGCCCTGCCCCGCCAACCTCCCTGTCCCCCTGCCCCGTCCCCCTGTTGCTCCCAGATGTGACACACACACCTGTGCGTGCACAGCCCTGCACGCGGGACACTGACCCATCCCCGCAGGGCCAGCGGGATAAACCCTGAGGCAGAAGCGCGCAGCCCCCCACACCCCATCCCACCCACCCAGCCTTGACCTTGAACATGACCTGTCCACTGGGTATCTGACCCCTCATCAGCCTGCTCTTGAACGGCTTGGCCCGCCCTACATGACCCCTGTTCACACACACACACGCACACACGGAGAGGGGACCTGGGGCTGCATACATCGATTAGACCCTGTGGGGCTGGGTGGCTGGCTCTGGGCCTCCTGGTGTCTCCTTTCGGTCTTTCCAGCCAAATGGACAGAGACGTCGGGGAGCCCTGACATGACATCCCCAGCGAGGGAGTGTTTGCACAGTTTGCTTTCCTCAGCCTGTAGCCTCCGGTCTTTGGGATGCAACATGCAAACATGTTTTTGGTTCGAGGATCTCCAACGAAATGAGCTGGGCAGGGGGCTGTTTCTGGAATGTGGGTTCCCGTGGCAGCACTTTGTGCATCATGGGGACCCCTGGCATTCAGCCCGGCAAGTTACCCCTCCCCACGCCATGGCCGCGCGCATGATTCCTATAGTTCGCATAGGAGCTTGCCTGTCACAGGGCTGTGACATGGCTCCGCTGTGGCTTTGAACCCAGGTCAATCTGACCCAAGCCTGAGCTCATGCAGGAGCCTAAGGAAGTAGCCTAGAATGGTACAGCTGAAAGTGACGGAAGCTTAACTTTTACTGAATCTAAATATTAACTGTTAAATGTAAAAATCATAAAACCTGTAACAGAAAAGGGTGAAGGGTGGGGACTCCTGGGTGTCTCAGTCGGTTAAAGCATCTGCCTTCGGCTCAGGTCAGGACCTCAGGGTCGTGGGATCGAGTCCTGGTGCGGGCTCCCTGCTCAGCGGGGGGGTCTCTCTCTCTTTCTCCCTCTGCTGCACCCCCTGCTTCTGCGCTCCCTCCCTCTCTCTAAGAAATAAAATGCTAAAAAAAAGTTTCTCTTGAAAAAAATAAAAAGGTTCGGTGACAGGTGGACCTCGGCAGAGTGGCTTGAGCCATGGGCCGGAGCTACGGCCGATGCCAGGGATGCCCCCGGCTCCTGCCGTGGAACCAGCCCGGGACCTGAGCTGGAGCTGCAGCTGGAGCTGGCTCCGTCCCCGGTGGTGGGGCTCAAGCTGGTTCTGGAATGCACTCCAGGGCTCAGTGAACTCTCAGGCTGGCATTGTTGCCAAATTTGGTGGAGGAACCGGCAGCAGAGAGGACTGCTGCACTGGAGCTGGTCCAGGCGAGCAGGTAGAGGGGCCTCTAGCCCGGGAGCTGCCGCCGGGGGGGGGCTGTCGTCCGCAGTCGGTGCGGGGGCTGCTGTGTGCGGTGGCTCTGGCTTTGTGGGTGGAGGTAATGCTCGCTTGGCGCACGTCTGAGCGTCTGCTCTAGCTCGCTAGTTGGCAAGCGCCCCTGTGTTTGTGCAGCGGGGGCAGGAGCTGGCTGCAGGGGCAGGGGGCTTACCCACACTGGGGCGCACTTGGCTCCAGCTCCCGAGCTCCCGACAAAGGCACCGCAGCAGAAGATGGAAATGCCTCGAGCTCTGGAGCGGGCTTTGGGTCTGTAGCTGCTTCCGAGCCCCGTCAACCCTGCAGTGGTGACCAGCCCCGCTGCAGTGGCCAGTCCTCCATCTGCAGATGGTGCCGAAGCAGCAGGAGGAGAGAAGATCACCACCCTGCCAGGGTGATCACCCTGTGCTGATCCCCACCGCCTGTCCCTGTGCCTTTCACAGGAAACCCCACACAGCCTCCCATAGCAGCACTGAGCTGCCTTGAGAAGTGGCTCTCGATCTCGGGCTGGCTCTCACTCTGGCAATGATGCTGGATCGGATGAGAGAACTGGTGTGCAGTTGGCTTTGCTCCGGACCTCATGCCGGAGCGGGTTTTGCCTGTGGACGGGGTCCACGGGTTGGAGCAGAGGGGCTCTCGTCTGTGGGGGCACTGGCTCAGGCTCTCGAGCTGCTTCCATGGCTGGCTTGAGTCAACGCGGGGGTACGTTCTAGTGCATCAGATGGTTCTAGATCTTAGCTGCCGCCAGGGCTGACTCTGCCCCATGCCTCCTGCAATGTCTCGTGTTAGAGATGCTCTAGCTCTGTATCGCCCGCTAGCTGACTGTGGGTGAGTAGGACCTTAAGACAGCCTCGGAGAGTTTTTCAGGACCTAGAATTCACAGCTGTTAGGATCAGGTCACTTAGTTAGACACAAAAGTGGTTAATATCGTAAAGGACAATAAACTATATCCTTTGATGTTCTATTTTCTTCCCGGACCGAAATTATTTGCTTCTCTACCGGCAAAAACCTTCACGCAAATGTCTAATTTCACTAAGTTGGGGACCTCTACTAAATAGCAGTCAGTTGAACGAAGTCCATTTTCCCAGTCTTCGGGTGGCCTGTACCCTTACGTGAGAAGAAATGACATGCCAGCCTCCTTTCGCCTTATGTCCAAGCTCGGGCGGTCAGTATTCTCTTTATTCTCGCTCAGCTGGCAACTCTGGTTCAGAGGCTAAACATGGCCTTTGGAGCCTGGGTTCGAGTTCTGGCTGTGAGCCAGGTCAGCTGCGTACCCATGGTGTGCCTCGGGGTCCTCATCTGCGGAGGTGAGGGACACTCACGACGCGTCATTATGGCCAGTGATCACATGGTCTTCTATCCTTTCACTTTCTGCTTCTCCATATGAGGCCTCTTAGACCTCAGGCATATATCTGGATTTGGTTTGTAGTCCAATCTGAAAATTTGACTTTTTATTGGTGTACTTAGTCGGCTTACATTTAATGTACATGAAGTGACATTCAGGTGTAACTCTACCATCTTATTGGTTTGCTCTTTCCTCCATCTGTTCTTTTTTTGAAAACTCGTTCCATGCCTTCCTAAAGATTATGCAAGTATTCTCTGTCACTCCAGTCCCCTCCATTAACGTGTTATTATGCCTTCTCTCATTATTCCTTCAGGGACTGCTCAAGGGAAGTGCTGTCCCCATAGAAACAGTCCATCCCTGCGCTGTCAGGGCATGCCCCCCTGCCGTTCCCAGATATTAGCAAGGCCCTGGGCCTCTGTAACAGGGGTTGCAAGCTTTGCCTGTAAAGGGCCACATAGGCTTTGTAGGGCCTCCTCAACTCCACCATTATAGCTTGAAAGCGGCCATAGATGATATGTTGATAAAATAGCATGGTTATGTCTAAACAAACTATCTTTACCAAACAGATGACAGGTAGACTTTACCTGTGAGCAGTGTGCTGTGACCCCGGCTTTATAGCCTCAGCATCTCTGGGTAGGGGTTGGGGGGGGCATCTGGCTCCTGGGCTCCCCTTGGCTCCAGTACTACTCTTCCTCTTCCGGTCTCTTTGAGCCTGGAGGTGAGAACGGTTTCCCATCTACCTGTCCCCGGGAGTCCCTCCAACTGCTTTGGTTTTTATTCCCACCCACACATCTGTAAACAGTTCCTCCACTAAACTCTTCAACTGAATGCTGCAGCAGGCCATCCAGCTCCCGCAAAGACCCTAACGGAACTTTAGGCTTACAGCACGCACGTATTCATTCCACTGTGGCCCAAGTTGCAGCCAGCAGTTTGCAGATTGGCCTCCCTGCCCAGGAAGAGCCTCCTGCAGGGCAGACGCCATGTCTTAGTTATATTTGCATCCCCACCACACCCATCCCTCACCTGGGCACAGAATGGGAATGAAGAATCTTGGCTAAACTGACCTAAATTAGCAATGCAGAAATGGAGCCAGGAGAGGTCAGCATGTAGAAAAAAGACTGGAGGGGTTCTTATTTAAAGTGGGTAGGTTGTGAAAGAGAACTATCCAGGAGAGAGTGAGTTAATCGAGGAGAGCCAGAGGATTTGTCTCAAAGTTATCACAGAAGGGAAATATGTAAGGACCTGGTGTTACAATGTTAAGTCTTCAGTGTGGTTGAGCTGTTGTGTTAACAGTGTCCTCTGTGGAGTGTGGTCGAGCACTTGGTGTAACAAATGTCAGCTGTTGAAAGAGGTGAATGTCAGCTGCCGCAGTGAGTCGGAGTAAGGAAAAGAATGAGCACAAGTTCATTTTGCACATAGGAGGCCACGGCGTCATTTGAGAGGGGTGTCCACAAAGTGGCCTATATTCAAGCCACATAAAAAGCAGCGAAATAGCAAACTGGAACCAGAAAGTTGGAGCAACTACTCAAGAATATTAACTTTTTTAAAAATAAGTTTTTAAATGGAGAAGGTAATACATGAAAATAGTCAAGATGAGACTAGAATTTAGAAGTTTATGTTGAACACATTGCTTCAAACACATAGTCATAATGGATTTATAAATTATGGAAACAGAAAACAAAAAGACACAGCAGGGCTCGAAAACACCAAAGTTATTGGACCAGAAACAGAGGTGAGAGTGGCTCCTGTCGGCTGGTTTCTGGGGCTGGAAGTTGGCCACCGGAGTGGGCAAGGGGTTCACCCCACAGGCTTGGGTGAGGCTGTCCTACGTGGTGTAGGAAACTAAACCAAACAACCAACAAAACCCTGTTGCTGACAGCTGCCTAGGGCTTTTGAACACAGTGGGGGCTTAGGAGTACAAAGACAGAGACCCAAACTGAAGACCAAGAATGAATACCACTGCCTGCAGACCCTGCATCTGACATGCTCTCCCTGTTATTGAAAGCCTTGACATGCCACGTGGGACCCCGTTCTGGGCTGAAGGTGGAAGCGATGGCAAGGCCACTGACTAGGGAAGGGTGAGGAGCAGGAGGGGAAGGGGGAAGAGCCGCTATCTCCTGCCCGCTGCCCGCAAACCTAAATTCCAGGACATGTGAAGAAACCCAATGCTAAGAAAGTTAACAAGTCAACAGTCAAAACATTTTCTTCTCCTTAGATAATTGAAAGTAAGAAACAAAAGACAGAAATGAAATAAGAATAGATGGATAGGAAAAAGGACCAATTAAAATCTTCAAAGTAAAAAATAAAAGTCATTGAAATAAATACCTCAAACTATCACAAACAAAACGACCTCAAGACAAAATTAATAAAGGCTGTTTACCCATCAACTTGCAGCAAGGGAGCCCTTCTGATGTCACTTTCAAAGGTTTTAGAAAGGAAATTGAGTTTTATCAGGTAGAAGGGGAAAAGTCTTGGACTGGGAAGCATCCTATTAAGGTGGGATTTTGGAGTAGAAGAGACTTCAGTTTGTCTGCAGGTACTTCTGACCGTCCTTGGTTGTCTGAAGGGGGCCAGGAAGCAGTTTGGGCAACTTCCAAGAAGACGGACTGTGGGATGCTAGGAGAGACAGGTGTTCTGCAGGGGGCTGCACCTTGGAACCAGTGGGGCCGCTGGGACTCTTTAGAGTGAGTATCCTCTTGAGAAGTGACCCCATGATAAAGGTGCCTCCAAACCGACTCTCAAGGAGCATTAAGGAAATGACCACCTACTGGGGTGGGTTAGAAGGAGGTCTCCAAGAACACCACTACTCCGGTAGCATTTCCATCTTGGAACAGAAAATCTATTTGCCAAGACACATGACCCTTGAATAACTTTTTTTTTTTTGAGAGAGAGGGAGAGAGAGAATGAGAGAGAGCATGAGAGGGGGGAGGGTCAAAGAGAGAGGTCGATCCCCTGCCGAGCAGGGAGCCTGATGTGGGGCTCGATGCGGGGCTCGATGCGGGGCTCGATGCGGGGCTCGATGCGGGGCTCGATGCGGGGCTCCATGCGGGGCTCGATGCGGGGCTCCATGCGGGACTCGATGCGGGACTCGATGCGGGACTCGATCCCGGGACTCTGGGATCATGACCTGAGCCCAAGGCAGTCGCTTAACCAACTGAGCCACCCAGGCGCCCCTGAATAATATGGGTTTCTACGGGGGTTTTTCCCAATAAATATACATAACAGTGCTGTAAATGCATTTTCTCTAACTCATGAGCTCCTCTCTAACATTTTCTTTTCTTTAGCTTTTTATCGTAAGAACACAGTATGTTATACACACAACATACAAAACGCGTTCATCACCGTTTACTTTACCGGTAAGGCTTCCGGCCAACAGCAGGCATTGGAAGTCAAGTTTTTTCGGTCAACAAATACGACTGAGGGGAGCAGGCACAGCTAACTCTGTGGGTCCTGGGTCAATTACATCGCGGACAGCTGGCTTTATTTTTGATCAGAAAAAAACCTCAATTTTAAAGCAGGGAAAGAGTTCAGACCACACTTCCAAGCTATGAATCAGTAACAAACTTTAACAACAGGAGCGCGAAGTTGAGCACTCTCTTGGCTCGACTGTTGGCCCGCTCTTTGGAGGCCACTTACGGGAATCGTATTCCGTAGGTGCGGGACAACGCCGCACACACCTGCGCGCAGGGGAAGCCCGACAAGGCGGCGAGTTAAGGGACCGGGAAGCCCCCGGCGACCGGGAAAGGCAGGACTCCGGGGGCCGCGGCCGCCGCCGTCCCCGGACACGCGCACCTGGGGCACAGCCCCGGGCCGGCCTCCGGGGCGCGCCCACGCGCACGCGCACGCGCCCAGCCCCCAGCGCCCAGAGCCCGGGGCGGGGCCGCCGGGACACACCCCCTTCGCGCGCCGCGGGGACGCCATCGGGCCGGACGCGGGACAGAGCCTCTTAACGCCGCCGCCTTTTGTGCCCTCCCTTCGCCGCAAGCTGTCGTCATCAGGCTCCGACGCTCTGTGAAGCTCTCGGGCTCCGGCGCTCGCATTGGCAGAGCTGCTCCCGCCGGGCGACCTGACGAGACCCACAATGAGTCCATCCCAGGGCATGCCATGCACGTTTGGCCCGGGGACAGATGCCCTGACTTACTTCCTGAGAGGGCAGTGCAGCATGATCCTTCATGATGTTATCTAGCTGCCGTCTACTAAAAGGTTAGAACACAGGTTGTCCAGCCAAGCAGTGGTCCCTGCTACCGGCCCCACGGCTGAAATCATACTCCTTCCTCCACCCCCCTTTCGGGCTGGTCTCTCCCAGCTCGAAGCTTGGCTGGTCTGATGTGTTTGTCCCGCGGTTGCCTTGCCTCTGATGGGCCATGGGTGCTGCAATTGTCCACTTAGAGTTTACCACTTGGCATGGACGTGGAAGTGTCCCAGTGAACCTGCCAGTTCCAGACATTTCTGTCCCGTCCCCAGTGAGTATCAGCATGCCTCGCCCTTCATGGAGTTGGGGTTGACTACCTAGCAGTACAGTAAGTCGGCTCCCCGAGTGCTCGACCGCAGGCATGGGAAGCCTGACGTAGCCGAATGTAACCGTGGCTTCCAGTGTGGTGGAGACATAGGCAGAAACGTCCCCCCAAGCAGGGACCGGGATACCCCAGCCCGCAGAGCCGGTATCTGCAGTGAGAGGAAGCACCGATCGTGCTGGGGCTCACGGGAACAGCGGCAACAGGGCGAGCATGCTCTGTTCTGCGGCTCCTGGAGCTTGTATTCAAGGTGCTGGGGACCCAGGGCCACTCACGGACCATCGCTTCAGCACAAACCGTACGTCCTGGGGGACAGTGACTGAATCCTGCGGGATTCTGGCCCAGGGTGGGCACCTTAGCTCAGCCATTAACACGCCTTCCCACCCTCCTTACTAGGTCGCTGCTTCTGGGTGATGGGGTGAGGGTAACAGCTGTGAAGCCAGGGTCATGTGCCGACGTTCATACCTTCTTTACTTTGAAATAGGTCTCTTGGTAGAAAACAATGTTGTGTGGAATCCTGTTTGATGGTCTCCTACAGCACAATACACTGCTTAAAAACGTAGCTGCTTCAAACCATGATTTATAATTTTTTTTCACCCTTTGGGGGGTGGCAGGCCCCGCGTGGCCTTCATGTGGTTGCAGTCATACGGTGGCTAAGGCTGGCACCATCTGAGCCCTCTTCCCTGGGCCGGAAGGCTGTGAGAACTGGGGCTGCAGATGCCTCTTTCTCTGTGTTCGGCCCCGACATGGGGCTAGCTTGCGGTTCCTCACAACACGGCCGTCCGGGATGGTGGGACTTCCTACATGTTGGCTGGCTTCCCGAGAGCAAGTATTCCAAGAGAGAAAAACTGGAAGCCACTTGAGGCCTAGCCCCAGAAACTAGCACAGCATCCCCTCTGTTCTATTCTGTTGGTCAAAGAACCCACCTAGTTTCAAGGAGAAGGAGCACGGATGTCACATTTTCAAAGAATTTGCAGCCATCTTTATCTTCCGCGGACAGTACGTCAATAGATTGGGAACTCCCTAAGCACTGGGGTGCTGGGAGACAAGGCAGGGAAGCCCATGCTGAAGGATCTATCAACTTCTGTAAGGACGAATAACTTTCCTTCGGAGGTGGAAGGGGTTTGAGGTCACTGGTCTGCCCCACAGCTCTTCTCCTGCCAGCCTTCCATCCACGCTCTTTCCCAGGCAGCCAGGAGGGTGCCCAGTGAACCGGAGGGGCGTCCTTTCCTCCAGGCGTGCTGCACCCTGGAAGTGTGGTCCCGCTGGTCAGCATGCTCCCGCTCGCCTCCTGCCTTCAGGGGTCTGGAGCTGAGGAGCCAGCCCTGGTCCGTGTCACGTGGCGGGGATGAGTACCCCACTCTCCTGCGGTCTCTTACCCTGTCCCACGCAGGGGGGACACTGGTGGACACTGGTGGGCACTGGCGGTTTCTGAAGTGTCAGCGTCCCTCTCGTCCGCCTGGCCCCAGTGAGTGAGTGTCTTAGAGCGTCTCCTCCATTGGGTGGAGGGGAGAGAGGTGGGGGACCTCTTCTCCCGAACAGTGTCGTCCTGATAAGGCAGAGCCTTCTAGGACTTCTGCCCACCCTGATCCTTTCCCCACATGGACAGGGGTTGGCAGGGACAGGCATCAGTTTTTAATTTTGGCCACTGTCTTCAGAGTGTGTGTGTGCCTGTGTGGTTGGTTCGTGGGGGGAGCGGTGCATTCTCTCAGCCTGGCGTCTCAGCTGCCATCAGGCCCACAGCCCTGTTCAGCCGTGTGCTACCGTATATAAAGTGCTCTGCAAACACACTTCAAACTTCCCCAGCTTCATCCAGACTGCCACCTCCGTGCCCCTCTGTGGAAACTCGCAGCATGGAGCCGTGGGCCCACTAGCATTAGACACGGTGGCAATTTGCCTAGCTCCTGAGTTTGTCGTATTCTTAGTGCAACCAAGCACCTTTAATTTGCATTTTGGGAGGTTTGACTGCTGTGAGAGTCAGCCTGTCCAGCAGCCCAGGGCAGGCGGCTGTGGGGACGTGCTTCTTCTCCACTGCGGTTTTGTGATTTGGACCATCTGTCTATGAGTGGGTCACCAAGCACGGCGCAGAGGGACTGACCTCAGGCTGGTCTGGATGTTGGGTTGGTTGGGGGGAAGGAAGCTGTGTCTGCAACACACCTACTAGGTGCTACTGCTCTGATTTTGCTCACACTGCCTAGTGTTAGACCCCTGGCTCCCCATCTTGGTGGGGGGGCTGGCAGGTGCAGTGCACCCGAGAGCTTTCGATGATTTGCTTTGTTGCCTTGCCTTTGTTCATGGGTCTGCAAGCTCCTCAGCTCCCCACTGGCCTGGGATAGCATGTGTGAAGGACCCGACAGAGGCAGTGGTGAAGGGGGCAATTGGGAGAGGGCTACAGACAGCCCTCAGAGCCCCATAATTTACATTTTGATGGCTTCTCAACACTTACATTCTTGAATTCCACCTTAAAGTTCTCATCAGAGGTCTTTGCCAGCAAGGGACTAAACCAATAAAGCTGAAAGGCTGTGCAGTTGCTGAAGGATGCCATGGATGAAACCCTAAGAAAATTGGGGTTCTAAGGAGATAGGACCCTCCCGTGGGAAGAGCTAAGCCATGCCTGCCCCCTCACACTCTTGCTATTGCACGAATATTCTGTGTGTTTAAATCCATCTCCACTGATGTTAATTTGAGGTTATTTATGTCAACAGAAAACTTGCCCATGACCCTAATTGAAACACAGCCACTGCAGGAGTCCACTGAGGAGCATTCGATCCACTTGGCAAAGCCAGGCATCCATAAGCACCCCTGCATCCAGCCGCGTAGCCTGGCGGATCCTCCCTCAGGTCAGGGATTTAGAAGCTCTGCTTTGCCCTCCCAGCCTCTTCCTGCTGGCCAAACAGGTGTGCAGGGTGGGGAGGTGGGGAGTCACTGAAACACAGACAGCAGTTCTCACTCTAGAGCCTCCGTGGAGGCGCCGTGGGAAGAGGTGGGATTTCTGCTGCCACTTTCACTGGGAGGAGTCTTCCTGAGGTAGAAGGGCTCGCACTCCTGTGAGAGAGAAGGAAGAAGCCACACCTCTCTGCCTTACAGCAAACACTAGAGACCTTGCACGTATAAAGGTTTATGTGTGCCATGCTCTGCTGGCAGTGTGTGGGGGGGTGGTCCCAGAGATCCGGCCAGGAGCCCACACAAGGAGCAGCCTGTCTCTCTGTTTCTCTCCCCCTCTTTGTCTCTCCCTCTCAGTCTCATTCCCTTTCTCTGTTCCTCCTTTTCTGTTTCTTTCCCCCCTCTCTGTCTTGGGCCCCGTCCCCCCTCTCTGTCTCGGGCCCCATCACCCCTCTGTCTCGGGCTCCGTCCCCCGCCTCTGTCTCGGGCTCCGTCCCCCTCTCTGGCTCTGCCTCCGTCCCCCTCCCTGTCTCGAGCTCTGTCCCCCTCTCCAGCTTGGGCTCTGTCACCCTCTCCATCTCGGGCCCCAACCCCCCCTCTGTCTCGGGCTCCGCTCTCTCTCCCTGTTGACAGTGGCGCATCGGCTCCAGAGCCTGCTGTCTGAACTGGGAGATGCAGTCAAGGGCAGCTGTGACTCACTTGCTTTTTCATGTGAAGGGCCGAGAGGACATAGGTCAGTGACTCCAGTTCCCTGGGAATGATAACAACACTCTGGACGAAACCCAGGCCCCCATCCACAAGCAGACCCTGGAGTACAACCATGCCTGTAACAGACTAAAAGCAGGGAGCCCCACCAGGGAAGCCAGTGTCCCGGCAGGTGACAGCAGGACTTCTGCTCACCCCCAGCATGTTTATCCTTTGGGGTCAGAGCCACGGCTGCCATGCGTGGTTTGAGCCCAACTTCCCAGCATGGGGGTAACTTTCCGTGTCCACCATAAGGATAGCTTTTGCTGTCCCCCAGCCCCTCATACCCACAGAGCAGTCTGCTGGCTGTTGTCGGGGGTGTGCCCGGCTAAACGGGAATGCAGAGCGGGGCAGCATGCGGTTCCAGGACAGGCTCAGGACGCAGGGCAGCTGTAGAGTGTGGGTCAGTTTGCC
Source organism: Eumetopias jubatus (assembly GCF_037043125.1). Lineage (NCBI taxonomy): Eukaryota > Metazoa > Chordata > Mammalia > Carnivora > Otariidae > Eumetopias > Eumetopias jubatus. The sequence continues at coordinate 1,121,420 of NW_028274861.1, read as the reverse complement.
AGCCCCACAGGAGAAAGCATCTGTGAGTCCTGGTGGGCGGCAGCGCTGTTAATGGGCATGCTTCTCTCTCTCTCCTCTTCCCGCACATCTGTCTTGGAGGCTCCATGCATGCTCACCTCTCCTTCTGGAGCACATTTCCAGCCAGGCAGGGGCACCTCAGAAGCCCAGTTGGCTAGTGCTTTGCCTCTGTGCAGGTGCAGCCTCACCTCCTCCCACCCCCGTCCCAGTCACGGGCCAGGGATGTGGCCCGTGACGGGTTAGGAGCTGCTCCTTCAGCCAGGGGGTTACGAGAGGAGCCGCCTTGATTGCCTCGCCTAATAAAATAGCAACCAGGTAAGAAAGGTCAGGTGCACAGCTTTCGATTCCCACATCACAAGGGAGGAACCTACATCTGCAGCATTGGGTATATTTCCCTGACCAGGGCAGCTGGTGCGGGGACTGGTTTACTCACTTTCCGATTTTCACTCCACCACTCTGGCCATCATAGAATCTCCTTTGAGCTCAGCTGACCCAGCCCTGCCGCCCCCAAGGCCGTGCTTTATGACAAGACAGAGGCAGCTGTGCGGACCAGCCCCCGGCGGTCTGGTCCTGCCTCAGCATTTTGTGAAGGGGGTTTTAGCAGCAACGCTGGTTCCCTAGGCTGCCGACTTGTCCCCAGGTAGTGTCCTTGTGTTTTAGGCTGAGCGCAAGGGGTGGCTGAGATGACAATGCGAGCTTTCCCTGCAGAAAGCAGGCCCAGACTGGAGGCAAAGTCTTCCCACAGGCCTGCAGACACCCGCATGCCACACCAGACCTCTCTCCGTAGCAGGTGAGGGGGCCTCTGTAGCCACGGGTGCTGGGTGCCACGTGCGGTCACGCCTTGGAGCCTGCGCTCCTCCGGAAGACTCAGACACAGTTGGCCACTGGGACTGCTTTCTGTGCAACTCTTTTCCTGACCCTGTTAGCCACCTGATATGGAGCCAGGAAGACTCCTTGCCCCCACCTGCCATGCTCTGGCCGGAGATAATGAGGCCACCCTCGACTCTTTGGTGGTGGGGTGTGAGTGACGATCAGGAAGGCCGGGCACTCTGAGGCTTCCCAGGGCTTGGTCTGACGTCATTCCAAGCAGATGATAATTACAAGCCTCTTCTCTCTCTGCATCCCCCAACAAGACACCATGGAGTTATTTATAAATGCGGGCCCCTGGGTGCACTCCTCACGGGAAGGACCGCAGTGACAGCGACTGAGAGGGTGGTGAACAGCGCACACACGGTGCTAATGAAGGGGGAAGTGCAGGGAGCACAGTGTGTGGGGAATTCAAGGCAGGCTGGTCCTGCTTAGGGGGAGGAGCCCAGGCCTGCTCCAGGCCCCGGCCCAGCTGCTGTGGTCTGCAGTTTGGCTCTCAGAGATCTGCTAACATATGATAATACACCAGCAGACGTGGATTGTCTTGTGTGTCAAGGGCGGAGGCACGAGATGAGCTGCTTTTTTCCTCCCAGGGCTGGCAGGAACTGGAAATAATTGAAAGTTGTTAGGGTTCAACATGCTGTCCCAAAAACACTATCATTAATGCCCTAATGACTAACTGTGTCTTTCAGGAGGCAATGAAGGCAGCTGAGGGGACGAGGGCCCCTGGAGAGGATGGGGAAGTGCGAGGCTGGCAGCCTGTAATCTCGGGGGTGGACTGAAGCTGCTCTGCCTGTACCCCCACCCCCCACTCTGGCCTTGGTAGCGGAGACCCCAGGGTCCTTCCATCCTCTCGGCCCACAGAGTCAAGGTGAGGGAGATAGCCAGAGCCATGTAGTCCAGACGTGATAAATCCTTGCAACCCCGGTCTCCGGGTCCCCGTCCTGCGGGATGCTCTGCCACTGTTCCTTCTTGCTCACTTCCCAGCACCGTGCTCCTTCCCCCTGACTGTGAGATCCAGTCAGGGCTTCTGCCTCCTCCGACTTCCTACCCCCAGAGCGGTCCTCCCAGAGCACACGGTTGAGCATGTCCCTCTGCTCCAAGTGACAGCTGCTGTCCACACTGCTGCGGTGGCCCTTGCCTCTGTGACCCCTTTCTTTGGAAGGACTTGTGACCCAGATGCTGTTTGTGTTCTTGCCTCCCCAGAGCTCCCGCCCTTCTGGGTGGGTCCCACCTACACCCTCTCACCCTGAAGTCTGGGGCCCTTTCTTTTTAAAAGGCTGTCTTTGAATACACAAGTGACATGTGAAGACAAATGAGACACAGCTCTTCCCGACCCCCCCATGCTTGTATGGACTGCTGCCTCGTGTCTGAGTGTCGCCCAGCCTCGCCCGTCTCTGAATGCCCAAAGGGGCCTTTGTGTACCGGGGCGAGGATCCTACAAAAAGTGGTCATGATGGTGATCTTTCAGTGGGTGGGCTTCCAGTGGCCCACGAAGGAGTAGGGTTCACAAAGGAGAAGGCTGGGAAATGCCTCCTGCCCCAGGCTAGGGGCAAACGGTACCAATACGGGCGCCCAGCGTCACAGCTGCATCCCCAGGCCCATCCCCCAGTCCCTGCCCTGGCAGCCAGCTGACCCCTCCGGGTGCTAAGGAGGCCCAAGGAGGCCTAAGGAGGCCGAGCGAGGGCGAGTTCCTTCCCGTGGCTCCCCGAGGGGTGTGGGGTAGGGAGTCCGGGACCCCTGTAGGCCTGGCTGCCCCGCGGGTCACTCCTGCGCAGTCGGAGGTCGCCGCGGTGCCTGTGACCTGGCTCGTGCTGTGCGATGCTGCACTGGAAGAAATAATCTTTGCTAAAAACAGGCCCCAAATGCACAGATGAGACACAAGGGTTCAGCTGCACGGAAGTGACCGTAATACAAATAAAGCAGAACGAAGGCCAGGAGGTAGGCAAGAAAGGATAATAAAGTAAAAACAGGAGAGGCATTGTGTCCCCTGAGGAGAGCCTAGTAGCTCTTCAGGCGGTCTTGGTCACCTTCCTGGGTCACCTGCGGGCAGGTGTGTTGAGCCACGCACCTGCGAACGTCGAGGCAGAAGCGCAGCCGCGTCCGGGGCGTCGGGACCCGCAGACTGGCACATGGATTCCAAGGCCGGCAGGAAGGCCGGGCACCTGCTGAGGGGCGGGGACAGGTGCTGGGCAGCCTCGCCCGGGGCGGGGCGACTTGGGCAAGGCCGGCGGCCCGAGAGGGGCGGGGTCTCAGGACCAGGCCCCGCAGGCCGGGAGACTGCCCGCTATGTAGACTGCTACAGGACCCCTGCCCAGCGCCTCCGAGACCTGCGGAGAGAGGAGGGGGAGGGCGCCGGCCGCGGAGGGCCCAGGTCCAGGTCCACTGGGCCGGTCCCACGGCCGAGAGCAACCAGGCCACTCCCCGGTTAGTGACCCGTCCCCGCCACAGGCCACGCCCACGGCAAGTTACCGCCCCTTACCTTCCCTCTCCCCTCCCCTCCTCCCCATCCTCGCCTAGCCCTGGGAAGCGCCCGGCCAACGCCCCACCCCTTTCCCTCCAGGGACCCGCCCTTCTCACCCCCACCTTTGGCCCCGCCTCCGTCTTCACTGTCCCAGCCCAGGCCACGCCCCCGACGCTCCAGGGACCTGCCCTTCCCCCGCCATATCTCCTCCCCTTCCCAGGGCTTGCCTCCGCCACTCGCAGGAACCGCCCCAGTCCACGCCCCTAGTCAGTGACCCGCTCCCCGCTCCCCCGTCCCCTCCCCGCCCCACTGTGGCCCTGCTTCGCCTCCACCCACGACGGAGCCCCCCCCCCAGGCCACGCCCCCGGCTACTAGCCCGCCTCTTACCCTGCCCCATTTGTGGCCTCGCCCCAGTTCTAGGACCCGCCCACTTGTGGTTCCCGCCCCTGCCCCCGCCCCAGCCAGGGACCCTTTCGCCCGAGACCCCGCCCCTCTCACTTATGGCCCCGCCCCACCCTGGGCGCTGCCTCAAGTCTGGCACCGCCCCTGCCCAGTGACAGGCTCGCGGCCCCGCCCACGACCAGTGACTCGGAAGCCTAAGACCCCGCCCTAATTTCCGTCACGCCCCCATCACCATTGGTCCTGCTTCACCACCTCCCTCCCACCCCCCTCGACGCTCATTGGTTTCTTTCCGTAGAGCTTCCCGGGTTCCGATTGGCCTCATCCGTCGCCGTTCCTCCTTTCGATTGGCCCGCCGCGCCCGCTTTCGCGAGGCCCAGTCCTTGGGCGGGGGGCGGGGCCGGCGGCGGCGGGCGGCGGGGGATTGGTCAGCAGCTCGGAGGGGGTGGGCCCGCGCCGCGCGCAGCGCCTCGGCTGGAGCGCGAGGAGCAGCTCCCGCCGCCTCAGTCGCCTCAGACTCGGTCGCCTCAGGCTCTGTCGCCGCCTCGATCGCCCCGTCGTCACCCGCTCCCCCCCCATCCCGGCCCCACCCCGGGCTCCGGCCCGGGCCAGCCGGCGGGCACGCCCTCCTCCGCGGACAGGTGAGTGGTCGCGGGCGGGGCCGGGGGCGGGGGTCCTGGCCCGGGTCCAGGGGTCGAGCCGGGGTCGCGCGCAGGGACTGGGGTCGCAGCCCGGGGCCTGAGCGTGGGGCCGGCCGGGGACCGGGGGAGCCCCGCCAACTTTGCCCGCGGGGCTCCGGGGGCTGCGCGGCGCACGTCTGGCGCCGGCCGGGCGGGAGGGCCCGAGGGCCCCGCCGGGGCCCCACCAAGTTGGTGGGCGGCCGCGGGGCGGGCGCGCGGGGCCGGGGCCGGGGGTCCGCGCGTGCGCCCCGCCGCCCCGGGGGCGCCCACGGCCTCGGCCGCGCTCCGCCCGCGGGCCGCCCCGCGGCTCCCGAAGTCAGGGGCAGGGATGGCGCTGCTGGCCGCGGGGTCCGGGCGCTGGTGCTGGGCGGCTGACCCCTGGCCCGGACTCCGGGCAGCGTCTCCCGCGCGGCGGCGCGGGGTGGCCGTCAGGCTTGGCGCGGCGCCTCGGCGGCGAGGGGCGCGGGCGGCGGGACCTCCCGGGGCTCCCCGCGCGCGGGCGGCGGTGCGCGGCCGCGGGGGCGGCGGGGGCACGCGGCGGGGTCTGCGTGTCGCTGCTGCTGCTGCGGGGTCGGGAGCGTAGTGCCGGCTCCTCCCGAATTGGAAAGTCGGCCGAAAGTGCGCTGTCGGGCGGCCCGGGTCTGCGCGTCCTCCTCCTGCCTTTCTGGAGCGCAGCGCGGGCTTCGGAGCCTCCGCGGCTCCGCCGTGAGCTCAGCGCGGCCGGTCGCGGGCGGGGTTGGCGGCGTGCGGCGCTCCGGGAGGGGCCGTCGGGCGGCGCGGCTGGACCCTGGACGGCGACACACGCACCCTGCAGTGCCGGCCGTTCCCGTGGCGCGGGCCCTCGCCGCTCCCGCCGGACCTCGGCTGCGTCCGGGGGGTCCTCGCCGCTCCCGCCGGACCTCGGCTGCGTCCGCGGGGAGTGGGGCCCCTGGTCCGCGCTTTGGCCTTGGCTTAGATGTTGGCCGCAGGTGTGCGTCCCCCCGACGGGAACCGATGCCCGGCCCCGCCGTGCGCAGGACTGCGCCTCGTCTTCAGGCGTCTCAGAGACACCGCTGCGGGGCGGAGAGACTGTGCGCAGCCCAGCGGCCCCCCGGAGGGGCGGCGGACGGGAAGGGGGAAGACCTCGCCCAGCCTCCCATCCCAGCAGCTGGAGAAGTTGCGGCTGGCGTTTTCAGACTCGGAGATCCCCCCGCGGTCCCGGGGTCTTCAGAGGCGCGTGCGCTCCCTGCCGCGCCGATGCTCCAGAGCACTGCTGTTGCGAGCACTGTTACTCTTCACTCGTACGTAGATGCTGTTGTCTGTACAGTGCAAGTTCATTGCCGGTGTTTTGGAACTTACATGACTTCATTATATTCTTAGCTGATACTCAATATTTTAAGGTTTTGAAAAAGCTTTGATGGTAAAAGGAGGAAAGTTGTGTCCCTCTCACTGAAAAGATTGGGCATCCGGTGTAGAATTCAGGGTTTTGTGACTGGTGTTGCTGTAGGTAGTGCTGATTAGTGGTGATACTGGACCTCAGAATATCACTTTTCCAGATACCTTTGTTAATACTCAGCATTGGAGAAGATATACAACTTTGTGATTATATTTTTAAGGTAATTAGGTGAAAATTTCAACACATGGGTTCATTTGGCCAGACGTTTAAAAGGAAGTTATCTTTTTCCCTGTTGTTGCAGAGAGGCTGAGAGCAGGCTGTGTCGTGAGGTCCTTGAAACAATGTAGCCATTCAAGGCTGGATGTTGTGTTTCAGTTTGAACAGTTTCATTCCTGGAGGTGTAGCCAGCTCCTGGACTGGTTGCCATGTGTCAGTGGCAAAGTCATTCCTATTTTCACAGAAACCTCAGGGCTTTACTGTAACAGAGATCACTGAAGCAGATCTTGGTAGATGGGAATTGTACATCCCTTTGGTGAAGCCTGGTCCTTGTTGGCCAGAACAAAGAAAAATACCCTCTAATGTATTCGAATCAGTCCCAACTTAAACATTGCAATGAATACTGTAGATTTGGGGGCGGCCAGGCTATGTCTGAGCTCTCAGCCCTGGTAGCTGGGACTGCCGCAAGGTTGTGTGCCCGCTGTCCATGGTGCTGAACACAGGTCCTCTTTTTCAGTTTCTTTGTCTTAAATTTCCTTTCCAGTGTGAGAGGGTTTTTTGGAGTATGTTCACGTGAGGTGATGAGCACTAGGTGTTATACGCTACTGATGAATTGTTGAACACTGTATCTGAAACTAATGATGTACTATGTGTTGACTAATCGCATTCAAATTAAAAAAATAAAATCATTCTCAAAATTTACACATTTAAAGAAAAGTTGAACAGTTGAGCATGTTTTCTCTTTTTTTCAAGTGGATAATTGTGTCGACTCAACATTTCCTTTCCTTCACTTAGTCTCAGCATGTGGGAATTTTCTTGCTGTAGTATGGACATCAAGTAACAAATCATTGAAATTAAATGGGATCCTGTTTCCTTAAACAACCACCCTCTTAAAAATGTGCTCTTTATTGTAATGTATACATATATTTGTACATAGAGGCAATTTGTTTTTCCCTAAACAAGGTCAGTTGTAGCACCCCTCACACTCATGTGCTGCTTTTCAGCCTTCGCAGAAAGGGACTGGAACCCTCTGCGTATGTGGTAGGGCTGTTGGGCAGTTGTCAGTTGTCAGGCATTTCTGCTGTGTTGGAGCAACATCTACTCTCTTTTCTATAATTTTGAGGAAATCTTTGTAAATCATTTTAGATAAATTCTTTATTCTCTTGAGGTTAATTTTTGTCAGTTCCTTTAGAATTGCCCCACAGTTTAGCAATAAGAAATAATGGGTACAGAGATTCTTCCACATGATTGTAAATTGTGCATCAAACTATGCAGTGAATTGTTAAGGTGTTTTTGCTATGAGCATCTGAACTAGTTCTTTGGCCCCATCAGCTGTGCACTTAACTCACATTACTCTGTGAAAGAGTAACCTGTTTTGTTGAGGGAAACCCAGGGCGGCTTCTTTCTGCCTCCTCTAAACTTCAGAAATACTCTCTGAGTGCCCACTCTTTGCCTGGCCCTGTGCTGTGATTTGAAAACCCACAGGGGAAGGAGACGTAGTATTTATCATGGAAGGGCTCTACTTTGGACTGACAAAAGGACATGTAAATTGATGGTTACAGGGGGCCACACTGAGTGCTGCAATTTGGATACACAGAAAGTTGGGTTGGTGTGTTGAAGTGGGGTAATTCATTTAGGCTGGGAATCAGGGAAGGCTTCAGAAGGGAGGTGGCCTTGGGCTGAGACCTGAAGGGCGAATTGTAATTGGGCATGGATGGGTCTAAAATTGATTACAAAAAGACCAGAAGGTTGATGTAACTGGAGAACAGAATGTGTGGTGGTGAAGGTTGGATGGCATTGTGAAAGTGTTGGAACTCAGAGGTGTGGGGGAGAGTTGACTGGAGGTGGTGTGGCAGGCAGAATAATGGTCTCCCAAAGCTCTCCACATTCTAATCACCAGAACCTATGGGTATGTTATGTTACATGGCAAGGAGAATTTAAGGTAATAGATGGAATGAAAGTTGCTACTCAGCTGATTTTAAAACAAGGAGATGATTATTTGGGATTTCCTGGGTGGGCCCAAACTAATCAGAGGGTCCTTAAATATGGAAGAGGGAGGCAGAAGAGCTAGTGTCAGAGTGATGTGAAATGAGGAAGAGGACCCGTCATTGCTGGCTTAGAAGATGGAAGGGGTTACAAGACAAGGAGTGTGGGCAAGCTGTAGAAGCAGGAAAACGTGGGAAAATGGATACTCACCCAGAGCCTCTTGAAGGGAACACAGCCCTGCCTACACCTTGATTCTAGCCCAGTAAGACCTTGTGTCTGACTTCTGACCTCCAGAACTGAAAGATAATTAATTTCTGTTATGTTAAGCCACTAAGTTTGTGGACGTTTGTTAGAGCAGCCGTAGGAACCTGACACAAGTTGGAACTGTTCTAGAAAGTTTTAGCTGGCGGAGTTTAAAGAGGAAATTACATGATCAGATATAGGCAGTAGAACACAAAATGATGTAGCTGCTGTTGGGAAGAAGTTGCCCCAGGTGAGCTTGGTTCTGATGCTTACTTTCATCTCCTGGGCAGACTGGCATTTAATACTCTTTCCTGGCCTAACTCCCATCTGAAGTCTTTCTCCTAGCAGTCTGTCTAATCTCTACCCTTGCTTACTGCCGCTTCCTGCTGACCCACCTTTTCTCTGTGCTGGGCACTCAGGTCTACATGTACAAGTGGGATTGTAGGGGTCATAGGGTGGGCCAATTCCAGTCTCAGGCCTGTCGTCAGAGTATTTTCCAAAGGTTTATTTCTTCACAGCCTCTCTAATCCCTTGCATCTTCAGATGTTTTAATTGTTGTTAGTCAACTTGTGTGAAATATCTCACTGTTTAATTTACATTTTCTTGATTACTAGTAAGTGTGAGGATTTTTTATCCATTTAGGGGCCACTTAGGCTTCCTCTTCTATAAATTGTATTTGTGTATTGTTTGTCCATTTGTTACCTGGGTTGTCCTTTTTACTGCTTTTTAGAAGTCCTTTATATATTCTGGATTCTATTTATGCTTATTTTTTTATCCTTTTAAAAATGCTGTTTTGATGAACAGATGTTTAATTTTAATGTAGTCAGATTTATTAATCTTTTCCTTATGGTTTGTGGTTATTGAGTCTTATTTAAGAAATTCTTTGCTACCCCAAGGTCATAGGGTATTCTCATCTTTATAAAAAATTGAATGTTTGCTTTTTATATTCTACTTGGAACTTATTTTTGTGTGAGGTGTGAGGTAGAGATATAATTTTAGAACTTTTCCAAATGCATAACCAATTGTATCAGTACTATTTATTGAATAGCATCCTTACCCCAATGATCTGCAGTGCTTCCTTTGAAACGCAAAATTTTACAAACATGTGGATCTGTTTCTGATTTCTCCATGTAAATAATGATAATTTCATTTCTTCCTTCCTAGCCTTTAAGTCTTTTATTTATCTCTTGTCTTATTTCCATTGTTTGGACACTAGACAAAGTTGCGTAGAATGATAGGGCTATGCTAATACTGTTTTACACTTTAAAGGCAATACTTTTAGAGCCTTAAATATGAAGTTTGCTCCTGTTTTTTGGTAGATTCCTTTTATTAGGTTAAGGATGGTCTCCTCTGCTAATAGTTTGATAAAAGATTTTAAAAACACCATTAATAGATTTTGAAAGTTAACAAATGATTTTCTTTACCTACTTAGATGATTTTATGTTTTTTTCTTTTTTAAATTGTGACTGATGGGGCGTCTGGGTGGCTCAGTCAGTTAAACGTCTGCCTTTGGCTTAGGTCATGATCCCGGGGTCCTGGGATCACCCCGCATGGGGCTCCCTACTCAGCGGGGAGCCTGCTTCTCCCTCTCCCTCTGCCTGCTGCTCCCCCTGCTGGTGCGCTCTCTCTCTCTCTCTCTCTCTCTCTGTCAAATAAATAAATAAAATCTTTAAATAAAATAAAAGAAAAAGAAAAAATAAATTGTGACTGAGATGAAATATTTTAATCTTTTACTTTTAAGCCATCATTGATTTCTTGGGATAAACATTACCTTGTCATGACAGACTTTTAAAAAATTATTATTGGATCCAATATAATAATATTTCATTTACAGTTTTGGCATATATTTTCGTAAGAAGTATTGACCAATATTAATCTTTTCTTGTGTTGCCCTTATTCAGATTTGGTATCATGGTGATGCTTCATCTTCCCTGTAATAGTTTCTGAAAGGGAAGGATTTTTGTTCCTTGGAAGTTTGGCAAAATTGATTCTTAAATATTCTGGATCTGGATCCTTTTAGAACATGGAGAGTCTTACACCAGCAGTTACCGCTTTAGAAGGGTTGCAGTACCGTTCTTCTCACATTTTGTTGGCCAGGAGGAGTCTTTTCGGCCATACTTAGTTTCAAATGGAGCAGGGAGGTTGAGTCTTCCATGTCCCAGAAGCTCAGGACAAATATTAGTAACATTTACCAAACTCTGGAGGTTAATTGATGTCAGTACTGCACAGTTAGCCAAAACTCAAACCGCGTTCCTCTCTAGGTCTTGTTTGAAGTTTTACAAGTGTGCAAGGTCTGCAGGTATGTTGGTCATCAGGGGACTGACTAGAATGTGAAACTACCAATATGTTGGTTTATATTTGTTGTGAACAAACCATCCTACTTACTCTCTCCAGAAGCCCGCCTTGGAAATTCTGTCTCTCTAGCTCTCCTTAGTCTAGCCTCCCTTTCTTATTCTTTCCAGGGATCTAAGTCTTAACTATCCTTCAGGGCTGGCACAGTTCCCACCTCCCTGCTTAGATTCTCTGTGTTAACTCTGACTCATGATGAACTCTCCCTTCACTTCTTACAGTACCATTCTGCTCCAGCTGTGGAGAGAGAGCAGGGTTCAGTTTTGTTTATGGGTAGTCAGTTGATGAGAAGAGCCTTCAGATGCAAGCACATGTTTCCCTCCTTTGCCTGGGCTCTGCCCTGGGAGACTAGATATAGTGGACAGACTGTATGACTGTATGACGATGGCCTCACCATGATCCCCATGATTCATGCCTTTGTATAATCTTTTCCTATTGAAGTAGGACTTGCTTCTAACCAATAGAATATGGAAAAGTAATGGAATGTCACTTCCTTGATTATTTTACATTATATAAAATTCCATTTTGCTAGAAACTCATTTAGAGATTCTGTTTGGTGGCAGCTATGCTGGGGAAGCCCACATGGCAAGAACTTCAGGTGGCCTCTAGAAGTTGAGGGTGGCCTTTAGGGATAGCCAGTAAGAAGCAGGGGAGCTCAGTCCTACAGCAAAGGAAACAACCTCTACCAATAACCCAAGTGAGCTTGGAAGGGAATTCTTCCCCCCACTTGAGCCTTCTAATGAGAACATAGCCTGGTCAACACCATGATTGCAGCCTTGTGAGACCCTGGGCGGGGAACCTAGGTGAACCTGCTCAGACTCTTAACTCACAGAAACTGCGAGGTAATAAATGTAAATTTTAAGTTGCTCAGTTTGTTATACTGCTGTAGAAAACTAATGTATCAGTTCTTTATTGACCTCCCCTTTACCCTTACTAGAAGTAGATTTGGATTGATGAAGGGTACTTGAATCTAGTTGAGATAAGCAATTTTTAAAAATTATTTTTTGAAACTTTTTTCTATTTTTGAAAGTGATACAAATGTTTTGTGTAGAAAAATTGAAGCAAGCAGGAAGTATAAAGGACAAAACAAACATTCATAATCTTACTACACGACCATAGCCATTGTGTCTTTCTACCTTTATGTGTGGTATGATATGAATATCCTAAGTTTGGATTCATTCCATAGTGTTTTATGAACAGCTTTCTTTCTTTGTACTAGATAGTGAGAATTTCTTGTGTCATATCATAGTCTTATAAAACATGATTTTAAATGGCTGCGTACTATTCCAGTGGATGTCCCAGTTGATTGAATATAGTTGGACATTTATGCTGCTTTAAAATATTTGTCATCATAAATAATGCTTTGATCAATAATCAATAACCTATACCAAAATCATTGTTTGTATCACTGATAATTTATGAAGGAGAAGTTTCTAAAGGCAGAATTATTAGGTCAGAACTTGTAGATGTTTTTAAACCTTTTGATACTTAACCATCCAGCTTCCAATGTTTCTTTTTTTTTTAAGATTTTATTTATTTATTCTATTTTAGAGAGAGAGCGCCAGCGGGGCGGAGAGAAGGGGGAGAGGGAGAGAATCTCAAGCAGACTCACGGAGCCCAATGCAGGACTCAGTCTGACAACCCTGAGATCACGACCTGAGCCAAAACCAAGAGTCGGACACTTAACTGACTGAGCCACCCAGGTGCCCCCCAGCTTCCAATGTTTCTAAGAAATGATATAAAGCTCAAACATCTGTTTGTGTAACTCACCAGGTTGGGATAGGACAGAACTATTGATTTTTGAGCATTTTAGGTTCCTGTTTTCTTAACCCTATTTGCAAAGTGCTTTTAAATTATTCATTAAAGTGCAGTATGGATTCTGTTTATAGACACATTCGTGTATGAGATCGCTCCCTTAGTGCCTGGGCAAAAAGCCTACGAATTGCTCTTATCACATCCCTACCTTTGTAAATCCGTTTCTCCTCCTATCCATCCTTTCTTTGTTCTCAACCAAATAGAGACACTGAGACACATTAGGTCTTGTAGCCTTGTGATTACTCAAATTAAATGGCTTTTCTGAGCTACCTCTTGCTCTTTTCTTCTTGCCATTTATGAACTAGTTGGCTTCATAAGTATGAGAGATCAGCAGAAAATTATTAATTTAAAAATATTGAAAATATTTTTCCTGATTCATAAATGAGTATTTATTTAGAAAATTTGCAAAATAAAGATTAGTATCAAAAGCAAAATAAAAGTATTTCATTCTGTCACTCACAGATGACCACTGTATAAACATAACGTGTTCATATTAGCTTATTCTTAGAATATATTGATTAAATTTCAGTGACTAATGTTTTGCCTGAGATTCATGCATTCATGTCTCCGAGTGAAATTGGCCCGTAATTTTCCTTTTCCGTAGCTGTTTTCTCTCCAATTTGAGATGACTACTTGGTTTATTAATTTGCAGCTTTTTCCCCCTACTAATATGTGTATTTAAGGTGATACATTTCCTTATAAAATAATGATTCAGTTGTATCATACGGAATTTGATTTGAGGTATTTTCCTTATTGTTTAGTATATACTATACACCAAATTGTGCCCCTCTCAAATACATATGTTGAGCCCTGGCCTCCAATATGATGGTATTGGAGATGGAGCTTTTGGGAGATAATTAAGTTTAGTTGAGGTCATGAGTGTGATGGGATTAGTACTTTATTAGAAGAGACCAGAGAACTTGCTCGTTTTCTCTTTCTTGCCATGTGAGGGTACAGCAGGAAGACAACTATCCACAAGCCAGGAAGAGGCCCCTGACCAGAGCTCTCCCATGCTGGCATTCTGTCTGATCTCAGACTTCCCAGCCCCCAGAACTGTGAGAAATAAATGTCCATTGTTTAAGCCCCTCAGTCTATGGTGTTTTGGTACAGCAGCCCAAGGAGACGAAGGCAGTTATATTTTCTAGTTTCCAGTATGATTTTTTAAATTTATAGGTCGTTTAGAAGAATATTTAAAATTTTCCAAACATACGCATATTTTCTTATTCTTTTCCAGCACAATTTCATTGCCCCCAAATCTTGCTCTTTATGATTTTAATTCTTTGAAATTTGCTGATGTGCCTCATGGCCCAGAATATGGACTATAAGTTTTCTCACACATTCCTGTGTGCTTGAAAAGAATTAGGTTCAATGTTCTATACATTCCATTCAGCTAACTTATAACATACTATTCACATTTTCTGTTTTCTTAGTATTTTTTTTGTCTGGTGGTTATATCCATTACTAAGATAATTACCCAGTTTCATTATGATTATGGATTTGTCTTATTTCTCTTTGAAGTTCTGTCAATTTTTATCTATATACTTTGAGTCCCTGCTATTAGGGGCATGCAAATATAAAATTGTTATGTCTTCCTGAAGAACTGAGACTTTAATTATTAACAGTGGTTTTCTTTATCTCTAGTAATGAATCTTTGCCTATGGTATCATATGCCAATACGAAAATGGCCATAACAGATTGCTTTAGGCTCATATTTGCATAATATCTTTGTTTTTTTATCATTTTACTTTCCAAACTGTTTTCTTAAGCTTTAAGTATGTATCTTGCAAAATAATCAAACAGTTAGATTGTTTTTCATCCAGTCTGATAATTTTTGTCTTTTAACTAGAACATTCAACTCATTTATGTTGAATATAATTAGTAATCTATTTAAGTCTATACTCTTATTATTTATTTCTCTTGTCCCACATGTTCTGTGTTTATTTTTCTATCTTATTTTAAAACAGTATTATGATTTTTAAAAACCATTCAACTTATACTCTCTTCACTTTTTTGGAGGTTATATTTTATTTTTCTTTCTTTTCGTGGTTACTATGTAAATTAAATAATGTGTTATTAACTTATCCAGATAATGCAGTTATACCTGCCTTCTGGACCATGCAGAGATTATAGTGTCATAGAGCATTTGAACTCCATTCACCCTCTCCAGATTTATATGTGCTTATTATCGTGTGTCTTAATTCTGTAAGCTCTTTTTAAACTCTATGAAATACTAATATTAACAGTGTTGTTATTTAATGTACCATCAGTGTTCATTTACATTTATTCACAACTTTGTCCATTTTTTGCTTTTCATTGTTCTCTGACATTTCTGACCTTCATTCTGGGGTTGCTTCCCTTCTGCCTGAAGAGTGAGCCTTCTTTAGAAATTTCTTTATTGCAGGTCAGCTGGTAGTAGATACGCTCCCTGTTTTTTTCTTTCTAAAACTATTTTGATTTCACTTTTATTTAAAAAATTTTTTTAATTTATTTTTTTGTGGGGGGGGATATAATTTGCACGCTATAAAATTCACCCTTTTAAAGTTTCTGATTCGGGTGCCTGGGTGGCTCAGTTGGTTAAACAACTGCCTTCAGCTTGGGTCATGATCCCGGGTTCCTGGGATCAAGTCCCACATCTGGCTCCCCCTGCTCTGCGGGGAGCCCGCTTCTCCCTCTCCCTCTGCTGCTCCTCCTGCTTGTGTGCTCTCCCTCTCTCTCTCTGTCAAATAAATAAATAAAATCTTAAAAAAATATAAAGTTTCTGATTCATTGGATTTTGGTATATTTACAAGGTTGTGCAACCACTAGTGCTACATAATTCCAGAACATTTTCATCACCTTAAAAAGAAACCTCATACCTATTAACAGTAACTCCCCATTCTTCCCTGTCCCAGTCCCTGGCAACCATTAATCTACTTTCTGTCTCTAAGGATTTGCCTATTAGGAACATGTCATATAAATGGAATCATAAATATGTGGCCTTTCATGTCTGGTTTCTTTTACTTAGTATACTATTTTCAAGGTTCATCCATGTTCTATTGTGTATCAGTACTTCATTTTTATGGCTGAATGGTATCACATTGTATGGATATATCCCATTTTAGTTCTCCATTCATCAGTACCGTACAGGTAGACATTTGGGTTGTTTCTACTTTTTTGGCTGTTAGGAATAATGTGCTATGAAAAGTCACGTGTACGTTTTTGTATACATACATATTTTCAGTTCCTTTGTGTATATACTTAGGAGTGGAATTGCTGGGTCATATAGTAATTGTATGTTTAACTTTTTGAGTAATTGCCAAGCTGTTTTCCAAAGATGTTGCACCTTTTTATATTCTCACCAGCAATGTATGAGGGTCCCAATTTCTTCACACCTTCACTAACACTTGTCATTTTCCAGTTTTTTGATTATAGCCATCCTAGTGGGCGTGAAGTGGTATCTCATTGTGGTATTGATTAGCATTTCCTTAATAACGGATGCTGTTGGTAACCTTTTTGTGTGCTTACTGGCTGTTTGCATGTCTTCTTTGGAGAAATGTCTGTTCAAATCTTTTGACCATTTTTTTATTGGATTGTTTGTCTTATTGTTGAATTGTAAGTTTTGAAATTGGGAAGTGTGAGTCCTCCAACTTTGTTCTTCTGTTGTTTTAGCTATTCCTGGTTCCTTGCATTTCCATATGATTTTTAGGATTAGCTTGTCAATTTCTGCATGAAAGGCAGCTAGAATTTTTATAGGGATTGCATTGAATGTGTAGAAAAATTTGAGAGTATTGCCATCTTAACAATATAAGTCTTCCAGTCCATAAGTGCCACGGCCCGCGTGCAAGGTCGAACAGGGGTGAGGGTAAGAGAATGAAACATAAAAGTATGGGAACAGGAGGGTTGCCCACGGGGATGCCGCGAGCAGCAACTTTATTCTTACTTACACACTTTATATAAGTTCAGGTTACATAACAGTAGGACATAAACAAGTTCCACAGTTTTCTCCCTGCCCTCTCCTGGCTCCGTCCCAAGTTTTTGGTCCAAGGCCAGGTTCCTCAAGGACATAGTTTCTTCCCATGCCTTCAAAGGGCCTGGTGCGCTATTTTTCAGGGCTTATCAATAACACTGTGGTTTTCTTGGCCTATATACAACTCAAGCTAGCCAGTACAACATGTTTTTGTATGGGGGCAGTCAGGTGGCCATAGTTCAAAGGGATCAGGGAGCCTTTGCTCTACCCGATTAACCCCTTTGTTGCTCATGGCTCCCGACACATAAGTATGGAATTTATTAGCTATAATAGTTTTTTAGTGGATTCCTGAGGAGTTTCTATATATGAGATTATATAATATGCATATATAGATAATTTTACTTCTTCCTTTCTAATCTGGATGCCTTCTATTTCTGTTTCTTTTATAATTGCCTTGGTTATAGTACAGTGTTGCATTGTCCTGGGGAGGGTGAACATCTTAATCTTGTTCCTGATCTTAGGGGGAGAGCTTTCAGTATTTCACCATTCAGTATGTTGTCAGCTGTGGGCTTTTGAGATGTCCCTTGTTAGTTTGGGAGGTTTCCTTCTATTTTTATTCTGTTAAGTGTTTTTGTCATAAAAGAGTGGTATTGTTGTCAGATGCTTTTTCTGCATCTAAGATGATCATACTTTTTTTGTCCTTCATTTTCTTAATTTTGTGCATTATACCAATTGATATTTGTATGTTGAACCAACCTTGCATTTCCTGGATAAATTCCAGTTGGTCATGGTAGATAATCCTTTTTATATATTGCTGGATTCAGTTTGTTAGTATTTTGTTGAGGATTTTTACATTTAAAATTTTTAAAGAAGTTTTTATTTAAATTCTGGTTACCTTACATACAGTATAATATCAGTTTCAGGTGTACTGTGTGGCAATTCAATACTTCCATACCTCACCTGGTAGTCACCACCACAAGTGCACTCCTAATCTCCATCACCCACCCACCTCCCCTCTGGTCACTATCAGTTTGTTCTCTATAGTTAAGAATCTGTTTCTTGGTTTGCCTCTCTCTCTCTTTTTCTGTCCCTTTGCTTGTTTTGTTTCTTAAATTCCACATGAGTGAAGTCATATGGTATTTGTTTTTCTCTGACTTATTTTGCTTAGTATTATACTCTTTAGCTCCATCTGTGTCATTGCAAATGGCAAGATTTCATTCTTTTTTATGGCTGAGTAATATTCCATTGTATATATATCACATCTTCTTGATGCATCATCAGTCAGTGGCCACGTGAGCAGTTTCCATAATTTGTCTATTGTAGATAATGCTGCTGTAAACATTGGTGTGCATCTACCCCTTTGAATTAGTATTTTTTTTTATTCTTTGGGTAAATACCTAGTAGTGCTATTGCTGGATCATAAGGTAGTTCTATTTTTAACTTTTTGAGGAACTTCCATCATACTGTGTTTTCCACAGTGGCTGCACATTTTCATTCTCATCAACAGTGTAACAGGGTTCCCCTTTCGCCACATCTTGCCAACACCTGTTTCTTGTGTTGTTGATTTTATGCATTCTGACAGGTGTGAGGTGATATCTCATTGTAGTTTTGATTTGCATTTCCCTTATGATGAGTGATGTTGATCATTTTTTGATGTGTCTGTTGGCCGTCTGTATGTCTTCTTTACCCAAAGCAGTTTACACATTTAATGCAATCCCTATAAAAATACCAATAGCATTTTTACAGAGCTAGAACAAACAATCCTAAAATTTGTATAGAACCCACAGAAGAACAGACACTTCTCCAAAGAAGACATACGAATGGCTAACAGACACATGAAAAAATGTTCAACATCATTAGCTGTCAGGGAAATTCAAATCAAAACCACATTGAGATAGAACCTTATACCAGTTAAAATGGCAAAAATTAACAAGGCAGGAAACAACAAATGTTGGAGAGGTTGTGGAGAAAGGGGAACCCTCTTACACTGTTGGTGGGAATGCAAGTTTGTACAGCCACTTTGGAAAACAGTATGGAGGTTCCTCAAAAAGTTAAAAATAGAGCTACCCTATGACCCAGCAATTGTATTACTGGGTATTTACCCCAAAGATACAGAGGTAGTGAAAAGAAGGGACACCTGCACCCCAGTGTTCATAGCAGCAACGTCCACAATAGCCAAACTGTGGAAAGAGCCGAGATGCCCTTCAACAGATGAATGGATAAGGAAGATGTGGTCCATATATACAATGGAATATTACTCAGCCATCAGAAAGGATGAATACCCAACTTGTACATCCACATGGATGGGACTGGAGGAGATTATGCCAAGTGAAATAAGTCAAGCAGAGAA
The DNA here is from genome assembly GCF_037043125.1 of Eumetopias jubatus. Taxonomy (NCBI): domain Eukaryota; kingdom Metazoa; phylum Chordata; class Mammalia; order Carnivora; family Otariidae; genus Eumetopias; species Eumetopias jubatus. The sequence goes on along the minus strand of NW_028274861.1, from coordinate 1,102,712 downwards.
AGTCAATTATCATATGGTTTCACTTATTTGTGGAACGTAAGGAACAGCATGGAGGACATTGGGAGAAGGAAGGGAAAAATGAAGGGGGGGAATCGGAGGGGGAGACGAACCATGAGAGACTATGGACTCTGAGGAACAAACTGAGGGTTTCGGAGGGGAGGGGGGTGGGGGGATAGGGTAGCCCGGTGATGGGTATTAATGAGGGCACGTATTGCAGTGAGCACTGGGTGTTATATGCAAATAATGAATCATGGATCACTACATCAAGAAAAAAAAAAATAAAGGCCTATGGTGAGTCATCACCACAGATGATTTTAATTCTTTATGGGAAAGCTTGTTAAGGAATTTTACTAGGTGAATTTTTGAAAATTTATTCTTATTATGAGTCTGATAAATACCAAATTAGTTTTTATCAACAAATAAAAAAATAAAATAAAATGTAAAACAAAACAAAACAAAAACCCCAACCACAGAAGACCTTGAATAGTAAAGCAATCTTGAAAAAGCAAAGCAAAGCTGGAGGCATCACAATTTCATACTTCAACTTATATTACAAAGCTGTACTAATCAAAACAGTATGGGACTGACACAAAAATAGACATGTACATAGATCAGTGGAACAGAATAGAAAACCCAGAAACAAACCCACGATTATATGGTCAATTAATCTTTGACAAAGCAGGAAAGAATATCCAATGGGAAAAAGTTTCTTAAACAAGTGGTGTTGGGAAAACTGGACAACAACAGGCAAAAGAATGAAACTGGACCACTTTCTTGCACTAAACACAAAAATAAGTTCAAGATGAGTTAAAGATCTAAATGTGAGACCTGAAACCATAAAAATCCTGGAAAAAAGCACAAGCAGTAATGTCTCTTACATCAGCTGTAGCAACTTCTTTCTAGGTATGTCTCTTAAGGCAAGGGAAACAAAAGCAAAAATAAACTACTGGGACTACAACAAAATAAAAAGTTTCTGCACAGTGAAGGAAACAATCAATAAAACTGAAAAGCAACCCGTGGAATGGGAGAAGATATTTGCAAATGATATATCTGATAAAGGGTTAGTATCCAAAATATGTGAAGAACTTATATAACTCAACACCCCAAAATTAAATAATCTAATTAAAAAATGGGCAGAAGACATGAATAGACATTTTTCCAAAGAAGGCATTTGTATTCTTAAGGCATATTGGTCTATGTTTTTTGTTTTTTTTTTTTCTCTTGTGATTTCTGTGGTTTTGATATCAGGGTAATAATGACCTTATAGAATGCATTGAGAAATGTTCTTTTCTATTTTTTGGAAGAGTCTGTGAGGGATTGGTGTTAATTCTTCTTAAATGTTTGGTAGAATTCACTATTGGAACCATCTGGTCCTGCACTTTTCTTTATGGGAAGTTTCCAATTACTAACTCAACGTCTTTACTTGTTTAGGTCTATTCAGATTTTCTGTTTCTTGTTGAATCAGTTTTGATAGTTTGTGTCTTTTCAGGAATTTGTCCACTTTACCTGGGTTATCTAATTTGATAGCAAATAATTATTCATAATATTTCTCTGTAATCCATTTTTATTTCTGTAAGGTTGGTAGTTTCATTTCTGATTTTTACTAATTTAAGTCTTCTCTTTCTTTTCCTTAATTCAGATAAAGATTTGTCAGTTTCATTGATCTTTTTGAAGAATCATCTTTTGGTTTCATTATTTTTTCTCCATTGCTTTGTATTTTCTATTTCATTTCTTTTTGTTCTAATCTTTGTTTTTTCCTTTCTTCTGTTTGCTTTGGGTTTAGTTTGCTCTAATTCCTTAAGGTGGAAGGTTAAGTTATTGATTTGAGATAGTTCTTCCTTTTTAACATAGGTGCTCATGGCTATACATTCCTAATCATTGCTTTTAGTGCCTCTCATAAGTTTTGAATATGTTGTGTTTTAATTTTCAGTCAACTCAATGTATATCCCATTTCCCTTATGATTTCTTCTTTGATTCCTTGCTTATTTAGAAGTATGTTCTTTAATTTCCACAAATTCGTGAATTTCTTAAGTTTCTACTATTGGCTTCTAATTTCTTTTCCTTGCTGTCAGACAACATACTTATATAGATTTCAATTCTTTTAAATTTTGATGTGATTAAACATCTGATCTGTCCTAAATAATGTTCCATGTGTAGTTTAAAATAATGTATCTTCTGGTTTTTTAATGGAGTGCCTTATAGATATCTGTTAGATCTAATTGTTTTATAGTGCTGTTAAAATCTTCTCTTTCCTTGCTAATCTTCTGTCTTGTTGTTCCATCCTGTATTGAACATGGGATATTGAAATCTCCAACCATTATTGTGAATTGTATAATTCTCCTTCAGTTTCTATTAATTTTTTGTTGCATACATTCTGGGGCTCAGTTTTTAGATACATATATATATATAATTGTTATACTTCTTGATAAATCAACCCTTTTGTCATTATAAAATGTCCTTTGTCTCTAGTCACAATTTTTGTCTTAAAGACCATTTTGTCTGATGTTAGTATAGTCACCCCATCTCTCTTTTGGTTATTGTTTAGATGGTATACATGTTTTCATCCTTTCACTTTTAACTTGTTTGTGTCTTTGAATTTAAGAGTGTCTCTTGTATACTGCCTATGTATAACTGGATCATGTTTTTGTTTTTGTTTTAAGCAGCATAATAGCCAAAGTATGGGAAACATCTCAAGTGACCATTGAGTGATGAATAGGTAAAGAAGATGTGATATATATATATATATATACAATGGAATATTACTCAGCCATAAAAAAGAATGACATTGGGGCACCTGGGTGGCTCAGTCGTTTAAGCTTCTGCCTTTGGCTCAGGTCATGGTCTCAGGGTCCTGGGATAGAGCCCCACATTGGGCTCCCTGCTCAGTGGGGAGCCTGCTTCTCCCTCTGCCACTCCCCCTGCTTGTGCTCTCTCTCTGTCAAATAAATAAATAAAATCTAAAAAAAAAAGAAACAAATTAAAAAAAAAAGAATGACATCTGGCATTTGCAACAATATGGATGGAGCTAGAGAGTATTATGCTAATGAAATAACTCAGTCAGGAAAGACAAATACTCTATGATTTCACTCATATGTGGAATTTAAGAAACAAAACAAATGAGCAAACCAAGAAATGGACTCTTAACTATAGAGAATAAACTGATGGTGACCGGAGGGGAGAGGGGTGGGGGTATGGGAGAAATAGGTGATGGAGATTAAGGAGGGTACTTGTGATGAATTCCGGGTATTGTAAGGAAGTGTTGAATCACTACATTGTACACCTGAAACTAATATTATACTATATGTTGACTAACTGGAATTCAAATAAAAACTTAAAAAAACCCATCAACACAATTTCTGCCTTTAAGTTGGAATGTTTAATCCATTTACATTTAATGCAATTCTGATAGGATTTATTCCTGCCATTTTGCTATTTTTTTCTATATGTCATGTCTCTTTGTTTTCTGTCCTTCATTACTACTTTTTGTATTAAATAGATATTTTTTAGTGTGCAATTTTAATTTGTTATTTATTTTGCTATTTTTTGTTAGTTATTTTCTTTGGGGTTACGTGGGGCTTCTTAGTATTAGCAACTTGTAACAGTTTAGTTTGGATTCATACTGATTTAATATCAGTGGTACATCAAAACTTTGCTTCTGTATATCTCCATTCCTCCCCCACTTTGTGCTATATTTGTGTTGTCATACAAAGTATATCTTTATACATTCTGTGCACATCAACACAGATTTATAATTATTGCCCTGTGTAGTTTTCTTTTGTTTAAGATAGGAGAAAACTTACAAATATTATATTTATGCTGTCTTTTCTACTTACTTCTGTATTTACCTTTACTGGTGTTCTTTATTTCTTCACCTGGATTTGAGGTACTGTCTAGGATCCTGTCATGTTAGCCTGGAGTCCATTTAGTATTTCCTGTAGGGCAGATTTTCTAGAAGCTTATTCTGTCAGTTTTTGTTGTCTGAAGATGTCTTAATTTCTCCTTTGCTCTTGAAGGGTAATTTTGCTGGATGTAGAATTCTTGTTTGACAGTCTTTGTCTTTTATAATTTTGAATATGTCATCCCACAACCTTCTAGTTACCACAGTTTCTGATGAGAAATCAGCTATTACTTTTATTGAGGATTTCTTTCAGATGATGAGCTGCTTTTCTTGCTGCTGCCAAGATTCTCTCTTTGTCTCTGTGTTTCAATAGCTTGATTATGATGTGTCTAGGTATGGTCATCTTGGAGTTTATTCTTAGAGTTCATTGAGTTTCTTGGATGTGTAATTTTTTTCCCCCCAAAATCTGGGAAGTTTTTTTTAGCTATTATCTCTTCAAATATATCTCCTTCTCTCTCTTTTCTCCTTCTGAAATTTATACCCCTTTCTCTCTTTTTTCTCCTTCTGAAACTTTTGTTATACAAATTTAGTATGCTTGATGGTGTCCCACAGGTCTCTGAGGCTCTGTTCTTTTCTCCTTTTTGTAAGGAAGACTTTATTCACTTTATACAATGGGCTGTATTATAGGGGAGAGATATTGGGCTCAATACCTGCTCTGTTCATTTTTCTTCTTACTTTTTACTTTCTGTTCCTTAGACTGGAAAATTTCAGTTGACCTATCTTCAAGTTCTCCAGTTTGTTCTTGACTGCTCAAATATGCTGTTTAATATTTCCAGTGAATTTGTCATTTCAGTTACTATACTTTTTAGTTTGGAATTTTTATTTAGCTCCTTTTTATATTCTGTCTCTTTATTAGTAGTCTCTACTTGATGAGACACCATTGTCATACTTAATCTTTTAGATGTGGTTTCCTTTAATTCTTTGAACATATTTAAAATAGGTTATATATAGTCTTTCTCTTGTAAGTCCAATGTCAGTGCTTCCTTAGGGGCAGTTTCTATTGATTGCTTTTTCCCTGTTTATGGGCCATATTGCCTGTCTCTTTCTCTGTCTCTCTGTCTCTGTCTGTCTCTCTCTGTCTTGTGTGTCTCATAATGACTTGTCAAAAACTAAACATTTTAAATAATACATGTGGCAACTCTGAAAATTTGATTCTCCTTTCTCCCCTGGGATTTTTGGTGCCTCTGCTTGTTGTAGTAGTTTTTGTTGTTTTGTTTAGTGACTTTCCTGAACTAACTCTGCAAAGTCTGTATTCTGTGACATGTATTTCCACTCATTTGTGATCAGCTAAGGATTGGACAGAGATTTCCTTAAATGCCAGGAATCAGTAAGTCTCCTGGACTTTCCCAAGGAGCTCTGTGTGTATATTGGGGTATGCTTCAACATTTAATCAGGCACTTTACAGCTCTGCCTGAGTCTTTTACTTCCCACTTGTACAGAGCCTCAAAGTCAGCCCAGTGTGTGTGCTTATAGTTGTCTCAGGTCTTTCCTGGGCATTCATATAACCTTGAGTATGTGCACAGCTCTACGTATACATGTGACCTTCTAGATTTCCAGGAATATGTTGGAGTTCTTCAAATTCCCTATAGACATCTCATTTTCCACCTTTTTCTATTATGCTCTGGGTTTATGTATTATTTGCCGCACCTGTTGTCTACTGTCTCAGGTAGTTATAAAATGAAACAGTTGATTCTAATTGTTTTAACATACACCTCTGAGGAAAATGCTTTTCACACTGGTCTTACTCTGATTCAGGTCAAATAAAGACGTCCTTGCAAGTGGAACTTAATAGCCATGTCAAGTAATGACAGTTCTCCAGGAATAAGGCTTTTGAAAGAGTTCTAATCCTGTTCCGGCCCTTTCTGTGACTGCCAGACTGCTGGTTTTCACTATCATTGCAAGCTGTTGGGTTTTAAGACAGCTATAGAACTGAGGTGGCATTGGGGGAAAATGAGAATAGGGAAAGTTAAAACACTATAAATGTGCTGTTCTTATGGAGATTCAACCGTTTTCCTTTAACAAATGCTCCCCAGATTGCTGTAAGCCTTTGGTTAAATTCCCAGATTTCTGACAAAGTTGAATCTGACAATTTTTGCTATTTTTTTCATTGCTTTTATGGAAGAGGGGATTTTTGGAGGTCCTTACTTTGCTGTTGTCACTGACATCACCCTCTCACCTTTATTCTTGAAAGACTAATTCCTGTATATTGAATTTCCTGTTGGCGTTATTTTCTTTCAGCCTGTTGGAGTGTCTAGCTTTTGTTTTTTCTGTTCAGATGTCAGTAGTCATTATAACTGCTGTGCCTCTGGAGGTAATCTGTGCATTTCCTATTGCTTCTTTAGGATTTTCTTACAGACCTTAGGTTTCTGTAGTTTCACTGAGTTCCATATATTCCTGCCTATGGTATGTTGGCTTCTTGTATCTGTGGTATGAGGTCTTTCATAAGTCTAGAAAATTCACTGTCATTCTCTTCAGATAATTATTTCCGCTCATCTTCTCTATTCTTTCCTGCTAGGACTCTAATGAAATGTTTATTAGATTTTTCATGATGTATTCTCATGCCCTCTCTTTTGTGTTTCCCAGATTTTGATCTCTCCATGCTTTAGTTTGAGTATTTTCTTCTGACCTAGTTTCCAGTTCATCAGTTCTCCCTTCAGTAGCACCTACTCTGCTAAAAAACCCATTCGGGATTTTTTTACTTTTTAGTTCTAGATTTTCCTTAACAAATTTAAAACTGTGTTACTTTTTATAGCTTCTTAGCTCTCATTTATGTTTTTGGCCATAGTAAGTGTCATTTTTTTTGCTTATTTGTTGTTTTTTCCAATTTTTTAATTGTAGTAAAATATGCATAACAAAATTTAACATCTTAACCATTTTTGAATGTACAGTTTAGTGGCAATGGTATTACATATATTCATAATGTTCATCCATCACCACCATCTATCTCTTTTCTTCTTGTAAAACTCAAATTCTATTCCTATTAAAGACTAACTCCCCATTCTCTCCTCCCCCTTGGCACCCACCATTCTACTTTCTGTCCCTATGATTTTGACTGAGTACTTCATATAAGTGAAATCATATAATATTTGTCTTTTTGTGACTGGCTTATTTCATTTAGTATAATGTCATCAAGGTTCATACATGTCATAACATGTGTTAGAATTTCTTCCCTTTTTAATTCTGAATAATATTCCATTTATGTGTATACCACAATTTTCTTATTCATTCATCTGTCAGTGGACACTTGGGTTGCTTCCATGCTTTAGCCATTTTGAAATAATGCTGTTATAAATATGGGTGTACAAATATCTCTTTGAGACCCTGTTTTTAAATCTTTTGAGTTATAACCAGAAGCAGAATTGCTGGATGATATGGTAATCCTATGTTTAATTTTTTGAGGAACCACCATGGTGTTGTCTACGGTAGTGGCACCGTTTTACTTACCCATCAACAGTGCACAAGGGAACCAACTTTCTCTACACCCTCGTCAGCACTTGCTAATTTCTGTTTCTTTGATACCAGCCATCCTAATGGGTATGAAGTGATATTCATTATCGTTTGGATTAGCATTTCCTTTATGATTAGTAATGTTGAGCATCTCTGTATGTACTTATTGTCCATTGATATATTTTCTTGAGAGAAACATCTATTAACGTCTTTTGCCCATTTTTAAAGGGGTTGTTTGTTTTTGTGTTATTGCAGGTGTAGTTTTTTTAATAGTCTATATTAGGTAATTCTAACTTCTCATGTCTTTGTGGATCTGTTTTTTCTTTTTTTATTTTTTCTGTGACTTCTTTTATTTCTTACTTGTGGTGTCTTACTTCTTTGCGTGTGCTAGACATTGTATTTGCAGAGTTATTTTGAGGGATAATTTGAGACCTAGGATGATTGTATCATTTTGGGGGAGCTTTTAACTTGTTACCTCTAGGGTTCTTCAGTCTTAAAGGAGCCATCTTAATTCTAAGGCCAACCTTAGATCAGTCTGTGGTTCTTGGGAGGGCTGGTTTGCTTTTCAGGACATCTTACCATTAGGGTTTAGATCTTTGTGGTTCTAACACAAGTTGAGCGCTGGTTTCTGAGAATCCAATTCATGCTTTTACTCTGTGCCTCTAGCCCCCAATTTCTGGATTATTAAGGGTAATTTCAGCATCTCCCAAATGTTGGGACTTTGCACAGAAAATTTATTTCTCTTTAAAGTAGCAGCCCATTGTGGATGTTCCTCATCAGTGATCAGCTTTCCTCTGCATGATGATTCGGCTCTGGCTCCATATAGTTCTGGTTCTGCCATCCGCTAGGTTGGTAGCATCCTCTAGGGCCTGAACTTCCTTTGTCCAGCTGGCAGATGGGGAGTACAGCGTGGAGGAGACACACAGTTCTTACCCATGTTAGCCTGGACATGATATGTATCATAACTGTGTATATTCCACTGGTGAGATCTGGTCACATGGCCCCACCTAAATGCAAGTGTGAAATTGGCCAAGTGTAGTCAATGGCTGGCAGCTGTTTGGTGGACAGTCATTTTTGTCTCAGTCTTCTCCTTGGCCACGAAAACACCCATGCACATCCTACTTTTGTAACCATTATACACTCTCCCAGGGAGACAGTCAAGTCCAGATGTGACTCATGAGGTTTGGTGACTGAACTAACACACATATTACCTGCTGCTAACCCTGTACAGTAGTGGAGCTGAGCTGGAACAAGTGCAATTAAAACAACCTTCCATTTTGACAGGGAGGGAATAGAAGATAAATTAGTCCTTAGTCCAGAGCAAGAGTGACACCCTGTGAGCAAGTATTATGAAAGTGTCTGTCATGGGACACCTGGGTGGCTTTAGTCAGTTAAGCATCTGCTTTTGGCTCAGGTTGTGATCTCAGGGTCCTAGGAGTGAGCCCTGCGTCGGGCTCCCTGCTCAGCGGGAGTCTGCTTCTCCCTCTCCCTCTGCTCCTCCCTGCAGCTTGTGCTCTCTCTCTCTCTCTCTCTCTCTCGCTATCTCAAATAAATAAAATCTTAAAAAGAAAGAAAGGAAGAAAGGAAGAAAGGAAAGAAAGAAAGAAAGAGAGAGAGAGAGAGAGAGAGAGAGAGAAAGAAAGAAAAAGAAAGAAAGAAAGAAAGAAAGAAAAAGAAAGAAAGAAAGAAGAAAGAAAGAAAAGAAAGAAAGAAAAGAAGAAAGAAAGAAAAGAAAGAAAGAAAGTGCTTGTCAGTGACTGGTAATCAAAGGCCACCAGGAACTCACCTTGAGCCTATGATGGGGCAGGTTGGGACCACACACCACGGGGAACCATGGGGCTTTGAGGTCAGACAGTGCTAGAAAGAACCTGTTACGGACTTTGGGTTTTGGTTGAGTGATTTGAGGGAAGGGCCAAGAAAGGTCAGTAAGTGGGAGCATTTTATGAGTATCTCAATGACTCTTATCTAGGGAGGTTGGGCTAGAATGCGGATAATTGTGATTGGTAAGAAAGCAGCTGTCACTCACACTAGCCAAGAGAGGGCCATGCCTGGTGTTTTTCGGCTTGGACAACGTTCATGCTTCGTCTGTGTTCTAATGTGATGATGGCAAGGTCTTGTCATGATCCATCTTGGTCCCACTATGTTCTGTGTCAGATTCACTCACTTCTGCTCTGGGAGTGTGGCAGGAAGAACTTCTGGCTGTTGTGTCCTTGTATTTGTCCTCCATGGACACATCTGCTGGGGCCTTGGGGAGAATGTCTAACTTGGGGGTTGGGGGCTGCACAGTAATCATAGCTTGCTTTCTGCTTGTGGAAGTTTGGAGACCTGAGGTTTGACAGTCATTGACTTTATTTTAGGCTCAATTTTCTTTGGCAGTACAATTCCCCCCAAATTCTCTTCTGTGCTTCTGAGAGTTCCATGTGTTAATAACTAGATCCAGAGTTCTGTTCAAGTCTTGATCCTCCAGCCTATTTCATGTTTGTTTTCTTGTACCTGTGTCTCTTTCTACTTAGGGTTGTCTTGAAGGCATGGCTATGGGTGGGAAAGAAGCCCTGTAATCTGATCTGTGTATACAGCTGAGTCCTCTCTTAATTGAGGAGTCTTTGTGGGCCTTTGATTTTCAGGACATTTTCCACGTTTTATCTTACACTTGGGGTGCAGAAAGGGTGGCTTTTCCCACTAAGTGACCCCATGTTTTTGGACTGTCTCTAGATGCTTTCCTGTCTCTCTCAAGTTGGCCAGTTTTTGCCTATGGTCATCTCTTTCTCCAATGTGACATTATGACATTATGTTACCCGTAAAGTGGGAAACAGTCACTCCAACTGCTGGCACCCTCTTTTTTCTTCTCCCTGAGCTGCGATCTGCTTTCAGGTGATCATAGGAAATGCTCTGCAATCCATGAAACAGGGCTTCTTTGTTACCAGCTGCCTGACAATGGTTTTTATTATGGTATCACCCCTCTTAAGAGAACCCATTTTGGTCTTAATTCATTTCTGTTGAAATATGTATTTAATGATAGAGAATTTAAAAGAGGAAGATTTCTGATCTAAACTCTTAGTTTGGGAATTATTTGACCCCTTTTCTATTTCTCTGTTTCTTGACCGCTTGGAAATAAAGCTGTACACTTTTGGCAGCTTTCTAGGCCGACATCCTCACAAGGGCATAGTGTGGTGGTCCATCTTTCCCATGTTTAACTGTATTCACGTTGGAAAATCAAGACTTTTCTGATTTCTTACAAGATGGAAAAATAAGACATTTCAATTTTGGGGGGAATAAGGTGGTATATAAATAAGGTAAATAAAATTGATGAAGGAATGATTTTGAATCCAAGTTGCAATGATGTGGAAGACTCACAAGGGCACCGCTCTTTGCCATGTGGTAGCTGGCACCCTGGGGCCCTCCTCTTGCTCTGAGTCTGTTTTTGCTTTGAAAGAAGGGGGATGTGAGGACCTGGCCTATATTTATTTTTCTTGGGGCCACTGTGGAAGTGAAATGAGATGATTGACATGCAGACACATTTAATAGTAAAACTCTCTGGGTGGATAAGGCATTATTATTTCATTCTGAAGTACTTTGATGGGATTAATAATTTATGTAGCACACTAAGTTCATCCTTTGAGGCCAAGTGCTCCTAATATAACGTACCTAAGCCAACCTTGAAAATTTACAGCATTGCAGAGAGAAGAGGGTCAGTGAGCATGTTGCTGTGTGATTTTTACTGAGTTGGGTTTTTCCAGAGAGTTCTGAGCTCTTCATAATTATCCTTAAGTGATTAAGAAACAGTCCAAAGGTGCCATACTTCATAGAGAGTGCAGTTTATAGTTATCTGTAGTATGACACAGGTAATAATCATCCATAATACAATTAACTCTGAACAGCATGGGAGTTAGGGGCGCTGACTGATCTCCCTAGCAGTTGAAAATCTCTGTATAACTTTTGACTCCCCCAAAACTTAACTCCTAATAGCTCACTGGTGGCTGGAAGCCTGACCAATAACATTGCAGTCGATTTTTTTAAAAAGATTTTATTTATTTATTTGTCAGAGAGAGAGCACACAAGCAGGGAGAGGGGCAGAGGCAGAAGGAGAAGCAGGCTCCCTGCTGAACAAGGAGCCCAATATGGGACTCGATCCCAGGACACTGGGATCATGACCTGAGCCAAAGGCAGATGCTTAACTGACTGAGCCACCCAGGCACTCCCAACATAGCAGTTGATTAACACATATTTTGTGTGTTATATGTATTATATACTGCATTCTTACAGTAAGGTAATGTAGAGGAAAAAAATTATAAGATTAAGAAAATCATAAGGAAAAAGATCATAAAGAAGAGAAAATACATTTACAGTACTATATTGTATTTATAGAGAAAAATTATGTGTAAGTGGACCTGCGCAATTCAAATCCATGTTCAAGGAAAGGCTCAATAGTATTTAGTGTCCCAGACAGTTGTTTGAGTTTTCATGGAATTTTAAACATAGGATATTAAAAAAATAGGAGATTTTATAACAGAACTATGTTTCTTACCAATGTCTTTCATAACTCCTTTTGATTAAACTGTTGCTGCATTTTCTAGACTTTATTACCTCATTAATTACACAGATAATACTGAAGCAGATTGTTTTGCTAATTAAAAAATTGTTAATCTTGAGGTAGCCACACTTCTCTAGGTCCACTTAGGAATCTGAAAGTTTCGGTTTAATGGTCTTTTCAAATGTGGGTGTTAATCCATGTGGGTTAGCATGGAGGCTGATATTGAGAGAAGGTGTGTAAAGCTGCTTTTCATCTCAGGGCCTAGGAATGAGCGTCCATGTGAGCATCTGTGACCTTGTTTTGGCCACCTCCCTTCCCTACCTCCTGAAGCTCCCAAACCTGGGCTCCAGCCCCCATATGGCACTCCCCCTTTCCCCTGACACAGGTGGATCCCCAGGGGCCTCTTGCTCTTAGACACGTCCCACATGGCACCCATCATTTATTTCTCCTCCTCTGGACATGTATTTGTGGGCCAGCTTCTCCTAGGCCAACAGTGATGCCCTAGAGTTGGTAGAGTGTCCCTACTGCCTGGTGCTCTGTGCAGGGTCCCAAGAGATTCTCCCATGTTGACAACAGAGCATGGTTGAGGCGAGGCTCTATGCTTTACTGGATTTTGTGAGGCTAGCCTGGCTCTCAGGCCTCCCTTCCTTTAGGCTCAGAAGTAAGTGTGTGGGAGGAGTGGGATGTGGGGTCCGGTCAGTGGGCAGGCACTGTGGTGCCTCAGAATTCCCCCCACCTCCTCTCTGATGCTGGGGCTGAGGTGCTCGGTGGGGCCTGTCTGCCCAGTGTCAGATCGGATTCAGGTGGGCATACCCCCTCAGACAGGCCCCTGCTCTGCACTGTTCCTGCAGCACCCTCTAGACAGAACATCAGTTGGAATGTCCAGCTGTGAGGGAGTCACAGTCCCTGCTGAACAGAGGATTGAATTTTGCCCTGAAAGGGCAGGACTCTCTGATGAGTAGGCCTGGGGCTCTCGGTGATGAAGCCCCAGAATGGTCAGGCTCAGGGCCAGGTGTGGTAGATGCATTGCTTTGCCCCTGAAGGCCTGCCTGGGACTCCAGCTCAGGAATGTGTTATCCATGTAGCTCTGGAGCACTACGGGATGCCCCTGAGAGCTCTGTTCTGTGGGCCTTCGAGATGCTTGGAAGCCCTTTGAGGGGGTTGGTGAGGTCAAAACTGTTTTCATAAGGGTACTGAGCCATTATTTCCTTTCTCATTGTGTTGACATTTGAGCTGATGACACAAAGCAATAGAGGGTACAACTGCTGGCGCCTAAGCGCCATCGCGGCGGGGCTGCAAACTCTGCCAATAGTCCTAGTGTCCTTTACTGCCGCCACTAGCTCTAAAAAGCCAGCGTCATTTAACACTGTCCTTGAGGAAGCAGTAAGAATTATTTTATGAAATCTTGAGCACGTCTTTTTGATATTCTGAGAGACAGAATTGGAAGCTTGCATGAGGCACGTCTACAGATGGAATTGCAGCGATTGTTCTGAGGAGAAGCGCCAGTGCAGGTTTTGGATCGGGAGCTGGACTAGCTCCTCTTCTCATGGAGCACTGTTTTTACATTAAGGAATAACTTACAAACTGTGCTTATTCAGACTTGTGCCTTTGGCAGACAGTGTCTGAAAATTGAACTAAGTGAGCCTGTCCCTTTTCAAAGGAGATAACTGCTTGTATTTGTTGCAACTGATAAAATTTGAGTTTTCAGTCAAAAATTAGAATTTTGGAAAATTTGTATCTGCTACGGTGGCCTTGACAGCTTTCTGATACTTAAAGATATTTCTGGATGAACTCAGTGGTCACTATCAACAAATGTGATTTTTTTTGCTTTATATATTTAAATGTGTTAACATTTGGGAGATCTGCATAACCCAATGGACCAGTATTTTCCAAATGACTAAAACATGTGTTAAAACAATTATGTGTGGGCAAACTATCTGTTCAAGGCACAAGGTTGATAGATAATGGGTTTTAATGTAATACAGTCTTAAAAGTTTATTGATAGAATTTCAGATTTCTCATTGCAACTAACCTTTACGAAATGACCACTTGTCAAGTTTTGATGTTCTATCAAAGAAGAATGTCCACAGTAATCTGATAAACTTATAAAATGCTCCTCCTGTTTCCAGCCACATGTCTGTATGAAGATAGGTATTCTTTACATACTTTAACCAAAACAATGCATCATAACAGATTGAATGCAGAAACAGATATGAAAATCCAGCTGTCCTCTATTAATCTCGACATTAAAGAGTTCCAGAAATTCTTCTCACTGATTTATTTTTGTTTTGGAAAATACAGTTATTTTTATTAAAAAATGTTATTTTTATCATTATGTAATGGCTTTATTATTCATTGTAAATGAATTACTGAATAAATAATTTTGAAATCTCTCTGTGTTAATTTCATGTACTGTAAATGTCAAAACAGACAGAACCCACTTAAATAATTTGAGGAAAGGAAAGGGGTCCTGAGTCCAAAAAGTTTGAGAATGACTGGTTAGTGTCATAGGATATTGTGGTGCTTGAGTAGAGATACAGGAGGTTTGGTGAGAACTCAGAATGCTGATGAGGTATTTAGCTGTCCCCAAACACTGAATAAGGGAGAAGACTGAGTTTGTTTTTGTTTTTTTGGTTTTTTTGTTTGTAAGTTGTTTATTTGTTTTTAGATAGAAGTTAATAGGAAAGTAGGCTCAACAGAAAGACTGACTTTGGAAGGAAATTGTCTGAAGGATTCATTTCAACTTTAATGTAGTAAAATAATTTTAGAAATTGACATCAGAATTGGATTTTCAAGACAAAAACCCTATAGGAGGTTCTGCTCTGTAATGAGAGATTTAACCTGGACCATTCTGTGAGTCAGCAACATTTATTAAGTACTGATGTTATTAGGGCGTCTGGACCTCTGTGCTAGGTGCTAAGAAGGAGGTCAGAGGTAGTGTAGATAGTTTTTCAGATCCTAAGGTTTCTGTTTGTTTGCTTGTTTGTTTTTTCAGGAATTTATGAGGGAGAGAAGGTTGGTAGGACAAGATCCTAACTGAGATCTGCCTAAGAAGATGGACGGCAGAGGGGACAGGGCAGCTGTGCAGAGGGCCCTGTGCCAGAGGGAAGGGGGGCTGGCCACGGAGGAGGGCAGGTTAGATCCTCTGGAAAGAAATGTACCTTCATGGCCTGGTGTCGGGAAGCAGCACTTTGTTAGCTGGCTCGCTCACATTGACTGGGGGCCAGCGGAGAAACGAAGGTAGAGAAGCCTGCCTCTAGGCCCCGGGGAGGTCGTTGTGGCGGGGCGAGCTATATGTAAAAGGAATTGTCCCTGTGGAAGTGTGGGGACATGGGGCTCATGTGTCTGGGGTTGGGGGGAGGGTGCCCTGTGCTCTTCCCTGCTCTGTCTCAGCACCTCTCCCGCATGGGAACTCAGGCTGCTTCCAGGGCTCTTCATGGAAAGAACAGTAAAGCTGCTTCTTATAGGAAGTAGGGAGTAGGGAATTCTGCTTAACTGCATATCCTTTTAGTTTCTAGACCATCATTAGAAAAAAATTTAAACCATACGTTTCAGTTTCTGATTTGTGGCCTAGAATATGTTAAACATGATTGAATCTTTCTAAAGACAGGAATTTGCAGGGCCTTGGGGTGTCGTTGACCATAGCATGTTGGCATGTTAGTGGTTACTGCTCCTCCCAGGTCATCTGGTTTAGATGTCCTGTCTCAGAGCAAAAGTGCCTGCAGGACAACACTGTCATTGTCGGGAGTGGATCTTGTCCCCCCGCTCCTTGGGGGTAGAAATGAAGTCAGGGACCTGGCTTCTTGTCCCCACTATGGCAAGCTGTGCGTGCCTTTGGACTTTCTGAATGCCTGTGTCTCTTTCTGGAAACTGGGTGAGGTGAGGAGGAGGGGTGTGTGGTTGAGATCTCTGCTGGGGTACAGTGGAGGGAGGGCATATTGAATTTCGGCTTTCCTGTCTCAATGCCATCATCAGCCACCCTCCCATCCCACCACACACAGTCTCCAGAGTGAAAGAATAATGCACTTGAGGACAGTGACATGGAATTGTTAGTCTTTGGGTCATTTGGGAGAACCCTGATCTCTCCTGCCAGGGGACTTATTTTCTGATGCCCTCAGAGTGTGGTTAGGTGATCTCTACCCTCTAATGTCTTTCATTTTCTTGGTGTATGAAGATTTTCCTCTGTTTGTGGGCCATATTTGAGTTGCTCCATAAAGCTCAGGACTGTGGCAGGTGACGTTAATGAACTAGCTGGTCTTTAAATAGCACAGTTCCTATAAACAGAATCACCTATTTTATAGCCTGATATTGAAGAAGATTGCTCACTGAGGATTCTGAATGGCTGGTAGAACATTAGAAAGGCAATAAAATTCTCCTCACCCCGCCCCTGCCATGAGGCCAGACTGGCTGAGAACACACACACCACACCAGAGATACTTTCTTTGGGTTGGGCCGGAATCATTCCTCACGATGCATTAAACTCAGGTTGCATCAGAATGAAGAATGGCCAAGCCAAAATCTTCTCCTTCATTATCGGAAACTTAGTCATTTGTTCTCTGAGTCAGCTTAATGGCGTGTAATGTTCACATCGCATTCTTTTGGGGCCAGGCCAAGAACCAGCATGCTTGCCAGCATTTCAGCAATGAGCTAATCAGCCTTTTGGCTCCCACATTCCCGGCCAAGAGCTCCATTGGAATTAATACTGTCACTGCAGCAGACCGGAGTCCTTATAAAGATTGTGTTTTCTTTTCCTGTGTCACATGCTGGCCCTTGCTTTCATCAAGTGAGCCCCGAACGCTTTGTCCTTCAGAAAGCTTTCCCAGGTGAGGTTCTGAGATGTGATGCTAGGGATTCACCCCAGCAAATCGTTTATTGAAAAGCTGGATCCTGGTGGCTGCTGAGGATATAAATATGGGTGAAAAATGGCCCCCACCCTCAAGGAGCATGTAATCCATTGTGGGGGTGAACAATATACAAATACATATCTCCTCAGTACCATGAAGTGTCAGTTACACCTCATCAGAAGAGAGCAAAGGAAGGATGTGGAGCTTCAGAGTGTTGGGAAGAGAGGGATGGAAGAAGGCCTTCCAGGGGATGGCAATTTCAGCCTGATCTTGGAGACCTGATTGGATGGGGTTCCCCCAAATGTGGGGCAACCCAATCGGGTGGAAGCCATCCCCGTGGGCACTGAAAGAATTGACCTGAGGCAGAACAAAGGAGATACGTGCTACAGTGAGTGCTGTGAATTATGTAAGACTGATGAATCATAGACCTGTACCCCCAAAATAAATAATACATTGTATGTTAATAAAACAAAACAAAACAAAAAACAAAAAAAGAAGTTTACTGAATACCCCACAAGGCCCCAGTGGGCAGGACACCAAAGCAGACTGTCTGCTGTGGGGCAGTGGGTGGGGCTGTATTTAAAGGGGGAAAGTGAGGAGGTATGGGAACGTAGGGAATTTTCCCTTTCTTGGTAACTGCCTGGTTGTAAGTGGCCCATTGGTTGGTTAGGGCCTATGGATATTTTGAGGTGGGTCACCTGATGGGCCTGTTTGTATTTAGCCAGGGGATTGGAGTCACTGTGGGCTTTTCTACGTTACTCACGGTTCCAGTGTTTAAGCCTGTTGCCCTAAAGCACCCTCTCCAGCTGGCACACAATCGGTGTGCAGTAAGTGATAGCTACTGTCCTTTTGTTGCCTAGACTTCTATTTTCTTTTCTTTTTTTAATTTAAATTCAGTTAGCTAACATATAGTATATCATTAGTTTTAGACATAGAGTTCAGTAATTCATCAGTTGCATTTAACACCCAGTGCTCATTACTTCACGTGTCCTTCTTAATGCCCATCATCCAGTTTCCCCATCTCCCCACCCCCCTCCCCTCCAGCAACCCTCAGTTTGTTTCCTAGAGGTAAGAGTCTCTCATGGTTTGTCTCCCTCTCTGATGACTTCCCATTCAGTTTTCCCTCCCTTCCCCTATGATCCTCTGTGCTGTTTCTTATATTTCACCTATGAGACTTCTGCTTTCTGATGAGTACAATCGAAAAAAGTTGTCTTCCACATCTCTAGGGATTACCTTGTGAGGCCCAGGCGAGATGACACGCTAAGATACCTGGGGAGCAGTGTGTGGGGAAGGCGGGTGCCTGGTGCCTAGTGCACAGTGACCAGGATGTCTGAGCCTGGGTGGTGTCCGGCCTCTGCCTCTTCTGTGGCCACAGAATGGACACCACGCCCTCTGTATGTAGTTTGCAGAAGTTAATAGTCCACATCTGATGAAAAAATGAGCTATGGCTACGTATTCTGTCTCTGTCTCACTAATAAGACACTGTAAGTAAGGAAACAATCCCATTGTGACTTTTAAAATGTTTTCAAAAAGAAAAACTTTTAAAAAATCAATAGAGTATTCTCAATAAGTTTGTGCCAGAGCGGAAGTTTAAAAAGATGTGTGGAGGACTTTTTATATATTCCAGTGCACACGTATACCACAGGTGCCGGTTTGTTCAGCTGCTCCACCACTGCTGGGCATTCCGGATGTGTCCGGTTTGGGGCTATTAAGAATAATGCTTCTCTGTGCACCTGAAACTAATATAACACTGTATGCTAACTAACGAGAATTAAAATGAAAACTTAAAGACTAAAGCTTCTCTGACTATCCTTGTAGTCTTTTGGCTGACATGTCACCCATTTCTCTTGCATATTTACCCAGAAATATACCTGTTGCATCACAGGTATATTTATTTTTAGTAGATAAATGCCAGACAGTTTTTCAAAGTGGTTGAACCAGTTTGTATCTAACCAACGATGAATGAGAATTCAGTTTCTGTACATCCTTGCCAGCACTTGCTGGTTTCTTTTTCACACTTTTCTGCAGGTTGGGTGGTGGCATCTCATTGTGGCTTTTATCTGCATTTTCCTGATTACTGATAACATAGGTTTTTTTCCCATACCACCAAGCAATTTTCTGACAGCAGCTGGGTGTCTTACAGTTCAGTTCAATCCTGACACCATCCCCCTGGGGATACCATCAGATCCCACAGATTAAGGGCTCAGGCCCTCCAGACTGCCCAGGGCCCCCCATCACCTTAGATGCCAATCAAAAGTCCAGGTTGTAACTTGTGCTTCTGACTGACTGGCTATAAATTGGAGGATCCCACCCCCCACCTCACCTGCCTTGGGTTCAATTAGTTTGCTAGAATGGCTCATAGAACTCAGAGAAACATTTACTTACAAGTACCAGTGTATTATAAAGGATGTTATAAAGGATTTAGACGAACAGAGGACAAGGTATGTGGGAAGAAGCTCAAAGCTTCCATGCTTTCTGGGCATACCACTCTCCCTACATCTTCAGATGTTCATTAACCTGGAAGCTCTCTGACATCTGTTCTTTGGGTTTTGATGTAGGCTTTATTACCTAGGCACGGTTGATTAAATCATTGGCCTCCTGCCCCTCTTTCCTCTTGGGACACCTGGGGGTGGGATTGAAACATCCCACTGTCTAATCACATAAGTGGTTCCCCTAGTGACCAGCCCTTTCCTTAGGTGATGTAGGAGTTTTTCAAAAGTCCCCTCATTAACAGAACAAGAGGTACCTTGATCCCTTCATCATTTCAGAAAATTTAAAATTTTAGGATCTCTGCACTGGGAATGCCACGAAGACCTAGGGTATCTATCAAAATAGATACATCTTATTATAAATCACAGTATCACAGTTGATAATGTTGAGCACTTCTTTTATGTTATTGTCCATTTGGAGGTCTTCTCTGAAGTACCTGCTCAGGTCTCTTGCCCATTTGTGATTAGTTGTCTTTTTTAAAAAAAATTGATTTATAACCATTTTGAAATGTTGGACTTAATTCTGCCGTCTTGCTGTTTGTTGTCTTTTTGTCCCACATATTCTTTGTTCCTTTATTTCCCATTTCTTGCCTTTATTTGACTTAATCAGGTAGTTCTTACTCTGTTGTTTTAATCTCAAATTCTTATTTATTCATTCTTGTGTTATCTTTTTAGTAAAGAGATCTCAATTGCATCATGACTTACTATAGACTTCTGATCTGGTCACATATTTCTTTCTTCTATGTATGTTATAGATCCAACATGGTATCATTTCTGTTTTAGGCAGTCAATATTTTAAAGTATTTGTTCATATATTTATCCTTTATGGTGTTCTTCATTCTTTCCTGTAGTTCTGTGCTTGTATTTGGGAATATTTTCTTTTAGTCTGGAGAACTTCATGGAAGTATTCTTATAGTGCAGATCTATTCACAGCAAATTCTCTTGACCTTCGTCTGAGAACACATTATTTTTGAAAAATATCTTCACTGGGTATAGATTCTAGGTTGACAGTTTTTTTTTTTCCCAACATTCTAAATATGTCAGCATTTTCACTATGCTCTTTGTGTCTTCTGGCTTTTATAGTGCTTGTTGAGAAATTAGCCTTTTGTTTGATTGTTTTTCCTGTAAAAGTAATGTGCTTTTTTCTTTGCCCAGTTTTAAGATTTTCTGTCTTTGTGCCTGTGCCTGTGTGTGCATATGTGCCTGTGCTTGTGTTTTGTATTTATCCTGTGTGGGATTCGTGGAACTTTTTGAATTGTGTAGAATCTTTAATCAGGCTTGGAAAATTCTCAGACATTATTCATTCAAATGCTGCTATTGCCCTGTTTTTTTTACCCCGTCTTTCTTATTACACATTTGTGATACTTTTGACTCTGTCCTACGTATTTTTTATGCTCTGTACAGTTGTTTTCTTTCCTTTTTATATTTTTTTCTGCCCAAACCTCAGTTTCAGATCCATATTTCTGAAAGTTTGGATATTTTCTATTGGGTCTGTCTGAGTTTCTCTAACTGGGTCTTCAGTTCTTGCTGCTTTACTTTAAAAACATCAAGTAAGTTCTTAATTGCAGAGATTATGTTCTTCAATTATAATGTCCATTTTATTACTATTTTTCTGTAGATTCTAAGACTTGAAATTCTTCATCTTTTCATCCATTTGTTCACCACTTCCTATTTTTAAACATATTACTCATTTTTTCTTACCAAGTTTATTGAAGAATGATTTACATAAAATAAACTATATCCATTTAAAGTGTATAATTGGTGAGTTATGACAGTTGTCTACAACAAACGTGAGACAGCATTTTCATCACCCCCAAGAGATTCCTTGTGTTCCTTTACAGTCCATCCCTCGCTCTGCCTCTAGGTCCCAGGAAAACACTTTTTGTCATTTTAGAATAGTTTATATTTTGCATTATGTAATCATACTTTTTGTCATTTTAGAGTAGTTTATATTTTGCATTAAGAGTACTGTGTACTATTAAAAGGATTATTCACCATGACCAAGTGGGATTTATTCCTGGGCTGCAAGGCTGGTTCAACATCCACAAATCAATCAACGTGATACAATACATTAACAAAAGAAAGAGCAAGAATCATAGGATCCTCTCAATAGATGCAGAAAAAGCATTTGACAAAGTACAACATCCTTTCTTGATCAAAACTCTTCAGAGTATAGGGATAGAGGGTACATACCTCCATATCATAA
This sequence comes from Eumetopias jubatus, assembly GCF_037043125.1. Lineage (NCBI taxonomy): Eukaryota > Metazoa > Chordata > Mammalia > Carnivora > Otariidae > Eumetopias > Eumetopias jubatus. The sequence goes on along the minus strand of NW_028274861.1, from coordinate 1,081,297 downwards.
AAGCCATCTATGAAAAACCTACAGCGAATATCATTCTCAATGGGGAAAGGCTGAGAGCTTTCCCCCTAAGGTCAGGAACACGGCAGAGATGTCCACTCTCACCACTGCTATTCAACATAGTATTAGAAGTCCTAGCCACAGCAATCAGACAACAAAAAGAAATCAAAGGCATCCAAATCGGCAAAGAGGAAGTCAAACTCTCACTCTTTGCAGATGATATGATAGTGTATGTGGAAAACCCAAAAGACTCCACCCCAAAACTGCTAGAACTCATACAGGAATTCAGTAAAGTAGCAGGCTATAAAATCAATGCACAGAAATCAGTGGCATTCCTATACACCAACAACAAGACAGAAGAGAGACAAATCAAGGAGTCTATCCCATTTACAATTGCACCCAAAACCATTAGATACCTAGGAATAAATCTAACCAAAGAGGCAAAGGATCTGTACTCAGAAAACTATAAAATACTCATGAAAGAAATTGAAGAAGACACAAAGAAATGGAAAAACGTTCCGTGCTCATGGATTGGGAGAATCAACATTGTGAAGATGTCAATGCTACCTAGAGCAATCTACACATTCAGTGCAATCCCCATCCAAATACCATCCACTTTTTTCAAAGAAATGGAACAAATAATCCTAAAATTTGTATGGAACCAGAAGAGACCCAGAATAGCCAGAGGAATACTGAAAAAGAAAAGCAAAGCTGGCGGCATCACAATTCCGGACTTCCAGCTCTATTACAAAGCTGTCATCATCAAGACAGTATGGTACTGGCACAAAAACAGACACATAGATCAATGGAACAGAATCGAGAGCCCAGAAATGGACCCTCAACTCTATGGTCAACTTATTTTTGACAAAGCAGGAAAGAATGTCCAATGGCAATAAGACAGTCTCTTCAACAAATGGTGTTTGGAAAATTGGACAGCCACATGCAGAAGAATGAAACTGGACCATTTCCTTACACCACACACAAAAATAGACTCCAAATGGTTGAAAGACCTAAACGTGAGACAGGAGTCCATCCAAATCCTAAAGGAGAACACAGGTAGCAACCTTTTCGACCTTAGCCGCAGCAACTTCTTCCTAGAAACATCGCCAAAGGCACGGGCAGCCAGGGCAAAAATGAACTATTGGGATTTAATCAAGATAAAAAGCTTTTGCACAGCAAAAGAAACAGTCCACAAAACCAAAAGACAGCCGACAGAATGGGAGAAAATATTTGCAAATGACATATCAGATAAAGGGCTAGTATCGAAAATCTATAAAGAACTTATCAAACTCAACACCCAAAGAACAAATAATCCAATCAAGAAATGGGCAGAAGACATGAACAGACATTTCTCCAAAGAAGACATCCAAATGGCCAACAGGCACATGAAAAAGTGCTCAACATCGCTCGGCATCAGGGAAATCCAAATCAAAACCTAAATGAGATACCACCTCACACCCGTCCGAATGGCTAAAATTAACAAGTCAGGGAACGACAGATGTTGGCGGGGATGTGGAGAAAGGGGAACCCTCCTACACTGTTGGTGGGAATGCAGGCTGGTGCAACCCCTCTGGAAAACAGTATGGAGGTTCCTCAAACAGTTGAAATTAGAGCTACCGTTCGATCCAGCAATTGCACTACTGGATATTTACCCCAAAGATACAAATGTAGGGACCCGAAGGGGTACATGTACCCCAATGTTTATAGCAGCAATGTCCACAATAGCCATACTGTGGAAAGAGCCAAGATGTCCATCGACAGATGAATGGGTAAAGAAGATGTGGTATATATACACAATGGAATATTATGCAGCCATCAAAAGGAATGAGATCTTGCCATTTGCAACGACGTGGAAGGAACTGGAGGGTGTTATGCTGAGTGAAATAAGTCAATCAGAGAAAGACATGTATCACATGACCTCACTGATATGAGGAATTCTTAATCTCAGGAAACAAACTGAGTGTTACTGGAGTGGTTGGGGGTGGGAGGGATGGGGTGGCTGGGTGATAGACATTGGGGAGGGTATGTGCTACGGTGAGCGCTGTGAATTGTGCAAGACTGTTGAATCACAGATCTGTACTTCTGAAACAAATAATGCAACATATTTTAAGAAAAAAGAAAAAGAAGAAGATAACAGGAGAGGAAGAAAAGGGGAGTATGTCAGAGGGGGAGATGAACCATGAGAGATGATGGACTCTGAAAAACAAACTGAGGGTTCTAGAGGGGACGGGGGTAGGGGGATGGGTTAGCCTGGTGATGGGTATTGAGGAGGGCACGTTCTGCATGGAGCACTGGGTGTTATGAACAAACAATGAATCATGGAACACTGCACCAAAAACTAATGATGTAATATATGGTGATTAACATAACAATAAAAAAATTAAAAAAAAAAGAGTACTGTGTACTTTTTTTCTCTCTGGCTTCTTTTACTCAGTGTGACAGTTTGAGACTCATCCATGTTGTAGTATTAGCACAGTGTTGAATAGCCATGGTAAGAGTGGACAGCCTTGCCTATCTGCTAGTTTTAGGAGGAAAGTAGTCCATATTTCACCTTTAAGTATGAAGCTGGCTGTTGGTGTTTTACAAGTGCCCTTTATCAGGCTGAGAAAATTTGTCTGTTCCTGTTTGAGAATTCTTATCATCAGTGGTTGCTGAATTTTGTTAAATGTCTTTCTGCATCTATTGAGATAATCATTTGGTTTTTATTCTTTATTCTGTTATGTTGGAGGAGGTAATCAAGAGGACATGACCATGACCATGTGTTGACCCTTGAGCTTGACCTGGGCAATCAATTGGAGGCTCCTCACTCCCAACCCTGTCCTTGGAATGTGTGCTCTGCCTCTTTGTTCCCACTGTGGGAGCTGTCCCAAGGACATAGCCTTGTTGAGTCCATCTGGATCGAGTATGTGACTGAATCCAGTTAAGGCATCTATATAGACTTTTAACTGGCAGGTGGGCGTGGAGACCTACCTGTCTTATGGCTGCCCAAGACAGGCCTCGTAAGTAAGCTGCCTTGCTTGTTATACCTGCCGCCTACCAATTTGGAGTGGTCTGCCTCATCCTTTGCCTCTTTCTCTTCTGAGTATCCATATACAGGGGCCAGTGAGAACTACTGTGTTTATGTGGTAAATTTCATTGATCTTGAATGTTAAACCAACCTTGTGTTCTTGGAATAAACCTCATTTAATTGTGATGTTTTATCCTTTTGAAATATTTCTGGATTTGATTTGAGAATGTTTTAAGGATTCTAATGTCTAGTTACATGAGGGATATTGGCCTGTAAGTTTGTTTTCTTGTAATGTCTTCATCTGGTTTTGGTACCAAGATAATAGTATCTCATAAAATGAGTTCAGTGTTCTCTCTTCTATTTTCTGGAAGAGTTTGTGTGGAATCAGTGTTATTTTTTTCTTAAAGGTTTGGTAGAATTCACCTGTGTGCCCTCTGAGCTTAGTGTTTTTAACTAGGAATTGTATTTATATAATAGATCTGAGCCTATGTAGGCTATCTGTTGCTTCTTGAATGAACTTTCATCATTGTCTTTCAGGGAATTTTACCAATTTTTCCAAGTTGTTTAATTTGTTGGCAAAAGTTGTTCAGGATTTTCTTTTATTGTCTATAGGACCTGTAGAGATACTTCTTCCATTTTTGATATTGATGGTTTATGTTCTCTTTATTTTTTTATCGTGATCATTCTAGCCATGAGTTTATTATACATTTATACATTTTATTGATCTTTTCAAAGAACCAACTTTCAGCCTGGTTTATTTTCTCCAAGTCTGTTTTAAATTTTGTTGATTTCTGCTCTTTATTATTTCTTTTTCTTCAACTTACTTTGGGTTTACTTTGCTCTTTTTGTTTTAAGCTCCTTTGAGGAAGAATCGAAGGCCATTGTTTAGAAACCTGTAGTCTGTCCCTGATCTCGAGAGCAGCCTTCCTGGATTCTTGATTTAGATACAAATCCCTATCTCATCAGTCCTGAAGTTTCAACCAACTAAAGATTTTGAGCTCTGCCACACACTGAATGGTGTAAAATCTGGCAAGACTTGAGGGGTAGATGGACTGGGGACTGTTGAAGGCCCTTTTCCTTTCATGTGACTCTGTCCTCTAACACCTGGAGACATGGGAAGAGATGTCAGTCCGTCTTGCTGCCCAGTCCCCTCACCTTTTGCACAGTCTCAGAGCTCAGCAGTTGTTTGATGAGGGGGAACAGGCCTTGTCTTTTGGTATCCTTAGTTTCCAGTCTGTTGAAGCCCCTGTGACTGCAAAGAAGTTCTGCTGGTTTTTCTTTCCTCCCATAGAATCCTTTAGCTTAGACCAAGCCTGAGTCTTAGCCAATGTTCAGAATTAGTTGCTTATTTTTAGCTTATCTAGAAGGACTCTTCCTTGTGTAGAATTTTAATTCATATAGTCTTCATTGTTTTGATGGTTTTGGAAATAATAGTTTATGCAGTTTATCATTTAAAAAATAATCTGCTTTTTCCATCGGTAGTGTTGCCCTGCTCTAACCTACAACATTCTACTTGAAGGCAGAATTCCCCTCCCCCCTTTGATACAATCCAATGCATCTATTTTAAGCGTACAGATTAATGAATTTTGATGTATGTGTACTGCAGTGTAACTACCACCACAGTCAGGGTATAGAACATCATCCCCAAAAGTCCATGGAATTGTACAGTGTATACTGGCTTCTTTTTTGTGTTTAGCTTCTTTTTTTCAACATCTCTGCTTTTGAGCTTAATCCGTGTGGTGTGGATGTGTTTTGTTCCTTTTTATGGTTAACTGGTATTCTGTTGTATGGTATGTTGGTTTATTTGCCTATTGATAGACATTTGGTTTATTTCTAGCTTTGACTATTATCAATAAAGCTGCTATGAACACTGTGTACATGTCTCTTGTGTAGGAATATGGATTCATTTCTCTTGGGTAAATAGCTAGGCTAGGTAGTATGGTCAGTACTATAGTAAGTGGTTTTATAAGGATCTGCCAAACTTTTCAAAAGTTCTTGAATGATTTTTACACTCCCTCTAGCCATATATGACAGTTCCAGTTTATTGCCATTTGTATCTACAGTTGTTATTTTCATTTTATTTTAGCCATTCTGTTAGATGTATATTGTATTTCATTGTGATTTTAGTTTTTATTTTCCTGAGGACTAATGACGGCAAGCCTCTTTTTCATATGCTCCTTTAGCTGGTTGATATGTCTTCTGTGATGTGTCTGTTGAAATATTTTGCTATTTTTTTTAATTGGACTGTTGTTTCCTTATTACTGAGTACAAAAGTTGTTTGTATATTCTGAATATGTCTTTTTTCAGACATGTGTTAAATATTTTTTTTTGTTCTATTACTTGCCTTTTCATTTTGTAACAAGTGTCTTTCAAATAGGAGAATTTTAAAGTTTTGATGGAATATAAATGACCATTTTCCTCCTTTGATTGGTATGTTGCTGCTTGTTTTATGTAGCAAAGAAATCCTAGTCTACCCCAAGGTCAAAAAGATTTTCACCTTTGTTTTAGTCTAGAAGTGTTATGGATTTGGCTTTTATATTTCAGTTAACTGTTTGTATGGTGTTGTTACGAATCCAGGTTTATTTTCTTTTTCTTCATGTGAGTACCTGGTTCTTCTGACGTAGTTTGCTGGAAATTCTTTCCTTTCCCTGTTGAGATGCCTTGGCAACTTTATCAAAATCACTAGATCATACATGCTTGGGTCTGTTTTTAGACCCTATTCTGTTCTATCTATAAGCCTATTATGTTAATAATATCACACTGTACTGATCACTGGATATTTGAAATCAGGTAAATTAAGTTCTCCAACTTTGTTCTTTTTCCAAATAGTTGTGACTATCCTAGGTTTTTGCATTAATTTTTTTTTTTTTTTTTTTTTTAGAATCAGGCTCTCAACTTCTAAAAATTTTGCTAGGATTTTGATTGAGATTGCTTGGCACCTATATATATCAATTCAAGGAGAATTGACACCGAAACAATAGTGAATGTGCAAACCAATTCCAATTATAATCTCTCTTTTTATTTTTAATTTTTAAAAAGATTTATTTATTTATTTTAGAGAGAGAAAGGGGGAGAGAGGGTGGAGGGAGGGGCAGAGGGAGAGGGAGAGAGAAACTCAAGCAGACTCTGTGCTGAGCATGGAGCCGGAGGCAAGGCTGATCTCATGACCCGGAGACCATGACCTCAGCCGAAACCAAGAGTTGGAGGCTTAACTGACTGTGCCACCCAGGTGCCGCATAATCTCTCCTTTTATTAATAAGTTTTAAATGTCTTTTGGCAATATCTTGAAGTTTTCTTCCAGTATACAAATCTTGCACATATTTTCTTAAATTTATCTCCTCAAATATTTCATGGTTTTGGATGCTATTATACATGGTAGTTTTAGGAGATTTTCATTTCTTTTTTTGTTTTAAAGATTGTTTTATACTTTATTAGAGAGAGAGAGAGAGAGAGAGAGAGGGCACATGAGCAGAGGGAGGGGCAGTGGGAGAGGGAGAAAGAGAATCTCAGGCAGACTCCCCACGGAGTGTGGAGCCAGTGCCGGGCTGGATCTCATGACCCTGAGGTCATGACCTGAGCTGAAATCAAGAGTCAGTCATGTAGCCAGCTGAACTACCCCGGCGGCCCAAGAGATTTTCATTTCTCATTGTTAGCTAATGTATAGTTTTCTTTGGTTTTTGTTCTCGTTTTTTGCTTGTATATTGAACTTTATCCTCCACTTAGGTAAAGTAACGTATCAGTTTTAATAACCTTTTCCCCTATGATCTTGTCATCTGCAAATAAAGATAGTTTTACTTACGGATTTCTACTATGTATACCTTTTATTTATTTTTTCCCACCTTATTGTCTAGGACCTTCAGTCTAAAATTGAATAGCAGTGGCAAGAGTAGATCTTCTTGCCTTGTTCTTTAACTTAGGGGTAAAGTAGTCATTCACCATTAATTATAATGTTAACTGTAGGTTTTTCATAGATCACTTTATCAGCTTGAGGATCCCTTCTCTTTCTTCTTTCCTAAATTTTTAATATTTTTATCATGAATGTTTCTTGAATTTTGTCAAATGCTCTTTCTATATTTATTGAAATAGTCATAGGTTATTTTTCCTTTGTTCTGTTAATATTTTAAATTGCATTTGGTGAATTTTGGATGTTAAACTTTCATTCCTAGGTTGAACCCCACTTGGTCCTGATGGTTTTTTTAGAATGTATGTATGTATGTATCCATCTGTCTTCCTGAGTTTGATTTGCTAATACTTTTAAAAGGACTTTTACATCTGTGATCAAGAAGGAAATTGTTCAGTTTTCTTTACTTGTGTTATCTCTGCCTGGTTTTCTGATGGGATAGAGTTGATCTCATTAAATGTATTGGATGGTGTTTGTTCCTCTATTTTCTGAAAGAGTTTATATTGGGTTGTGTTATTTGTTTCTTAAATTTTTGATAGAATTTATATAGGCTTCAAGTTTTCTTAGTGAGAAGATTTTTAATTAAGAATAACTAGAATTTGAATGAAAACTTGAAATATTAAAAAAATGAATTTAGCTTTTTAAACCTTTTCAGATTTTTGTGTCCTGAGTCAGTTTTAGCATTTCATGTTTTGTAAGGTATTGATTTTTTCTAAGTTATTAAGTTTAGTGACAAAATTTCTTTTTAATATTGCATTATTATTTTTTTCATTATTGTAAGATCTGTAATGATGTCTCCTCTTTCACTACTGAAATTTGTAATGTGTTTTTTTCTCTTTTCTCGATCAGTCTAGGTAGCAGTTAATCAATTATATTGACTTTTTCAAATATGTAGATTTTGCTTTTATTGATTTTCTCTATTTCTTGTCTGTTTTTCCTTTTATTGACTTTTATTCTTAACTTACATTTTTCTTCCTTTACTTACTTTGGATATACTTTGGTGTTATTTTTCTAGCTTATTAAGGTAGAAGCTAAGATAATTGATTTTGGATTTTTTTCCCATCTGATATTGGCATTTAGACCTATAAATTTCCCTCTAAGCACTGCTTTAGCTGTATCTTGCATATTTTTAAACTTTTATTTTGAAATAATTATAGACTCATAAGAAGTTGCAAAAATAATATCCTTCGTGTACTTTCCCCCAATGGCAACATCTTATATAACTGAGGTACAATATCAGATTCAGGGAATTGACACTTACATATTGATATATTGATATATTGACATTGATGCACTGTTAACTAGACCACAGGCATTATTCAGCTTTCATCGTATTTTTAACATGCATATTTCTGTGTATGTGTGTGTACACTTTTATGAAGTTTTATTCCCTGTATAGATTTGGGTAGTCACTACCACAGTCAAGACACAAAATTGTTTCCTCACTACAAAGAACTCCCTGTACTTCATCTTTGTATTCACGCTCTTTCTCCATCCCACCCCTGTCCCTAACCTTTGGAAACTACTAATCTGTTCTTCATCTGTATCGTTTTGTCATTTTGAGAATGTTATGTAAATGGAATCACATAATATGCAGTCTTTGGAGATTAACCCCCTCCCCCCTCCAAATATAATGTTCTTGAAGTACTTCCAGATTGTTGCAGGCATCAGAAGTTTATTCCCTTGTATTGCTAAGTAGTATTACATTGTATGGATATACCAGAGTTTGTTCAACCACTTACTCATTGAAGGGCATTTGGATTGTTTCCAGTATTGCTATTAAGAATAAAGTTGCTATGAACACTCATGTACAGGTTTGTGTGTGTGTGTGTGTGTGTGTGTGTGTGTGTGTGTGTGTGTGTGTATGAACATAAAATTTCATTTTCTGGGACAGATGCCTCTGAGTACAACTTCTGGATCATGTGATGGTTGCATGTGATGGTTGCAAGTATAATTAGAAGTGCCAAACAGTTTTCCAGATTGGCTGTATCATTTTACATCACAGCTGGAAATTTATGACTATCCCACGTTTTTACTGTCTTGTATCTTCATTTTCAGTCAGTTTAAAGTATTTTCTAAAATTCCTTTTAATATCTTCTTTGTTTCCTGGGTCTTTTAGAAATGTGGCATTTTATTTACAAATATTTAGGGTTTTTCTAGATACTCCTCTTGCTGATTTCTAATCTAATTTTTTTTGTAGTCAAATACTTTGTATTACTTAAAATTTTTTCTTGTTCACTTGAAATTAGTTTGTATTCTTCAGTTATTGGCTGTGGTGTTCTAAAAGTTTCAGTTAGGACAATTGATTGGTGGTATTAAGTCTTCTATTCTTATTGATTTCATATCTACTTGGTTTATATCGTACAGAGAGATGTGTTGTCTTATTGCTACTTTTAATTCTGTTAATTATTGTGTGCATCCATATGCAGGATTGGTGTGTCTTAATAGATTGACATTTTTATCATTATAAGATGTCGTTCTTCATCTCTGGTTAGTGTTTGTGTAGCATATCTTTTTCTGTTCTTTTTCTTTTACCATGTTATATCTTTATCTTTCTTTAAGATTTTAAAATTTTGTTTATTTGAGAGAGAGAGAGCAGAGGGAGAGGGATAAGCAGATTCTACGCTGTGTGCAGAGCCCAATGTGGAGCTCAGTCCCATAACCCTGAGATCATGACCTGAGCCGAAATCAAAAGTTGGATGTTCAACCAACTGAGCCACCCAGGCACCCCAATTTATGTCTTTATCTTTAAAGTGGGTATTATTGTAGATGACATATTGTTAAGGTGTGTTTGTTTTTTTTTTACCCTGTCTTTGCCTTTTAACTGGAATGTTTTGACCATTTATTTATTGTAATTATTGATATGGTTGGGTTTAAATCTGTCTTGCTATTAAAAAATTGTTTTTTGTTTCTCTTTCTTTTTTATTAGTTCTGTATTTTTTCATATTCCTTCTTATCTCCATCACTGACAATTCCTATCTGTTTTAATTTTTGTTGTTTTGTTATTTTTTTGATGGTTAATTACCTGGTACCATTTTAATTCCTTCTGAAGAAATTCCTCTAACATCTCTTGTTGCTTACGTTTGCTGGTGTCAAATTCCTTTAGCTTTTGTTTATCAGGAAATGACTTTATTTCTCCTTAATTTGGAAGAATATTTTTTTGGAAGTAAAATTTTAGATTAACAGTCTTTTTTTTCCAGCACTTAAAGGATTTTGTGTTTGGCTGTATAATTTCTGATAAGACATCTGTGCTAATTCTTATATTTCCTCCTCTTTACTTAAAGTTCTCCTACTCTTTGATGTCTCAGTATGGTTTTCATTGTGGTTTTCTTTCTTAAATTTCGTTAAGCTTTTTCAGTCTGCAGGTTTATTGGTTTTTATCAAACTTGGAATATTATCTGGTATTTTATGACATTTCAAATATTTTTTCTGTGTACCTTCCTCTTCAGTTCTGGAACTTCTGGTTATATTACACCACTTGATCCTGTCCCACAGGTAACTGGAGCTCTTTTTTCTAGTCTTTTTTCTCTCTCTGTCACTTTGGGTGTTTTTTATTTCTGTGTTGTCTAGTACCTTTTCTTCTGCATATTTAGTCAGCTGTTGATCTCATTTATTGAAATTTTCATTTCTGACATACATGTATTTATTTCACCTCTGTAAGTTCCATCTGGTTCTTTTTTAAATCTTCTGTTTATCTCCTACTATGTTCGTGTTGCCTTTTCAATACTTGTACATAGGTATAATAGTTGTCTTAAATCTTCGTTTAGACAGTTCATTATCTCTGCCTTTCACAGTCTGTTCCTCTTGACTGTTTTTCTCTTGTTTTTGGTTGCCATTTTTGCTTATATGCTTTTTTGTTTCCTTGTAGGTTTAGTAACTTTAATTGGATGGTAGACATCATAAATATTACAGTAAGTATCTGGATTTTGACATCTTTTACAAGAGTGTTGGACTTTGTTCTTTCAGGCAGATAGGTTACTTGTAGATCAGCTTGGGATTTTTTAAGGTTTAATTTTAAGTTTTTTGGGTTGACTGTAGAGTATCTTTTACTTTAGGGCTAATTTAACCCCATTATTTAGGTGCAGCCCTTCTGCTGTCTCTATTTATTGCCATGGTAGTTCACCTAGGGCTCTCAACTCAGGCTGGTCAAAACTATGTCTCCCAAAGTTTTGTTGAGCCATGAAAATTATTTAGCTCATAATTCTTTGGTCAATTTTCCCTCGTTTCATTGACTTTCATGTGTTGCTTAGAATTTGGCAACAGATGAAGGAGACCCCCAAGCAGATTTTTGGAGCTCTTTTTATGAGTGGCTCTTCTCTTCAGAGCCTTTCTGCATAACTGGGGCTCTTTTTTCCTAGTCTTTTTTCTCTCTGTATGTCACTTGGGGTATTAATTTCCAACTGCTTCAGCCTCTCTGAGCTCTGATATGTTTCAGCAACTCAGTATGCTGTGATGTTCTGCTTGGGTTCCCTCCCTTGCCATGCAGTGTGGAAAGGGCTTTAACTAAGAAATTCAAGACAATTATAAGGCTTTTGACAGTTTTTTGCAGACTGTTGTCTGACGTCAGTTGTTTCATATGTATTTTTTTTCCAGTTTTCTGGTTGTTCACAGTCAGGGGGTAAGTCCTACCTTGGTTACTTCATTATGGGCAGAAGCAAAGGTCTCTTTCCTTTAAAATTTTTAAAATCATAAAATACACATAACAGAATTTACTCTCTTAACTATTTTCAAGTGTACAGTTGAGTGACATTAAGTGTATTTACAGAGTTGTGCAACCATGACCACCATCCATCTCTAGAATTGTTTTCATCTTGCAAAACTGAAACTCTGTACCCATTCAATAATAACTGCCCGTTTCCCCCTCACTCCCAGCACATGGAAATGACCATCCTACTCTCTGTCTCTATGAATGTGACTACTCTAGGTACTTCATATAAATGGAATCAGATAGGATTTTTCCTTTTGTGACTGGCTTATGTCACTTCCTTTTATTTTTAAGGCAAGTATATCATTTGGTCTTTAATTGTAATGTTAAGATGATGGTTTGCAATACTCAGAACGTTTAAGCCAACAACTGATAATGGCAGAGTGGGAGGAAGATATGTTGGTGTGTTTTTTAAAATTTGTTTATTTTTTTGGTTGGGGATAGACTTTTGTTTTTATTTCATAGCTTGGCATGTGCTTAATCTCATGTAAGATTCTTTATAAATGTTAGGATGAAGAATTAAACTATAGGACTGCCCACTCATATTCTTTTGGCTTAAAGGACATTGTATGTTCACTGAACTCGGTGATTCTGTTTCTCTTATAAGTTGAATTTAAATCTTTCCCTGCAAGTGACACCAGTAGAACTGCCTAAGTTTCATTAATCCTTATCTCTTAATTACACATACTTCTGCAGGAACTTATTTTCAAAAAACTTTAATGAAAGAGCTTTGTTGATTTCTCATGATAGCCCTCTTTAAGAATGACTATCATCTTGAGAATTCTGTCCCGATTTCCCATCCAGTATAGAATTTGCCATCCCACTGTGGTATTCTATATATTTGTCTATGATCTCCTGTTAAAATCCAATGTACTTATTATGTTTATGTCTCTCCCTACAAGTCCTGTTCCCTAGATCTCCTTATTTTGCTGTATCAAATCCAAAGTAGAGATTAATTTAGGGAAGAAAGGGCATCATTATCCTCAATTATAAGTTTAAGTCAGTGACTCACCTAAGTCTCAGGTCTACATTTATTGTCTCTACTTCCTTCCTGTTCTTTCTTGAACCCACTGCGTCTGGATTTTTCCCTGTTACTTCACAAAAACAGCTTTATCAGAATCACCAAAGACGTCTTTGACTTTGCCAAATCCAGTGGTCAAGTCTCAATCTTCATCTTACCTGACTTTTCAGCAGCATCTGAATCCAGGTTTTTGCCCCTTCCTCCTTAAAAAACACTTTTCTTTATTTGGCTTCTGGGACACACTTCTATCCCAACCGTTCTCCTTGCTCTCTGACTGCTTCTTCTCAATATGTTTTTGCTGGCTCCTTCCCATATCCCAGTCCTCACTGGAGAGCCCAGAGCTTGCTCTTCTCTTTCCGCCTCATTCCCTTAGTGATCCCACCCAGTTTCATGGCTTTAAATACCACCTCTAGATTTTAAGTATATCATTCCAGCCTGAACCCCATCCCCTAAACTCCAGGCTCATATTCATCTACCTACCTAACACTGCCATTCGGCTGTATCATGGCATTTCTTACTTCACATTTGAAAAACGTCGTCATTCTCCCTACCTTACTCCTTCCTCAGTTTTCTCTATATCTGTTGGTGGCAACTCCATTCTTCCACTTGTCAGGCTAAAACCCTGGGAATCGTCTTTGACTCCTTGTTTTCTCTCATGCCCCATGTCTAATATATCTGCAAATTTAGTCTGCACTTTCTTCACAATATATTCAGGATTTAACTACTTCTTACCACCTCTACTGCTATCAGGCTGGGCCCAAGGCACCTTTATCTTTCCCCTGGATAATTTCATTAGCCTCTTAACAGGTCTCCTTTTTCTTCAGTTTTTGCCTAGTTACAGGTGATTATCCCCACAGTGGCCAGAATGCTCTTTCTAGAAATGTAGTTTACTTCCCTTTCTGGGAAAATGGAGTTGATGTGCTTTTCTTTATTTCTCCCACTAAGTAAAAGTAAAGATCTTAGACATTATATATAAAAGAAATGCAGACTCTGATGAGGAGAAGAAAGACCAGCTAGGGGCTTCAGGACATAAGGAATGACATGATAGTGAATTCTCTGAGTGTTCTTTTTGTTTTAAACATCTTAGCCTCGAATTTGAGAAGATGGTAACCCATAAATAACAACAGGTGCAGAAAACAAAAACAAAAACAAAATGCAACAGAAGCGTGCTTCCTTTAGGCAAAGGACCAGGAAAGAGACAACCTAGCAAAACAGAAAACTTTTAGATAGTAGCTACTCTACTCCAGTTCTTTCTTATTCTTCTGGGACTCTGATAACATGATTATTTTATTTTTCACAAGATAGAAGAGAATACCTACCCGTTCTGTAAAGGTATTATTGCCTGGATATTAAAGCCAGAAAAAAAAACATTAAAAGACCAACATCCTTTATGAATATAGATACAAAAATCTATAGCAAAATATTAGCAAACAATTCAGCAATATATACAAAGAATTGTATAATTTCAGGGATGCAAGTCTGCCTCAATATTTGAAAGTCCGTGTAATACACCATATTAACAGGCTAAAGAAGAAAAAGTAAATGATCATATCACTCAATTTAATGAAGCATTTGACAAAATCCAACATCGTATAAAGAGTCTCAGAAAACAAGGAATAGAAAGGTTACTCAGCTTGATAAATAGCATATACAGAAACCTACAGTTAACATCATATTTAAAATGAAAGACTGAATGATCTCTGCCTAAGATCAGTAACAGGACAAGTATACCTGCTCTTATTCCACATGGTGCTGGGAGTTCTAGACTATGCAGTAAGACAAGACAAGAAAATAAAAGGCTTACAGATCAGAAAGGATGAAATAAAATTGTCCTTGTCTGCAGATGTCATGTAGGAAATCCCAAGGAATTTACAAAACAAAAACAAAATAAACGAGAATTAATAAGTGAGTTTAGCAGTGTTGCGTAATACAAAATAAACGCACAAAAATCAGCCTTATTTTTGTGTGTTATTATTAATGAATATGTGGACACCAAAATTATAGTTCCTGAAAAATAAACATGTAGGTATAAATCTAACAAAACATTTATAGAACTTTTATACTGTAAACTACAAAACCCTGATGAAAGAAAGAAAAGTAGATCTATCTAAATAAATGGAGAGATATACTATGTTCATGGATTGGAAAAAATCAACACAGTAAAGATGATGATTCTTCCCAAATTGTTACACAGGTTTAAGGTAAATTCTATTAAAAATCATAGCAAAATTTTTTATAGCTATACACAAACTGATTATAAAATACATATGGAAAATAAAGGAGCTAGAATAGCTAAAACAATTTGGAAAAGGAAAATTAAAGGGGGAGGGATCAGTCTCCCTAATTTCCAGATTTTATAGCCACCATAATCAAAACTTTGTGGTATTGACAGAAAGATAGACAGCGAGAGCACTGAACAGTACAGGGAACCTAGTGTAGAAAATAGTATAGAGAATCACACCAATATGCCCAAATGATTTTTGAGAAATTATCTTCTCAAATGATTTTGAGAATTGCAAAAGTGATTCAAGGGAGAAAGGATAGCCTTTCCGACAAATAGTGCTGGAGCGATCAAACATTCATAGGCAAAGAATGAAACTTAATCTAAGTCTCACGCCTATATAAAAATTAACTTAAAATGTATCGCAAACTCAAATATAAAAATATAAAACTTAGAAAAAAATAGAACAAATGCTTTCATTTTAGGGCAAAGTTTGGGCAAAGAGTACTTTAAGAGATGAAGTAATAAATTGGATTTCATGAAAAATAAAAACTTTTTCTCTGCAATAGAAAAAGGAGGATGAAAAGACAAGCTACAGTCTGGGAGAAATACCGAGAAAAGACTGATAATGGAATATATAAAGAATTGTCAAAACTCAACAGTAAAAAAACCAAACAATTCAACTAGAAACTGCACAAAAGACATGAAGATGAAATTTCACCAAAGAGGAGATCTAGATAGCAGATAAGCACAGGAAAAGATACCCAATATCATGAGCCATTCAAGAAGTACAAATTAAAACCACAATGAGATATTATGATACACACATCAGAGTGGCTATGATAAAATGAATAGTGATAATAGCAGATCATGGTGAGGATGTGGAGGAACTGGATCTCACGCACGGCTGGTGGGGATGTAAAATGGTACAGGCAGTCTGGGAAACAGTTTGGCAGTTTCTTATAAAATTAAACTTGTAACTACCACACAGTCTAGCAATAAAAGCTCCTGGGCATTTATCCCAGAGAAATGAAAACTATGTTCACACAAAAGCTATTCACAAGTGTTCACGGTAGGTTTATTTGAAATAGCCAAAATCTGGAAACAACCCATATGTTCTTCAGCGGGTGAACAGTTAAGCAAACTGTGGCACATCCATTCCATGAAATGCTCCTCAGCAACGAAGAGGACTGAACTGTACACATGGGACAACCTGGATGAATCTCCAGAGAATTAGGGCGACTGAGAAAAGCCAATCCTAAAAGGTTGCATACTGTATTATTCCATTTATATAATATTCTTGAAATAAGAAAATTATAAGAAATGGAGGACAGATTGGTGGTTGCCAGGGCTTCAGCAAGAGATGGGAGTGGGAGGTAGTGACTGTAAACAAGAAACATGAGGGACCTTTGTGGGAGTGGAAGTGTTCTACATCTTGACCGCGTCAGTGTCAGTACCTTGGTTGGGATCATGTTCTATAACTTTGTAAGATGTCGCCCTTGGGGGAACTGGGTTAAGGGTACCTGGATTACCTCTGTATTATTTCTACAACTCCATGTGAGTCTACAATTATCTCAAAATCTCAAAAGTTTAATTAAAAAATATAGGTTAGATCATGCCATCCCTGTGTCCAAAACTCTCCAGAGTCTTCCCTGTGCCCCTCATGGTATAAGGCAAAGTGGCACAGAGCTTCACATGACCTGGTCTCTACAGGTTCTAGGGTTTACTTCCTGCCACTTGCCCCAGCTGACTTTGTTTAACCACATCAGCATCCTTGCTGTTCCCCACACACCAGATGCATAGTCAAAACTGAAACTCATTTTACTCCCCCTTTTACTTTGGTTTCTAGGAAACTTACATTTTGAGACAAACAATTTTTAAATTCAGATTTATGGAGTACCTTTCAAGTGCTAGGATTCTAGGTGCTTGGGCACTGTCAGTGAACAGATCAGTTAGAAACCCTGCCCCGAGGAGCCTTACATCCTGTCAAGGGGAGATAGACACAGCATACAGGGGCTGTAATAAAGGAGCATGTTGTGATAGAGGACAGAGCAGGGTAGGGGAGATTAGGAGTGCTGGCCATGGGAGGGTAGGGCTGCCCTTGTTGAGCCGGGGACATCTGAGGACAGACTTGGGGCAGGCAAGGAACTTAGATGAGTGGATATTTGGGAAAGAATGCCCGAGAGGCAGGGACGTAGTTGCAGATGCCAGGGACAGCCAGAGAGTGTGGGTGGTGGGGCAGAGTGGAGGGTGAGGAGATGGTGGCTGAGAGCTGAGGGCAGTAGGGGCACGGAGGGTAAGCAATTGATGGGCCTTGGAGGTCAGGGGGAGAATTTGGCTTCTACTCTGTGGGAAACAGGGAGCTATTGTAAGGTTTTGGGCAGGATGGGGACATGAATGGATTTAGGTTCTAACAGGATGACTCCGCTGCTCTTTCAGGGCACAAGGACAGAAGAAGGAGCCCATTAGGAGGTCATCCCATTGACACGGGAAAGGGTGATTGTGGTGTGCACCAGAGTGGTGGGGTGTGAAGGGTCGGATGCTGGATATGGTTGATGGTAGAGCTCACAGGGCTTGCTCACAAACATAGACGTGTGACATGAGAAGGATGCCTGGAAAGGTGGCATTTTGTGGTCGGGATGGAGAAACCATAAGGGGCTTCAGGTTGGGAAGGGTGGGAGGCTGAAGGTTCCTGTTTGAACCTGTCATATTGGAGGTAGGAACAGGCCATTTCATGTGGGTTAGAACGGCATTTCGGTGGGTGGACAGGGTTACCGAAGGGGGCACAGAGGGGCAAGGACCTGGGACTGACGCTGGGGCATCTGGCGTCAAGAGGTCAAGGAGAAGACCCACGTCCATCAGAGTGAGAAGAGCAGCTCGTCGGGTGGCAGAGAACCGAAGGGGCCCTGGGCAGATAGGATGACACGGGTCAGATGTGGGGAACACTTGAGAGGACACTGGCGGCAGGACCGGGGCAACATGGAGTGGCTGGTGGCTGGGAGAAGGGCAGGCAAAGCCTGGCCGGAGCAAGCGGAGACAGCGAGGAGGGTGGGCATGTTTTCCCGTGGAAAGAATAAGGGCACATGGCAGTGGTTGGTGTGAGCTAGCTCACGTTTGCTGTGGTCAGCCAGCTTGCTCCCGACTGGCGGCTGCAGGGGCCCTCCTGCCCCCGTCCACCCACACTTCCTCTGACGTAGGCGCCCAGAGCGGCTCCCGGGAGCGCTGTCTACAGTGAAGGCCGTCATCAGATATGGGAAGAAGGTAGACATGGAGACATAAGACACTGTCTGAATGAAGGGCAATCATATTTGAAGTAATTTGAAGATTGACAGGAAATTCATAAAGGGGATATGGAGTTCCATTTACAAGAGCGGGAGATTGCCTTGTCCATAGCTTCCTGACCTCTGGAAGAACAGAAGTTGCTGCTGGCAGAGTTCCCAAACATGAAAATGTAAAATGGAATTGAATAATCTCTCTTAAATCAATTTTGTGAGCCAAACGACCTACAGAGGGAAGTGATACAGTGCAGGTAGACGATGCTGCGCTCCATCTGCTGAATACATTATGACAATTGAGTGTGGAGAGATAACCAGATACTGCTTGCCTTCGGTTCCTGGGAGTCTGGTAACGCCCTTTCCTCAGCCTCCCCAGAAGCTGTCTTGGGGAAGCGGGCCTCTTTTTCTGGCTTTGGTGAGGTGACTGCATCCTCTGTCAGCAGGGCCCCCTGGGGCGGGTTTGGAGGGGTGCTCTGGCCCTGCGGCAAGGCCTCTGTCTGCACTTAGTAGCACTGGTTGTTGCTGTCTCTGAGGCATGGTTCTAGATTTTGCTTCCTGCTGTCCTTTCCATGATCAGCCAGGTGCCATGGTTAACCATGGGGACAAGCAGGGATGCTGCTGGTGGCACTTAATTCAAGGAGTGTCTTCGACTGGAGGCTCACCCGGGCAAGGGCTGTGGGCATTGTGGTGCTTTCCTTTAGTGGCACAGTTAGACCAGGCACAGCGGGAGTCAGACTGGGGGGCAGGTGGGTGAGGGACCAGCCGGGGCCATAGCAGCACACCAGCCAAGGTGCCTGGGACACTCATGTCACCCATTCTGAGCTCCCTCAGCTGGACGGTCCCCCGGTGCACATGGAGAAAAGATTTCTCAGTGCACCTTAGGGAGCTTGGCAGTTAGTGGCTGTTTTTTTATTAGATTCTCAGGATGACTGGGCACATGTTTCCACCTGGTTTCATGCTTTCAAGGCATTTCAGAGCTTTCTTGGCTGTGTGGTTGGCAGAGAAAGTGCCTGACAGTGCAGGCCTGTGCTGGGGATACCTGGGCACCTATGGTTGCCACTAGCCAGGAGTCTGGAGGTGTTTTCTGTAAAGGTCCCCGTAGTAAATATTGTAGGTATGTGGGCTGCATGTAGTCTTTGTTATGTTCTTTTTCTCCCCCCCTTCAACCTTTTAAAATCACAAAAACCATTTTATCTCATACGCGGTACAAAAGCAGGTGGCAGGCTGTAGTTTATTGACCCCTGCATAAGCCAAGCAGGCAGAGATAAAATGCCGGCTTGGCCTTAGCTTCACGAATTTGGTCCACTTAGGAGTGGGAGAGGCGCAGAGAATGTTCTGGTGTTGGGACCGACCGTTGCTTTTGTCTGTGTGCATGTTGTCTGCCTGGCTTAAAGACTCTTCCACTATTCTGGATGCCCGCTCTCCAAGCAATCACCTGCACCATCTTGTTAGCAGCATTGTGTTTTAGAAAATCTGCCTCATTACTGCAAAAACAGTGGTAATGAATTTCAGCAGATCCTTTCTCCTGGAACAGTGCTTCTTCACCCTGACTGCACATGAGAGTCCCCTGGGGGGATGCAGTCAGGCCTCGTCACATCTACGAGATGGTTCCTTCCTTCTGTTGTGCGCTGCCTGTGTGCCCGACGGGGCAGGTTTCCTAGTAGCCAGAGTCCAACACGCTGGCGTGTGAGAAGAGCTCACTGTTGCCACTCGTGTGGGCTTTTCCCTTCTGTCGCCAGTCCCCTCACCCCTCCACCCGGTTCCCCCTTTGTTCCCCCAGCCCCCTGCCCCATGCTGTCAGTGCTCTAGGATGAGGTAGTTTTGCCTTAACCAGCAAGTGCTGGTTCAGTTAGCACAAACCCCAAATGGTATGGGCTGGCCTTTTAGCTGCTTAGATGAAGTCGTAGCCCAGAGGAGGGGGGCAGGGCTGGCCACCCTGAACCCGGGGTGAGCTCACTGGCTTTCAGAAGATGTCAGAAAACACCACCGAATTCCTCTTCTCTTTCTTCTTCAATCTGCTACTGTTCCAGTTCCCAGTGGGACTTACAACTAGGAATTGGGTGTTTGTTTATTAAAAAAAAAAAACCCACAGTATTTATCTCTGCAAACTTTGATCCAACAGAGGAGAAGGTGCTTAGAGGGAGGCTGGTAAAAAGAGGACAGAAAAGCTCATGGTTGTGAGACTTGTCAGCTCACTTACTTTTTTTCTTTTTTTACAACTTTTATTTCTAGGCCCCTGAAGCCAGTCTCTGTTTACTCTTCCTGCCGACTGAATGTGCCTATGTGTTAGTAACAGCAGAGGTGGGAAAGAAAGCATGCTTTCTGTTCTGAAACATTCCCTCATAGAAACCTTGAAATTGAAATCCTTTTTCATCTCTAGGGATCTAGGCCAGTGTTTCTCAAACTTTAATGTGCACGTGAAGCACTGGGATTTTAGAAATGCAGATTGTGGGGCGCCTGGGTGGCTCGGTTTTTAAGTGTCTGCCTTCGGCTCAGGTCATGATCCCGGAGCGTCGGGATCAAGCCCCTCATCAGGGCTCCCTGCTCAGCGGAGAGCCTGCTTCTCCCTCTGCCGCTCCCCCTTGTTCTGCTCTCTCTCTCTCCCTCTCAAATAAATAATAAAATCTTTTTTAAAAATGCAGCTTGTGATCCAGTAGGTTTGAGGCCTGTGAATCTGCATTCCCAGTGAGCTCTTCTGGCCCCACTTTGAGTGGCTCTGGGCCGTTGCACATGATCCTCCTCTGAGGCATAATTAGATCAATTCCGGAGGGCACTTGGCAGTTACAGTTGTATTCTTAGGAGCAGGGAATCCAAATGATGGAGGTGGTAGTCCTGCTTCACCCTGTGCTGCCTGCCTGTTAGGCTCCTAGAGGGGGATCAGAGAGTGGGGCTGTCGCTGGTGTGTGCAGACAGGTGGTCAGAGGGGTGACACCCTGAACCGTCCGCTAGGCTGCAGTGTGCACAGGAACACGCGCTGCCTGTGACTGCTCACGCAGCCCCGGGAAGCTGGCTGCCCCTCGGTGAGGAAGACGGAGAGAGACAAGTCGGGAGGCTTGTCCCTGGTGAATGTGTCAGGATTCAGCCCTGGCTTCTCTGACTGCTGAGGCTGGCCCTGCTTCACCAGTGAGTGACAGTCATGGTGGTTGTGTGTGAAGGATCATACTTAGGGTCCCAGCTCCATTACCGTGAGGGGAGGGATGGGGCTCGCCACCAGAAGCTGTTCCCGCAGAGGCTGGGGCCACCTTGTAGGAGGAGGTGGCAGTAGGAGGATGCCCGAGGCAGGTAGGTTAGGTGACTTCTAAAAATCCCCTCCAGTTCTCCTGGGAGACTTTTGGAACCCTGCATACCAAACCCCATGTTGATCGAGAAGCCAGGGAGGGGACTATCACTGTTTTCCTGCTCCAGGTTTGAGAACTGTAGAACTTTTAGAAACTGAATCGGGATTTTCCTAATATTTGGTAAATAAAGGGAAAAGGATCACTTGCAAAACGTAGTTTTATCTGAGTAATCTTAATGAAAATAGAAAAAATCAGTCTCATTTGAGTGGAAAAAGAAAAGCCAGCAACTCTAGCTTATGTGTGTGTGTGGGGGGTGGGTATTTAATATAGTAAAGGGTTAATCCTTTCAAAGGTTCAGAAATACTTTTAGGGAATTAATGTCTGGGATCTAATGGCATATTGATGATTGTGAGGCATGTGGTTCTGTAAAAGCTTTTAGACTCTGGCTCTGTTTCAAGGGCACAGATTCAGAATGATTCCTGATCTTTCTCCATGTAGGAAGAGTCCTCTGTTCCCCAGGAGCATTTGCACTGCTCACAAAAATGTCTGCTTGACCAGTGAGCTCTGCTCGCAGCTCGGCGACGCCCTTGCTGGCAGGCCACTGCGTTGTATGCCTGGCTGTGCTCAGAGAGGCCAAGGGGCCTGGAGCAGAACGCAGCCTGGAAGGAGAAGCTGGCCCCCACTTTGGTGCCTGGCGGGTGGGACGGCCTCCACTGCTTGCTGGCTGTGAAGCCTCTGGGCCTCAGTGTCCACATCTGCAGAGTGGGAACAATAGTCCCTGTCTTGCTGAGGTGGTGTGAGGAGAGCGGCAGTGTATACACAACGTCTAGCTGTTGGCGCTGCTCAGTAAAGGGGGCTGCTACTGAGGCCATGACCAGCAAGGCAGAAGAGAGTTTCGGCGTGTCCAGAACTGAAAGCCTGCCTTCTGGAATATTCAGTGTCCTATGCTGAATATTCAGTGTCAGATTTAGAACTACTGTTGAGGCAAAGCTAGCACTGTTCTGCGTCCGTTACAACTAAGCCGATCAGAGAGAAATCCCTTGCTTAGATACACTGCAAGGTACATGGTGGCCCAGATGATAAAATCTTGAGCCTTTCCTATAAACTTGGACCTTCTAGCAGAAACACCTTCTCTGTGACTCTGCCATATCAGTGTTGGAAGCGACCAGACAATATTTCGGAATCCGACAATGCTGCGAGAAAGTTGCTGTTTTCCCGCCACAAGCGGACTAACGAAGTCTTGGTGACCTTGGTCTTTTTTCTTTACTTACTGGTTTTCTTAAAAAATAAGCCTCTTATTTTAGAACAGTTTTAGATCTGCAGAATTATTATAAAGATAATACAGAGAATCTCTGTGTACCCCACAGCCAGTTTAATATTGTACAGTGTGTTTGTCATAATTAATGGACCAATATTGACATATTACTATTAACAAAGGTTCATACTTCAGATTTCTTGAGTTTTTTCTCTAATGTCATTGTTCTGTCCTACAACCCCACCCTAGAACCCCACCCTAGAACCCCACCCTAGAACCCCACCCCACACATAACATTCAGTTATCGTATCTCTTTAGGCTCTTCTTGGCTAGGACGTCTCTTCAACTTCCCTTGTTTTTGATGACCTTGATAGTTTTGAGGGCTACTTGAGGGATTCTGTAGAATGTTCCAATGTTCCTCTATTGAAATTTATCTGATACTTTCCTCAGGATTAGCCTGGGGGTGTAGGTGTTTGGAAGGAAGACCACAGAGGTGAAGGCATTTTCATCACATATTAAGAGTATGTATATCTATGTATATATATATGTACACGTACATGTATGTATGATAGCATATAGCTGTCACCTGGCTGGTCGCTGTTGACACGACGGTGGCCATCTGGCTGTGGTGTGTGTGTCAGCTGTCTCCAGTTCACACCTGCTCTTTCCCCCTGCCCACACTGTCTTCTCCGGGAGAGTTGCTTGCTATGCATGGGGCGTGCTTGAGCCGTGAGGGCCTATGCTCCCCTCCCTGACCATGGAGTAGCTTCAGAAATGATTTAGAACTATCTGCTTAGGAGATTCATCTGCTCTCTCCCATTTGTTTATTTTTTCAGTCATTTGTTCATATCAGTATGGATCATGGATATTCATTCTAGACTTTGGTTTATGGTCCTATGCTGCTTTATTTGCTCTGTTGCTCAGATTGGTCCAGCTCAGGCTGATGTCCCGTCCTTTCCATTGGCTCTTGCGTCCCTCCAGTAGGCCCCCTCATTGTGTTGTTCACGTTTGTTTTGCTTTGCTTTGTTTTGTTTTGTAAGCACCTCTTTTCTTTCTGGTGCTATGAGACACTCCAGGCTCATTGTGTGTATATCCTGCCCCCGGCCCTAGAATCAGGACCTGGTCCCTTTTATTGAAGAATGGTATAAGAAGTCATTACTGAGGTGCTCTTGGCTGACAGAGCAGAGGAGATACGTGTGTATATGTTAGCCTGTGTATACTCAGCGTTTCTATAAATACTTCCATATGTAACCATCTGTGTCTACACTGAAGCTAAACATGAGTTCTTGCTGAATCCATCACCACACGGGTCATTGCAGCCTCCTCCTCTTGCTTAGGTATAACATCCTCCGACAGTGAGACACCTGGCTCCCACCTTCTGCCATCCACTCAGGTGCTCAGCTCCCAGGTACATGGACAGCAGCAGTAGAATTAACTGGCACCCCCTGGGAAGCCCCCTTATCAACTGGAGTACGGTCCTTGAGTTCAGTCCCCTGCTCCTTACAGACTGCACTCAACTGCGGGGGCTTAGGTCAGCACCTTATTCCCCACTCTCTTCAGGGAGCTTGTTCCCTACATTTGTAATACAGTTAGAGTCTTCCATTGCATTCCACATTCCACCCTGGGATTCCCCTGACATCCTAAATGGCTTTTTAAAAAATCGCATACATTAAGGTTTACTTTTTGTGCTGTAAAGTTTTATGACTTTTGACAAATGCTTACTGTCTTGTAGTCCCCATCACTGTGTGATACAGAATGGTTTCACTGCCCTGAAAATGCCCTGGGCTCTGCCTATTCAGCGCCTTGCCCGAGCCCCGGATAACCACCGGTCTGTTTTATATCTCTGCAGTTCTGCCTTGTCCAGAATTGTCATATAGTTAGAATAATATAGTGTGTAGCTTTTACAGACTGGCTTCTGTCACTTAGCAATTTGTATTTAAGCTTTGTCTGTGTGTGTGTGTGTGTGTGTGTGTGTGTGTGTGTGTGTGTGTGTGTGTGGCTTGATAGGGCATTTCTTTTTACTGCTGAATAGCATTCTGTTGTATGAATGTACCACGATTTGTTGATCCATTCACCTATTGAAAGATGTCTTCGTTGCTCCCAGTTTTTGGCAGTTATGAATAAAGCTGCCTAAACATTCATGTGCAGGTGTTTTTTTGGACATAAGGTTTCAGTTCATTTGGGTAAATACTGGGAAGCACAATTTCTGGATCATGTGTAAGTCTGTGTATAGTTTTGTGAGAAACTGCCCAACTGTCTTCCGAAGACAGTTCCCACTAGAAATGAATGAGAGTGAGTTCCTGTTGTTGCACAACCTCGTCAGCATTTAGTATTGTTAGGTTTTAACATTTTAACAATTCTAATAGACATGTAGTTATATCTTATTTTTTTATTTTTTATTTTATTTTATTTTTTTAAACTTCTTTTTTTAAATATTTATTTGAGAGAGAGAGAATGAGAGAGAGCACGAGAGGGAAGAGGGTCAGAGGGAGAAGCGGACTCCCCACTGAGCAGGGAGCCCGATGCGGAACTCGATCCTGGGACTCCAGGATCATGACCTGAGCCGAAGGCAGTCGCTTAACCAACTGAGCCACCCAGGTGCCCTATTTTATTTTATTTTTTTAAAGGATGTATTTACTTTGGAGAGAGGGGAGAATGGGCAGAGGGAGAGGGGGAGAGAGGGAATCCCAAGCAGACCCCCCGCTGAGCATGGAGCCGAGTGTGGGGCGCGATCCCACAACCCTGAGATCATGACCTGAGCTGAAATCAAGAGTCAAACGCTCAACCGATGGAGCCAGCAGGCTCTCTTGTATCTAGTTTTAATTTGCAGTTCCCTAAATCCCCAAATTTGCAGTTTTGCTATGTTTTCATTTGGTGAGTCAGTTTTGAAGACTGAGTCTCTTCAAGGAAACTTTCTCTTTTCCAAATGATCTGTGTCCAAGTCTTCCATTGACAGTACACATATCAGTTTAGTTTGCGCAGCCTCTTATGAGCCTGAGCTGTCTTCAAGATCCGCATCTGTGTACTGATTATGAGGCTCTGTTGTGAGCCAGGGCGGCCTGTGCACACCCGGCCCCACAGTGTTGCTGCTTTCTCAGTGAGAGCTGTGCATCGGCTCCCAGCAGCACACAGGAGCTTGGGGGTAAATGTATTGTCTAGACTTCAGGAAATTACTCCAAAAGTAATACAGTTCCAGATTTCCATATGCCAGCATGGCTCTGAAGTTTTCCTTGGCATTCTGCTATCTTTCTGATAAAACCCGAGCAAGCAAGCCCCGTAACTGCGTGTTCTGGGTTTTCTGGCATTGGCCTGCAGCCTGCCTCTCTAGTTCAACTTACTGCTTCTCCCTTTCCTTTAGCTTCTGTTCCAGCCCACCTGGGCTGAGCCCCTGACCTCGTTCTTGTCTTCCATCCGTCGGGCCCACCCCTCTTCAGACTCTGCATAGCCAGTCCTGCCCACGTGCCTGTGTGTCCATGCGCTTCCCTTGTCTACCCAGGAGGACACAAGTGTCTTCCAGAACAGTGTAGCTCACAGTTAACCTTTGTGAGACGGAGGGAGACTGCTGGCCCACCTGGCGTTGTGGCTATTAGGCCCCACATCTCCTGTTCCTAACACAGCATGGGCCCCTCGAGGCCGTGTGCACCCCCTTTATTCCCTGTGCTGCACCCCATTCACTCCCTGTGCTGCACCTTCTCTGGAGGGCCCAGCCCGCGTGCTGAGTGCGGGAGCCCAGTGCAGGTGGGGCCCTCTCAGCATGCCACCCATCCGGCCATCTCAAAGAGGGGTCTTTCGGAGGTGAGGGTCTGCATTGTCTTAGCTCGTGGGCTCTTAGAGATGATGCTCAGCGTCGACGATGACCATGAGAAGGATGGTGAAGGTGTGCAGCTGTGTGACTCCGACTCGACCTGGTCAGCAGAGAAACTTCTCGCCAGCTCAGCGCAGCTGTTCTCCTGTGTGCACAAATGCACGTGTGCCCATTTAGTCATGTGCAGACTGCTTTCCTCTGGATCTGGTTCTTTATCTGCTTCCGTGTCTCCTCTCAAAATCTTCCCACAGGAGGAGCCTGCGCGCCTTTCATGGCCCTGCCCCTGATTGCTGTTTTGTTTTGTTTTGGTTTTCATTTGCCTACAGTGGGTGTTCTCCTTGTTGGCTTGGCTTGGAAGGGGGCCTTTTGCCAGGGCAGCTGCAAGTGGGACTTGCACAGAGTCACTTCCTCACACTCTGGTCGTGTTCATACGTTGCCTCAGTGTAGGGGTTGGGGAATGTAATGGGTTTTTACGTTTCTGCCCTTTTGCTTTCTTGCCCCGAACGGGCTGTCTGTCTGTACCTTGTCGGGTGCTCTGCCTTCCCTGCTGTGTCTCTGCTCCCTTCAGTGTGGCCACTTACATCTCCACGCCCCTCACTGCTTCAGGGGTCTTACCCTTTCTCTGTTCTGTTGGCTCCCTGCCTGGACCTGTCCTATCATCACCTCTGGACTCAGGTGTCTTGTCACCTATTTGACATCTCCACTCACAAGGCAAACAACCATTTCAGACTTACACACCCAAAACTGAGCTCCTGAGCTTTCCACTGGGGTTCCAAGCCAGAAGTCTTGGAGCCTCCCTGATTTCTACTTCTTATCTCAAACCCTACATTCAGTCCTCCGGGAAATCTTGTGATTCCGGGCACCCAGCGAGTTGGTGAGAACATCAGGTCTTAAGATTGGATTTAAACAACACAAAATCCACTCAAATACTTCTGATGATATTATCTGGGGGAGAGTTTGACGGTGTGTGTGAAGTAAATGTACTGGGCAGTTAATGCCAGCAACACTGGTGCAGCTCCATCAGTATCAGATGGGTGCGTGTGGTGACAAAAGCTCTGTCATGTAAAATGTTTCTATATGACGATAAAAGAAAATAATCGTAAAGATAAAATCACTCTGAATATATATATATATGCAATATGCATATATATATGTATATGCAATAACTGAACCTCACAATATATAGAAAAATTGGCTGATTTACAAGGAGAAGTTGATAATTCTGCAGTCATATGGGCTATTTTAATGTTCCTTTCTCAGGAATCGATAGGTCAGATACAAACACATACATAAAAGTGTACAAGATTCGAACAAGCTCTAGTTCTTGGTCATATAAAAAAACAATAATCAATTGAAGAATACATATTCTCTTGAGGCACATGAAACATTTCAAATCTGACCTTGCATTTGGTCACAAAGTAGACCTCAAGTTCTTTCAGACCCTATCCTCTGACCCAGTGAAGTTAAGCCACAAATCAATCATAGAAACACGGAGAAGGAAAGTTTATGTATTTGGCATTTAAAAAACACTAAAAATCATTCCAGTTAAAGAGGAAGTCACAGTGGAATTCTCCAGAATTAACTGATTATAACAATGTAAATTAAGGTTTGTAGAGTGTGGCCATGCTTGGGGGGAATGTTACATCCTTAGAGTTACCTATTTGAAACAAAGGCTCAGAATTGATCAAATAAGTGCCCAAGTTATGAAGTTAAGAGAGCAAAAGAAAGTATAAGGAAGGAAATGATAAAGGTAAGAGAAGAAATTTGTGAAATGGGAAACAAAGAAAAATAGAAGTAATAAAAAGCTGCTTCTTTGTAAAGAAAAAAAAAATTTCAAACTTTTGGCAACTGTAGAAGGAGAAATGAGAGAAATGATTCCATTTATAATAGCACCAAAAACCATAAGATACCTCAGAATAAACCTAACCAAAGAGGTAAAGGATCTGTACTCTAGGAACTACAGAACAGTCATGAAAGAAATTGAAGAAGACACAAAAAGATGGAAAAACATTCCATGCTCATGGAACGGAAGAATAAACATTGTTAAAATGTCTGTGCTACCCAGAGCAATCTATACCTTCAGTGCCATCCTGATCAAAATTCCAATGACATTTTTCAAAGTGCTGGAACAAACAATCCTAAAATTTGTATGGAATCAGAAAAGACCCTGAATGGCCAAGGAAATATTGAAAAAGAAAAACAAAGCTGGGGGCATCACGTTGCCCTGTTTCAAGCTATGTTACAAAGCAGTGATCATCAAGACAGCATGGTACTGGCACAAAAACAGATGTATAGACCGATGGAGCAGAATAGAGAGCCCAGATATGGACCCTCAACTCTATGGTCAAATAATCTTCAACAAAGCAGGAAAAAATATGCAATGGAAAAAAGACAGCCTTTTCAATAAATAGTGCTGGGAAAATTGGACAGCCACATGCAGAAGAATTAAACTCCACCATTCTCTAACACCATACACGAAGATAAACTCAAAATGGATGAAAGACCTCAATGTGAGATAGGAATCCATCAAAATCCTAGAGGAGAACATAGGCAATAACCTCTTTGACATCGGCCACAGCAACTTCTTTCAAGATACATCTACAAAAGCTAGTGAAACAAAAGCAAAAATGAACTTTTGGGACTTCATCAAGATAAAAAGCTTTTGCACAGCAAAGGAAACAATCAACAAAACAAGGAGGCAGCCCACAGAATGGGAGAAGATTTGCAAATGACACTATAGATAAAGGGCTGGTATCCAAGATCTATAAAGAACTTCTCAAACTCAACACCCAAAAAACAAATAATCAAGTCAAAAAATGAGCAGAAGACATGAACAGACACACTTCTCTGAAGAAGACATACAAATGGCTAAAAGACACATGAAAAAATGTTCATCATCATTAGCCATCAGGGAAATTCAAATCAAGACCACATTGAGATACCACCTTACACGAGTTAGAATGGCAAAAATAGACAGGGAAAGAAACAACCAATGTTGGAGAGGTTGTGGAGAAAGGGGAACCCTCTACACTGTTGGTGGGAATGCAAGTTGGTACAGCCACTTGGGAAAACAGTGTGGCGGTTCCTCAAAAAATTAAAAATAGAGCTACCCTATGACCCAGCAATTGCACTCCTGGGTATTTACCCCAGAGACACAGATGTAGTGAAAAGAAGGGACACATGCACCCCAATGTTCATAGCAGCAACGTCCACAATAGCCAAACTGTGGAAAGAGCCGAGATACCCCTCAACAGATGAATGGATAAGGAAGATGTGGTCCATATATACAATGGAATATTACTCAGCCATCAGAAAGGATGAATACCCAACTTTTATATCAACATGGATGGGACTGGAGGAGATGATGCTAAGTGAAATAAGTCAAGCAGAGAAAGTCTATTATCATATGGTTTCACTTATTTGTGGAACGTAAGGAATAGAATGGAGGACATTAGGAGAAGGAAGGGAAAAATGGGGGGGGGAATTGGAGGGAGAGATGAACCATGAGAGACTATGGACTCTGAGAAACAAACTGAGGTTCTAGAGGGGAGGGGGGTGGGGATGTGTTAGCCTGGTGATGGGTATTAAGGAGGGCACGTACTGCATGGAGCACTGGGCGTTATACGAAAACAATGAATTGTGGATCACCACATCAAAAACTAATGATGTATTGCATGGCGACTGACATAATATAATAAAATAAAATAAAAATAAAAAAAACCTTTGGTAAGATTGATCAAAAACTAAAAAGAGAAGGCATGAATAAACACTGTTAGTTTTATCTTGTTAATGATGTGAGCGATCAGCATTAAGGTGGCATTTGTAAAGTGCAAAATCAAATCCTGGCAGGGCTTCCATGGGTTTTGAAGAGTTGATCCTAAAATACAGGTAGAAGAGTAAGGAACCAAAATGGTAAGTAAAAAAAAAAAAAAATACTGGGAGACTTGCCCATTCAGATGCCAAAGCTTATTATAAAGGTGTAGTATTTAGGATTTTTGTTGTTGGCCCAGGAACAGACAGATATGTCTGTGCAGCAGAATTAGGGAACCCACACCCCCTCACAAACACCTCTGCACCCTCCCACCCTCACACTCCCCCACACCCTATACTCACACCCTCTCACACCCCCCATCACACCCCTCTACACCTACCCACACCTGCCCATACCTATTTACACTCCCATGCTTCCCCCACTCACAGCCCCCTCCACCCTATAGCCATACCCTCTCACATGCCCTAACACCCCTACCTACACCAAACACCCCATATCTCCTATATCCACACCCCACAAACACCCCCCACCCCCCTGTACTCATGCCCACCCACCTATATCCAGCATACTCACACCCTCCACACCCCACTCCCCACATCTCACCCCCCACACCCACGCACCACCTATCTACACCCCCCACTCAAATCCCCCACATCCCACACATCCCACACCCCCCCACACACAACCATACTCACACATAGGAATGCATAATACTGGAGGTTGTGTTATAAGTCAATGGGGAAAGGATGGACCTTTTAGTCAATATTGCTGGGATAATCTTCTACCCTATGGTAAAGATAAAATTAGATCCCTACCAAGTGCTTCCTATATGAGACTGAATTCTAGATGGAATAAAATCCTGAGTGTGAAAAGCAAAACTAACACTTACAGATGAGAAGACAGAAGAGTTTCTGTGACATCTGGGTGCAGATGAATTTCTTAAACCAGGCACAAAAAGCACTAACTGTAAGGAAAAAGACTAGTTTGTTTGACTATATTATGTAGAAAAATAATCTGTATGGTAGATGTTTTATAGAATTAAAAGAGACTACAGACAGGAGGAAACATCTGAAAGTCACAAAACATGAAAAGGATTAATATCAGAGATCTAGAAGGAATAAGCCTACAATGAATAAAGGCTGTAAAAAGACAATTCAAAATGAGGAAACCAGAAAGGTTTTTATAAACCTGTGTGAACACTGATTTTTCTGTTAATCCATGATAAATGGATTAACACAATGAGGGATCTTTTCATATTCATCAAATTGGCGAGTCAGTTAATGCATATTGGTGAGGTGTGGGGGAAATGGGAACTCTTACACCTTGCTCTTGGAAGTACTGATTGGTATCACTGCTTTGGAGATGAATTTGGTTACATGACTAAGTGGAAAGTGTGCACATAATATGACCCACCAATGCCATTTTCAGGTATTTGCTCTAGAGAAGATGCTGGCAGGTACCAAGGATTTGGGCCTACTGTGTTTGTAATAGTAAAATGGTAGAAACTACCTTATTGGCCTCAGTAAGGAGATCCAGGCATCTGTTTTATTCATACAGTCAAAAATTATTCAGCATTAGAATGAATGAATTAGATTTACATGTATCGAGATGCATAAATCTCAGTAACAGGGTTGACTGTAAAAAGCCCAGTTACCAAGTAGGGGTACATTATGGTATCTTGTTTGGATATTTACATAACCAGTAAAGGTATAAACACCTGAATTAAGTAAAGATGGTTTAGATTTTGTCATTACCAATCTATAGGGAAGGAGAGGTTATCAGTTGGGTCTAGGGCTTTAGTGCTATCTGTGTGCATTTTTGACAGAGTTCTGAAGTAAATAAAGCAAAATGTTGACTACTCTTTATTCTTCATGGTAAGTACATAGATTCCTGTTATATATATTTTTTTGATGTGAGATATAATTAACACACCATTAAAGTGTATAATCAAATAGTTTGGTATATTTTTGGTATATTCACAGAGCTTTGCATCCATCACCACTATCTAATTTCAGAACATTTTCTTTTTTTTTAAGATTATTTATTTATTTATTTATTTATTTGACAGAGAGAGACACAGCGAGAGAGGGAACACAAGCAGGGGGAGTGGGAGAGGGAGAAGCAGGCTTCCCGCTGAGCAGGGAGCCCGACATGGGGCTCGATCCCAGGACCCTGGGATCATGACCTGAGTGGAAGGCAGATGCTTAATGACTGAGCCACCCAGGTGCCCCTTCAGAACATTTTCTACGACCTAAAAAGAACATTTTCTATGACCTAAAAAGAAACCCTGTACCATTTGCATTACCCCCTGTTCTCCCCTTCCCCCAGTCCCTGAATAACATTAATCTATCTTTTGTCTCTGCCGATTTACCCACTGCAGACATTTCAGATACATGGAATCATACAGTATGTGGCATTTTGTGTCTGGCTTCTTTCACTTTACATAATGTTTTCGAGTTTCATCTATGTTTTAGCATGTATTAGTACTTTATTCCTTTTTATGGCTGAATAATATTCCATTGTATGGATATACAACATATTGTTTATCCCTTTATCCACTGATGAACATTTGGGTTGTTTCCACTTTTTAGCTATTATGAATAATGCTGTTATGAACATTCGTGTGCTAGTTTTTGTGTAGATGTACCTTTTCCAATCTCACGGTTAGAGAGGAGTTGAATTGCCGGGTCACATGGCAATAACATGTTTCACTTTTTTAAGAAACCGCCAGTGTTTTCCAAAATGGCTGTACAATTTTATATTCCCACCAGCAGTATGTGAGGGTTCCAGTATTTGCACATCCTCACTAATACTTGTTGTTGTCGGTCTTTTTGATTATAGCCATTCTAGTGGGTGTGAAATGCTGTCTCATTGTGATTCTGATTTGCATTTCCCTGATGACTAATGATGTTTAGAATGTTTTCAATTGTTTATTGGCTGTTTATATACATTCCCTGGGGAAAGGAGTGTTCAAATCCTTTGCCCATTGCTTAATAGAATTATTTGTCTTTTTATTGTTGAGTTGTAAGGATTTTTCATATATTCTGGATACTGTTCCCTTACCAGATTTGCAGAAATTTTCTTCCATTCTGTGGGTTGTCTTTTTATTTTTTTGAAAGTGTCTGTTGAAGCAGAAAATTTTGTAAATTTGAGGAATTCCCATTTATTTATTTATTTTTTGTTTTGTCATTTGTATTTTTGATGTGACATGTGAGAAACTCTTGCCTAACCAAGGGTCATGATTTCATCTTTATCCTAAGAGCTTTATAGTTTGAGCTCTTGCATGTAGGTCTTTGATCTACTTTGAATTAACTTTTGTGTATAGTGTGAAGCAGGGGTCCGAATTTGTGCTTTTGCCCGTGGATGTCCAGCCATCCCAGCAGCATTTCTTGAGACATACAGTCTTTCTCTGTTGATTGTCTTGACACTGTCAGTCAGAAACCATTGACTAAATGCAGGGGTTTATTTGTGGATTCTTAATTCTCTTCCATGGAAATATTTATAGCATCTATCCTGTATCATCTGTATCAGTATCTACACTTGGATTTTCTGTTTTTTCTTGAGTCGGTTTCAGTAGTTTGTATTTCTTTCCAGGAAATTGTTCAACACTTCATCTAGTTAATCTAATTTGTTGATATAAAATTTTTCTTAGGGTTTCCTTGTACTCCTTTTTATTTCATAAGTTGGGCAGTAACGTTTCTTTCATTCCTAATTGTAATTAAGTCTTCTGTGTTTCTGAGTCAGTCTAGATGAAGACATGTCAATTTTGTTGATCTTTTCAAAGAACCCACTTTTGGGGCACCCCGGGTGGCTCAGTCAGTTAAGCATCTGCGTTCGGCTCAGGTCATGATTTCAGGGTTCTGGGATTGAGCACTGCATGGGGCTCTCTGCTCAACAGGGAGTCTGCTTCTCCCTCTCCCTCTGCCCCTTCCCTCTCTAGCGCTCTCTCTCTCCCTCCCTCCCTCCCTCCCTCTCTCTCTCTCTCTCTCTCTCTCAAATAAATAAATAAATAAATAAATAATCTTTAAAACAACCACAAAAACAAAGAACCCATTTTTGGCTTGTTTTTCCGTTCTTGATCTCACTCATTTTTGCTCTAGGGCTTGTTACTTCCTTCTGCTTACCTTTGGTTTAGTTTTCTTTTGTTTTTCTAGTTTCTTGGTGGAAGTTGAGGTTACTGAGTTGGGATCTTTCTTTCATTTTTGAATGTAAGTGTTGATGGCGCTCCTGCCCAGTCCTGCCCCTTGTGGGGCTGCGGCTGCTGGACTGGGCTTCAGGGAGGGGCAGGGAGGAGGCCTGGGCGAAGCACCACAAAGCTCCTGCTCTTACCTAAATCCAAATTTTCTTGCATAAATGAATAATCCTTGGATTGCTGCAGGCCTTTGCTTAATTCCCAGAGTCCTTAAACAGTTAATTATGAAAACGTGGTCATTGTCCTCATTATGTTTATGGAGCAGCCAGCCTTCGTTGCTCTGCAGCTCCCAGTCATGCCATCTACCTACTGTGTTTGATGATCAAAAAATGAATGTGATTGCAACAGGATATTTTATGGAAATTGGTTAACCACTTCTAAATGTCACAAGGAAAGAAAATGTATAAGACTAGCCAGCAAGTTTTGGAAAAGGAAACAGTGCTTGTCCTATTTGATATCAAAACTTTCTGTAAAGCTAAAGAAGTCGAAGCGGTTGGTATTACAGGTGAAAGAGACCAACAGCTCAGCAGAACAAAGTAGAAACTCCAGAGCCCGCTCATGAAAAGGGGATTCATGTGGGAGCAAATTCCTGGCTGGTATTAAACCCTGCCTAATGAACTCATGGAACAAGTCCTTTTTGTGGGATTTGCTCAGTTGTTATCAAGCTAGCTTTTCATGATTTCTCACCCTGAGGTCGGGTTGACTTTGCCTCAGAATTAGGGACGTGTTGTCAGCCACGTGAGAGGAGGCTGTGGGAAACGGGGGTGCTTTGCAGCGGATGTGGGGTGAGTCACCGACAGCTGTTGGGTGGCTTAAGGGGTCATCACTGGGAAAGCCAAGGGAAACAGCCGAGGAACCCCCACAGAAAGTATGGGTATGACTTCTCCCAGCATAATACCAAACCTGGAAACTACAAGAATTCCAGATTTCAAAACTTCTATAGAACACCCAAAATCAGAGGCTGGTAAAAGGAGGTGGGGACATGTGGTAGCCAATGGTTAGTAGAGAGGGCCTCTAGATCCATAACTAAAAGATAAGCTGGTGTGAAAATAATGAGGGGCTATAACATGTATGAGGCTTCTGTGCCTGAAGAGAGATACTTGGTGTTATTTGTTCTGTATTTAAGACTTAATATATTAATTATATATAATATATGTATAATATATATTTATGCTTAGAAAATGCTTCTGCATATTATATATAATATATAATTTTAAAAATAATTTAAGCAGTGTTAGAAATTATTTTAAATATATTAGCATAAAAAAGCATGCAGAAATAAAATGATTATGAAATTTATTACTATATGTAAACCTCAAAAAATACGTGTGCTGTAGTTTTAATTAATTTCTCCATCACTGTGCCCCTTGCAGGGTGACAGTGGTTTAATGGAAGCTCACCTGCACAGCTCTGTTTGGGTAGGTAGCCTCCCGCAGCACAGTGGTAGAGCTGCAGACCAGCAGGACCGGGTCATTGGGAGACTGCGCCACTTAGTCACTTGTCTAAGATCATTTGGACCTTGAGTTCACCCTGAGCTCCTGTCTCAGATTAGAATCTAATAATGATTCTGTCTTGCACTGATGCCCACAGCCTGACTGGGGTCCCCGTTGTTGTCCAGGGCCACTCCTGATGTATGGGGCTGTCTTGCTTTCTGGGCACACCTCTGTATTGTAGGCCCTCTGCCTTCTGCCTCCAGTTGTGGAAACAGCTGCTTTGCAAAGAGCTTTGTTTTTGTTTGTTCATTTGTTTGTTTTTGGTGGAAAGTAGTGTTAGAGGCTAAAATCTCGGCTCCAGGGTTCCACTTTTCAAGAGTGAACTGCAGACAGACCTATTGTGGCTCTGAGTTCACAACGATTGCCTCCCAATTCAATTAGATTATTATTAGGTCCATTAAGTTTTTAAAATCTAATATAGAAAATACCTGAATTTATTCTTTCTACAATCTATTTACTTAAATTTGCTGAGACTTTGACCAGAAATTAATGTGCATCCCTCCTCTTTTTTATCTTCATGTGTTTCATAGATTCGCACCCAGTGACTTTGTTGCTGGATTTTGAGCAGGCAGTTTATGGAAGGAGCAGAGATATCAGCAAACATGGAAAGATGCTGCCCCTCAGGACTAAAGGATAAATGCACGCACATCATTCTTCGACCGCCTTATTGGTATATATTTTGGGGAAGTTTATAATAGAGTTTTGGCACAGAATCACAGAGACCAGACTGTCACATGTCACTTGGTGTCTCAGAGAGTGACTGGGCAGAGGTGGGGGCCTGGGGGCTCTTCATCTTTGTGTGTCAGGGGCTCTGAAATTCTCAGGCACTTTGGCTGACTCAAGAATTCGTCTTCAGGAAACAATCATAGGGGATGTTCACTGCAGCATTAATTTAAATAATTAACAAGTGGAAGCAGCCTGAAGGCCCAATAATAGAGGATTTAGTAAATTCAGTTACTGTTCTTCTATAACACAGAGAATATTAGGCAGCTGTTAGCATTTGTAGGAATGACTCATGGCATGAAAAAATGCACCCAGCATATGAAGTCAAAATACGTGTAAAAACAGTATATATGACATGAAATATTGAGGTTTGTGTGTGTGCCTATACGTGTGTGTGTATGTGTGTATTTTAAAGGCCTCAAGGAGATACAACCAAAAGCTTATGGTGTCTGTTTCTGAGATCTGGGACCACTGCTGGTATCTATGTTCACACATTTTTGAGTTTTCTAAATTTTCCTAACTGAACAAATATCATTTTTATAATCATAGGAGAAATAATATGTTTTTTTAATTAGAGAAGAATTATATGAAAATTACTCTGATCTCTGGTATGCAGAAGCATTTTCTAAGCATAAAAGCAATGCAAGTAATTTCAAATAGTAGATAAGTTTTATTTTTATGGACAGATTTCTTCAGGTATCAATAAACATTATTAAAAGCCTAAAAACAAGCTGTTACAAACATTTTCTACAGGTACTACAGACACAGATATATTACATTGTTCTGAAAGCACATATAATTATTTCATTTTGTTTAAAAAATATATAGGGAGCTTCTGGGTAGTGCAGTTAGTTAAGCGTCCAACTCTTGGTTTTGGCTCAGGCCCTGATCTCAGGGTCATGGGATCGAGCCCTGTGCTGGGCTCCATGCTCAGCCCAGAACCTGCTTGAGATTCTCCCTCCCTCTCCCTCTGCCCCTCCTGCTCCTGTGTGTGTGTGCTCTCTCTCTCAAATAAATCAATCTTTAAAAAAATTAAAAAATATATATAGGTAAATGTTATAATGAAAAACTTCTAGAAGAAAATAGAAGTTTACTGCTGTCAGTGTTTTCGTCTGGGAGTTGCAGGTGCTTTTAAATATATTTCTTGCACTTTTCTGCACTTTCTGTACAAAGAGCAGGCATGTGTTTTGTTGTCACAGGATATTCATACTTGTCACAAAGATAGAATCTGTGCGCATGGCGGGACACCCATGTGGGGCAGCCTCTCTTGTCAGGTGTTCCAGGGCCTGGGTGTGCAGGACTCACCCTCTGTCACTGATTGAAACCCTTGTATTTGGGGAGTTGTCCAGAAAGTCTAGTAGATGTATTTTAGGCAACTTCAGTGCCTGGTGAGAGCCCACACAGATCTCCTGTGTCTGACTCTGGTAGTGAGAGTGACCCACTCAGAAAGCCAAGGAGGTAAAAATAATGGAGTTTAAAATTTTAATTTAATAAGCCCATTTACTAACTGAGATTGAAACAAAAATCCTTTTATTTATGATTACAAGTTCATAGTGAATAAAGCTTGTCAGTATAATATAAAAATGTTGAAACATAGATGTACATAATCTGTATTCACAGAGTATGATCTATTAAATGGAAAAATGAAACAAAAAATATGCCCTCCCCATTGGGCACAAGCCTGATCTTCTAAGCAGTGAAAGCACATAGTCACTGGTATGTGGCCAGATGAGAGGGCCTGCTGTCCTGGCCCAGGGAGCAAGGCGGGCCCAGTATGCAGGGGCTCTCAAGGTCTGTGCTCCTTGGCCTTATTGACCATGTCACCACCATGCACTGACCTCTAGATGCTGTTTTTTGAGGTGGAGGAGTAAAGAAGCTCAGCCCCCTGGCTATTCCTTCTCTTTTCTCCTGAGACCATCTCTAAGAGTATAATTACTTAGAAAGGGTAATTGCATTGGTGGATTCTGTGATGAGAGTGAAGCTGAATCATCCTTGCCCGTCCTTCCCACTACAGAAGCTCTTTTAAACCCTAGTTACCCCTGACTCTTGTTGGCACTGAAGAATTCAAAGTTCATTCTGCTGCAGGGGGTGGGTTAGTGAGATACTCTGTCCCTCAGATCTGGAGAAATTTGGAGTCAAGGCTGTCTTCCTCCTGAAGTCAGATCTTTAGTATGGTCTATGGGTAAAAAAGTGGCATTTGCTCATCTTCCTTTATTGAGATCTGTCAAAATGTGAGCTCCCATTTAGGACAAACAGGACCTATGAGCAGATTCCTGGGAGCTGCATTTCCAAGTGTGTCCTGCTGCAAACCCACTAGCATTACCCCAGG
This sequence comes from Eumetopias jubatus, assembly GCF_037043125.1. Lineage (NCBI taxonomy): Eukaryota > Metazoa > Chordata > Mammalia > Carnivora > Otariidae > Eumetopias > Eumetopias jubatus. The sequence goes on along the minus strand of NW_028274861.1, from coordinate 1,042,323 downwards.
TCACCATTAAGTGGCCTTTGGAAGTGGTGGCCTAAAACATTCCACATGGTGGTCCATGGCCACTGCCCCCATTCTGCTGGTCTCTGCTCGCTCATCCTCCTCTGATGGGGGAGCCCCAGAAGCCAACTCCATGTTGGAAGGAGAAGTGGAGCCTGTGGGGTCCCAGTGAGGGGGACAGCAAGGACTCTCCCTGCTTTCATAGCCATGGGCCGGGCCATTCTGTAACATGAATATTAAAACTCTGATGAAAAGTGTCAGCAGCATCCATGGCAGTGTGAGGATGACAAGGGGTATCAGCTGTGTGGATTTGTGTGGGTGGCCATGGGTGAGGGAAAAGGCAAATGGCAGGGGGCCCTGTGGTTGGGATGGGGGCCTCAGTGGATTCCAGAAGAACACCCTCCCTCCCTGAGTTGTCCGCAGAGTGATTTCAGGCTATTGGAACACGGAGGCTGCTCTGGTCTGAGGAGGCTGTGGGAGAAGCACCTTCAGGAAAGGAGGGCTTCTATTTCTGGTAGATGCTCTGGTTGGAATACTAAGATTCTACAGAATTCCTCTGCACCTAACAGTAGGGAAATTACAAACAGTAGTTCAAATAAGAACATTACTATTATTTGCATCTATGGCTAAATTCACGAAAGGAATAGAATTTTGCTTGTTGATTTTGCCTCATTTCTAGTCAGTGCTTTTAAAATGTGTTTCTAATGCTAAAATTCTGTTGTGGTTATGTGTGGTTGCATTTGCGATGCTGCACCGTCAGTCATGTTCCAACCAGGGATGAAGGGGAAAACCTGCACTCTGGGTGGCTCACGTGGCCCAGGCGTGGTCAGCAGTGGTGTTCGCCTGGGCCACGTGAGCGCCACAGTGCCCTGAACTCTGAACAAGTGGCCGAGTCCGATCAGACCCACGCTGATTGTGTTTGGACTTGCAAGTCTCTCATGGTAGGTACAATGTCTTCTCTTGTTCCCTCTCCCCATCCAGTAAGTGTTATTTTATTCTGTTCTTTTGAACAAAAGAGAGAATACGTACAGATGTCGAGGTAGGCACATCCTGAGCCTCCCAGCACACGTACAGTTCTGCCTGTTGTCCTTCGGAGTCTTGCCCCTCACTCAGGGAGGGGAGTCCTGACCTGCGTGCAGGCCCCTGCTTGGTGCACTGCCTGTCTGTCCTTACGTCTCTTCGCACGTGCACCCGTCTGTCCAACATGCAGAGGGGACTTGCCTCCCACCTAGTGCTCTTCCTGGAGCTCCGTCCCTGCCCCCCTGGGGCTCACTTCTGGTGGGGGTGAGAGACAAGAGTCAAGAGAAATAAGTTAAAAATGCAGTGGTGCATGGCAGATGTATCAGAGCAGGAAGACTGGTGAGGAGTTGGGGAGCACCTGCCAGGTAGCCCAGGAGGCCTTTCAGAGGAGGTGGTGGTCAGGCTGGTGGCATGACAGGGCTTACACACGGTGTGGCTGCAGCAGTGGCTGGGTGGTGAGAGAGCAACGTGGGAGGGCAGTGGGGGCAGCGAGCGAAGGGTGTGGCTGAAATGTGCTTTGGAGAGCAGTGGTGGCTGTCGGCCTTCCTTCCAAGGGGTTCTTGTGTTACTCCTCAGCACAGTGGGGTGTCTGAAGCTCATTCTGGCTGCGGGAAGGTGGGTTTGGTTGTGCGGCTACAGCCTGCAGGAGGGCAGATGGTGGGCATGGTGGGTACCAGGGCTAGGTCAGAGGCTGTGCTAAGGCGGAGCTGATGGACTTGCTGGAGGATGGGTCAGGGAGGCTGGTGAAGAGGATTGGAGTGACTCCCAGGGGGCTGAGCACCTGAGGTGCGATGACCTTGGGATTGTCAGGGGTTGGTCTTGGACTTTAATCTAGACATCCCTGTTGCTTGGTCAGGTGGGCAGTTGATGCCGAGGCTTAGGGGCGAGGGCAGGGCAGGGAGTTGGATTTAGGGAGTCCAGTGGAAAATGTGTATCTATGGCTATGGACTGGATGGGCTCACCTGCAGAAGGGAGTATAGTCAGTGGAGAGGAGCAGAGCTCCCCCAGTCCAACCCCAGAAGCTGGAGGCTGGAGGCCTGAGGGGTTGGTGCTCACTGTGTGCTCAGGGGCACTGGTGGTGCCTACCCCGCCCCCCATCCCTTGGGGCCTGCACTTCCTCCTGCCGGTGCTCTGCAAGCTGCTGGGAGCACTTGATCCAGCCAGGGCTGCCTGTCCCTGTTCAGCAGACAGTGCAGCCATTTTGGACATTTAGGTCTCCCTCTTGGAGGTTTGTCTCTTTTAAATTTCTTCTCCCATGGCATTCAGGATTTGGAGGAAAACTCTCCATGTGACCTGCACACCCCACTCCTGTGCTGGGTGCTGGCTGGTCTGCACGGCCTGCTTTCCATGTGCGTGTGTGCAATCCCTATGCTGACTTTGGTGAAGTATTCGATTAAATATTTAACCCATTTTAAAAATGGTTTTTGTTTTCTTATTAAATTTTGAGAGTTCCGTGTGTTCTGGACAGTCCTTTATGGGGCACTGTTCTGATCTGCCGCTTCACTCGTCATTTTTATAGCGGTGCCTTCTGATCAAAAGTTTTAAATTTTGATAACATCCAATTTATCCATTTTTTCCTTTCATACATCATGTCTTTTGCATCACGTAAGAATTCCTTGTGAAACCAGAGGTCTGTAAGATTTCCTCTTGTTCTTTCTTTCTTTTAGAGGTCTTATAGTTTCAGCTATTGTATTTAAGTCTATGATCTATCTTGAATAATTTTATATAGAATGGGAAGAAAATGTCAAGATCCTTTTTTCTTTTTTTGTATATGGTGTCTAATTGTTTCAGCATCTGTTAAAAATACTATCCTTTACCCATTCAGTCACCTTGGAACCTTTGTCAAAAATCATTTGGCCGTGTATGTGTGTGTGTTTTCAAGGGTACCTGGGACTTATTTTAATCAGGAGTGGTAAGAAAGGCCGACATGGAAATGACTGTCATGAAGGAGGAAGTTGGTGCTCAGAGGTCCCAAGAAACAGGAGGCAGGCCACCAAGGGCCCCACGAGGAAGCACCAGGGTCCGTCAGGAGGCAGAGGCCGTGAGGAGAAAATGTGGGCAAGAGTTTTATTGTGGTTTCTATGGGAGGAACAGGTGAGGCAGGGTCTGCAGGCTTAAGTTTGGCTAGTTTGAACAATTTCAGCAGGCCCTAGGGCATAGGGGCTGTCCCTGGTTATCTGGTCCCTGGCCCTGGGGTGATTAGAGCAGGGGGATGGTGGCCCAGAGTGAGAGCCCCATAGAGGAGGTGGGGGTGGGTGGGATTGGTTGGTTTGCTCCTGGGGTGAGTTATTTATCCTATCTGGAACTGGCTAACTCTAGGGGGACAGTCCCTCGAGGGTCAGCAAGGCCCAGATGTCAGAGCATAAGAACATAGAAAACTAAAAATGTGGTTAACAAAGTGTAGACTATTTCTGGACCACCCTGTTCCTTTTGATCAATCTGTCTTTATTGCTGTAGCTTTATAATAAATCTTGGAATAAGGCAGTATAAGTTCTCCTACTTTGTTCCCGTTCTCAAAGTTGTTCAGGCTGTTTTATTTCCTTCATATTTCCATACACATTTTAGAATCCACATAGCCTGTTCTGATTTTGATTGAGACTGCACTGAATTGATAGATCACCTTGATGCGATTGACATCTTGTTGAATAGAAGTGCTCAGAGGGGACAACATCCTTAGCTTTGTTCCTGATCTTGAGGGTATACATCAGTCTCTCACCATAATGTATGATGTTAGCTGTGTATTCCAGCTGGAGCTCCTTTGTCAGGCGCGGAAAATGCTCTTAACAGTCTGGGTTTGCAGAGAAGTTTTTCATGAGTGATAATTGAATTTTGTCAAATGCTTTTTCTGCGTCTGTGGAGACAATTGTATAGTTTCCTTTTTGAGTCTGTTTATATGGCCCACCCATATAACTTAGTTATATTGATTTAAAAAAAATATTAAACCAATTGCATTCCTGGGTTGAAATCCACTTTGTCATAACACATTTTTTTTATATTACATGGTTTGATATGCTAAAATTTAAGAATTTTTGCAACTGTATTTATGAAGAATATCGGTGTGTTTACTTTTAGTGTATTTTTCTGATTTTGATATCAAGTTAATATACTTGCCTCATTGAATGAGTTGGGAAGTGTTCTCTTATATTAAATTTTCAGGATGAGTTAGTAAGGAATTTGTCTTATCTTTTCCTTGAATATTTGGTAGAATTTACCACTGAAGCCATCTTTTTTTGGTAGGAAGGTTTTTAACTTGAGTTCAATTTCTTGAATACATATAGGGTTTCATATAACCTTCTTGAGTGAGTTTGGATGGCTTGGTTCTTCTAAGCATTTGTTCCCTCTATGTTATTAAATTTATTGCCATGAAATAGATCCTAACATTCCCTTATTACAGTCTGTTTTATTTATTGATTGATTGGCATGAAATTCACGCAACATGCAATTAATCATTTTAAAGTGTGCAATTCAGTGCAATCACAGTGTTGTGCAGTTACCACCCAGTTTCAGTCTTTTTCAAAACTTTTTCATCATCCCAGAGAAATGCTCCACACTGATTAAGTAATCACTTTCCATTTCCTCTTTCCCCATCCCCTGGACACCACAAATCTGCTTTCTGTCTCTTTGGATTGACCTATTCTGGGTATTTCATATAAATGGAATCATATAGTGTATGACCGTTTGTGTCTGGCTTCTTTCATTTAGTGTCATGTTTTCAAGGTTCATCTGAGTTGTAGTGTGGATCAGTACTTCCTTTTTTTCATAGCTGCAGAATATTCCATTGTATGGATATATTACAGTTTATCAGTTCATCCACTGATGGACTCTTGAGTTTCCATATTTTGGCCATTGTAGAATAATGAGGCTATGAACAAGTATCTGTTTGACTCCCTGATATCAGTTCTTTTGGATGTGTAACTTGATGTGAAATTGCTGAATTGTGGTAATTCTGTTACCTTTCTGAGGAATTGGCAAACTCTTCCATAGGTGGTGCACAGCTTTACACTCACACCAGTGATGTGTCAAGGTGCCTGTTTCTCACCAACACATGTTCTTTTTTTTTTAAGATTTTATTTATTTGACAGAGAGAGACAGCAAGAGAGGGAACACAGCACGGGGAGTGGGAGAGGGATAGGCACGCTTCCCGCTGAGCAGGGAGCCCGATGTGGGACTCGATCCCAGGACCCCGGGACCATGACCTGAGCCAAAGGCAGATGCTTAACGACTGAGCCACCCAGGTGTCCCAACACATGTTCTTTTCTGGTGCTTCAATTATAGCCATCCTAGTAGGTGTGAAATGGTTCCACGTGGTGGTTTCAACGTAACTATCTTTTTAGTGGCCTTGTCTCAATAGTATTCTGTTTATCATTATTGAGACTGGTAATCTGTGTCTTCTCTCTTTTTTTTCCTGGTGAGTATGGCTAGATGTTTATCAATATTATTGATCTCAAAGAACCAATTTTGGATTTCATTAATTTTGTGTATTGTTTTTCAATTGAAGTATGGTTGACACAGTGTTACATTTGTTTCAGATATGCAACATAATGATTTAATAATTCTGTATTTTTTTTGTAATTGCCTTTCAGCTCATTTATTTCTATTCTTAATTTTTTTCTTCTGCTTACTTTGGACTTATTTTGCTCTCTCTTTTTCTTTCTAGTTTTATATAGTAGAAGCTTAGGCTGTTGAGAACTTTCTTTTTTCCTAATCTAGGCATTTTAGTGCTATAAATTTTCCTCATGGTACTGCTTTTGCTGCATACCACACATTTTGATATGTTGTGTTTTCATTTTTAGTCAGGTAAAAATGCTTTCTAGTTTCCGCTCTGATTTCTTTTTGACTCATGTGTTACTTATAAGTGTTCTATTTTTCTGTTATTGATTTCTGATCGAATTCCATGGTGGTCAGGGAACATACTACATCTGATTTCAATCTTTTAAGTTTATTAAGACTTTTAAAAATGGCTCAGAATATGGTCTTTGAAAATATTCCATGATCACTTAAAATACCGTGTATTGTTTTGTTATTGCGTAGAATGCTCTGTAAATGTCAATTAGGTCATGTTGGTTGGTAGTGTTGTTTAAGTCTAAATATCCTTTATTGATCTTCTGTTTAGTTGTTTGATCCTTTATTATTATGTAATGCCCTTTACTTCTGATAGTATTCTTTGCTTTGCTCTGATACCTACTTTTTCTGATGTTAATATAGCCATTTCATCTTTCTTTTGATTAGGGCTAGCATGGTACATCTTTTCTAATCTTTTTCTTTCAACCTATTTGTATATTTGTATTTAATCTTCTGGGTTTTTTAATCCACTCTTAAGATCTCTTCATTTTAATTAGGGTGTTTATACCATTTATATTTAATGTGATTATTGATATGATTATGTTTAAACTATCATTTTGCCATTTTTTTATTTGTCCCTGTTGTTATTAGTCCTCTTTTTCTGCTTTATAATGGACTAAGTACTTTTTATTTTTATTTTTTAAAAGATTTTATTTATCTGTCACAGAGAGAGAGAGAGAGCATGTGCACAAGCAGGGGGAGTGACAGGCAGAGGGAGAAGCAGGCTCCCTGCTGAGCAAGGAGCCCAACGTGGGACTCAATCCCAGGACCCTGGGATCATGACCTGAGCTGAAGGCAGACACTCAACTGACTGAGCCACGCAGGCATCCCGGACTGAGTACTTTTTATGATCAATTCTAGCACCTTTACTAACTTATTAGTCATATCTCTTCAAGAGGTTGCTTGAGATTCATTGCGTATATCCTTATCACCATCTGTTTTCAAGTAATATTATACTCATCCACTTAAGGGTATAAAACCGAACAACAGTATACTTCCATCTCACTTCTCTTGGCCTTTATGTTATTATTGCCAAGACATTTACTTTTACATTTTATAAACCCCATCCTACATTGTTATTATTTTTGCTTTAAATAGTCTGTTATCTTTTAAAACAATCTTAAAATTAAGAAAAAAGCTTGTATATTCATGAGTTTTGTTTCCGGTACTTTTCATTTCTTTTTGTAGATCTGGATTTCCTTTTGATATTATTTTCCTCTTGTGTGATGGACTTAGTTTGTAGTTAAAGTGTGTTGGTGATGAATTATTTTAGCTTTTGTTTGTTGGAAAAAGTCTTCATTTTGCATTTGTATTTGAAAGTTATTTTCATTATGTATGGTATTTCAGGTTGACAGTTTTGTCCTTCATTACTTTAGAGATGTCATTCTACTGGTTTCTGGCTTGCACTGTCTCTGAGAACTCTGTTCACCATGTCTTTGTCCCTCTGTACATAATGTTTCTTTTCTGTCTGGGTGTTTTTAAGATTTTCTCTTTAGGTAAGCTGATTATGATGTGCCTTGGTTTAATTTCCTTCACGTTTTCTTCTGCTTGGGGATTGTTGACCTTGGATTTATGGGTTCATAATTTTCATCAAATTTCAAACATTTTTTTGTCGTTATTTTTGGAAATACGTTTTTTTGTCCCGTCCTGTCCTCCCCCTCTGGATCTTCAGTTACATTATACTTACATAATTTGCGTGTGTGTGTCTGTGTGTGTATCCGATTATATTTCTGCTTTTTTTGTGGGGGGGGAGTCTTTCTTTACATTTCATTTGAGATAGTTTCTGTCTGCTCAGATTGTTTTGTTTGCACATTGACTAGTCTTTCCTTTTGTAGTGTCTAATGTGATGTTAATCCCATCAAGTGTATTTTCCATTTCAGTTGTTCGACTTGGGCTTTTTTAAATTTTCATGTCTATCCTTAGCATGTTGTGCTATCCTCTATTTTCTTGAATATATACAGTGTCTTTATAATAGCTATTTTAAGGACCTTGTGTACTAATTATTTCCTTGTATTTCGTATTGATCAACTGTTCTTGTTATGAGATATATTTTCATGCTTCTTTGCATGCCTGGTAATTTTTGAATGCGTGAAAGACATTGTATATTTTACGTTGTTGGGGTCTGTATTCTTTCAAATATTTTAAACTTTTTTGGAGAAATGCATTTAAGTTACTTGGAAAGTTTAGATTCCTGGGTGATGTGTTGTTGGACATTGTTAGGCAGTACCTGGTTTAGTACATCAGCTCGGTCGGTGGTCATATGGCCCTGCTGCTGAGGCAGTGCTCTTCCAGATGCTCAGCCAGTGGCCCCATGTGACAAGGTTTCCTCCTCTGGTTGTTGGAAGTGTGAACAATTCCTCGAGCTGTCGGAGCCACAGCTGCTATTTATCCTGCTCTTTCTGTTGGCTCCTTCCTTGGCCTCAGATAGATTGCTCACCCACACATGCTGATATGTGTCTAGGTTAAGCCTCAAGTTGATTCACCCAGAGGTCTCTGGAGCATTTCTCTCTGCAGCTCTCTCCTTTTGGGTACTCTACCCTGCTAATTCTAGCTGCTCTGCGTCCCTGAATTTCAATTATTTTCTCATCTCAGGACTCCCCTGGCTTTGCCTGGGTTCCTCCTTCCTGCACTGTAGCCAGAAAACTTCCCCCAAGCTGTAGGCTGGGCACTCAGAATGCATCACATTTGTTTCCTTCCTTGGGGATCATGTCCTGTGTCTCAAAACCCTGTCTCGGGCGCCTGGGTGGCTCAGATGGTTGGGCGTCTGCCTTCGGCTCAGGTCATGATCCCAGGGTCCTGGGATCGAGTCCTGCATCGGGCTCCCTGCTCCTTGGGAGCTTGCTTCTCCCTCTGCCTCTCTCTCTCTCGCTCTGCCTCTCATGAATAAAAAACAAAACAAAACAAAACCCTGTCTCATGTCTTTTGTCTGGGTTTTCATTGTCGATCTGGTCTGTCTGTCTTCTTCTGTCTTGGCTAGAAGTGGATGGACGTCCTCTGTTAGGGGTTTCTAATCTTCCTCCGGTCTTCAGTCATCACTGTATACAGGCCTTGGGCTGCCTGTAGGAGCCTTTGGTAGTGCCATTTACTTTCACATGAAGTCTTTGCAAAGGCAGAGTGCCTTGTCCTGTCCAGGTAAAGCACTGTTCAGACTCGGAGCTGAGACCACATGGTGTGCCCTAGGCGTCCCACCTACCTGCCCCCCCACGCCCACAGTCTTCTCCTTACCGCTCCCCATGGGCCCAAGGGATTGAGAATCTATACTTTCCCAAACTTTCCCAACACTTTCCATCAGCTTTACGGCTGTGGGTCAGGGTGTAGGGGCGTCTGGGGCTCTGAGCATGTATCTGTATCTTAGGTTCCAAACTCAGTTTAGAATCTAACCTCTTTTATGGAATTTTTTTTTCCTCTGGAAAACTGCCTTTGACCTCCTAAATAACTGATTTATGAATACATTCTTTTAATAAATTCCTTTGGTTTGATAAAATTTGGCATCTAAGGTGGTACATTATTCTTTGGGTTTTTTTCTATGTATGATTTCCAATTATAATTATTTTTTTAACCCATTTACAGGGCTATCTACAGAGAGAGATCTTCCCATGGTTCCATGTAAGTAGTGCTTCTTATAATGCCTTTATAGAGGTTTAATTTAAATTCAGTGATTCTCAGTCAGTTGATTTTTAAAGTCTTGAAGCCATGTGTCTTGCTGCCTCTCCTATGGCCTGGTTTCACATCACATGAGGGACCTTTCACAGGTCAGAGTGCACTAACAGTGTCAATGATTTGCATGATTTCTTTCTGACTTTTGTAGAACCAAGATTTAAAAAGAAGCTGTTTTTCTCCTTTTCTGTTAAACATTTTTCTCCACCTTAACCTGACCAAACTGTCCAGCAGGGGGCCTGAGGGCTAGTGTCAGTGTGCACTGCTGGACACTTGCACTTGTCCCATGCTTCCACAATGCACACCAGCCAGCAGTGACAGGTGTGTGCTGTGGCCATGGTGGTGAGCCCAGGCTGTGTGGACACCTCTTTGTGGCCCTGACTCCAGTTTTACAAAACCAACTTGAAATGATTCCTTTTAAATCCTTAAGATGTCTTTCTCTAAAGCTTATATATGTTGTTTTCTAAAAGTTTTCAGCAGGAAACTTGATTTTCAGCCGTCTTGCGTGGAATACTACTGTAGTCATGATAGCAGCTTGTTTGTGAAATGCTTGATTAGTGCTGGCTTTGTTGATCGCGATGCTTCCCATCTAATCCCTTACTCTGTCCACACAGTGCCCGGGGAGGTAGTCACTGTTGTTCTGCCCCCTTTCCAAGGCTCAGCGACATGACACCACTGTGTCATCAGTGGTGAGACCAGGATTTGAGCCCAGACCTCTGACCTCACGAGCCTGAGTCCCTTCACAGTGGTAGGATAAAGCAGGAGCTGCCTTGTCGGTAAGACGTGGGCTCTGAATTCAGTGTCTGCCCTTCCTGGTGGTCTTGATGGCAGCCCCAAGTAGCCACCCCGGAGTCCTGTGCTCAGCTGATCCTGGTCAGAGAGCACTAGAGCCACAGTCCCCCAAGCCTCCAGAGCCTGTAGCCTGCAGCAGGGGCCATGACTTAATTAGCAGCCCCCTTGGGAGAGACGGTGGTGGTGGTGAGGAGAGGGGAACACTAGATATCTGGGGCTGGAGGGGAACCGGAGTCCTGACTGCTATTAGAAGAGGAAAGTTCTTAATAACAAAGCGAAACAAAGGCCTTGTTTGTTCTTTCATTCATTTAGCAAATATTTACCAAGTGCCTGTGATGTGCCAGGCACTTTTCTGAAATCCCAGCTTCCTTTGGCTCATACCCATGTGGGGCTTACAAAACACAAATATGCTAAGTAAACACATCACAGTGTGTCAGGTGGGCATGCTGGCCGTGGAGGAGGGAAGGGAGGACCAGGGGTGTGGGAGTGCTGCCTACAGTTTGACTAGGCCCCCCCCGACAAGGGGCATCTGAGCAGAGCCTTGCAGGAGGTGCAGGAGTGAGTCCTGTGGGCGCTGGAGCACAAAGGGCTACAGGCCGAGGGGAACCACGTGTCCTGCATGCTCATGGAGCATCGGGGAGGCTAGTGTGGCTGGAGCAGTGTGAGTGAGGGGCAGGGGGCGGGAGATGAGGTCAGAGAGCAACAGGGTGCACATCAGGGGCCTGAGGCCTGTTCACACTCTGCAGGGCACGGGGGCTGAGTGTGGGAGCAGTGAGCCCGGTCATCTTTTTTCTCTCAGTGCTGGATTGTTAAACTAAAGCTGTTACACTGCTTGCTTCTTAGAGGACATCCAAATCCCCACTGGCTTGGGACCAACTCTAATTGTGCAAATCCGGATCTAATTCTCACAGACATCCCGAGGGGAGGGCCTCTGGAATTCAGGCATATAAACAACGCCTTGTATGTACTGGGCCTCTTTCCCCCCTGGATTTGGTGTCGTCCAAGTTTCTCCTCCTCGCAAATGGGGAACCTGGCTGATAGTTCTGGAAATAAGCAAGCATGCTTGGGTGGGGTGGGCTGGCTCCAAGTGACACCCTGTCTTGTGTGCACAGCTCCTCAGGCTCCCAGCGAGGAGAGGAGGCCCCGGGCTGCGGGGCTGAGAGGTTGGGACGAGCAGCACAGGCTGGCTGCCAAGACCGTGATTCTGGAGGGTTGCAGCACAGATTCTGGGAATTCCCGGAGGCTTGAGTGAGCTTTTTAGAGGGCACCTGTGGCCTCTCCTGCAGGTGAGGCGGGAGCTGTTAGGAGCACTGGGTTGGTTGGAGCAGAAACAGCCGATTCCAATCCTTGCCCAGTCCTGCAGTGCCTTCCTGTGCGCTTCCTGCCGAGCCGGAATGGAGCTCATCGGCAAAGGATGTTTCCCAGGGGAAGTGCAGCTTTGGAAGGACTCGGTTTTCCATTTGCACGTCCCTGAGAACCTTCCACACTTCCTTAGAGTGAGGTGAAGGGCAGTCGTGTGGGGTAAAGCCGCTTCTGTGTGATGCCTGTGCTTTGACAGGGCCGGGAGCCCTGAAATCCCACTTAGTTTTGCAGAGGGGACGAGGCTCCCGCAGCTACTTGGTAGCGGAGCCCACTCCCTGCACATCTCTGAACCGGGCCTTCGACCACACGGAGATCAGGACATTAAGAGACAGTGCTAACGAGACTATTGAAATTTTTATTTACTTTGAGGTCTTTTATTTTCTGTAATATTAACTTGGTTGTTTCATGTTTATAGGGTGTTTTTCTGCATTGCCTTAAGATAACAACTCACTGCAGAGTTGGAAGATTTGGCAAATATGAAAAAGAACTTTAAATCTCACCTGTAATGAGTACAGTGAGGAGGACTAGGACTGCTCCATCAGGGCCTCCGTCCCTGCTGTGTCCTTCTTGTTGGTGACCCTGCTTCCTTCCTCTCTCGGGTGGGCTGCCTGGGGGCCACCCTGCAGAGGGTCTCAGAGCCCACCCGAGTCCTGGCCATACCTCCCTAGTAGGTTTGCCTGGATCGGAGGCAGTTGTTGTACGCCTTTCTTCCTCAGTTTCCTAATCTAATCAGACCTCAGTCTTAGCTGATGGCTGTGCCTCATGGTTCAAGGAGAAAAGAGGTGCTTTACTTTCCCATCCGCGATGCAGCTGTCCTGCTGTGCTGCCCCCCGCCCCCGCCCCCGGGGGCTGCACAGGGGCCTTCCTCCTGCCCCAGTGAGGCCCTGTCTCCTCTGCGTCTCAGTTCCTTCTCCCTGGCAGGCCACTTCTGTTGGCATCCAAGATGACCCGGTAACTCCCATCTTAAAATTAAAAAAACTCCTCCCTTCATTCAGCCAAAATGGTAGATTGAATTCAGAGCGACCTTTGCTGCTTCTTAAGAACCCACTAAAATGACAGGTGAGATATTTTTAAGAGGAAGAGGCCAGATGACAGGATTTGGGAGTTCAGGAAGCAGATGGACAAACAGAGGGACATAGCAGATCTGAGAACAGAAAGTGGGGAGGCTTGCACACGCTTGTGCTGGGGGGTCTGGAACACGGATTGCACTGCAGACAGACCCCCAAGTCTCGGGAATGACTTTGCCATGTGCCCCTGAAAATGAGGGGGGGGCAGTAACAATGGGGCTGAAATTGGAAGTTGGTGGAAAGCCTGTTTAGAAAGCAACCAGGTTCTCAGCCCTCCTCCCCCACCTGTAGCCTGATCAAGCCCCTCCTGCCTCTGGCTGAAGCTCAGCTTCCTCTCCTGGTGGGTGAAGTAGGCACCTGAGGATGGGTGGAGGGGGAGACTGTTCTACAGGGAAGAAGTGGGGCTGCACCCAAGCGGGTGACGGAGCAGCGTGAACCCGGCCTCTACCCTGTTGGCCCCCAGAATGCTAGGCACCTGGATGGCTTTTGGATGCCCATGAGTGGAGCAACCGTTCTGACAGTGGAGCAAAAAACAAGCTCCTCGGCTGTTTCCTGCTGTGCTGGAGGGATTGGGAGGTGGTTTTCCTTGGGGACAGTTTGGAGGCAAATTAGCAGGGAGTACACAGAGAACTAAGCAACCAAAAGAGGCCCTCACTCACTTCAGGAAGCACAGGCCCGGTGCTGGAAGGGAGGTAGTGTGAGGGTGCACAAGGGCTCCAGTGCCTTTGCAGGAGGTCAGCACTGGGGCAGGGTGCAGGGAGCAGAGGGTTGGGGGGGGGGGCGTTCTCATGTGTCCTAGTAGGAAGTTAGTGGGAGGTACCAAGGACTGGAATCCTTGAACTCCGGAAATAAATACCAAGGAAGGGAGGGACCCAGAGGGGAAGGCGGCACGTGGGACGGAGGCGCGGGGGGGGGGGGGGGCACTGTTCACCGTAAGCTCTGTGGATGCTTTGACTTTTGAAACTATGTGCATTTCTAATTTTGTTAAAAATAAAAATTAAAAGGTTACATAGCAAGTATGGTTTTACAAAAAAAATTAGGAAAGCTACCCCCCTCCCCCACCCTCCCAGCCATCGCTGCTCCTGCCTGGGCCCAGCTCCATTGCATGGCCATCTGGTGCTCCCCAGTGGGGCTTCATCCTCACCACTTGGCCAGCTTGCGAGGCCTCTGCTTCCCTGAATCTGGTAAAAAACCCTTCTCCTCGGGGAGCTTGAGCTCTGCAGCTAACGTAGAGTGATCCCTTTTTGCGACGTGTTCTTTCCCAGGCTCCCGACCCCTGCACTGTCCTGGTCCCACGTGTCTGTGGTGTGTCCTCTCCTCCCTCCTGGTCCCCCTGTGTGTGAGCCCTCTGTCATGACCCTTCCCCAGCGCTCAGAGAGGGCCCTGCTGACGGTGCTCCAGGCCGTGGGACCACCACACTGCTGCACACATTTGGTCTCTTTCCTCCCAAACTTGGCCTCAGGAATGAAGACACATCTGGGCCCTGCTTTTAAACTGAATGGCATGCTGCAAAGTGTTCCACGTTACCTAGTTTGAAAACATTATTTTTAAAAGTTTGTATGGTTTCCACCATATGGATGTGCAGTCGACCCTTGAACACCTGGGAGTTAAGGTTGCTAACCTTCCTCCCACACAGTCGAAAATCCACATATAACTTTTGACTCGTCCTAAACTCAACCCACCGTTGACCAGAAGCCCTACTCATACATAAACAGTCGATTTACACATACGTGTATGTTATATACTGTGTTCTTACAATAAAGTAAGCTAGAGAGATGAAAATGTTATGAAGAAATTCCTAAGAGAAAATACATTTACAGCACTGTATGGTATGTGTCGAAAAAATTCATCTCTAGGTGGACCTGTGTCATTCAAACCTGTGTTCAAGGAGAGAGTCAACTGTAGGTATTATTTTCGTATGTCATCCCCTTTTTGTTTAATATATGTGGGTTTTCTTTGTGTCTCTCACTGATGTCAGTCATAGTGAGGTGAGCACCCTTGTGCATGAATCTGCTTTTCCTCTTCTTGAGGGTTGTAGTATTCGTCCACGTAGGACCCCCAGGTCACAGGAGATGCACATTCTAAAAGAGGCATAATGTGTAATCGCCAGTTGTGCCCTGATGGCTGGACGCACCAGCACCGTGTCCCTGAGAACTGTGGAAACTCGAGGTGTGCGGCTGCACTCAGCTCTGCCTCTGCTTGCTTTGGCCTGCCTTCTAGCGAGGGCGTCCTGCAGGGCTCCCCCCGCTGGGGCATCAGCCTTTCACTTGGGCCTAGGGATGGGGGGCAGTCTTACATGTGGGTAGTGATGTCAGTTTTCTTTTCTGCTTTTACTTTTTGCATTGACTTGTGCAATCCACTTGGGACTTAATTTGATATATGTTATTAGGTGAATGTGTAAGTTATTTCTTTCTTACAAGTATTGAAAATACTGCTTATTGAGAAATGCTTCATTTTCCCAATGACTTGTGCTCCTACTTTTGTCCTGTAAATTGATCTTACATGAAAATATTGTATACATTAGTGTTTATTTTTGCATTCTCTAATCTGTTCTTGTGCTGATACAGCTGTTTTAATTATTCTAGTTTTATGGTATATTTATCTGATTACCCCATTATTAAAAAAAAGTGTTTTGGCTACTCTTGGCTACTCACTTTCTAGATGAACTTTAGGATGATTTTCAGGTTAATAAAATGAATCATATTGGGATTTCTTTTCGGATAGATCAAAGCTATAATTTGAATTGAAAACAGCTGCCTTTTTACCACTATTCACTTTCTAATGTAGGAAGATACTCTGTTTTCCCATTTGTTCTAAGCCTTCAGTTGTTGTATGTAGCTTTCTTGCTGTAGGTTTTCTCTTCTGAACCCTTTTTCCAACTTATTTTTGTTATCTCGTTATCGTAATTGGGATTTTTCTCATTACACTTCTCTAATATTTGATAGTGTACAGGATACTGTCAGTATTCATGTATTTGGACATGGCCGTGTGTTAAAGTGCTTTTAGCTGTAATAGGTTTCTCTGCTGAATTTTTTGATTTCTTCCTGACTTGACCCGAATGCTTTCACCAGGAAGCATGCTTGCTGTGGCTGTCTGGTCAATGTTCTTCATCAGGTTACAGAAGTTCCCTTCTCTTGCTCTTCTATCAAGTTGTTTCTCACAATAAAAGTGAAAGTTGCATTTTACTAAATGTGTTCATCGCTGCTATTAAGATAATCCCATGATTTTCTCCTTTCGTCTCTTACTGTAGAGAATTACATTGATGAAATTCAAAGTGTTGATTCTTGGGATAAATCCTGGTAGGTCATACTGATACTTGCTAATACTCTTCCAGTTGTAGTACCCTCACAGAATTTTATTTGGGCCAGAATAAGGGTTAGTGGTAGGGTTAGGTCTGGAGTTAAGGTTGATCCTGGGATTGGGGTTAGTATGGGCCTGAGTTACCATAAAGGTCAGGAGTAGGGCTCACGCTAGGGCGACACTGCTCTAGAAGTTAACTTTTTTCTAATTTTTAATTTTTTGGGGTTTTGCGTAAATGATAGCCTGCCCACATAACAGGACTTGAGAAACTTCCCCTATTTTTCTGTCCTTTATTTAAATAACTAATTTTTCTATTTTCTCTTTAGAAAAGCAAATATTATTGGTGTAATATTCAGTAGACAACTCTGTCACAGCCTCTAAGCCCAGAGCCTGTTTTGGAGCCAATACCAGTTCTCTAGTGGGTGTGCGTGGGTTTCTTCCCAAGGAAGCAGTCGCTGCGGGCGCTCTCAGGCCCGGGGCGTGCGTGCACGTGCCAGGTCCCTGTGGTCTCGGGCTTCTCTGGGTCTCTCACTGCCTTCTCTTCGTTTCTAAGGCTTGTTTTAGCGTTTCAGTCAGATTTGTCAAACTTGTCTTCATTTCTCATTTAGCTATTTTTAATTTTTTAGTATCAGTTGTACTGATCATTTATAATTTTGTTTTCAATTTAATTTCTAAATTTAATGCATGTTTTCTTTTTCTCTAGGGTTATTCCTTTTTCTTTAGGTTATCCTTTCTCTTTCTTTCTAGTTTCTTGAATGCTGCTTTCATATATTGACCTTGCTTTCTAATGACTGCATCTCGGCTCCCCTTTCTTTCTAGGCACTTTGAACTCCACCCCCCTGGTTTTGATGTGACCTGTAATCATTCAGATGCTTGTCATTTCCATGCTTCGTTCTAACATTCTGTGGGTGATTGCTCCCACTGTACTTTTGTTGTTAACTTTCCACTTCTAAAGCTTCACACTCAGAGAGCGTGGCCTCCCTGAGTCAGGGAGGGTGGGCACGGGGGACAGGTCCTGTGGGGCCGTGGAGACCAGAGCTTGACCAGGCCTGGTGGTCGTGGGGCCAGGGCCTCCCACAGAGGAACATGTTGCAAGTTACAGGGGTGTGGTGGGAGCACACAGAGAAGGTGGGAGAGTGACACCGAGGGCCAGGGAGATGGAAACAGTGTGCAGTGAGAAGAGACTCTGGAGTTATGAGACACATTAACTTCTGTGTTGGGCCATAGGGAGAGATGGCCCAGGGGCTTTTGGGACCCCCGCTCGAACTGAGGGGTGGGTGTGGGGCTGAGAGATCCATGTGCTGGTGCGTGTGTCCTCGAGGGACACATAGTTGTGTCCTCAGGGCTGTGGCAGGGGAGATGAAGCGGGCGAGGTCAGGTTTGTCTCTCTGTGTAGTGGTCCCTGGTGGGCGGGCTGGGCTCCAGGAAGCCTCCTGCCCCACAGGTCATCCTGGCCCTGGGCTCCAGGCAGCCTGCCCTGCTGCATGCGGTGTGCCTTCTTCTGTTGCCAGGACCTCCAGCTGAAACAAGTGCATGTGTGTCTGGTGTGTTTTCAAGGAAAAAGGGCACAATGAAGGGCAGCAACCACACTTTCAGGGTTTGAAGGCCCAATCAGGCCAACTTGCATCATGGTACACGGGGCCTCTGTCTACCAGTAGTGCGGTGTGGTGGCCCCTGCTTCTGTGGAGGCTGGGCCACGCAGTCCCCTCTTAGGCAGCCCTGTGCTCCGTGACAGTTGTGGTCACACAGGAGGGAGCAGGGATTTGGGGGGAGCAGCCAGCTGTCAGCCACCAGCAAGGATGAGGACTGAGCGAGAGCCTGGGGTCACCCGTACCGGAGCTGGGGGGGCTCCTAGCAGAGGGGCTTCTTGTTTAAAAGGTGCATGTGTAGCCCATGTGCTGTTAGGTCTAGGAGGGAGCTAGATTTGGGGGTGCTGCCCACACCCACAGAGAGGGCACTGCCCATAGGCCCACCCCCCACGCCAGGGTCCCAGTGCATGCAGGGTGGGGGCAGGGAGGGGCCCCGTCTCGTTGTGTGCGTCAGGAACAGAGGAGAGGGACAGCACTGTGGAGGTGGTGGCTCTTTGGGGAAGGCTACTTTACATCCTTTTGGAGAGAGAGGAGCGATGGGCCGGTGCTTGTGGCTGTGGAGGCCGCCAGCCAGCCTTCCCTTCCTGCTTTTCATTTAAGGTGGGCATGGGACGCCTTGCTGGAGGGCTCTCAGGGAGAATCTGTGCCACCGTGGTGCGTGAGCTGCCCTGCTGGGCCCGCAAAGACCTCAAGGCACCCGTTTCTCTGCTTGTGTCCTGCGCTTGGCTTTCCTTTCTGAATTGGTTGAGTGGTTTTTATTCTTTGCCTCCTTTTTCCTCTCATGGGGATGTTGGAGAGTGCTGTCCTCCCAGAGGTTCAGATGCATTGCAGCCTGGCAGGAAGGGGCCGATCGTTTTTCACAAGATGACTCATTCATTCCTCCCTCTCTGCTGCGTTGCCAGGCTGTCTGGCAGCCACACATGCAGACAGTGATGGATCTGGAGCAGTGTTATCGCTGGTCCGTGGCGACCAGGGACGGCGTTGGGGAGGTGGAGGGCAAGTCACCCTAGGTATACACTTAGACAAGGGCGAACTAGCCTTCTGGATGCTTCCTTTATAAACGTACGTTCCATTCAGTACAGACACGGGGCCTTTACTGTTGTTCTTTAGCCAGGCTGGGTTAGGTGCACCCAGGTGTGGTGAGCTGTGCCCCACCTTCCACTCTGGTTAAGGGCGGCCTGATGTTTCCTACCCTGGGGAATGTCATGCGTGGTCACAGGAGCCAAAGATGCTTCTACTTCTCTGCTTAAACATGTTCATTCTGCTGATTTCAAGCCTCTGTTTCTCCTTTCTCTGAAACTCCGGTGGTACTCACAAGTTCCACCATTTGATTCAGTGCACACTTCCTACTTGAGTCATGGAGGCCGCCTCGTCTTTGGATATGACGGGTCACCAGTGATACATTCCAGTAACACAGAGCTGGCAAGAGGCTCTCAGTGTGAGCCTCTACCTCTTCTAAGTGCTCTGGCTCTCACGCTCTCTCAGGGCACAAGTCTGCAACCCCACAGCTTGGTTCAGCCTGTAACTGAGTACATGTGCTTGATCCCACCCACTCATCGCCCTCCCAGCTCTGCCTCTCAGCAGGCCCGTTAGGAGCCTGCGTCTTACCAGCGCTGCTTCCACGTGCCCCGTCTTTGCAGAGCCTGGGCCTCAGGCCAGATCTCCTGGGGCTGGCGGCAGCTGGGGAACAGCTGCTTCCGGAGCATGGCAGTGAGCTGTCCTCATCACCCCTTGTATCAATTTGGCAGAACAGGGGCGGAAGTCATGGGAGGAGAACTTTCTGCCCCCAGCGCGCTCCGTCCCGTCACCCGCGCTCTCGCGCACGCGCACGCAGCCCCTCGAGCTGCGGGGCGCTCCTGTGGCGTCTGTGCCGTGCGTTTGCCGCGTTCTGACGGGCCCGGCCCGCCGTGGGGCGGCGTGAGCACTGCGCTGACGGGCTGCGCACAGTCGGGCTCTGCTCTCCGCTCTGCCCCCGCCTGGTTGTCTCGTCTCAGAGAAATCATGTACCTTTCCGGCCTCCCGTTCCCGCCTGTGTAAAATGTGTGAGTCTCCCGTCGCTGTGGTGCCGCCGCAGGTGTCGGACTGATTACATCCCGAGGAGGGCAGAGCCCCTCCGAGCTCGCACGGCGCGTCTGTCTGGTGCAACGGGACCGGAGGTGTTCGCGCCTCAGGAGAACGTGTTGTGTGCAACTAGTAAGAGGTTGGCGATTCAGAGCTGCCGCCGGGAAGGACTGGGGAAGGCGCCCCTGGAGCGCTGGGCTGTGCGGGCTGGTGCTGCGGGGAGGGGTGCGTGTGGGGCCGCGAGGTCTGCCGGTGGCCAGGGGAGTCGTGCTGGAGGGAAGAAGCCTCGTTAGAAGCCTGACCTTGGGGCAGGCCGCGTGGTGAAAGCGACAGGAGGTGAGAAAGAGTGATTTGAAGCAGATTATATTGTATTTGAAGCCTTACTTAAGTTTTTGTTTCATTCAAGCATGAGCAAGATCACATATCCCTGATATTTTACTGAAATCTACTTAACCCTCCCCCCCCCCACCCCCGCCGCCAACAAAAGGCAGTAAAGGCGGGAATACGTACTGTGGCAATCTTAAATCGCTGTAATAATATCCTGGTTTGTAACTGCTGGGATTTAAAAGTATCCTTTATGTGTGGAGGATGCTCTGTGTTCTTAAAAGTTGAAGTGGGATGGGTCCTAGAGGGTGGTTTAGAACCGACCTGCTTGGCTGTGCCCCTGGCACTCAGGGTTGCCATCCCAAGGGAGCTCCTCAAGGTAGCAGTGCTCCCAGTCCTGCAGGCGGGCGAGAGGTGGATGCCCACACCTGGAGGGCACACTCCTGTCCTTCCGGACTGAAGATTTTCTGTGCACAGCTACGAAATAGGCAGAGATTCAGTAGAGATACACCGATTTCAGTTTATAGGATGCCACCGTGGGTGCTATCCAAAGTAAGGCGACTTCTGAAGATTGTGTCAGTGTGATTGGAGTAAAGGGCTAGTGCGCCCTCCCCACCTGCCGTGGAAGACATGCAGTGATTTCAAGATGGAAGTCCTGATATGCCAACTTCATTTTATGATCACACCTCCTGAGACTGACATTGTCACACAAAATTTCATGTTAATTTTTCAGCTGAGTCTGTCACAGAGTGAAGTTCAGAGCTTCTGCCTTTTGCTGCTGGCTTGCTGTTGTAGCCCAGACTACACCTAGAAGATACAGTTCAACAACCTGCCTTCATAAGCCATTCTAGGTCTCCTTCTGCAGTTTGGAGATTTGAGCAAAGCCAAATTGTTAATGCTGAAGTTTAAATTCACGATTATTATTTTATGCTTAGTTTAGGCGATTTTGATACCTTTTCACCATTTTCTTAAGTATTTTGAGAAAAGTTTATTCCCTCTATCCAAACATAATGGTTTGGATGTCCAGGAAGTGGAAGCGTTTGTGCTGCTGGAGTCCTGACACTATGGCACATGGACGGACTGGAAGATAGCTTTGGCCCTATCCCCTTAAACATCAGTGTTCTTTCCCAATATTGAATGGAGCCGTAAGTCTTCATTTTATATGAATGCTACTAAAATAGTCCTCTTTAAGAGAGGAAAAGAGTGATTGCCTGAGAGAATTGATGTCCGAGGACCTTTGTCATCGGATCACTGAGCGGTGTATTGAGAATTGCAAACGACACGGCTCTCCTTTTCTCCTCATAGAAGAGCATTGATTGCTTCAGAAACTTAATGGTTTTGTCAGTGAGAGGGTCTAAACAGGGAAGATCATTTCCCTGAGGTTCTAGAAGTCATTATGCACTCATACAAGTCTCTTTCAGTGTTTTATGTCAAAGTTATGTCAGTATAACCTATTTGAAGATAACCTTTACAGATTAACATTAGATATGCTTTCGGTGTCTGGTAAATACAGAAACAATCAGTATTGGCTCTAAATATGTAGCATTAATTTAAACATTTTTTAAAAAGCATATATAACGAGTGTCTTTTGTTTCATGCACTTGCTGTGATTGGCTGATAAATATTTGTCAAAGAAAGAGAGAACTGAAAGCTCGCACGGTGTGGCTTGGATATCCTGAAAAGTGTGAAGAAAAGCATCCCAGAAATTCTATAAAAAATCAAAAATACAATGTATTTACCTTTATACCTGGGGTAAGACTATTACATTCTTAAGAATGGGTTTCATATCAGAGATTGCTGGCTCCTTTTGTTTTCACTGTTTTTTTTTTTTTTTTAATTTTTTTTCCCGTTAATTGTGTCATGTCCAAATCAGTGACCTTTTGCTTTTGAACCATTCATGTTTCAAGTAGTTGTTAAATAATTCATGCGCACTTTTAATGGGTACATCATGAAGTTCAATGTGAGAAAATTTATAGTTTGACTTCAATCCTAGATAAATATATTTATATTATTGTAGAAATAATCAAGCCTAAATTAAATTAACAGAAAATAAGTCCTAAGTTTTGTTTGCAGGTGAAGTGGAATGTTAAGTTTAAAGCCTGCCAAGGAACTTCATGATGAAAGTAAAATAATTTTTTATACAAACGTGACTCAGTAACAAAATATCTATAAGCATTGATAGATAATAGTTTCTACTTCACATTATAAATTTCAAGCCATGTTATGTTGTTATATCATTAGTTATCTTTAATTAGGTATTATGCTAGGTGTAAATAATGTAGTTTAAATATTTCATTACTTTTTTTGTTGCTAGTGGTATTTTTGGCTTAAGTTACAAAACTGAGTATGTATTTAGGGTGATTGACTAATTTTTGGTTTTTGTACATTTCCTATTTTATAGACCAATTTATTCGTCTTTCTAAAGGCAAAAGGAAGCTGGTACTGGTTATATTTCTATATCAAAGTTTCTGACACATTCTAGTTATTTGCTCTTACGCTCTTTACAAGAAAATGTCTTGGTAAAGTGAAATAAGGGCTGTTTTATTTTTCATGTTTTAATTTAAATAATCATGCTGATTTTATACTGGGCATTGATTGCCCTCACCACCCTCCCCCATCCATGTAATAGTTGGTGAATGCTTCATATCTAATTAACTCTTTAGTAAAACACACAAAACTGTCTCCGTCATTAAAAGACAGCTCTTTTGTCAGGAAAATAAAATGTAAGCTGTCTTTCAGGCAGATAAATATTCTCATCTTTCTTGAATGAAGTTACTGTTTTCTTTAAATTTTAAATACTCGCAGATTGGCGAAGCATTGTACATTTTCCTAAAGGTCACAAAGTTCATTCGGTAGACAACAGAGTATTGATTACAGTGGCTTAAAGCCCACAGTGCAGCCTCACTCTGACCAGAGCAAATCCCTGCAGCCCACCGGGATGGGCTGTGTCCTGAGAGCACCTGTTGGTGTGGCTGCACCACTGTTACCGTGTGAATTCTCGTTCTTAAATTGTCTCTTAAATTAGGCTTTTCATCTAAAACGTAGTATTTTAGAAACATTTGGTAATTGCACAGTAGGAATTCTATGCCATTTTTAGCACAAATGGCAATTTTTGAATTGCTAATAGATATAATTTATGCTACCTGAGATTTTAAAGAAATCACTGAGGAGAAAGAGCTTTCTCTCCTGCTGAGATTAATTTATGAAATGACTCAAAACATCTTTAGACAGCAATTGAATATGATTATGAATAGAAACGTGTTATCATTGTAGCTGATTTTTGAGTTGCACAAACAGCTGTATGGTAATGTAGAAAACTTCATTATATAAAAACTGTGGTTCCAGACTCTTTAAGTCAACAATAAGTACTTAACCCATTGCTCTGCTCTTGTTAACATTTCCATACCCTCCAAGTTGCATATAAAATGGCATCCAAAGAGATTTTGATTTGGAAGTTGCAAGGTTGTAAGTTTAATTGCAATGATAGTGTGCCGTTTGAATTATTCTCATCTATAAACATGAAATTTGTTCCATTTTGATTTTCAATTTAAATTTAATAATTTGAGAATTTGTAAATAGAAGTCTATTAATATACTGGCTCTTGGGTTTTCTTCCTTAAAAATAACTCTATTTGAATTAAAAAACAAAAACAAAGTTGCAGGATTTGCATTCCTAAAATTTTGTTGAAGGATACTTCTTTTGTATTTGAAAATATTATTGCAGATCAACTGCCAAGAGATTTTAAAGAATATATAGGTCGCTGTCTTCCTGAATTGGTGTGCAATTCACATACTTTTTTATGTCATTATTTCTTATACTTCGAGAGAAGTAAATAGAGGAGATTAAGACAGTTTTTGTGAAGTCAAATTGTGTATGTTTTGCTTGTTCGCTCAGTTATTTTAAAGCTACCCAGATGTTCATGTTCAGAAACGTGGGTATTATATTTTATTTTTTACCGTTTCATAAATATAAGGTTAATAGAACTTTCCCATTGTAAGAGTTTGTGAGTTATCAAGATACACATTTGTGTGTATATAAATAATATATTTATTGACTTACATTGGGAAGATTTCGCTATCTCATTTGCTTTGATATACATACAGAGATTTACAGAGGAGTGTGCAAAACTGGAAATTGTATACAAGAAAATAAAAACTTTTAGAGGATGCTTTTAACATAATTGGAAGTTCTAATTGTTTTTTCAGTTTATTTTAAATATAATTTTAAATAAATATATATGTAATTTAGTTATTGGGAAGCCAGTATCAGAATTACTTAATTTACTGTAACTGAGGGCATATTGTCACTGTTTGATGGAAATATAGTTAGATATTGTGCTGATTTAATTATTTAATTGAAGTTTTAAAGGTTGTCCTTGGAGAGATTGTGTTAATTTTTTCTTTTCCTTTTTAGGTTTTATATGAACAATTCAAGTTTTTCTTGAATCTCTATCCTGCTCGTAGTTTGTGCCAGCATTGAAAATAGGCTATCTCTACACCTACTGGGCTCCTCTGGTAAAAGAAAAGATTTTTGAAATTAAGTTAAATTATTAATATTTAGTATTTGGTTTTCAGAGTGGAGATGGTTGAGAGATAAATCGATCAGGTTTTCAGAAGCATGATACTGCTGCTGTGTACCATTGGACTTCGCTTACAGGGTTTTCCAGAGCTCTGCCACTGACCGACTTCGCAGCCTCGCCGGGGGTGTCGGGCCCTTGCGCTGCCTGTGCGTCTTGGCTCAGAGGCCACTGGGAGCCTTTGCTGGCGGGCATCGGGGGTGGTCTCCTTGGGGCATCCTGTACGTGCCCTGTGATACCAGGTCTGTCTCTCCAGCCCGGCTCCCCCATGCCTGTTGGCTTTGTTCCTCGCACCTTTCTTCCCCCGAAGGCAACTTCTGTTCTGCGTCTGAAATTCAGTTGTTACATCTAATAATTTTACTACTTATGTTTGTGTCACTAAAATAATAGTATTGTTTGCATGCTTTAAAAAATCTATATAAAGATTATCTTACTGTCCGTTTCCTGTTGTATCACGCTTTTTTGGCTTAACGTTGATTTCTAAAATGGATCCATGGTGACACATTCACTTTTCACTTCTCTGAAGTACTCCATTGAATGAACATGTCCATCTTTCCAGAAAAAGAGACTTTGAGGTTTCTTCTCATTTTTCACAGTTACAGACTTTGCTATAATGGTCACTGTGATTGTATGTTGTTCCCTGTGCACGTGAGCCGGAGACCCCTTAGGCTGTGTGCTTCCTGGAAGTCTGAGTGACAGACTGCTCCTTAATTTTCCCAGTTTCCAATAAAAGCAGTAGAGCATTACAGAAATTTTAGAGCATAGAGAAAATACTGGCTCATCCTAAAAACACAACTATAGTTACGATTTCAGTGTGTTTATTTCTGGCCACTTTGTCTACCCCCGGCTTCACGAGGTTGCCCTGAACCTCTTCAGTTTCACTCCCATCTTGGGTTAAAATTCACTTGAGCAGTGATAGTCTCAGAATTTAAGATCTTCTTAAAAATCTAAAGTAAAATGTGTTCATTTCTGTTTTGCTTTTGCATCTTTCCTATTAACTGTGATTTAAGTAGCTTTTAACCAAAGAAAATGTTAGTTTTAGATGGATTCCTGATGAGGAATTCATGCACAGAATTGACTGTGTCGGCCAGAGCTGGAGTGAGAGCGTGCGTGTGAGCGTCGGTGCCTGTCCTTCCTGTGCTTCCGTGTGATGTTTACATCCTCTGACTCGATTGTCAGCTAGAGGCATTGGAAGTACTTAGTCCTTCTCTTGTTGGCGTGTGAGAATTAACGACTGCATTTACAGAAGTGCCTAGGTCAGCCCCTGCTGCGGTGTTCAGGGAAGGGACATTGTTACTCTGCTGCACTTGTGTGTCAGGGGCCCCAAAGAAAGGAGAAAAGCCCATTTTTCCCATTTGAGTAACGCTTAATGTTGCCTGGTGACATGCCTGGCCAGGTTCTCATGTCCCTGCTCTCATACCGCACCATTAGACCTCAGAAGTGGTCTGCTTTACGAAACCATGTCCTGTTGTTCTTTGGTTGGGTAGCAGCCACGATCGATGCCTTTCATCAGATAATCGATACTGAAGATTTGTTAGTATCTATGCTTGCACTGCTATATACATCTTAACCTCCGATTTAGCAAAACTCTTAAAAGGGTGATGTGTCCATTAGATTCACCTTTGAATCCAAGAGGCAGGCTGAGGTATATTGGTTCCTTGATCCAAACTCACCTCAGAAAAAAATTTTTTTAAACTGAAAATTCAGATATTATATACAGAAGATCTTTTTTATTAATCTAGGCAAACTTAAAGAACCTTTAAACTAAATCTATATCTAAAATGTGTAAATGTATACACACACACACATAATATATATATTTTTTATTTTTTTTTAAATTTTTTTAAAGATTTTATTTATTTGAGAGAGAGAATGAGAGAGAGAGAGAGAGCACATGAGAGGAGGGAGGGTCAGAGGGAGAAGCAGACTCCCTGCTGAGCAGGGAGCCTGATGCGGGGCTCGATCCCGGGACTCCAAAATCATGACCTGAGCGGAAGGCAGTCGCTTAACCAACTGAGCCACCCAGGCGCCCTATATATATATTTTTTTAAATAAAGGAGGTGTGCTTCAGCGGGATTCCTTCCTAGCTCCCGATTCCTTGCTCTTTCTTGACCACTATGTTTGGCCCTGTCCTGTGTCGAGGGCCTGCACTAGCATGTGGTCCTTACACTCAGTGTTTGACGTCTTTTCTCTGCCTGCTTTCTCAGGTTCTGTAAGTACCTGTAAGGTTGCCCAGAGAAAGGAATTAGTTAGCATTTCCAGATTCCTCCTTGCCAGAAACCTGCCAGGGAAGCATAAAACCATCATACAGCCGGCAGTTATAAAATCTTACGTCTGACGTCCACTAATTTTAAACAGGGCACTTCACATTTGTTCTGCTCTCCACCTCAAGGGTATTTCTGAAGACAGTGATGGTTTAATAATCTTTCTATATCAAGCACTCTGGGCAATGTTATTTACTAGCTTCAGCTCTGATCTAATTTCTGTTATATTTGCCATAGAACAGGAGAGCAAACTGAAAATAAGTGATTTTACTGCATTCTTGGGTCAGAATGAAGATTACCTTTTGCATCATTCAGTTTCCACAGCAGCTCTTTGAGGTAGAGCTAGTATAATCATAGTAACAAAACGGATTGTAATGCTTCTATCAGAGTTAATCGGGTAGAATAGATCTAGCCATGCAAGCGGTTCTTAGATAAAGGAGGTCTGGATCGTTAACACGGCATCTTCCACATAAGCTGTGTTCATGGTATTTTGTTAATGGAAAGCCAGATAGACTGCATAGGTGATCAGTCAGTCTGCGAGGACTCTGATTTTCGGTCCTTCCTTCTGTCCACTCTTTCTTCTGAGTGTCTCTGCATGTTGGAGGTGTGGATGGAGTATGGAAAGGAGAAACCAAATCATACCTGGACTTATACCTCCTGCTGTCCGGAGACAAACATGCTTAACATAAGCTGCACATTTAGTGTGACCTTTGCAAAGGTACGTGTGCTGCTTGTGTCTGAGTTTCCCTGTCTTAAGTAGAGCTAAGCGTTTCTGTGGCATTTAAAGGTAGCTTATTTAAAATACATAGAAAAGTTTCTGGTGTGGTTAAACTGATATTCTATCAATAGAATTATACAATTATATAATTTAATATTTAATATATGATATATCAGTAGAATTTTTTCTCTTTTTATAAAAATACCTCTTGTTTTGTCACTTACTCCACATGGCCCCTGGGCCATCCGGAGAAGTAGGAAGAAGGAATTCTACTTTGTGGTACAAGATTTAGTCCCGGCCCATGAACCGGCTGTGTGACACATTCCTGTCAGGCATTGTGACTGACAGACTGATGCCACAAATACTGTGGTTTTGCTGTGGAATACCGTCACCCTCTTGGGTTTGCTTTTGGCTCTTCTAGGTGGCATTACTGTAGCTTCCATCTTTGACCTGCGTGGTGCTGAGGTCACGGGAAGGTCCAGGTACTCCTGTGGGGCCACTTGTCCACATCTTCCATAGGCCACCGGTCTGTTCTGATCCAGTTACGACCCAGTAGATCTAAACCCTAAAGGTGGAGGCCCATGTGTGGTAGACTCCAGTTGTTAAGAAGGAAATGGTGGCATGGCATTGGCTGTGCCTTTCTCGTCACCTGCTTTATGTTACAAGGCTGGCTCTTGGGGCTTTTCTCAGGGTAGATATGCCGGCGACTGACATGGTAGTATGGGCGTGACACCTCTTGGTTGTTGCTGGTCCTGCACATCTGTCCTGTGTTCAGGTAAACCCTAGATTTGAGGTGTGGCCCAGAGTGGCTTGCAGGTCCTAGCAGTCTTTGCCTGCGACCAGGGCTCTGTCTCCTTGAAGAGTGCTTACCTCCAGTTTCAGAAGTTGGGACCTGCCCCTATTTGGTGATCTTCTCTAATATTACTGCTTTAGAAATGAGAGCTTATTTTCACTTCCTGAGTTCTTGGAAGCACTAGGAACTATTATGTTTTGTGGTTTATAATTACTTGATGAATGGAGAAGTAACTTTTGCTGTCTTTAAGCCATAGGTGTCCAGGGTGGAAGTCAGACTGACCTGGAGAGTCTAGGTGACATATGTATGTGTGGGCCTGTTCTTTGGAGAGGGGAGGTGAAAGTACACGTCCCAGGCAGAGGGCTCGAGCAGATCTATAGTGCAGAAAACCTTCCCGGTGATGGTGCCACGTTTGCCTGATTCAGAGCCACTCCTCTGACAATACTGTCTTCAGTCTCTGAGGAACATAGGCTTGACAGCCGTTGTCCCCTCTCTCTCTCAAGGCGAGGGGGTCCCAAGTAGAATTGTAAGAAATTACGTATACACTGGGAACATGGTCTGCAACAGTAAATATTCTCCTGCATGAGAACAGCTGCATAGAACTGTATTTCCTGCTTCGGTGGATGCGTTATGTTTCATGTTACTAAAACTCAGTTGAGACTTAGAGTTTTTGTTTTTAAAGTGGTATTGTCTTCGCACCTGAGACTAACCGCATCTTTGAATTCAGGAAATACAGTATTTCAACATATGGGTGTACCATGAATTTCCTATTTATAGACATTCAGGTTATTTCCAGTTTTTTATATTGGATGCTGCTGGGATCCTTGTTTTTTTTGTTTTGTTTTGTTTTTTAGGATAAATTTCCGGAAGTGAAACTGTTTGGTTAAAGTGTGTGCAAATTTTAAGGCTTTTGATAACACTAAGTTTGTTAAGAGAATATTTTGGTGTCTCCTGCTTTGGATTTTCATAGTTTTTTCTCTGTCTTTACCTGTACTAAAACACATCTAGATAGAAAGGGAAGAAGGAGGCCTGGGCTCTTTTCACAGTGGCGTGATCTTGTACACTGGGAAGTCTGAGGTGTCCACACACAGAGAAATGTTAGAACTAAGAAATGAGGTAGGAAGGTTGTCGGGCACAACATAGATACACAAAACCACTTGTATTTCTGTATACCAGCAGTGATCATCTGAAAATGAAATTACAATAACAGTTCCGTTGTTGTGGCATCAGAAAGAAAAAAATAGGAATAGATTTAGCTAAAATACAGGGTTGCCTGCTGGAAACTAATAAAACATTTTTTAAAAAAAAAATCAAAGATCTAAATAAATAAAAGTCATCCCATGTTCAGGAATTGAAAGACAGTATTGTTACAGTGGCAGCACTCTCCAAATTGATCTGCAGATTCAGCACAATCTGTCAAAAATCCCACTTGGCTTTTTGGCAGAAACTCACGAGCTGACTCTAAAATTCATATGGAAATGCAGGAGACCCAGAGTAGCCAGTGCAACCCAGAAAAGAAGATCAGCATTGGAGGACTCCTGCTTCCCCATGTCAGAGCTCGTTTCAAAGCCACAGTAATCAAGAAGGTGTGGGACTGGCAGAAGGAGAAATGAATAGACCAACGAATACAACGTAGAGTCCAGGAATAAACCTTTACATTCATGACAGATTGGTTTTCGGCAAGGATGCTCACACCGTCCGGTGGATTGTTCAGTGCACTCCACGAATGGTGCTGGGGCACCTGGACAGCTGGATGCGAAAGAAGGAAGTTGGGCCCCTCCCTCAGGTCATACCCAGAAAACCCCTCGTAATGGATCATAGACCTCAGCGGAAGAGCTAAAACTGTAAGACTCCTGGCGGAAAACATAGAGGCCAATTTTTGTGATCTTGGACGGTAAAAGCCCAAGTGACTAAAAAAAACTTAAATTGTATTTATCCAAATTAAAAACTTCTGGACATCAGAGGATACCATCAGGAAAATAAAATGATAACCTAGAGTGGGGGAAAATATTTGTACTCTCACATATGCTAATCCCATGTCTAACGAGGTATTTGTTTCCAGAATAATACAAAGAGCTCTTACAGCTTCACAGTGAAAAGACAAATGACACCGTTAACAAGTGGGTGTAGGATCTGAACACACATTTATCCCAAGAAGATACGAATGGCCAATAAGCTCCCGTTAAGGGTTATAACCACTTTGGGAGGAAGCTTGGCTGTTCATCAAAATGCTACACGGGCCACATCACCCAGAAGAGGCGAATTCATAGAGACAGAAAGTTGGACTCGTGGTTGCCAGGGGTTGGGGGCTGGAGGAGATGAGGGTGACCACTGTCCAGTGTGGGATTTCTCTCTCTTTGGGGTGATGAGAATAGTGTACAGTCAGATGGCGGTGATGGTACAACTCTGAGCGTAGCAGGGAGGATCAACTTTGAGTAAACACAAGGGCTCACCTCATGTGGCCTGTTGGTGACACAGACATAGCCCTGGAGTGACAGACTGTTGTCCTTTGAGGGCAGTTGTCCAGCGTTGGGTCATTCACAGAGTAGCCTGGGGAATGCGCGTCCGTGTAACATGCAGCCTTCTGAAGAGTCTGTGGTCATAGAGAGGTAGACTTGAAGAGTGTTCACACTCGGAAAACACAAGTGTAGCCTCTGAGCTGTCAGCCACATGTCGGGGGCATAACAGATTTCACAAGAGATCACAAGCACATCAGAGTTTATTTCTGTAGCCTCAAGTTGACCTGTTGAGGTTTTGCTTACAAAGCGGACAAGCCTGCACAGGAGGAGGCTGTCGTGTTGGGATTGCGCCGCGTTCCTTTCTGCTTTCTTCCACCAACAGAATTCAAGCGCAGAAAGCATAAGATTTTATGTCAGCCTTTGGTAATTTGATATTTAAAGGCACGAGCGTTCTAAATAGAATTCCTGGGTTTTTTTTTGTTTTTTTGTTTTTTCAGATTGTTGATTTCTTTTTTCTTTGGGTTACTAAGTATTTTCTGATGTTTAGCTTGTACATGTTATGATATGAATTTAGAAAAATTATTTGGGAATAGGGAGAATTGTAAATCTTTTAGTATGTATTATATTCCTCTTGTAGTGTTTCATTATTACTTTTTTGTCTTTTTTCTTTGTTTTCGTTTATGTTTTAGAAGTAACATAAATGGGGGGGAAGTAAAACTGCTTGGTAAAAGAATATTCCCTTACCTTTTTTGTTAAAGCTAGTTTTCTCAAATACCATATTTTATTTTGTTTTATAGGGATTTGTTTTGGCTGTTACTATCATGAGTGAAGCAATTGATGAACTCCGGCGTTTTCAGCGAGACAAGGAAGTGAATTCACAGCTATAGAGCAAGCTTACAGTAAGAGGTTAGCAAGACCCTTTTGATCTAGCTTATCATTTGCTAACTGTAATCATCATTTTAGAGTTAACATAAGTGAAAGAAAACGTGTCTTAATTCTGTTAGAAAATAGTATTTTTCGATTACATATGGTATCTAAATAATTTTTTTTAGTAATCTCATGACTACAATTTCAAGAGAACACATGTGAAACCCAACTGGTGTATGCACATTTTCTGTGAATATCACCTTACCTAAAATCTCTGTTTGTGTTCTATTTAAACGCAGTCGTAAAGGTCGGACAGACATCTCTGGTACCATGGCCTTAAGTGAAGGGACTTGGAGCCCCTACAATAAATGTCAT
This sequence comes from Eumetopias jubatus, assembly GCF_037043125.1. Taxonomy (NCBI): domain Eukaryota; kingdom Metazoa; phylum Chordata; class Mammalia; order Carnivora; family Otariidae; genus Eumetopias; species Eumetopias jubatus. The sequence continues at coordinate 1,010,260 of NW_028274861.1, read as the reverse complement.
GATCCAAAATGATAACTGCTTTATGCCCATTTCTCCTTCACTTCATTCAGGGCTTTAACCCTTCCCTAATTTTATGTTTTTAAGGAGCTTGTTTATTTGGTCTCTCAGTCCCAGTGGAGAAGAAGCGATGCGTAGAGGAGTGTGGGAGAAGCCATTATAGGCAGGCATTATGCCTGTCGGAAAGTGACACCGTGACAGTCATTACCTCAGCGAGGGACAGTGAAGGAGGGCAGTGAAGAGCTAGACAAGTATGCATAAGAACTTGGAAGCCTGTTTATAAAATGAGGTTTAAAATGGAGTTTGTATCTTCTGTTTACATGTGGACATTTGTACACTGGATTTATTTATTTGAAATAATTCTCCAAAAAATATTTCTGTAGCTTATTGGGATATATTTCATATAACATAAAGTTTATCCATTTAAAGTATACAGTTCAATGGTTTTTGGTATGTTCACAGAGTTATGAAACTATTAGCACCATCTAATTTTGGAACCTTTTTTTTTTTTTTTTAAAGATTTTATTTATTCGACAGAGAGCACAAGTAGGCAGAGTGGCAGGCAGAGGGAGAGGGAGAAGCAGGCTGTCTGCTGAGCAGGGAGCTGGACGTGGGGCTTGATCCCAGGACCCCAGGATCATGACCTGAGCTGAAGGCAGCCGCCCAACCAACTGAGCCACCCAGGCGCCCCTAATTTTGGAACATTTTTAACATTCTAGAAAGAAAGTGAATATATTAGCCATCATCGCATTCTTGCCCCTTCTGACCCTCTTCCAGGCCCAGGTAGCCCCTGGTCTGCTTTCTGTCTCCGTGGATTTGCCTCTTAGGACAGGTCACAGAAGTGGAATCGTGCAGTATGTGGGCTTTTGTCACAGGCTTCTTTCACTTGGCATTCTGTGTTCAAGGTTCGTTGGTGTTGTGGCACCTGTCAGGCTTTATTTCTGTTTGTTGCCAAATAATATTCCACTCTGGGGTATTCCACGTCGTGTTCACCGATTCATCTGTAGACGGACGTTTGGTTTGTTTCTACTCTAGGCTGTTGTAAATAATGCTGCTGCGAATGTCCGTATGTGAGTGTTTTTGTGTGAACATTGTTTTATTTCTTTTGTAAATATACCTAGAAGTGAAATTGCTGGATTATATGGTAACTATGTTTTTGATAAACTGCCAAGCTGTTTTCCTAATTGGCTGCCCCATTTTGCATTCTCACCGGCAGTGTGTGAAGGTTCCAGTTTCTCCACATCCTCACGGGCACTGTTACTGTCTGTCTTCTTTATTGTGGCCGTCCTGTCGGGTGTGAAGTGGTATCTCACCGTGGCTTGATTTGTCTTTCCCCGACGACTAGTGCTATTGAGCATCTTTCCATCTGCTTATCAGGTGATTGTATGTCTTTGGAGAGGTGTTTATTCAGATGTTTTGCTTACTGTTTTTTTTTTTTTCTCATTGTGTGTACCTCTTTTAAGATACCACCTTTTTTTTTTTTTAATTTTATTTTGCTGTGTTATGTTAGTCACCATCCATTACATCATTGGTTTTTGATGTAGGTTCCATGATTCACTGTTTGCGTACAACACCCAGTGCTCCATGCAGAACGTGCCCTCGTTAATACGCATCCCCAGGCTCACCCGTCCCCGGGCTTACTGTTTTAACTGGATTAATTGTTTTTTAATTATTGACTTGTAAGCATTCTTTATACAATCTGGATTTAAGTCTCTTGTCAATATATGGTTTGGAAATATTTTGTCTCATTCTGTGGCGTGTGTTTTCTTCTTCTCGGTATCCTCTGACGCACAGAGTTTTCATGTTATGATGTCCAACTCATCTGTGTTTTCTTCTGTTGCTTTTGCCTTTGGCATTGGAGCTAAGAAACAGTTTACCAACCCGAGGTCACCAGGATTTACTTCTGTATTTTCTTCCAGGGATTTTATAGTTTTAGCTCTGACATTCAGATGTGTGATCCACTTTCATTTCATATTTTGTGTATGGTGTGTGATATAGGTTCACATTCCTTTGCATGTGAGTATCCAGTTGTCCCAGTACCATTTATTGAAAAGACTATTCTTTTGAGCTTAAGTTGAATGATTAACTATTAAGAAGCTTTGATGCTTAAAGCTGTGGCATGATAGAGGTTAGGTGTGTTGTAGAAAAGAGGTATGCTTGCGTTTTGGAAAAGAGAGTCCCCAGAATGGCCAGGCAAATTCGGTGTAACCTTGGTATGTCTTTTTTAGACTATAATACAGATCCTGGCTTATTTTTTAAATTGTTTTTAACTGTGGTATTTGGACTGTGTAGAGATTTGTTTCTGTGTATTAATTGTATCATTCAGAACTAAATGGTATGGTGGCATCTGAGAAACTGGCAGAGGAGGCAGTCCTGCATGCCCTTCCTTTCTTCCACAGAAGCACGGAAAAGCCAAGCTCCTGCCATGAGGAATGCAGCCCACATTCTTGACTGGGGACTCTGGACCCTGCTCTGAAGGGAGTAGAGCAGAACTTACTTGCAGAGAATTGTGTCTGTCTGTCCAACCTGTGAGGGACACATGAAGGACGGACTCAGGATGTCTTTCTTTCATCTAACATGGATGTCACTCAGGACAGAGGAGCCAAAAGCCAGTGGGCATTTCTCAAGCCCATGTCAGGCTGAGGAGAGGCAGCAGTAGCTTGGGGCCAGCATTGACAGTCGACACACAGAATAGAGGGTCACGTGCCAAGCCAAGGAAGCTGGAGAGGGGACTTCTTTGGAAAATTGGGGCATGTAAAAGTGCCTGTGTTTCCTGGGGAGTTTTGAAAGTCACATCCAAGGCCAGCCCTAGATCACACTCAGAAAAGAACCCGAGAAAGCGTTTTGCCTCTGGCCAGTCTCTAGGCTCAGTGCAAGCAGAGGTGAAAGCTCAGGCTGAGTTCTAGGCAGCCTGGCTCTGTGTTGGAGTCCCCAGCACAGAGGCAGTCTGCGACGATCGGGAGAGGTTGGTCTCCCTTTCTCCCTCCCTTGCTTCGTTTCTCCCCCCTTGCAACGCTTTCCTTCTTCCCTCCCACCATCCTTCCCTTTCTTAGTCTCGCCCCCTCCCCATGTAAGGAAATCCTTTCCAAAACACTGGCTGAAAGACTTCTCTCCATACATGACAAAGAATACACACTTTACAAAATGAGTCTACAAAAGTCACTCTACGTGCATGGCTGCAGCATATACCGAACAACAAAACAAACCCAGAAGAGGGGGAAGTGCCTGATTTCCTGAGTTACCAGATTATAATAGTCAAAGTGTACAGGTTTCCACAAAAAAATTACAGAACATGCAGAGAAACCATGTGGCCTAGTCACAGAGAAAATGAACAGAAACCGTCCCTGCAGAAGCCCAGATTCTGGACTTAGGAGACAAAGTCTGGATCAGCTGCCTTAAGTCTGTCCAAGGAGCTAAAGGAAACAACTGAAAAACACTGACAGGATTAGGAAAGATGATGGGTTTTTTTGTTTTGTTTTGTTTTTTTAAGATTATATTTCTTTCTTTGACAGAGAGAGACACAGCGAGAGAAGGAACATAAGCAGGGGGAGGGTCAAAGGGAGAGGGAGCAGCAGGCTTCCCGCTGAGCAGGGAGCCCGAGGTGTGGGGTTCGATCCCAGGACCCCTGGGATCATGACCTGAAACGAAGGCAGACACACTTAACGACTGAGCCACCCAGGCACCCCGAAAAATGATGTATTAACATACAGAATACCAATAAAGGTATAGAAATTATAAAAGAAGCAAAAAGCAAAAATTCTGGTGCTGAAAAGTACAATAAATTAAAGGAAAAACTCACTGGAGAGTTTCAGTAGCAGAGTTGAGCTGGCAGAAGAAGGAATCGACCTTGAACCTAGGTCATTTCAATAACTAGATAATTTCAAGTGGAATCACCCATTCTCAGAAGCAGAAGGAAGAGTGAAGGAAAATAAGCAGGTCTTAAGGGACTTGTGGGTGGTGCCAAGCGTACTACATGTGCACACACTGGGCATCTTGGAAGGGAGAAAGGGTGGAGAGAATGTTGTAGGGAGTAGTAGCCATTAACGTCCCAAATTTGATGAAAGACATGACTACATACTCGGGAAAATCAGTGAATCCCTAGAAAGATAAATGCAAGGAAATCCGCACTGAGACGCATGACAATCAAACTGTTGAAACCCGAGGACCAAGAGGATATTCTGAAAGCAGCAAGAGAGAAACACACAAGGAAGGGCTCTTGAGTCAGAAACGCTGGAGGTCAGAAGGACGTGGGGTGACATTATTAAGATGGGAAAAGAAAAAAATGGTCCACCAAGCATTGGATGTCCGTAAACCTCTCATTCACAAATGAAGGCGGATTGAGACATTTCCAGATGCCTTTAGAATCGAAAACAGGGACTCAGGCAGATAGGCATCCACCCATGTTCATGCAGCACTATTTATAATTGCCCACATGTCCACCGGTGGGTGAATGGACAAATTATGGTGTTTTTTCACATTGGAATATTATCCAACCATAAAAATTAATGAATACTGATAAACCCGGATGCCCCTTGGAAACATTACACTCTGTGAGAGAAATCAGACACAAAGGGTCACGGACTCTATGTCATTTACACGAAGTATCAGAACAGGTAGATGAATGGAGCTAGAAAGCAGGTTGTGGTCGCCACGGCCCTGGGAAGTGGCGGCAGCGGTGGGCGGGGGGCAGCTGCTTAGTGGGCATGACACGTCCTCTGTGGTGAGGAAAATGTTTTTGAGCTTGATAGAGTGGGTTGCACAACATCGTGAATGGACTCAGTGCCGTATTCACTTTAAAATGGCTGATTTTGTTATGTCATTGTCACCTAAAAATAGTAAAAAATGTTGAAGAAGGTATACTAATCATATCTTTTACACTTCTGTGACACTCCAACTCAGAATATTTTAAAAATAATTGTCAGTGGGTTTATTTCAAAGACAAATGCAAATTTACCTTTTTAAACAAGATAGATCATCATTGGTGATCTTTGGAAGGACATTTTTACGTGTAGATGATGATGATACTGCTTTTTTTTTTGACTACCTCGTGAGTGTCAGTAACTTGCTCATTTGCATAACTGCCATTCAAGGTAGGTTGGCTTATCTCCATGTTACAGGTGAGGGACCTGAAGCTCAGGCCATGTGATTTGCCCTGAGCCACTGCAGTTTTCGTAGAGTTCATATTTGAACCCAGACCATTCTGATGTCAAACCCAGTGTTCTTTCAACTGTAGTGCTTTGCTCTGTGGCTGGTTATTCTGATGCAAATGACTGATAGGTAAAATCTGGGATGTAAAAAAAAATGCATGTATATGCTCATTGACTTTAGTTTGAAATTTGTTTTCTTGTGAAGAATACGTTCATCTCCTTAATTTCTAGTATTTCGTAGTGATCTGTTCTTTGAATGGCATTGATGGCTACTTCCTTATGTGACTTAACTCTGGTTTGTTATATTTACAGTATTTGATCTTTTTGTACTTGGAGTTCTTAAGCACATTCTTATAGAAATACTCTGGGAAAAGTGTTCTCTGCTATATGTTTTCTGTGCAAAAGGAAAGCCATGTCCACTTTTAAGTATACTTAAACAGATAATCTGAGTAGGCCTGTATCTTTTAAAGAAATTGAATCAGCAATTGACCTTCCAAACAGTCCTAGATGGTTTCCCTGCGTCCTCCTTTTGCCCCTGGCTGCAGGCAGCCCCAGGACTCTAGCTGCAGCTCTGAGATGCTCAGAACAGTGCGTCAGACCGCCCGCCCGCAAGGCTCCGCTCCGCCCCGAGCAAATTTCTCCAGTCACGCTTCCCCAAAAGCAGCCCACCCAGCCGAGGCTGGGAATGAGATCGTTAGTTAGGGGAGAGCAGGATGTGTCCCCGTGACACGGACAACGCTCGAAACACTCACACCGGCGGCCGGGGCTCTGCGGGTGGCGGCATGGTTCATTGTCTGGGCTGTGGACATATTTTCACATGTGTGTCAGAACTCAACAAACCGTGTCCTTGAAGACATGCGGTGTATTATATGACAACAATGCCTTGGTCGAGCCGAAGGGGGACAGACAGCAAACACGTTGATGTAAAGATCCTCTATAAAATGCGCTTAGAAGAAAGTGACCGTCTTTGGCTAGCTCGACTTGGGACTCGGGTGTCGTTCCCAGGGCTGGGGTGGCGGGCGTCCCACAGCGGCCTGCAGGCGTCCCTGGGACTGTCACTCACCGGCCGCTGCTGCCGAAGCCTTGACCCTGCCACGTCTCTCACGCCCCACGGATTCACGACCAATGTCAGGTTGTATTTTGAAAGGTTCTTGGTTTGTTTGGTTTTTTGATTAATTTTTTAAAATTAATTTACACAGAGTAAGATGCACAAATCTTAGCAGAATCAGTTTTATGCCTGTACACGCTCATGTGACCACCCCCGGGGCAGGACTCGGGGGCCCTTCCCTGCCTCCTCCCAGGTGGCAGCCCCGCCTCCACCCTGCATGCGTAGTCTATCTGGTTGCGAGCGCCGCACGTTCGCTTGGCCTTTCCAGAACTTCCAGCTGAATGGAGTCCTACCGTTGCCCCATTGCTCTGATTTCTCCATCAACATGATCTCTGAGAACCATGCGTGGGGTAACGCACAGCACGGTCCTGCTAACCTCCACGGCGGGCTGCTCCCCCCCCACGGGGGCCGCAAGTTGTGTCCAGCCTCCACGTGCTGACTGTTTCCAGTTCAGGGGTGTCATGAACGAGGTTGCTGTGCCCATCCCTGTCCCGGTCTTTTGTGGACAGAGGCACCCGTCCCTTCTGGGCACACGCTCGGAAGGAGAGTCGCTGGGCCCTGGGGTGGACGCGTGCTCAGCCTTACTAGAAACCATCAGAAGGCTTTCCAGAGTGGTTGTGCTGCTGACACTCCCACGGGCCGTGGATGAGCGTCCCTGCCGTCCTGCACCCTTGCCGACACCTGGTGCTGTTGTGCTTTTCATCACAGACATCCTGGGGAGTGTGCGGCGGCATCTCATCTCTACCCAGCAACAATGCTGTGTGCAGTTTCACGTGCTTACTGGCCACGCAGACGCCCTCTTCTGTGCAGCGTCAGCTCACATCTTTGCCAAGTCTTGGCTGGGGTGTTTGTCCTTTTTATTGCTTCTTGTTCTCTATGTGTTCTGGGGAGAAGTCCCTTGTCCCACGGATCACAGATATTTTCACTGGACTTCAGTTTGCTTTTTCATTTTCTGAATGGTGTCTTTTGATGAGCAGAAGTATTCAATTTCAATGAAGTCTAATTTATCGATATTTTTATTTTACAGTTTGTACTTTATCATTCTGCCCAAGAAGTCCTCACCAAAGCCAAGGTCAGAAGACATCCTTCTGTGACTTCCTCCAGAATCTCAATTGCATGTGTGTCCCTCCCCCCATCTCGGTCTGTGACCCACTTTAAGTCGGTCTGTGTGTGCCGTAACACAAAGACCACAGTTCCTTATGTCCACACAGACACTGGGTGCCACAGCGCCACGGACTGAAAGTGTTTCTATCTCCCCATTCCAGTGCCCGTGTGATGCTTAATGGTCCTCCATCAGGCATGACCTCACCTGCAAGGTTTCTGCAAACGGCTTTATCAGATTGGGACCTTCCACTTCCAGTTTGCAAGTAGTTCTTTAAAAAAATCACAAACAGGCTCGACTTTATCATTTTTTTTTTCTGCACCTATTGGGTTGATCCTACGGTTTTTCTCCTCTGTTCTGTCAATCAGTTGATTGACTTTTTTTTTTAAGATTTTATTTATTTATTTGACACACAGAGAGCGAGAGTGAGAGCAGGAACACAAGCAGGGGGAGTGGGAGAGAGAGAAGCAGGCTTCCCGCTGAGCAGGGAGCCCGATGTGGGGCTCGATCCCAGGACCCTGGGACCACGACCTGAGCCGAAGGCAGACGCTCAATGACTGAGCCACCCAGGCACCACGTTGATTGATTTTGAGTGTTCAAACAATAAGCATTCCTGGCATAGCTCCTCTCAGTCACTGAATTCAACTTGCTAGAACTGTGTTTAAGGTTTTGTGTGATGTTCACGGGGAGCACGGGCCCATGGGTTTCGGTAAGTGAGTTGGGTGTGTCTCCTAGTTTTTCAGAAGCAAGAGCAAGAGTATATTCATTTTTCCTTAAAGGAAAGCTCACCAGGGACCCCTCAGGGCCTGCACTTTTCTTTGGGAAGGTGTCTGATTACAGGCTCAATTTCTGTAAGACATAGGACATTTCAGAGTTTTATATCTGCTTGTGTCAATTTTGGGAGGTCCTGTTTTTCAAGGATCTCGTCTATTTTGCGCGGCCTGACTTTGCTAACGGTTAGGTCTAACGTGTGGGGTCTGCAGGGGCCCATGCTTCCGCTCCTGAGAGCAGTCATTGATTTGTGATAGTATCAATTTTATTGATGATTTACCAGAACCAAGTTTCAGCTTGTTGATGTTTTCTTTGTTGCACGTCTGTTCTCACATGATTTCTGCTCTGTCACCTCCTTCCTTCTTTCTCCTTCCGTGTAATCTCTCTTTCTTAGCCCCTGGGGGCCGTCGCCCTGCTTTTCCCCAACCCTGTCTGTCCCCTGGCCTTGCTGCCTCTTCTCTCTGCAGTGGCTTGAGGTTGTGACTGTGTTGGGGACGGAGGGTGTGCGGCTCTTGATTGGACCCCGGGGAGGAGAAGACCGGGAGCTGAGAGCAGCCTGAAGCTGGAATGACCGTGCGTGAGGGAGAGGCCATGCCCCAGAGGTGTTTGTGTCAGGAGCAGCCTAGAGATGGTGGTGCGTGCCTGTGTGCGAAGGTGAGGTGGCCACAGGCCGCTCCTCCAGGCGGCTGGGGGCAAGTCCGAAGCTGACTCAGATGAGGGAGATGCTTCAGCTCTTCCCAGAACAGACAGCGATTAGCTGAGAACATTGCACCAAGAACATCAAATTTTAAATAAGCCCAGAAGTGACTCAAATTCAGTCTGACAGAGGCTGTCTCTGAAAACATCCTAGGGCAAAAATAAGATGTAGGCCAGACGTCTTCAAAACAGCATGAAAGCCTGGGGTTTGGGTGCACAGTGTGGTTTCCACGGAGTGGAGTCATGGCTCTGCTCACGCTCCCCAGAGCTATTGTCAGAGCTGCAGAGAGAAGGCGCTTTGTTCCTCTGGGCGCCTCTTGGGATCAGGCTGAGACCGTCTTCCACTGGACGTGGGGGGAAGGGGGGAAGATCCCTCTCGACGATGTGAGCATGCTGGTTAGGAAGCTGCGGTGTGTGAAAATAACGGAGTTTTTTTTCCCTGTATTTGCTCTTCAACCATGAGAAAGAAACTGAGCTTTGCTAACACTCACTATGCAGACTGGCGGTTCAATGTGTCGGGGGACCCCATCCCATGAAGTCCTCACACCCACTGAGGTGAGCAGAGGGCGATGGGCACCCCGGCTGGGTCCTCTCCTTCGGTGTGGGGCAATGCACGCATCTCACCTGGGGTCTGGTCGGCGGCCTTGTGGATTGTATGGTATAGCTCTTCCTAGATTTAATTCCTGTAGTGGACGACTGCTTGGAGGATAGCAGAGGGAAGCATGGACAGACAGACGCTGGCAACTACAGAAGAAGGGGGACAAGGCACCAGTGACACAACGGGAGGGGTCCTGCACACCCCAGAGACAGGGAGGAGGAAAGGGGGAAAGAGCCAAAGAAGTGTTTAAAGACATAATGGCTGATGATTTCAATAAAGATCGAAGGCGGTGCCATGCAGACCTTCAGCCAGGTGAAAGATACTGAACAAGCACCAAAACACCAAGCAGGAATATTAAAAGAAAATGTCACCTAAGAAAATAAAAACGAAGATGTGAACAGCAAGGACAAAGAGAAAAAAAGGAAAGTAAAAGAAGACGTTTCCACAGCCCCACAAATAAACAGCTGACAGAGTTCCTGTTGGGCAGCTTGGCGTCACTCACACGGAAGGGCCGCCATCGAAGACGGACGGGCACTGTGCCGTCCGCGAAGGGTGATGACAATGAGGAGAGACCTGTGGGCGACGCTGGAGAACTATCAATGGCATGAAGCAACACTCGTAACTTTGTGCGGGGCTGAGAACGTATCAGCATTAAACGCACAACAGCAGGTGCAGGAGCAGACGGGGGGGGGGGGCACAGCCCCCGGGGCGGGAGCTCAGAGAGCGCTTGGTGACTTCAGCTTCCACCTTCTGAGGTGGTGTGTGGTCCTGCAAGCCTGACCGATACAGGAATTGCCTCCTAGACGTGGGGATGCTGCTGTCACAAAGACCCCAGTCCTTTGGCTGGCAGAGGCTGGGAAAACGAGGAGGCATTTATCACGGACGCTGGGTGCGGACAGCCTATATTATGTGCGTGCCAAACAACGGGCAGAACTGTCGCCTGGGATGGCTCGAAGTTGGAAAATGCAGCTAATGAACTTTAGTCAAACCGAGGGGTACGACCCCTTTGAAAGACTGAAGGCGATGCCATGCAGACCTTCAGCCAGGTGAAAGGACTCGGGGCATCTGAAGGTCCCACAGAAATCGGACCCTCTAAAGCACAGGGAGCCATGGGTGTGGGTTTGGGAGCAGATGCTGTCTCTCTGCTCCTTGGCTCTTTGCATGGAGAGGATCCAGGACGTGGACCTGAGGCTACAGTCAAATGAGACCTGGGTCCTGGGGAGGTCGAGTGTGTTTTACATGTGGGGGAACAAGGACAAAGTGGGGCCAGCAGATGGACTGTGTTCGATTGGAAATGTGGCCACAGAGTCCCCCTCCCCATCTCTGTGCCCTGTCACTGTGTTTCTTGGGTGTCCCTTTCAGGCCCTGGCCTTGGCTCGAGATTTACTTTGGCCAATAGGACTGTAGCTGACAGGACATATGTGCAGACCCAAAAGCATTTGCATCCTGGGCTTGCCACGTTCCTCTCCTTGAGAACCCCATCATGGCCACCATGCGGCCCTTGGATGATGAGAGGCATACGGCCCAGGGACCTGTGTCCCCTGCTGGTCAGCCTGCCCGCCCCAGAACACAAGGGAGGCCTCGCAGGTCACCCAAGCAAGTGACCTGCTGCTGGTACAGAGATCAAGAAGCCACAACAGCCCAGAGCAGCCGGGCCAAGCCCACACTCATGAGCCAGATGCACAGCTGGTGTTTTAAACTCCTAGATTTGGGGGGCTTGTTATCCAGCAACAGCTGACTGATAAAACCCTTATTTCACAGCATCCACAGAAACCAGTTCCAGGGAGACCGTGGAGCCAAAAATGAGAGACCAAAAAAGTTTTCTACCAGATAATACAGGAAACGATATTTAGGATCTCAAGATAGTATGACATTAGGATGTATGTACAGTCTTAGGATGCACAACCGCTAACCTACGGGCAAAGACTGACACGGTGGATTGTCTTAGAATTAAGGCCTTTCGTTATCTATTTTTTTTTAAAGATTTTATTTATTTATTTGACAGAGAGAGACACAGCGAGAGCATGTGCACAAGCAGGGGGAGTGGGAGAGGGAGAAGCAGGCTTCCCGCCGAGCAAGGAGCCGGATGCGGGGCTCGATCCCAGGACCCTGGGATCATGACCTGAGCCGAAGGCAGACGCTTAACGACTGAGCCACCCAGGCGCCCAAGGCCTCTCATTATTTAGAAGACATCATTAAGAAAGAGAAGTTACAGCGTGGAGGGAGATTTCTGCAACACCCCCCCACACACCTCCCACACCCCCGGCAAGGGGTAGACAGTCCGCCGTTAGAATGGTGGGAAACCTTCCGGCTAACGGTGAACATGTCCGCCAGCCCCGTGACCTGGCCGTCCCTCAGCCTGTGCCCACGGAGAGGGCCATGTGCAAGCACATTCACAGCAGCTTTATTTGAAATATCCAAAAGCAGGGAACAACCCGACTGTCCACGGATAGTAAAGTGGATCGTAGAGGTCTGGATTGCACAGGCTGGAAGAGTAAATGGTAACAGAGTCACAGCGGCAGCTTCGTGCGGTGCCCAGGACCGTCCCCGGTGTGAGCATACAACGAGCCGTTGGGACGTCCGCGCACGTGGGCGATGAGCTGCCATGTGCAGGGCAGGGGGGTCCCGGGGCTCGGGGCTGGCAGGCGACGGGAGGACGGCTTCTGGATGTTGACCACACTGTTCCTCGCATGGCGTGGGGGCTCCGCAGCACGTGGGAACGAGACCCGGAGCGGTGCGTTGGTGCATTGTGCACTTTTCTGCAGGCATGTGACACTGCAGTAAAAGTTAAAAAGTAAAAACGCACAGACAAGGGCAACACCATCGTAAGCCCCCAGTGATGCACACTCTCCGAGAATTTGTCAAGGCGATCAAGCGTCCTAGAACGTAACGGGCCTCTCCTTCCATGACATTGCTCCCGAGAACATCCCCAAGTGAGGAACCACATGCGTATCCTAAAGCTGCGTAAAGTGTGAATGGGAGAACATACCACAAGGCACATAGCATTTCCTGCAACTGGTCAGAGATCCACCCACAGAGCCTGCACCCCAGCCAGTGACCCTGTGCCCCGGGGCCCCCATCGCTGTGCCTGGTCCTGCCCAGAGAGGCCGGACAAACCCTCCCTGGCGGGCAGGGCTGCCTTCTCCCCACCTTGGCCCCCCACTGCCCCTGCAGGACGGTAACTGTGCCCACCTGCCCCCCCCACCCCAGGCTGCCAGAGGGGAAAGGAGGTGCTTCTCTGCTGAGATGTGCCAGCTTGTGGCTTTTCCTGCCAGAGAGCCGAGTGCGGACCTCCCACCCCTCCCGGGACCCCTGTGGTACAGCTTTGTTTGCGTGTCAAATTGTACTTGAGGATGCAGAACATCCTAAAACACATTTCAGAAAAATAAGAAGCTTAAATCATACTTAAATGAACATTTTGAATCAAACAGTCCATTAAAACATTATTAAAGTTTTGGCACTTGGAACGAGCTTCAATTTCTGGAAATTAAAGTTCTGTGAATTGCAGAATGCTTCGTGCAGAGGTGAGTGGACCCAGAGTCCCTGCTTTGTTGTCTGGGCTGTGTGGTCCCAGGCAGGTCACCTCCTTCCGGACGCCTACTGACTTCCTGTCTCCCAATGGGGCCTGACCCCAGGCTGGGCTCCCCAGGGGCCCTCGCACGTTTGTGTGAGGGCTGGTGTTTCAGCGTGAGTGTCCTGGCAGACGTGTGGCTTGGGAGGGAGGCGGTGGTGCAGAAGGACCTTCCAGCAGGCCGGGCTGGGGATGCAGCTTCTCCTCCCAAAGGCCTGGCAAGGGCTCCAGGGTGCAAGGAGGCCTCGGGAAGGGCTGCTCAGAACAAATCCCAGCTCAAACCTGAGAGCTTCGCGCCCGTATACGCTTCCTGCGGATCTGTGTGCGGATCCACGCACCTCCGGTGCCGAGAACAGTGGGACACAGAGCCCGTCGTCGTCATGTGGGGAGTCAGCAGGGACTGGTGTGAACAGCCGGGGGTCATTTTGCCTTTGTGAAGCAGAACCAGGGACGTAAAAGGAACAGAGCGTCTCAGGATTTCGGGGCGATCCTCACAGGGCAGGTGAGTCTGCATCCACACGGCCCCTCCTACGTCCTCTCCAGGGAGCTGGACGGGGCTGAGGTCTCGCATGCTTGCCGCCGGGTGAGCCACGGAGCCCACCACACACCTTCCTGCCTGGCAAGCTGCAGCCCAGCTCCCGTGCACGGCTGCCAGCCCCCTGGGGCCACCGTCACAACGTCCCACAGATGTTCGTCTCTCTCCCTCACGTCTGGAGGCCAGGAGTCCATTCACGGAGCCAAAGTCAGGATGGTGGCAGGAAGGCGAGCGCCTGGAGGCCCTCCCAGCCTTGGCGCTGCCCGCCTCCGCAGCCTGGGCCAGTCACTCTGGTCTCCACCCCTGTGGTCACGCGGCCCTACCCTGCACCTATGTCACCTCTCCCCTGGCCTCTCTCGGACCAAGACACGCGGGACTGCACTTACGGCCCATCCTGATAATCCAGGATGGTCTCTCAGAATCTTTAACTTAATCCCAACCACAAAGCCCTTTCTCCAAACACGAGGTCTCACTGATGGTTCCAGGGATTAGGGCATGCCTGGCTTTGGTGGCCAATGTTCAGTGTACAGCAGGCAGCTCTGAGTGGAGCGACTGAGGCACAGTAAGCTTCTCCCTCAATGGGCAGGCAGATGCCGTAATTCTGGAAACTTCCTTGCAACTTCAGGGCTGCCGAGGGGCCTGACTCCAGCCAGGGTGTTTCATTTCCATGGAAACGTCTTTAACCCTGACCAGCTTCTCCCTTTACTTTCATCTCATTTCTTTTAAACATTAGACTCAGAATGTGGGCCCCAGGGGGGTCCCTAAATATCACCTCTTTCATTGCCTTTTTCATAGACGAGGACACCGAGCCCTGGGTGGGCTGGTGACCCTGTGCCAGCCTCCTCAGAACAGCCTCCTAACTCACTGAGTCAACAGAAACCGAGCAGGACTCTCGGCTGGGTGTTCTGGCATGTTCCGGGCACATGTTCCAGCATGTTCCGGATGCTGGGCACACAGCTGGGGATGGGTGGAGCACCCCCGTTTCCACTTAAGGAGATGAGAAATCTGCAGATGGCGGCAAGGACAGTGGAGAGGACCCCCACCCCCACAGGCTGTGACCCAGATGGGCCCTCCCCAGGATGCCAGTGTCTCTGGCAGGCCTGGTGGGAGAGTTTCTAAGCTGGGTTGGAGGAGGGAGCAGCCCCTCCTGGCCTCTCTCCCTCCCCACCCCCTGCATCGTTATTTGCCTCTGTCCACGGGCATTTCCCAAGGACCTTCTGGGCACCTTTGGGATGGCCGAGGGTGGTCACACGCTCATGGCCCTGGAGAGACGCACTCACACCCAGGCAGGCCACCTACCCCTCCACCAGCCTGGCTGACCGGCTTGCTTCTGGGGGTGCCCTGCTTCACACGCTCTCCCACATAACCTGTGACGGACACCATGGGTTCCCACGCTGGCCCCGTGGCAGGTCTGGGCATGGACATCCCCTTCCCCGGGGAGAGAGGGAGACTGGAGCTCCCTGCCAGCCCAGGCCCAATGTGGCACAGCCGGAGGTGGCCTGTGGGTCTCTAGCGCCCCCACTGCTGCTGACGCCTGCCCTGGACAGGGACGGGGCGAGGGGTAGGGGGTGCTTCCTGACCCCCGGCCCTGCGCTCGGGACTGACCCACACAGACTGACCCTCGCACGGGCGCAAATCCTGCAGTCATGCCTGGAGGCAGGAACCATCCGGTGGGCCTCGCACGTGAGCTTTGTTACTTAACTTCTCCAGAAGCAGGTCACTTGGAGGGGGACAGCTTTTCCACAACTCGGGAAATAAGTATTTTTGCTTTGTAAAACCACTCTCGGGGCAAAGTCTGTGCTGGGCAGCTTAAAGAGGAAAAATAAGCTTAAGCCAAATACTTTCGTTTCAAGTGACAGGCAGCAGGAAGCACAATGCGTTATGTTTCCAGGACCGAGAGTTTTAATCCAAAGCCCTCCCCACATGGACATTTAAACTCCCGGAAAGGATCAGTCACTTCATCCCTGTCAAAACCATCAGGAGATTTTTTTTTTTCTCCTTGAACATTTTAATGCTGAGTTTTGTCCCAAAGTAAATGTCGTTTGTCATCATGAGTAGCACAATCTGGCAGGACAACGGGGCTGGGGAGGGGGGCAGCCCCCCATCCTGGGAGGGTGTCACAGAACATCACAGAGCTGCTAATCCCAGGGCTTATGAGGACCCGTCCGTGCTCTGGGCTGATTAGGATTTTGCCTCCCAGGGGCGCAGAGGCGCAGCCACGGTGGGTGGTGTGGGGCCTGGATTGCTGTTCCTCGGGTTCCAAGTCAAATGCAGCAGAGAGCCAGCGACCACGCTGTGGCCGTGCCCCGGGCAAGGTGGACAAAGCTATAAGGAGAGGTCCTCGGCGGCAGGACCGGGGATGGAGCCCCAGGCTGTTCTGGAGACCGTCCCCAATTTCAGACTTGACCCCCTGATACGCCCTCTGCACTTCTGGGGACTGTGAGCCCATCGTGGGGGGCCCCGCATCACCCACACGTGGGATTCTGGCACACTCCCCTCTGTGCCTGCTGCAGGGGTGCTGTGGGCTGTTTGCTGGGTGCACTCACACTTGCACGACCTCTCTCAAGGCTCTGGTCCAAGCGGAGTGGACACAGGTCTCCCTCCTTGTGGGCAAGCAGCAGGTTCTGGAAGAACACACAGGCAGGAGGCACTGTGGGGGTTTGGGGAGAACACCATGGGCCACGTTACTACCATGCCCGCTCCTGTCCACAATCAGGCAGTGGTGAGTGCGGGTTTCTAGGTCGGACGCCGTTGAACACTGGCACGTTCCCACGGCTCAGCCTCCACAAGACAGCAGCCTTTACCACGTGTGCCGGGCACTAATGATGGCGCCCAGTGACGCGCCCCACTGGCCCCCGAGAGAGGGGCCATGTCCCTCCGTCTCCCTCCGCTCTGCAGGCAGGGGTCCACTTCCCGAGCTTCAGCAAGAGAACCAACGGACACAGCTGTGAAACTCTTGGCCAATCACACTTGGTTCTCTGCTGTTTCCAATTTTCCTCTCAGTATTTTATGTATGCTTTTAATCCTTTAAAATTAAAAAAAAATTTAATTTGATGAGTGATCTATTAAACATTTTTGATCACCCACACATCAGTAAAAAGCATCTGAGCAAATTCCCCCAAATATATGTAATCTATTTAATTAAAAATACATGATTCACTGCACTAAAATATTAAATATTAAATACACTACAAAATATATGTGAAAATGAAAAATGAGATAAAATGAAATAAACATTTCAAAATGTTCATTTATTCTTAAAAAATATTTTGCCCTCAATGTAGCATTACAAATAATTTAGGATTAATCATTTTAACAGTCTTTAGGGAGGCTGGTGGGAATGAATCCGCTCGGTCGCTTCCAGCCCCTCGGTCTGGCACACTGGAGCCCGGCAACCCAAGGCTCCATCCGCGACGTGGCTCACCCACGATGTGGCTGCCACAGCAGAAGAGACCACCCCAGAAGAATATGTAACTTCCACGCGAGGAGGGCACCCTCTGCTGTGCTCCCCAGTCATGACCTTGTTCGAGTCCACCCCTAGCTGCACACAAGCCGGTGCTGAGACTCCGTCCTCCTGGGAACCGGCAGTGGTCCTGCAAACCAGCTCAAAAGAGTTGCATTTGTGGATCTTTAACGAACGGGTTCAAAACTCACTGGGACTTTTTACCGGGAAGACCTTTTTTTTGACAGATTAGGAAAAAATGGTTTCTACATTTTGGAAACGAGCAGATATGAGAACTGCTCTAGGTGACAAATTGAACAGACTTTGGCAACAAAGTCACAGGACATTAAATCAAGTATGAGTTTTCAGAGCACATCACAGGCTTTTTTTAAAGGACAGGTGTTTTCTCACCGATTACTAAAAACATCACTTCCACCTGGAAAGAACAGGTTACATAAGTTCTTTCGCTTCTTATTAAAAATACAGGCTAGCCCTCCACCTCCAGGCCTGAGTAGAATGGTGTGATCATTAGCCTACTTGCTCTTCTGCCGCAGCCTGTGAGCAGCTTGTCGGAGCAGGCCAGGCTCAGCAGCAACATCTTCCTGTGGCCCCTTGGGCTCCTGTTACTGATGCTACCTTCTGGTTGTGGGGTTGTGTGTGGGCGTGCATGTGTGTGTGCCTACGTGTGTGTGCATGTGTGCAGGTATGTGCATGTGTGTGTGCGGGTGTGTGCATGTGTGTGCATCTGTGCAGGTGTGTGTAGTTGTGTGCATGCGTGTGTGCGCGTATAAGTGTATGCACGTGTGTGCATGTGTGGGCGTGCATGTGTGTTCCCACACGTGTGTATGCATGCATCTGTGCACGTGTGTGTGCATGTGTGCGCATGTGCGTGTATGTATGTGCCTTGCCGGTATGTGTGTGTGTGTGCGTGTAGTTGTGTGCATGCGTGTGTGTCTCTGTGCATGTGTGTGCATATAGGTGTGTGTGCACGAGTGTATGCATTCACCTGTGCAGGTGTGTGTATAGGTGTGTGTGTGTGTGCATGTGTGTGCATGCATGTGTGTCTCTGTGCATGTGTGTGTGCATCTATGCAGGTGTGTGCGTTCGTGTGTGTACAGGTGCACATGAAATATGTAGACACGTGGGCACATGTGCTTTTGTGCTGTGTGTGGCTTCATGATGCATGTGTGCACTCAGGTGCACTCGGGTGCACAACTTTTAAAGCACATATCCACTTTGTGAGGGTTGATTTGTTAAAATGAACAATCATCTGTAACCACACTGTGGGGCACAGGTAGCCTGAACTCCAGCTGTCCCAGATTGAAGGGATCCCCTCCAAGCTCTTGAGCCCCACTCTGCCTCTCCCTGTAGAACAAGAAGCCTCATGGCCAAAGCGTTGTTTCCACCCAGATCCCACACGCTGCCCTTGTAGACCACACCCCGGGTCTCTAGGCCCTGGGATTTCCTGCCAGCCTTCCTAGGAGAGCCACCAAGGCCTGGTGGGCCTCCCCAGGGCAGACCCAGTCACCAGCGTGTGTTCCAGGCTTACGGCAGGCAAAGGGGTGGCTCTTTTTCAAAATGTGGTGAACGGGGCTTGGCTGGGAGGTCCAGGTCATCCACCCCAGGGTGGGACAGTGCTGGGGATGGGACAGAAAGGGCGTTGGGAGGCTCGAGGCTGCCATGGGCCTGCCACCACAAATCCCGCTGTGCCCAGAGAGACACAGGGAGCGGGGCTTTTTTATGCAAAATGAAAGAGGCTCCTCTCTGGGCCGAGCCTGCAGGGTGCAGCTCTCTGGGGTCCTTGCCTGGGAGCGGCAGGAACAGCCCACGATGTGCCATGGCCCAGGGCGAGGGCCCTGCTTCCCACCCCCTGCAGCACAGAAATCCTGCGTGTCTCCAGCCCTGGGTGTGTCAGTGGCCTAGTGCCACCCCAAGGCCAGTCACCTGCCCTCTTGGTGTTGGGTCGCCAGGTATCTGTGGAGAGAAGTCCAGAGTTTCTCCCACACCCCAGCGATCATTTTGGGGGCTTCCCCCGGTGCCCACACCTCACATGGAGGCCTGAGCCCCTTCTCTTTTTCCCACCTGCCCTTCGCTGTCCCCAGCGAGCCACTATACTGCTGTTTTACACCCCGTGGTTTCGACTCAGCTCACAGCTGCCTCCTGCATCTCAGTCTCTTTGGTCCTCTTCCCTCCCCCGGGCCTGCAGCGTCCAGAGGGGTCGGGGACGCCCCCCGTCTGTGGGTCTAGGGACACTCGGGCTCCCCACGGAGGATAGCTCCGTGGGCATCGGTTCTCACTCAGCAGCGGGTCTCCTCCTGGACAGTGACGGCGACGTCCTCTGCTCACGGGCGTCGGTGGTCTCTGGTGCTGCCCTGGACACGGGCACGTCCTCTCTCCCGTCTCCTTCGAGGCTCCTCTTCTGTGTGAGGATCCTGTGTTTCGGTTTTGCTCGAGCCTCCGTTTGCAGCTTCCATGCTTTTCATCTTCGGTTGTTTCTGTCATGGGCTGGATCATGTCCCCAAATCCTGATGCTGAAGCTCTGACCCCCAGCACCTCGGGAGGTGGCAGTAATGGGGAGACAACGTCTTTAATACAGAGGTGATTAAGGTAAAACGAGGCCATGGCGTGGCCTGACCCAGTAGGACGGGTGTCCTCTGAAAGGAGGAGAGAGGACACACACACACGTGAGGACACAGGGAGAGACAGTGTCCACACGCCCAGGAGAGAGGCCTCGGGAGGAGCCAGCCCTGCTGATTGAGCCCCACAACCTCTGGCGCTTTGTTCCGGCGGCCCGCGCAAACTCATGTTCTGGAAAGTCCTGGAAAGTTCATCATTGTCTCTGAGCATTGCCTCTTATTCTCCCCTCGGCGCCTACATCGGATCATCTCTTTCTATTTTTCCTGTCTTTTGATGGCCCGTGATTTAAACAATCTCTGACCTTTCTGTGCTGTTTTCTGGGTAACACTCCCATCTCTGTGTTCTAGCTCACCGATTTGCTTCCACTCTCTCATCTGTTCCTAGCCCTCCCCTCGAGTTTCTAATTTCTGTGATATTTTTCACTTCTCATGTTTCTAAATGACTTCTTTAAAATTTTTGTTTGTTCTTTATTTGTGTTGCCTTTGATCTTATTATCACTTACCTCTAGTTCTTGGGGACACAAGTCCTGTTGTTTCTTACTTGAACGACTCTCACTGTAAGCTCATCTTCTAGTTTGGAGAAATGTCCTTAAAGGAATGCGTACATTTTTTTCCTTCCTAGGCACCAAGGATTCCAATCCCATGACACAACTTTTATTATAATTTCTTAGCCTGAGACCCACGCACCAAGAACGAGTAGACGTTTACACTCCACACGGTCACGTGTCGTATGCCCAGAGTTTCTATTTCTTCCGTGAGCCTTTTCATTTTGATCTCCAGGAAGGTGGAAAACTTCCTTGCTCATTTCTGGGAGCAGCGGGTAAAACTTCTGTAGTTCTGGTTCATGGATGAGGTGGCCCTTCGGGCTCCCCCCTGAAATGGGAGGTCATTGCCCTGGCGAATGCAGGCCCATGGCTCCGTCTCTTCTCTGATTACGCATGAACCTGTCACCACGTCTGTCTTCTGTCCCTCGCTCCCTGAGGGCTGACCCAGCATCAGCTGCCGTGACTACTCTGGCTTTGACTTCTCATTTATTTTGGACACTATAAAGTTGTCCGGCCTTTTTCTGAACAAGGCTGCATAGTTAAAATTGTATGATTATTGTTGTCTATTCTTAGCGCAGTTGCCCTAGAAAGTAGAGCCTGAGGCAAAGGCTTCTGTGCTGACATTTTTCCTGGGGATTATAATCTCAGAGAAGAGGGTACACGGGCGGGAAGGCCGGACAACAGATATCAAGGAGGTCACTGCGTCACTGGCCAATTCTCTGTCTTCAGGGAGACGACGTGCAGCTCCCGGAACCCAGTCCCGTCTGGCGGGGAAAGGACGACGACGGGACTGATCTGCCAGGTCCTGTCGCCCACAGGTGCTTCATCTTTCATACTTGCGGGGTGCATGTGCAAGGGTGATGATGTAGCTGATGCATCTTATCCCTCAGAGGCAATGAGACAGCCCTGGGGAAGCAGGCAAGAGGCCTCCACCGTGACCTCGAGGAAAGGCTCTCTGGGTATTTACGCACGGCACACAGCCCTGGAAACAGCCACCCTGGTGGACTCATAGGGCCCGTGGTGGCTGTAGGATCGGCCAGCATTGGCAGAGCTGCTCCCGCCGGGCGACCTGACGAGACCCACAAGTGAGTCCATCCCAGGGCATGCCATGCACGTTTGGCCCGGGGACAGATGCCCTGACTTACTTCCTGAGAGGGCAGTGCAGCATGATCCTTCATGATGTTATCTAGCTGCCGTCTACTAAAAGGTTAGAACACAGGTTGTCCAGCCAAGCAGTGGTCCCTGCTACCGGCCCCACGGCTGAAATCATACTCCTTCCTCCACCCCCCTTTCGGGCTGGTCTCTCCCAGCTCGAAGCTTGGCTGGTCTGATGTGTTTGTCCCGCGGTTGCCTTGCCTCTGATGGGCCATGGGTGCTGCCATTGTCCACTTAGAGTTTACCACTTGGCATGGACGTGGAAGTGTCCCAGTGAACCTGCCAGTTCCAGACATTTCTGTCCCGTCCCCAGTGAGTATCAGCATGCCTCGCCCTTCATGGAGTTGGGGTTGACTACCTAGCAGTACAGTAAGTCGGCTCCCCGAGTGCTCGACCGCAGGCATGGGAAGCCTGACGTAGCCGAATGTAACCGTGGCTTCCAGTGTGGTGGAGACGTAGGCAGAAACGTCCCCCCAAGCAGGGACCGGGATACCCCAGCCCGCAGAGCCGGTATCTGCAGTGAGAGGAAGCACCGATCGTGCTGGGGCTCACGGGAACAGCGGCGACAGGGCGAGCATGCTCTGTTCTGCGGCTCCTGGAGCTTGTATTCAAGGTGCTGGGGACCCAGGGCCACTCACGGACCATCGCTTCAGCACAAACCGTGCGTCCTGGGGGACAGTGACTGAATCCTGCGGGATTCTGGCCCAGGGTGGGCACCTTAGCTCAGCCATTAACACGCCTTCCCACCCTCCTTACTAGGTCGCTGCTTCTGGGTGATGGGGTGAGGGTAACAGCTGTGAAGCCAGGGTCATGTGCCGACGTTCATACCTTCTTTACTTTGAAATAGGTCTCTTGGTAGAAAACAATGTTGTGTGGAATCCTGTTTGATGGTCTCCTACAGCACAATACACTGCTTAAAAACGTAGCTGCTTCAAACCATGATTTATAATTTTTTTTCACCCTTTGGGGGGTGGCAGGCCCCGCGTGGCCTTCATGTGGTTGCAGTCATACGGTGGCTAAGGCTGGCACCATCTGAGCCCTCTTCCCTGGGCCGGAAGGCTGTGAGAACTGGGGCTGCAGATGCCTCTTTCTCTGTGTTCGGCCCCGACATGGGGCTAGCTTGCGGTTCCTCACAACACGGCCGTCCGGGATGGTGGGACTTCCTACATGTTGGCTGGCTTCCCGAGAGCAAGTATTCCAAGAGAGAAAAACTGGAAGCCACTTGAGGCCTAGCCCCAGAAACTAGCACAGCATCCCCTCTGTTCTATTCTGTTGGTCAAAGAACCCACCTAGTTTCAAGGAGAAGGAGCATGGATGTCCCATTTTCAAAGAATTTGCAGCCATCTTTATCTTCCGCGGACAGTACGTCAATAGATTGGGAACTCCCTAAGCACTGGGGTGCTGGGAGACAAGGCAGGGAAGCCCATGCTGAAGGATCTATCAACTTCTGTAAGGAGGAATAACTTTTCTTCGGAGGTGGAAGGGGTTTGAGGTCACTGGTCTGCCCCACCGCTCTTCTCCTGCCAGCCTTCCATCCACGCTCTTTCCCAGGCAGCCAGGAGGGTGCCCAGTGAACCGGAGGGGCGTCCTTTCCTCCAGGCGTGCTGCACCCTGGAAGTGTGGTCCCGCTGGTCAGCATGCTCCCGCTCGCCTCCTGCCTTCAGGGGTCTGGAGCTGAGGAGCCAGCCCTGGTCCGTGTCACGTGGCGGGGATGAGTACCCCACTCTCCTGCGGTCTCTTACCCTGTCCCACGCAGGGGGGACACTGGTGGACACTGGTGGGCACTGGCGGTTTCTGAAGTGTCAGCGTCCCTCTTGTCCGCCTGGCCCCAGTGAGTGAGTGTCTTAGAGCGTCTCCTCCATTGGGTGGAGGGGAGAGAGGTGGGGGACCTCTTCTCCCGAACAGCGTCGTCCTGATAAGGCAGAGCCTTCTAGGACTTCTGCCCACCCTGATCCTTTCCCCACATGGACAGGGGTTGGCAGGGACAGGCAGCAGGTTTTAGTTTTGGCCACTGTCTTCAGAACGTGTGTGTGCCTGTGTGGTTGGTTTGTGGGGGGAGCGGTGCATTCTCTCAGCCTGACGTCTCAGCTGCCATCAGGCCCACAGCCCTGTTCAGCCGTGTGCTACCGTATATAAAGTGCTCTGCAAACACACTTCAAACTTCCCCAGCTTCATCCAGACTGCCACCTCCGTGCCCCTCTGTGGAAACTCGCAGCATGGAGCCGTGGGCCCACTAGCATTAGACACGGTGGCAATTTGCCTAGCTCCTGAGTTTGTCGTATTCTTAGTGCAACCAAGCACCTTTAATTTGCATTTTGGGAGGTTTGACTGCTGTGAGAGTCAGCCTGTCCAGCAGCCCAGGGCAGGCGGCTGTGGGGACGTGCTTCTTCTCCACTGCGGTTTTGTGATTTGGACCATCTGTCTATGAGTGGGTCACCAAGCACGGCGCAGAGGGACTGACCTCAGGCTGGTCTGGATGTTGGGTTGGTTGGGGGGAAGGAAGCTGCGTCTGCAACACACCTACTAGGTGCTACTGCTCTGATTTTGCTCACACTGCCTAGTGTTAGACCCCTGGCTCCCCATCTTGGTGGGGGGCTGGCAGGTGCAGTGCACCCGAGAGCTTTCGATGATTTGCTTTGTTGCCTTGCCTTTGTTCATGGGTCTGCAAGCTCCTCAGCTCCCCGCTGGCCTGGGATAGCATGTGTGAAGGACCCGACAGAGGCAGTGGTGAAGGGGGCAATTGGGAGAGGGCTACAGACAGCCCTCAGAGCCCCATAATTTACATTTTAATGGCTTCTCAACACTTACATTCTGGAATTCCACCTTAAAGTTCTCATCAGAGGTCTTTGCCAGCAAGGGACTAAACCAATAAAGCTGAAAGGCTGTGCAGTTGCTGAAGGATGCCATGGATGAAACCCTAAGAAAATTGGGGTTCTAAGGAGATAGGACCCTCCCATGGGAAGAGCTAAGCCATGCCTGCCCCCTCACACTCTTGCTATTGCACGAATATTCTGTGTGTTTAAATCCATCTCCACTGATGTTAATTTGAGGTTATTTATGTCAACAGAAAACTTGCCCATGACCCTAATTGAAACACAACCACTGCAGGAGTCCACTGAGGAGCATTCGATCCACTTGGCAAAGCCAGGCATCCATAAGCACCCCTGCATCCAGCCGCGTAGCCTGGCGGATCCTCCCTCAGGTCAGGGATTTAGAAGCTCTGCTTTGCCCTCCCAGCCTCTTCCTGCTGGCCAAACAGGTGTGCAGGGTGGGGAGGTGGGGAGTCACTGAAACACAGACAGCAGTTCTCACTCTAGAGCCTCCGTGGAGGCGCCGTGGGAAGAGGTGGGATTTCTGCTGCCACTTTCACTGGGAGGAGTCTTCCTGAGGTAGAAGGGCTTGCACTCCTGTGAGAGAGAAGGAAGAAGCCACACCTCTCGGCCTTACAGCAAACACTAGAGACCTTGCACGTATAAAGGTTTATGTGTGCCATGCTCTGCTGGCAGTGTGTGGGGGGGTGGTCCCAGAGATCCGGCCAGGAGCCCACACAAGGAGCAGCCTGTCTCTCTGTTTCTCTCCCCCTCTTTGTCTCTCCCTCTCAGTCTCATTCCCTTTCTCTGTTCCTCCTTTTCTGTTTCTTTCTCCCCTCTCTGTCTTGGGCCCCGTCCCCCCTCTCTGTCTCGGGCCCCATCCCCCCTCTGTCCTGGGCCCCGTCCCCCCTCTCTGTCTCGGGCCCCATCACCCCCCTCTGTCTCGGGCTCCGTCCCCCTCTCTGGCTCTGCCTCCGTCCCCCTCCCTGTCTCGAGCTCTGTCCCCCTCTCCAGCTTGGGCTCTGTCACCCTCTCCATCTCGGGCCCCATCCCCCCCTCTGTCTCGGGCTCCGTCCCCCTCTCTGGCTCGAGCTCCGCTCTCTCTCCCTGTTGGCAGTGGCGCATCGGCTCCAGAGCCTGCTGTCTGAACTGGGAGATGCAGTCAAGGGCAGCTGTGACTCACTTGCTTTTTCATGTGAAGGGCCGAGAGGACATAGGTCAGTGACTCCAGTTCCCTGGGAATGATAACAACACTCTGGACGAAACCCAGGCCCCCATCCACAAGCAGACCCTGGAGTACAACCATGCCTGTAACAGACTAAAAGCAGGGAGCCCCACCAGGGAAGCCAGTGTCCCGGCAGGTGACAGCAGGACTTCTGCTCACCCCCAGCATGTTTATCCTTTGGGGTCAGAGCCACGGCTGCCATGCGTGGTTTGAGCCCAACTTCCCAGCATGGGGGTAACTTTCCGTGTCCACCATAAGGACAGCTTTTGCTGTCCCCCAGCCCCTCATACCCACAGAGCAGTCTGCTGGCTGTTGTCGGGGGTGTGCCCGGCTAAACGGGAATGCAGAGCGGGGCAGCATGCGGTTCCAGGACAGGCTCAGGACGCAGGGCAGCTGTAGAGTGTGGGTCAGTTTGCCAGCCCCACAGGAGAAAGCATCTGTGAGTCCTGGTGGGCGGCAGCGCTGTTAATGGGCATGCTTCTCTCTCTCTCCTCTTCCCGCACATCTGTCTTGGAGGCTCCATGCATGCTCACCTCTCCTTCTGGAGCACATTTCCAGCCAGGCAGGGGCACCTCAGAAGCCCAGCTGGCTAGTGCTTTGCCTCTGTGCAGGTGCAGCCTCACCTCCTCCCACCCCCGTCCCAGTCACGGGCCAGGGACGTGGCTCGTGACGGGTTAGGAGCTGCTCCTTCAGCCAGGGGGTTACGAGAGGAGCCGCCTTGATTGCCTCGCCTAATAAAATAGCAACCAGGTAAGAAAGGTCAGGTGCACAGCTTTCGATTCCCACATCACAAGGGAGGAACCTACATCTGCAGCATTGGGTATATTTCCCTGACCAGGGCAGCTGGTGCGGGGACTGGTTTACTCACTTTCCGATTTTCACTCCACCACTCTGGCCATCATAGAATCTCCTTTGAGCTCAGCTGACCCAGCCCTGCCGCCCCCAAGGCCGTGCTTTATGACAAGACAGAGGCAGCTGTGCGGACCAGCCCCCAGCGGTCTGGTCCTGCCTCAGCATTTTGTGAAGGCGGTTTTAGCAGCAACGCTGGTTCCCTAGGCTGCTGACTTGTCCCCAGGTAGTGTCCTTGTGTTTTAGGCTGAGCGCAAGGGGTGGCTGAGATGACAATGCGAGCTTTCCCTGCAGAAAGCAGGCCCAGACTGGAGGCAAAGTCTTCCCACAGGCCTGCAGACACCCGCATGCCACACCAGACCTCTCTCCGTAGCAGGTGAGGGGACCTCTGTAGCCACGGGTGCTGGGTGCCACGTGCGGTCACGCCTTGGAGCCTGCGCTCCTCCGGAAGACTCAGACACAGTTGGCCACTGGGACTG
Source organism: Eumetopias jubatus (assembly GCF_037043125.1). Classification (NCBI taxonomy): domain Eukaryota; kingdom Metazoa; phylum Chordata; class Mammalia; order Carnivora; family Otariidae; genus Eumetopias; species Eumetopias jubatus. Next base: position 983,594 of record NW_028274861.1, on the reverse strand, counting down.
CTTTCTGTGCAACTCTTTTCCTGACCCTGTTAGCCACCTGATATGGAGCCGGGAAGGCTCCTTGCCCCCACCTGCCATGCTCTGGCTGGAGATAATGAGGCCACCCTCGACTCTTTGGTGGTGGGGTGTGAGTGACGATCAGGAAGGCCGGGCACTCTGAGGCTTCCTAGGGCTTGGTCTGACGTCATTCCAAGCAGATGATAATTACAAGCCTCTTCTCTCTCTGCATCCCCCAACAAGACACCATGGAGTTATTTATAAATGCGGGCCCCTGGGTGCACTCCTCACGGGAAGGACCGCAGTGACAGCGACTGAGAGGGTGGTGAACAGCGCACACACGGTGCTAATGAAGGGGGAAGTGCAGGGAGCACAGTGTGTGGGGAATTCGAGGCAGGCTGGTCCTGCTTAGGGGGAGGAGCCCAGGCCTGCTCCAGGCCCCGGCCCAGCTGCTGTGGTCTGCAGTTTGGCTCTCAGAGATCTGCTAACATATGATAATACACCAGCAGACGTGGATTGTCTTGTGTGTCAAGGGCGGAGGCACGAGATGAGCTGCTTTTTTCCTCCCAGGGCTGGCAGGAACTGGAAATAATTGAAAGTTGTTAGGGTCCAACATGCTGTCCCAAAAACACTATCATTAATTCCCTAATGACTAACTGTGTCTTTCAGGAGGCAATGAAGGCAGCTGAGGGGACGAGGGCCCCTGGAGAGGATGGGGAAGTGCGAGGCTGGCAGCCTGTAATCTCGGGGGTGGACTGAAGCTGCTCTGCCTGTACCCTCACCCCCCACTCTGGCCTTGGTAGCGGAGACCCCAGGGTCCTTCCATCCTCTCTGCCCACAGAGTCAAGGTGAGGGAGATAGCCAGAGCCGTGTAGTCCGGACGTGATAAATCCTTGCAACCCCGGTCTCCGGGTCCCCATCCTGCGGGATGCTCTGCCACTGTTCCTTCTTGCTCACTTCCCAGCACCGTGCTCCCTCACCCTGACTGTGAGATCCAGTCAGGGCTTCTGCCTCCTCCGACTTCCTACCCCCAGAGCGGTCCTCCCAGAGCACACGGTTGAGCATGTCCCTCTGCTCCAAGTGACAGCTGCTGTCCACACTGCTGCGGTGGCCCTTGCCTCTGTGACCCCTTTCTTTGGAAGGACTCGTGACCCAGATGCTGTTTGTGTTCTTGCCTCCCCAGAGCTCCCGCCCTTCTGGGTGGGTCCCACCTACACCCTCTCACCCTGAAGTCTGGGGTCCTTTCTTTTTAAAAGGCTGTCTTTGAATACACAAGTGACATGTGAAGACAAATGAGACACAGCTCTTCCCGACCCCCCCATGCTTGTACGGACTGCTGCCTTGTGTCTGAGTGTCGCCCAGCCTCGCCCGTCTCTGAATGCCCAAAGGGGCCTTTGTGTACCAGGGCGAGGATCCTACAAAAAGAAGTGGTCATGATGGTGATCTTTCAGTGGGTGGGCTTCCAGTGGCCCACGAAGGAGTAGGGTTCACAAAGGAAAGCCTGGGAAATGCCTCCTGCCCCAGGCTAGGGGCAAACGGTACCAATACGGGCGCCCAGCGTCACAGCTGCATCCCCAGGCCCATCCCCCAGTCCCTGCCCTGGCAGCCAGCTGACCCCTCCGGGTGCTAAGGAGGCCCAAGGAGGCCTAAGGAGGCCGAGCGAGGGCGAGTTCCTTCCCGTGGCTCCCCGAGGGGTGCGGGGTAGGGAGTCCGGGACCCCTGTACGCCTGGCTGCCCCGCGGGTCACTCCTGCGCAGTCGGAGGTCGCCGCGGTGCCTGTGACCTGGCTCGTGCTGTGCGATGCTGCACTGGAAGAAATAATCTTTGCTAAAAACAGGCCCCAAATGCACAGATGAGACACAAGGGTTCAGCTGCACGGAAGTGACCGTAATACAAATAAAGCAGAACGAAGGCCAGGAGGTACGCAAGAAAGGATAATAAAGTAAAAACAGGAGAGGCATTGTGTCCCCTGAGGAGAGCCTAGTAGCTCTTCAGGCGGTCTTGGTCACCTTCCTGGGTCACCTGCGGGCAGGTGTGTTGAGCCACGCACCTGCGAACGTCGAGGCAGAAGCGCAGCCGCGTCCGGGGCGTCGGGACCCGCAGACTGGCACATGGATTCCAAGGCCGGCAGGAAGGCCGGGCACCTGCTGAGGGGCGGGGACAGGTGCTGGGCAGGCTCGCCCGGGTCCGGGCGACTTGGGCAAGGCCGGCGGCCCGAGAGGGGCGGGGTCTCAGGACCAGGCCCCGCAGGCCGGGAGACTGCCCGCTATGTAGACTGCTACAGGACCCCTGCCCAGCGCCTCCGAGACCTGCGGAGAGAGGAGGGGGAGGGCGCCGGCCGCGGAGGGCCCAGGTCCAGGTCCAGTGGGCCGGTCCCACGGCCGAGAGCAACCAGGCCACTCCCCGGTTAATGACCCGTCCCCGCCTCAGGCCACGCCCACGGCAAGTTACCGCCCCTTACCTTCCCTCTCCCCTCCCCGCCCTCCCCATCCTCGCCTAGCCCTGGGAAGTGCCCGGCCAACGCCCCACCCCTTTCCCTCCAGGGACCCGCCCTTCCCACCCCCACCTTTGGCCCCGCCTCCGTCTTCACTGTCCCAGCCCAGGCCACGCCCCCGACGCTCCAGGGACCTGCCCTTCCCCCGCCATATCTCCTCCCCTTCCCAGGGCTTGCCTCCGCCACTCCCAGGAACCGCCCCAGGCCACGCCCCCAGTCAGTGACCCCGCTCCCCCCTCCCCCGTCCCCTCCCCGTCCCCTCCCCACCCCACTGTGGCCCTGCTTCGCCTCCACCTACGACGGAGCCCCCCCCAGGCCACGCCCCCGGCTACTAGCCCGCCTCTTACCCTGCCCCATTTGTGGCCTCGCCCCAGTTCTAGGACCCGCCCACTTGTGGTTCCCGCCCCTGCCCCCGCCCCAGCCAGTGACCCTTTCGCCCGAGACCCCGCCCCTTTCACTTATGGCCCCGCCCCACCCTGGGCGCTGCCTCAAGTCTGGCACCGCCCCTGCCCAGTGACAGGCTCGCGGCCCCGCCCACGACCAGTGACTCGGAGGCCCAAGACCCCGCCCTAATTTCCGTCACGCCCCCATCACCATTGGTCCTGCTTCACCACCTCCCTCCCACCCCCCGCGACGCTCATTGGTTTCTTTCCGTAGAGCTTCCCGGGTTCCGATTGGCCTCATCCGTCGCCGTTCCTCCTTTCGATTGGCCCGCCGCGCCCGCTTTCGCGAGGCCCAGTCCTTGGGCGGGGGGCGGGGCCAGCGGCGGCGGGCGGTGGGGGATTGGTCAGCAGCTCGGAGGGGGTGGGCCTGCGCCGCGCGCAGTGCCTCGGCTGGAGCGCGAGGAGCAGCTCCCGCCGCCTCAGTCGCCTCAGACTCGGTCGCCTCAGGCTCTGTCGCCGCCTCGATCGCCCCGTCGTCACCCGCTCCCCCCCCATCCCGGCCCCACCCCGGGCTCCGGCCCGGGCCAGCCGGCGGGCACGCCCTCCTCCGCGGACAGGTAAGTGGTCGCGGGCGGGGCCGGGGGCGGGGGTCCTGGCCCGGGTCCAGGGGTCGAGCCGGGGTCGCGCGCGAGGGACTGGGGTCGCAGCCCGGGGCCTGAGCGAGGGGCCGGCCGGGGGCCGGGGGAGCCCCGCCAACTTTGCCCGCGGGGCTCCGGGGGCTGCGCGGCGCCCGTCTGGCGCCGGCCGGGCGGGAGGGCCCGAGGGCCCCGCCGGGGCCCCACCAAGTTGGTGGGCGGCCGCGGGGCGGGCGCGCGGGGCCGGGGCCGGGGGTCCGCGCGTGCGCCCCGCCGCCCCGGGGGCGCCCACGGCCTCGGCCGCGCTCCGCCCGCGGGCCGCCCCGCGGCTCCCGAAGTCAGGGGCAGGGACGGCGCTGCTGGCCGCGGGGTCCGGGCGCTGGTGCTGGGCGGCTGACCCCTGGCCCGGACTCCGGGCAGCGTCTCCCGCGCGGCGGCGCGGGGTGGCCGTCAGGCTTGGCGCGGCGCCTCGGCGGCGAGGGGCGCGGGCGGCGGGACCTCCCGGGGCTCCCCGCGCGCGGGCGGCGGTGCGCGGCCGCGGGGGCGGCGGGGGCACGCGGCGGGGTTTGCGTGTCGCTGCTGCTGCTGCGGGGTCGGGAGCGTACTGCCGGCTCCTCCCGAATTGGAAAGTCGGCCGAAAGTGCGCTGTCGGGCGGCCCGGGTTTGCGCGTCCTCCTCCTGCCTTTCTGGAGCGCAGCGCGGGCTTCGGAGCCTCCGCGGCTCCGCCGTGAGCTCAGCGCGGCCGGTCGCGGGCGGGGTTGGCGGCGTGCGGCGCTCCGGGAGGGGCCGTCGGGCGGCGCGGCTGGACCCTGGACGGCGACACACGCACCCTGCAGTGCCGGCCGTTCCCGTGGCGCGGGCCCTCGCCGCTCCCTCCGGACCTCGGCTGCGTCCGGGGGTCCTCGCCGCTCCCGCCGGACCTCGGCTGCGTCCGGGGGCCCTCGCCGCTCCCGCCGGACCTCGGCTGCGTCCGGGGGGTCCTCGCCGCTCCCGCGGACCTCGGCTGCGTCCGCGGGCCCTCGCCGCTCCCGCCGGACCTCGGCTGCGTGCGGGGGGTCCTCGCCGCTCCCGCCGGACCTCGGCTGCGTCCGGGGGTCCTCGCCGCTCCCGCCGGACCTCGGCTGCGTCCGGGGGTCCTCGCCGCTCCCGCCGGACCTCGGCTGCGTCCGGGGGTCCTCGCCGCTCCCGCCGGACCTCTGCTGCGTCCGCGGGCCCTCGCCGCTCCCGCCGGACCTCGGCTGCGTCCGCGGGCCCTCGCCGCTCCCTCCGGACCTCGGCTGCGTCCGGGGGGTCCTCGCCGCTCCCGCCGGACCTCGGCTGCGTCCGGGGGGTCCTCGCCGCTCCCGCCGGACCTCGGCTGCGTCCGCGGGGAGTGGGGCCCCTGGTCCGCGCTTTGGCCTTGGCTTAGATGTTGGCCGCAGGTGTGCGTCCCCCCGACGGGAACCGATGCCCGGCCCCGCCGTGCGCAGAACGGCGCCTCGTCTTCAGGCGTCTCAGAGACACCGCTGCGGGGCGGAGAGACTGTGCGCAGCCCAGCGGCCCCCCGGAGGGGCGGCGGACGGGAAGGGGGAAGACCTCGCCCAGCCTCCCATCCCAGCAGCTGGAGAAGTTGCGGCTGGCGTTTTCAGACTCGGAGATCCCCCCGCGGTCCCGGGGTCTTCAGAGGCGCGTGCGCTCCCTGCCGCGCCGATGCTCCAGAGCACTGCTGTTGCGAGCACTGTTATTCTTCACTGGTACGTAGATGCTGTTGTCTGTACAGTGCAAGTTCATTGCCGGTGTTTTGGAACTTACATGACTTCATTATATTCTTAGCTGATACTCAATATTTTAAGGTTTTGAAAAAGCTTTGATGGTAAAAGGAGGAAAGTTGTGTCCCTCTCACTGAAAAGATTGGGCATCCGGTGTAGAATTCAGGGCTTTGTGACTGGTGTTGCTGTAGGTAGTGCTGATTAGTGGTGATACTGGACCTCAGAATATCACTTTTCCAGATACCCTTATTAATACTCAGCATTGGAGAAGATATACAACTTTGTGATTATATTTTTAAGGTAATTAGGTGAAAATTTCAACACATGGGTTCATTTGGCCAGATGTTTAAAAGGAAGTTATCTTTTTCCCTGTTGTTGCAGAGAGGCTGAGAGCAGGCTGTGTCGTGAGGTCCTTGAAACAATGTAGCCATTCAAGGCTGGATGTTGTGTTTCAGTTTGAACAGTTTCATTCCTGGAGGTGTAGCCAGCTCCTGGGCTGGTTGCCATGTGTCAGTGGCAAAGTCATTCCTATTTTCACAGAAACCTCAGGGCTTTGCTGTAACAGAGATCACTGAAGCAGATCTTGGTAGATGGGAATTGTACATCCCTTTGGTGAAGCCTGGTCCTTGTTGGCCAGAACAAAGAAAAATACCCTCTAATGTATTCGAATCAGTCCCAACTTAAACATTGCAATGAATACTGTAGATTTGGGGGCGGCCAGGCTATGTCTGAGCTCTCAGCCCTGGTAGCTGGGACTGCCGCAAGGTTGTGTGCCCGCTGTCCATGGTGCTGAACACAGGTCCTCTTTTTCATTTTCTTTGTCTTAAATTTCCTTTCCAGTGTGAGAGGGTTTTTTGGAGTATGTTCACGTGAGGTGATGAGCACTAGGTGTTATACGCAACTGATGAATTGTTGAACACTGTATCTGAAACTAATGATGTACTATGTGTTGACTAATCGCATTCAAATTAAAAAAATAAAATCATTCTCAAAATTTACACATTTAAAGAAAAGTTGAACAGTTGAGCATGTTGTCTCTTTTTTTCAAGTGGATAATTGTGTCGACTCAACATTTCCTTTCCTTCACTTAGTCTCAGCATGTGGGAATTTTCTTGCTGTAGTACGGACATCAAGTAACAAATCATTGAAATTAAATGGGATCCTGTTTCCTTAAACAACCACCCTCTTAAAAATGTGCTCTTTATTGTAATGTATACATATATTTGTACATAGAGGCAATTTGTTTTTCCCTAAACAAGGTCAGTTGTAGCACCCCTCACACTCATGTGGTGCTTTTCAGCCTTCGCAGAAAGGGACTGGAACCCTCTGCGTATGTGGTAGGGCTGTTGGGCAGTTGTCAGTTGTCAGGCATTTCTGCTGTGTTGGAGCAACATCTACTCTCTTTTCTATAATTTTGAGGAAATCTTTGTAAATCATTTTAGATAAATTCTTTATTCTCTTGAGGTTAATTTTTGTCAGTTCCTTTAGAATTGCCCCACAGTTTAGCAATAAGAAATAATGGGTACAGAGATTCTTCCACATGATTGTAAATTGTGCATCAAACTATGCAGTGAATTGTTAAGGTGTTTTTGCTATGAGCATCTGAACTAGTTCTTTGGCCCCATCAGCTGTGCACTTAACTCACATTACTCTGTGAAAGAGTAACCTGTTTTGTTGAGGGAAACCCAGGGCAGCTTCTTTCTGCCTCCTGTAAACTTCAGAAATACTCTCTGAGTGCCCACTCTTTGCCTGGCCCTGTGCTGTGATTTGAAAACCCACAGGGGAAGGAGACGTAGTATTTATCATGGAAGGGCTCTACTTTGGACTGACAAAAGGACATGTAAATTGATGGTTACAGGGGGCCACACTGAGTGCTGCAATTTGGATACACAGAAAGTTGGGTTGGTGTGTTGAAGTGGGGTAATTCATTTAGGCTGGGAATCAGGGAAGGCTTCAGAAGGGAGGTGGCCTTGGGCTGAGACCTGAAGGGCGAATTGTAATTGGGCATGGATGGGTCTAAAATTGATTACAAAAAGACCAGAAGGTTGATGTAACTGGAGAACAGAATGTGTGGTGGTGAAGGTTGGATGGCATTGTGAAAGTGTTGGAACTCAGAGGTGTGGGGGAGAGTTGACTGGAGGTGGTGTGGCAGGCAGAATAATGGTCTCCCAAAGCTCTCCACATTCTAATCACCAGAACCTATGGATATGTTATGTTACATGGCAAGGAGAATTTAAGGTAATAGATGGAATGAAAGTTGCTACTCAGCTGATTTTAAAACAAGGAGATGATTATTCGGGATTTCCCTGGGTGGGCCCAAACTAATCAGAGGGTCCTTAAATATGGAAGAGGGAGGCAGAAGAGCTAGTGTCAGAGTGATGTGAAATGAGGAAGAGGACCCGTCATTGCTGGCTTAGAAGATGGAAGGGGTTACAAGACAAGGAATGTGGGCAAGCTGTAGAAGCAGGAAAACGTGGGAAAATGGATACTCACCCAGAGCCTCTTGAAGGGAACACGGCCCTGCCTACACCTTGATTCTAGCCCAGTAAGACCTTGTGTCTGACTTCTGACCTCCAGAACTGAAAGATAATTAATTTCTGTTATGTTAAGCCACTGAGTTTGTGGACGTTTGTTAGAGCAGCCATAGGAACCTGACACAAGTTGGAACTGTTCTAGAAAGTTTTAGCTGGCGGAGTTTAAAGAGGAAATTACATGATCAGATATAGGCAGTAGAACACAAAATGATGTAGCTGCTGTTGGGAAGAAGTTGCCCCAGGTGAGCTTGGTTCTGATGCTTACTTTCATCTCCTGGGCAGACTGGCATTTAATACTCTTTCCTGGCCTAACTCCCATCTGAAGTCTTTCTCCTAGCAGTCTGTCTAATCTCTACCCTTGCTTACTGCCGCTTCCTGCTGACCCACCTTTTCTCTGTGCTGGGCACTCAGGTCTACATGTACAAGTGGGATTGTAGGGGTCATAGGGTGGGCCAATTCCAGTCTCAGGCCTGTCGTCAGAGTATTTTCCAAAGGTTTATTTCTTCACAGCCTCTCTAATCCCTTGCATCTTCAGATGTTTTAATTGTTGTTAGTCAACTTGTGTGAAATATCTCACTGTTTAATTTACATTTTCTTGATTACTAGTAAGTGTGAGGATTTTTTATCCATTTAGGGGCCACTTAGGTTTCCTCTTCTATAAATTGTATTTGTGTATTGTTTGTCCATTTGTTACCTGGGTTGTCCTTTTTACTGCTTTTTAGAAGTCCTTTATATATTCTGGATTCTATTTATGCTTATTTTTTATCCTTTTAAAAATGCTGTTTTGATGAACAGATGTTTAATTTTAATGTAGTCAGATTTATTAATCTTTTCCTTATGGTTTGTGGTTATTGAGTCTTATTTAAGAAATTCTTTGCTACCCCAAGGTCATAGGGTATTCTCATCTTTATAAAAAATTGAATGTTTGCTTTTTATATTCTACTTGGAACTTATTTTTGTGTGAGGTGTGAGGTAGAGATATAATTTTAGAACTTTTCCAAATGCATAACCAATTGTATCAGTACTATTTATTGAATAGCATCCTTACCCCAATGATCTGCAGTGCTTCCTTTGAAACACAAAATTTTACAAACATGTGGATCTGTTTCTGATTTCTCCATGTAAATAATGATAATTTCATTTCTTCCTTCCTAGCCTTTAAGTCTTTTATTTATCTCTTGTCTTATTTCCATTGTTTGGACACTAGACAAAGTTGCGTAGAATGATAGGGCTATGCTAATACTGTTTTACACTTTAAAGGCAATACTTTTAGAGCCTTAAATATGAGGTTTGCTCCTGTTTTTTGGTAGATTCCTTTTATTAGGTTAAGGATGGTCTCCTCTGCTAATAGTTTGATAAAAGATTTTAAAAACACCATTAATAGATTTTGAATGTTAACAAATGATTTTCTTTACCTACTTAGATGATTTTATGTTTTTTCTTTTTTAAATTGTGACTGATGGGGCGTCTGGGTGGCTCAGTCAGTTAAACGTCTGCCTTTGGCTTAGGTCATGATCCCAGGGTCCTGGGATCACCCCGCATGGGGCTCCCTACTCAGCGGGGAGCCTGCTTCTCCCTCTCCCTCTGCCTGCTGCTCCCCCTGCTGGTGCTCTCTCTCTCTCTCTCTCTGTCTCTGTCTCTGTCAAATAAATAAATAAAATCTTTAAAAAAAATAAAAGAAAAAGAAAAAAATAAATTGTGACTGAGATGAAATATTTTAATCTTTTACTTTTAAGCCATCATTGATTTCTTGGGATAAACATTACCTTGTCATGACAGACTATTTTAAAAAATTATTATTGGATCCAATATAGTAATATTTCATTTACAGTTTTGGCATATATTTTCGTAAGAAGTATTGACCAATATTAATCTTTTCTTGTGTTGCCCTTATTCAGATTTGGTATCATGGTGATGCTTCATCTTCCCTGTAATAGTTTCTGAAAGGGAAGGATTTTTGTTCCTTGGAAGTTTGGCAAAATTGATTCTTAAATATTCTGGATCTGGATCCTTTTAGAACATGGAGAGTCTTACACCAGCAGTTACTGCTTTAGAAGGGTTGCAGTACCGTTCTTCTCACATTTTGTTGGCCAGGAGGAGTCTTTTCGGCCATACTTAGTTTCAAATGGAGCAGGGAGGTTGAGTCTTCCATGTCCCAGAAGCTCAGGACAAATATTAGTAACATTTACCAAACTCTGGAGGTTAATTGATGTCAGTACTGCACAGTTAGCCAAAACTCAAACCGCGTTCCTCTCTAGGTCTTGTTTGAAGTTTTACAAGTGTGCAAGGTCTGCAGGTATGTTGGTCATCAGGGGACTGACTAGAATGTGAAACTACCAATATGTTGGTTTATATTTGTTGTGAACAAACCATGCTACTTACTCTCTCCAGAAGCCCGCCTTGGAAATTCTGTCTCTCTAGCTCTCCTTAGTCTAGCCTCCCTTTCTTATTCTTTCCAGGGATCTAAGTCTTAACTATCCTTCAGGGCTGGCACAGTTCCCACCTCCCTGCTTAGATTCTCTGTGTTAACTCTGACTCATGATGAACTCTCCCTTCACTTCTTACAGTACCATTCTGCTCCAGCTGTGGAGAGAGAGCAGGGTTCAGTTTTGTTTATGGGTAGTCAGTTGATGAGAAGAGCCTTCAGATGCAAGCACATGTTTCCCTCCTTTGCCTGGGCTCTGCCCTGGGAGACTAGATATAGTGGACAGACTGTATGACTGTATGACGATGGCCTCACCATGATCCCCATGATTCATGCCTTTGTATAATCTTTTCCTATTGAAGTAGGACTTGCTTCTAACCAATAGAATATGGAAAAGTAATGGAATGTCACTTCCTTGATTATTTTACATTATATAAAATTCCATTTTGCTAGAAACTCATTTAGAGATTCTGTTTGGTGGCAGCTATGCTGGGGAAGCCCACATGGCAAGAACTTCAGGTGGCCTCTAGAAGTTGAGGGTGGCCTTTAGGGATAGCAGGTAAGAAGCAGGGGAGCTCAGTCCTACAGCAAAGGAAACAACCTCTACCAATAACCCAAGTGAGCTTGGAAGGGAATTCTTCCCCCCACTTGAGCCTTCTAATGAGGACATAGCCTGGTCAACACCATGATTGCAGCCTTGTGAGACCCTGGGCGGGGAACCTGGGTAAACCTGCTCAGACTCTTAACTCACAGAAACTGCGAGGTAATAAATGTAAATTTTAAGTTGCTCAGTTTGTTATACAGCTGTAGAAAACTAATGTATCAGTTCTTTATTGACCTCCCCTTTACCCTCACTAGAAGTAGATTTGGATTGATGAAGGGTACTTGAATCTAGTTGAGATAAGCAATTTTTAAAAATTATTTTTTGAAACTTTTTTTCTATTTTTGAAAGTGATACAAATGTTTTGTGTAGAAAAATTGAAGCAAGCAGGAAGTATAAAGGACAAAACAAACATTCATAATCTTACTACACGACCATAGCCATTGTGTCTTTCTACCTTTATGTGTGGTATGATATGAATATCCTAAGTTGGGATTCATTCCATAGTGTTTTATGAACAGCTTTCTTTCTTTGTACTAGATAGTGAGAATTTCTTGTGTCATATCATAGTCTTATAAAACATGATTTTAAATGGCTGCATACTATTCCAGTGGATGTCCCAATTGATTGAATATAGTTGGACATTTATGCTGCTTTAAAATATTTATCATCATAAATAATGCTTTGATCAATAATCAATAACCTATACCAAAATCATTGTTTGTATCACTGATAATTTATGAAGGACAAGTTTCTAAAGGCAGAATTATTAGGTCAGAGCTTGTAGATGTTTTTAAATCTTTTGATACTTAACCATCCAGCTTCCAATGTTTCTTTTTTTTTTAAGATTTTATTTATTTACTCTATTTTAGAGAGAGAGTGCAAGCGGGGCGGAGAGAAGGGGGAAAGGGAGAGAATCTCAAGCAGACTCATGGAGCCCAATGCAGGACTCAGTCTCACAACCCTGAGATCACGACCTGAGGCAAAACCAAGAGTCGGACACTTAACTGACTGAGCCACCCAGGTGCCCCCCAGCTTCCAATGTTTCTAAAAAATGATATAAAGCTCAAACATCTGTTTGTGTAACTCACCAGGTTGGGATAGGACAGAACTATTGATTTTTGAGCATTTTAGGTTCCTGTTTTCTTAACCCTATTTGCAAAGTGCTTTTAAATTATTCATTAAAGTGCAGTATGGATTCTGTTTATAGACACATTTGTGTATGAGATCGCTCCCTTAGTGCCTGGGCAAAAAGCCTACGAATTGCTCTTATCACATCCCTACCTTTGTAGATCCGTTTCTACTCCTATCCATCCTTTCTTTGTTCTCAACCAAATAGAGACACTGAGACACATTAGGTCTTGTAGCCTTGTGATTACTCAAATTAAATGGCTTTTCTGAGCTACCTCTTGCTCTTTTCTTCTTGCCATTTATGAACTAGTTGGCTTCATAAGTATGAGAGATCAGCAGAAAATTATTAATTTAAAAATATTGAAAATATTTTTCCTGATTCATAAATGAGTATTTATTTAGAAAATTTGCAAAATAAAGATTAGTATCAAAAGCAAAATAAAAGTATTTCATTCTGTCACTCACAGATGACCACTGTATAAACATAACGTGTTCATATTAGCTTATTCTTAGAATATATTGATTAAATTTCAGTGACTAATGTTTTGCCTGAGATTCATGCATTCATGTCTCCGAGTGAAATTGGCCCGTAATTTTCCTTTTCCGTAGCTGTTTTCTCTCCAATTTGAGATGACTACTTGGTTTATTAATTTGCAGCTTTTTCCCCCTACTAATATGTGTATTTAAGGTGATACATTTCCTTATAAAATAATGATTCAGTTGTATCATACGGAATTTGATTTGAGGTATTTTCCTTATTGTTTAGTATATACTATACACCAAATTGTGCCCCTCTCAAATACATATGTTGAGCCCTGGCCTCCAATATGATGGTATTGGAGATGGAGCTTTTGGGAGATAATTAAGTTTAGTTGAGGTCATGAGTGTGATGGGATTAGTACTTTATTAGAAGAGACCAGAGAACTTGCTCGTTTTCTCTTTCTTGCCATGTGAGGGTACAGCAGGAAGACAACTATCCACAAGCCAGGAAGAGGCCCCTGACCAGAGCTCTCCCATGCTGGCATTCTGTCTGATCTCAGACTTCCCAGCCCCCAGAACTGTGAGAAATAAATGTCCATTGTTTAAGCCCCTCAGTCTATGGTGTTTTGGTACAGCAGCCCAAGAAGACTAAGGCAGTTATATTTTCTAATTTCCAGTATGATTTTTTAAATTTATAGGTCGTTTAGAAGAATATTTAAAATTTTCCAAACATACGCATATTTTCTTATTCTTTTCCAGCACAATTTCATTGCCCCCAAATCTTGCTCTTTATGATTTTAATTCTTTGAAATTTGCTGATGTGCCTCATGGCCCAGAATATGGACTATAAGTTTTCTCACACATTCCTGTGTGCTTGAAAAGAATTAGGTTCAATGTTCTATACATTCCATTCAGCTAACTTATAACATACTATTCACATCTTCTGTTTTCTTAGTATTTTTTTTGTCTGGTGGTTATATCCATTACTAAGATAATTACCCAGTTTCATTATGATTATGGATTTGTCTTATTTCTCTTTGAAGTTCTGTCAATTTTTATCTATATACTTTGAGTTCCTGCTATTAGGGGCATGCAAATATAAAATTGTTATGTCTTCCTGAAGAACTGAGACTTTAATTATTAACAGTGGTTTTCTTTATCTCTAGTAATGAATCTTTGCCTATGGTATCATATGCCAGTATGAAAATGGCCATAACAGATTGCTTTAGGCTCATATTTGCATAATATCTTTGTTTTTTTATCATTTTACTTTCAAAACTGTTTTCTTAAGCTTTAAGTATGTATCTTGCAAAATAATCAAACAGTTAGATTGTTTTTCATCCAGTCTGATAATTTTTGTCTTTTAACTAGAACATTCAACTCATTTATGTTGAATATAATTAGTAATCTATTTAAGTCTATACTCTTATTATTTATTTCTCTTGTCCCACATGTTCTGTGTTTATTTTTCTATCTTATTTTAAAACAGTATTATGATTTTTAAAAATCATTCAACTTATACTCTCTTCACTTTTTTTGGAGGTTATATTTTATTTTTGTTTCTTTTCGTGGTTACTATGTAAATTAAATAATGTGTTATTAACTTATCCAGATAATGCAGTTATACCTGCCTTCTGGACCATGCAGAGATTATAGTGTCATAGAGCACTTGAACTCCATTCACCCTCTCCAGATTTATATGTGCTTATTATCGTGTGTCTTAATTCTGTAAGCTCTTTTTAAACTCTATGAAATACTAATATTAACAGTGTTGTTATTTAATGTACCATCAGTGTTCATTTACATTTATTCACAACTTTGTCCATTTTTTGCTTTTCATTGTTCTCTGACATTTCTGACCTTCATTCTGGGGTTGCTTCCCTTCTGCCTGAAGAGTGAGCCTTCTTTAGAAATTTCTTTATTGCAGGTCAGCTGGTAGTAGATACGCTCCCTGTTTTTTTCTTTCTAAAACTATTTTGATTTCACTTTCATTTAAAAAAATTTTTTAATTTATTTTTTTGTGGGGGGGGATATAATTTGCATGCTATAAAATTCACCCTTTTAAAGTTTCTGATTCGGGTGCCTGGGTGGCTCAGTTGGTTAAACAACTGCCTTCAGCTTGGGTCATGATCTCGGGTTCCTGGGATCAAGTCCCACATCTGGCTCCCCCTGCTCTGCGGGGAGCCTGCTTCTCCCTCTCCCTCTGCTGCTCCTCCTGCTTGTGTGCTCTCCCTCTCTCTCTCTGTCAAATAAATAAAATCTTAAAAAAATATAAAGTTTCTGATTCATTGGATTTTGGTATATTTACAAGGTTGTGCAACCACTAGTGCTACATAATTCCAGAACATTTTCATCACCTTAAAAAGAAACCTCATACCTATTAACAGTAACTCCCCATTCTTCCCTGTCCCAGTCCCTGGCAACCATTAATCTACTTTCTGTCTCTAAGGATTTGCCTATTAGGAACATGTCATATAAATGGAATCATAAATATGTGGCCTTTCATGTCTGGTTTCTTTTACTTAGTATACTATTTTCAAGGTTCATCCATGTTCTATTGTGTATCAGTACTTCATTTTTATGGCTGAATGGTATCACATTGTATGGATATATCCCATTTTAGTTCTCCATTCATCAGTACCGTACAGGTAGACATTTGGGTTCTTTCTACTTTTTTGGCTGTTAGGAATAATGTGCTATGAAAAGTCACGTGTACGTTTTTGTATACATACATATTTTCAGTTCCTTTGTGTATATACTTAGGAGTGGAATTGCTGGGTCATATAGTAATTGTATGTTTAACTTTTTGAGTAATTGCCAAGCTGTTTTCCAAAGATGTTGCACCTTTTTATATTCTCACCAGCAATGTATGAGGGTCCCAATTTCTTCACACCTTCACTAACACTTGTCATTTTCCAGTTTTTTGATTATAGCCATCCTAGTGGGCGTGAAGTGGTATCTCATTGTGGTATTGATTAGCATTTCCTTAATCACGGATGCTGTTGGTAACCTTTTTGTGTGCTTACTGGCTGTTTGCATGTCTTCTTTGGAGAAATGTCTGTTCAAATCTTTTGACCATTTTTTTATTGGATTGTTTGTCTTATTGTTGAATTGTAAGTTTTGAAATTGGGAAGTGTGAGTCCTCCAACTTTGTTCTTCTGTTGTTTTAGCTATTCCTGGTTCCTTGCATTTCCATATGATTTTTAGGATTAGCTTGTCAATTTCTGCATGAAAGGCAGCTAGAATTTTTATAGGGATTGCATTGAATGTGTAGAAAAATTTGAGAGTATTGCCATCTTAACAATATAAGTCTTCCAGTCCATAAGTATGGAATTTATTAGCTATAATAGTTTCTTAGTGGATTCCTGAGGAGTTTCTATATATGAGATTATATAATATGCATGTATAGATAATTTTACCTCTTCCTTTCTAATCTGGATGCCTTTTATTTCTGTTTCTTTTATAATTGCCTTGGTTATAGTACAGTGTTGCATTGTCCTGGGGAGGGTGAACATCTTAATCTTGTTCCTGATCTTAGGGGGAGAGCTTTCAGTATTTCACCATTCAGTATGTTGTCAGCTGTGGGCTTTTGAGATGTCCCTTGTTAGTTTGGGAGGTTTCCTTCTATTTTTATTCTGTTAAGTGTTTTTGTCATAAAAGAGTGGTATTGTTGTCAGATGCTTTTTCTGCATCTAAGATGATCATACTTTTTTTGTCCTTCATTTTCTTAATTTTGTGCATTATACCAATTGATATTTGTATGTTGAACCAACCTTGCATTTCCTGGATAAATTCCAGTTGGTCATGGTAGATAATCCTTTTTATATATTGCTGGATTCAGTTTGTTAGTATTTTGTTGAGGATTTTTACATTTAAAATTTTTAAAGAAGTTTTTATTTAAATTCTGGTTACCTTACATACAGTATAATATCAGTTTCAGGTGTACTGTGTGGCAATTCAATACTTCCATACCTCACCTGGTAGTCACCACCACAAGTGCACTCCTAATCTCCATCACCCACCCACCTCCCCTCTGGTCACTATCAGTTTGTTCTCTATAGTTAAGAGTCTGTTTCTTGGTTTGCCTCTCTCTCTCTTTTTTTGTCCCTTTGCTTGTTTTGTTTCTTAAATTCCACATGAGTGAAGTCATATGGTATTTGTTTTTCTCTGACTTATTTTGCTTAGTATTATACTCTTTAGCTCCATCTGTGTCATTGCAAATGGCAAGATTTCATTCTTTTTTATGGCTGAGTAATATTCCATTGTATATATATCACATCTTCTTGATGCATCATCAGTCAGTGGCCACGTGAGCAGTTTCCATAATTTGTCTATTGTAGATAACGCTGCTGTAAACATTGGTGTGCATCTACCCCTTTGAATTAGTATTTTTTTTTATTCTTTGGGTAAATACCTAGTAGTGCTATTGCTGGATCATAAGGTAGTTCTATTTTTAACTTTTTGAGGAACTTCCATCATACTGTGTTTTCCACAGTGGCTGCACATTTTCATTCTCATCAACAGTGTAACAGGGTTCCCCTTTCGCCACATCTTGCCAACACCTGTTTCTTGTGTTGTTGATTTTATGCATTCTGACAGGTGTGAGGTGATATCTCATTGTAGTTTTGATTTGCATTTCCCTTATGATGAGTGATGTTGATCATTTTTTGATGTGTCTGTTGGCCGTCTGTATGTCTTCTTTATCCAAAGCAGTTTACACATTTAATGCAGTCCCTATAAAAATACCAATAGCATTTTTACAGAGCTAGAACAAACAATCCTAAAATTTGTATAGAACCCACAGAAGAACAGACACTTCTCCAAAGAAGACATACGAATGGCTAACAGACACATGAAAAAATGTTCAACATCATTAGCTGTCAGGGAAATTCAAATCAAAACCACATTGAGATAGAACCTTATACCAGTTAAAATGGCAAAAATTAACAAGGCAGGAAACAACAAATGTTGGAGAGGTTGTGGAGAAAGGGGAACCCTCTTACACTGTTGGTGGGAATGCAAGTTTGTACAGCCACTTTGGAAAACAGTATGGAGGTTCCTCAAAAAGTTAAAAATAGAGCTACCCTATGACCCAGCAATTGTATTACTGGGTATTTACCCCAAAGATACAGAGGTAGTGAAAAGAAGGGACACCTGCACCCCAGTGTTCATAGCAGCAACGTCCACAATAGCCAAACTGTGGAAAGAGCCGAGATGCCCTTCAACAGATGAATGGATAAGGAAGATGTGGTCCATATATACAATGGAATATTACTCAGCCATCAGAAAGGATGAATACCCAACTTGTACATCCACATGGATGGGACTGGAGGAGATTATGCCAAGTGAAATAAGCAGAGAAAGTCAATTATCATATGGTTTTATTCATGGTTTCAGGGATTGGTGTTAATTCTTCTTAAATGTTTGGTAGAATTCACTATTGGAACCATCTGGTCCTGCACTTTTCTTTATGGGAAGTTTCCAATTACTAACTCAACGTCTTTACTTGTTTAGGTCTATTCAGATTTTCTGTTTCTTGTTGAATCAGTTTTGATAGTTTGTGTCTTTTCAGGAATTTGTCCACTTTACCTGGGTTATCTAATTTGATAGCAAATAATTATTCATAATATTTCTCTGTAATCCATTTTTATTTCTGTAAGGTTGGTAGTTTCATTTCTGATTTTTGCTAATTTAAGTCTTCTCTTTCTTTTCCTTAATTCAGATAAAGATTTGTCAGTTTCATTGATCTTTTTGAAGAATCATCTTTTGGTTTCATTATTTTTTCTCCATTGCTTTGTATTTTCTATTTCATTTCTTTTTGTTCTAATCTTTGTTTTTTCCTTTCTTCTGTTTGCTTTGGGTTTAGTTTGCTCTAATTCCTTAAGGTGGAAGGTTAAGTTATTGATTTGAGATAGTTCTTCCTTTTTAACATAGGTGTTCATGGCTATACACTCCTAATCATTGCTTTTACTGCCTCTCATAAGTTTTGAATATGTTGTGTTTTAATTTTCAGTCAACTCAATGTATTTCCCATTTCCCTTGTGATTTCTTCTTTGATTCCTTGCTTATTTAGAAGTATGTTCTTTAATTTCCACAAATTCGTGAATTTCTTAAGTTTCTACTATTGGCTTCTAATTTCTTTTCCTTGCTGTCAGACAACATACTTATATAGATTTCAATTCTTTTAAATTTTGATGTGATTAAACATCTGATCTGTCCTAAATAATGTTCCATGTGTAGTTTAAAATAATGTATCTTCTGGTTTTTTAATGGAGTGCCTTATAGCTATCTGTTAGATCTAATTGTTTTATAGTGCTGTTAAAATCTTCTCTTTCCTTGCTAATCTTCTGTCTTGTTGTTCCATCCTGTATTGAACATGGGATATTGAAATCTCCAACCATTATTGTGAATTGTATAATTCTCCTTCAGTTTCTATTAATTTTTTGTTGCATACATTCTGGGGCTCAGTTTTTAGATACATATATATATATAATTGTTATACTTCTTGATAAATCAACCCTTTTGTCATTATAAAATGTCCTTTGTCTCTAGTCACAATTTTTGTCTTAAAGACCATTTTGTCTGATGTTAGTATAGTCACCCCATCTCTCTTTTGGTTATTGTTTAGATGGTATACATGTTTTCATCCTTTCACTTTTAACTTGTTTGTGTCTTTGAATTTAAGAGTGTCTCTTGTATACTGCCTATGTATAACTGGATCATGTTTTTGTTTTTGTTTTAAGCAGCATAATAGCCAAAGTATGGGAAACATCTCAAGTGACCATTGACTGATGAATAGATAAAGAAGATGTGATATATATATATATATATATATATATATATACAATGGAATATTACTCAGCCATAAAAAAGAATGACATTGGGGCACCTGGGTGGCTCAGTCGTTTAAGCTTCTGCCTTTGGCTCAGGTCATGGTCTCAGGGTCCTGGGATAGAGCCCCGCATTGGGCTCCCTGCTCAGTGGGGAGCCTGCTTCTCCCTCTGCCACTCCCCCTGCTTGTGCTCTCTCTCTGTCAAATAAATAAATAAAATCTAAAAAAAAAAGAAACAAATTAAAAAAAAAGAATGACATCTGGCATTTGCAACAATATGGATGGAGCTAGAGAGTATTATGCTAATGAAATAACTCAGTCAGGAAAGACAAATACTCTATGATTTCACTCATATGTGGAATTTAATAAACAGAACAAATGAGCAAACCAAGAAATGGACTCTTAACTATAGAGAATAAACTGATGGTGACCGGAGGGGAGAGGGGTGGGGGTATGGGAGAAATAGGTGATGGGGATTAAGGAGGGTACTTGTGATGAATTCCGGGTATTGTAAGGAAGTGTTGAATCACTACATTGTACACCTGAAACTAATATTATACTATATGTTGACTAACTGGAATTCAAATAAAAACTTAAAAAAAACCCATCAATACAATTTCTGCCTTTAAGTTGGAATGTTTAATCCATTTACATTTAATGCAATTCTGATAGGATTTATTCCTGCCATTTGGCTATTTTTTTCTATATGTCATGTCTCTTTGTTTTCTGTCCTTCATTACTACTTTTTGTATTAAATAGATATTTTTTAGTGTGCAATTTTAATTTGTTATTTATTTTGCTATTTTTTGTTAGTTATTTTCTTTGGGGTTACATGGGGCTTCTTAGTATTAGCAACTTGTAACAGTTTAGTTTGGATTCATACTGATTTAATATCAGTGGTACATCAAAACTTTGCTTCTGTATATCTCCATTCCTCCCCCACTTTGTGCTATATTTGTGTTGTCATACAAAGTATATCTTTATACATTCTGTGCACATCAACACAGATTTATAATTATTGCCCTGTGTAGTTTTCTTTTGTTTAAGATAGGAGAAAACTTACAAATATTATATTTATGCTGTCTTTTCTACTTACTTCTGTATTTACCTTTACTGGTGTTCTTTATTTCTTCACCTGGATTTGAGGTACTGTCTAGGATCCTGTCATGTTAGCCTGGAGTCCATTTAGTATTTCCTGTAGGGCAGATTTTCTAGAAGCTTATTCTGTCAGTTTTTGTTGTCTGAAGATGTCTTAATTTCTCCTTTGCTCTTGAAGGGTAATTTTGCTGGATGTAGAATTCTTGTTTGACAGTCTTTGTCTTTTATAATTTTGAATATGTCATCCCACAACCTTCTAGTTACCACAGTTTCTGATGAGAAATCAGCTATTACTTTTATTGAGGATTTCTTTCAAATGATGAGCTGCTTTTCTTGCTGCTGTCAAGATTTTCTCTTTGTCTCTGTGTTTGAATAGCTTGATTATGATGTGTCTAGGTATGGTCATCTTGGAGTTTATTCTTAGAGTTCATTGAGTTTCTTGGATGTGTAATTTTTTTTCCCCCCAAAATCTGGGAAGTTTTTTTTAGCTGTTATCTCTTCAAATATATCTCCTTCTCTCTCTTTTCTCCTTCTGAAATTTATACCCCTTTCTTTTTTCTCCTTCTGAAACTTTTGTTATACAAATTTAGTATGCTTGATGGTGTCCCACAGGTCTCTGAGGCTCTGTTCTTTTCTCCTTTTTGTAAGGAAGACTTTATTCACTTTATACAATGGGCTGTATTATAGGGGAGAGATATTGGGCTCAATACCTGCTCTGTTCATTTTTCTTCTTACTTTTTACTTTCTGTTCCTTAGACTGGAAAATTTCAGTTGACCTATCTTCAAGTTCTCCAGTTTGTTCTTGACTGCTCAAATATGCTGTTTAATATTTCCAGTGAATTTGTCATTTCAGTTACTATACTTTTTAGTTTGGAATTTTTATTTAGCTCCTTTTTATATCCTGTCTCTTTATTAGTAGTCTCTACTTGATGAGACACCATTGTCATACTTAATCTTTCAGATGTGGTTTCCTTTAATTCTTTGAACATATTTAAAATAGGTTATATATAGTCTTTCTCTTGTAAGTCCAATGTCAGTGCTTCCTTAGGGGCAGTTTCTATTGATTGCTTTTTCCCTGTTTATGGGCCATATTGCCTGTCTCTTTCTCTGTCTCTCTGTCTCTGTCTGTCTCTCTCTGTCTTGTGTGTCTCATAATGACTTGTCAAAAACTAAACATTTTAAATAATACATGTGGCAACTCTGAAAATTTGATTCTCCTTTCTCCCCTGGGATTTTTGGTGCCTCTGCTTGTTGTAGTAGTTTTTGTTGTTTTGTTTAGTGACTTTCCTGAACTAACTCTGCAAAGTCTATATTCTGTGACATGTATTTCCACTCATTTGTGATCAGCTAAGGATTGGACAGAGATTTCCTTAAATGCCAGGAATCAGTAAGTCTCCTGGACTTTCCCAAGGAGCTCTGTGTGTATATTGGGGTATGCTTCAACATTTAATCAGGCACTTTACAGCTCTGCCTGAGTCTTTTACTTCCCACTTGTACAGAGCCTCAAAGTCAGCCCAGTGTGTGTGCTTATAGTTGTCTCAGGTCTTTCCTGGGCATTCATATAACCTTGAGTATGTGCACAGCTCTACGTATACATGTGACCTTCTAGATTTCCAGGAATATGTTGGAGTTCTTCAAATTCCCTATAGACATCTCATTTTCCACCTTTTTCTATTATGCTCTGGGTTTATGTATTATTTGCCGCACCTGTTGTCTACTGTCTCAGGTAGTTATAAAATGAAACAATTGATTCTAATTGTTTTAACATACACCTCTGAGGAAAATGCTTTTCACACTGGTCTTACTCTGATTCAGGTCAAATAAAGACGTCCTTGCAAGTGGAACTTAATAGCCATGTCAAGTAATGACAGTTCTCCAGGAATAAGGCTTTTGAAAGAGTTCTAGTCCTGTTCCGGCCCTTTCTGTGACTGCCAGACTGCTGGTTTTCACTATCATTGCAAGCTGTTGGGTTTTAAGACAACTATAGAACTGAGGTGGCATTGGGGGAAAATGAGAATAGGGAAAGTTAAAACACTATAAATGTGCTGTTCCTATGGAGATTCAACCGTTTTCCTTTAACAAATGCTCCCCAGATTGCTGTAAGCCTTTGGTTAAATTCCCAGATTTCTGACAAAGTTGAATCTGACAATTTTTGCTATTTTTTTTTTTCATTGCTTTTATGGAAGAGGGGATTTTTGGAGGTCCTTACTTTGCTGTTGTCACTGACATCACCCTCTCACCTTTATTCTTGAAAGACTAATTCCTGTATATTGAATTTCCTGTTGGCGTTATTTTCTTTCAGCCTGTTGGAATGTCTAGCTTTTGTTTTTTCTGTTCAGATGTCAGTAGTCATTATAACTGCTGTGCCTCTGGAGGTAATTTGTGCATTTCCTATTGCTTCTTTAGGATTTTCTTACAGACCTTAGGTTTCTGTAGTTTCACTGAGTTCCATATATTCCTGCCTATGGTATGTTGGCTTCTTGTATCTGTGGTATGAGGTCTTTCATAAGTCTAGAAAATTCACTGTCATTCTCTTCAGATAATTATTTCCGCTCATCTTCTCTATTCTTTCCTGCTAGGACTCTAATGAAATGTTTATTAGATTTTTCATGATGTATTCTCATGCCCTCTCTTTTGTGTTTCCCAGATTTTGATCTCTCCATGCTTTAGTTTGAGTATTTTCTTCTGACCTAGTTTCCAGTTCATCAGTTCTCCCTTCAGTAGCACCTACTCTGCTAAAAAACCCATTCGGGATTCTTTTACTTTTTAGTTCTAGATTTTCCTTAACAAATTTAAAACTGTGTTACTTTTTATAGCTTCTTAGCTCTCATTTATGTTTTTGGCCATAGTAAGTGTCATTTTTTTTGCTTATTTGTTGTTTTTTCCAATTTTTTAATTGTAGTAAAATATGCATAACAAAATTTAACATCTTAACCATTTTTGAATGTACAGTTTAGTGGCAATGGTATTACATATATTCATAATGTTCATCCATCACCACCATCTATCTCTTTTCTTCTTGTAAAACTCAAATTCTATTCCTATTAAAGACTAACTCCCCATTCTCTCCTCCCCCTTGGCACCCACCACTCTACTTTCTGTCCCTATGATTTTGACTGAGTACTTCATATAAGTGAAATCATATAATATTTGTCTTTTTGTGACTGGCTTATTTCATTTAGTATAATGTCATCAAGGTTCATACATGTCATAACATGTGTTAGAATTTCTTCCCTTTTTAATTCTGAATAATATTCCATTTATGTGTATACCACAATTTTCTTATTCATTCATCTGTCAGTGGACACTTGGGTTGCTTCCATGCTTTAGCCATTTTGAAATAATGCTGTTATAAATATGGGTGTACAAATATCTCTTTGAGACCCTGTTTTTAAATCTTTTGAGTTATAACCAGAAGCAGAATTGCTGGATGATATGGTAATCCTATGTTTAATTTTTTGAGGAACCACCGTGGTGTTGTCTACGGTAGTGGCACCATTTTACTTACCCATCAACAGTGCACAAGGGAACCAACTTTCTCTACACCCTCGTCAGCACTTGCTAATTTCTGTTTCTTTGATACCAGCCATCCTAATGGGTATGAAGTGATATTCATTATCGTTTGGATTAGCATTTCCTTTATGATTAGTAATGTTGAGCATCTCTGTATGTACTTATTGTCCATTGATATATTTTCTTGAGAGAAACATCTATTAACGTCTTTTGCCCATTTTTTAAAGGGGTTGTTTGTTTTTGTGTTATTGCAGGTGTAGTTTTTTTAATAGTCTATATTAGGTAATTCTAACTTCTCATGTCTTTGTGGATCTGTTTTTTCTTTTTTTATTTTTTCTGTGACTTCTTTTATTTCTTACTTGTGGTGTCTTACTTCTTTGCGTGTGCTAGACATTGTATTTGCAGAGTTATTTTGAGGGATAATTTGAGACCTAGGATGATTGTATCATTTTTGGGGAGCTTTTAACTTGTTACCTCTAGGGTTCTTCAGTCTTAAAGGAGCCATCTTAATTCTAAGGCCAACCTTAGATCAGTCTGTGGTTCTTGGGAGGGCTGGTTTGCTTTTCAGGACATCTTACCATTAGGGTTTAGATCTTTGTGGTTCTAACACAAGTTGAGGGCTGGTTTCTGAGAGTCCAATTCATGCTTTTACTCTGTGCCTCTAGCCCCCAATTTCTGGATTATTAAGGGTAATTTCAGCATCTCCCAAATGTTGGGACTTTGCACAGAAAATTTATTTCTCTTTAAAGTAGCAGCCCATTGTGGATGTTCCTCATCAGTGATCAGCTTTCCTCTGCATGATGATTTGGCTCTGGCTCCATATAGTTCTGGTTCTGCCATCCGCTAGGTTGGTAGCATCCTCTAGGGCCTGAACTTCCTTTGTCCAGCTGGCAGATGGGGAGTACAGCGTGGAGGAGACACACAGTTCTTACCCATGTTAGCCTGGACATGATATGTATCATAACTGTGTATATTCCACTGGTGAGATCTGGTCACATGGCCCCACCTAAATGCAAGTGTGAAATTGGCCAAGTGTAGTCAATGGCTGGCAGCTGTTTGGTGGACAGTCATTTTTGTCTCAGTCTTCTCCTTGGCCACGAAAACACCCATGCACATCCTACTTTTGTAACCATTATACACTCTCCCAGGGAGACAGTCAAGTCCAGATGTGACTCATGAGGTTTGGTGACTGAACTAACACACATATTACCTGCTGCTAACCCTGTACAGTAGTGGAGCTGAGCTGGAACAAGTGCAATTAAAACAACCTTCCATTTTGACAGGGAGGGAATAGAAGATAAATTAGTCCTTAGTCCAGAGCAAGAGTGACACCCCGTGAGCAAGTATTATGAAAGTGTCTGTCATGGGACACCTGGGTGGCTTTAGTCAGTTAAGCATCTGCTTTTGGCTCAGGTTGTGATCTCAGGGTCCTAGGAGTGAGCCCTGCGTCGGGCTCCCTGCTCAGCGGGAGTCTGCTTCTCCCTCTCCCTCTGCTCCTCCCTGCAGCTTGTGCTCTCTCTCTCTCTCTCTCTCTCTCTCTCGCTATCTCAAATAAATAAAATCTTAAAAAGAAAGAAAGGAAGAAAGGAAGAAAGGAAAGAAAGAAAGAAAGAAAGAGAGGAGAGAGAGAGAGAGAGAGAGAGAGAGAGAAAGAAAGAAAGAAAGAAAGAAAGAAAGAAAGAAAGAAAGAAAGAAAGAAAAAGAAAGAAAGAAAAGAAGAAAGAAAGAAAAGAAAGAAAGAAAGTGCTTGTCAGTGACTGGTAATCAAAGGCCACCAGGAACTCACCTTGAGCCTATGATGGGGCAGGTTGGGACCACACACCACGGGGAACCATGGGGCTTTGAGGTCAGACAGTGCTAGAAAGAACCTGTTACGGACTTTGGGTTTTGGTTGAGTGATTTGAGGGAAGGGCCAAGAAAGGTCAGTAAGTGGGAGCATTTTATGAGTATCTCAATGACTCTTATCTAGGGAGGTTGGGCTAGAATGCGGATAATTGTGATTGGTAAGAAAGCAGCTGTCACTCACACTAGCCAAGAGAGGGCCATGCCTGGTGTTTTTCGGCTTGGACAACGTTCATGCTTCGTCTGTGTTCTAATGTGATGATGGCAAGGTCTTGTCATGATCCATCTTGGTCCCACTATGTTCTGTGTCAGATTCACTCACTTCTGCTCTGGGAGTGTGGCAGGAAGAACTTCTGGCTGTTGTGTCCTTGTATTTGTCCTCCATGGACACATCTGCTGGGGCCTTGGGGAGAATGTCTAACTTGGGGGTTGGGGGCTGCACAGTAATCATAGCTTGCTTTCTGCTTGTGGAAGTTTGGAGACCTGAGGTTTGACAGTCATTGACTTTATTTTAGGCTCAATTTTCTTTGGCAGTACAATTCCCCCCAAATTCTCTTCTGTGCTTCTGAGAGTTCCATGTGTTAATAACTAGATCCAGAGTTCTGTTCAAGTCTTGATCCTCCAGCCTATTTCATATGTTTGTTTTCTTGTACCTGTGTCTCTTTCTACTTAGGGTTGTCTTGAAGGCATGGCTATGGGTGGGAAAGAAGCCCTGTAATCTGATCTGTGTATACAGCTGAGTCCTCTTTTAATTGAGGAGTCTTTGTGGGCCTTTGATTTTCAGGACATTTTCCACGTTTTATCTTACACTTGGGGTGCAGAAAGGGTGGCTTTTCCCACTAAGTGACCCCATGTTTTTGGACTGTCTCTAGATGCTTTCCTGTCTCTCTCAAGTTGGCCAGTTTTTGCCTACGGTCATCTCTTTCTCCAATGTGACATTATGACATTATGTTACCCGTAAAGTGGGTAACAGTCACTCCAACTGCTGGCACCCTCTTTTTTCTTCTCCCTGAGCTGTGATCTGCTTTCAGGTGATCATAGGAAATGCTCTGCAATCCATGAAACAGGGCTTCTTTGTTACCAGCTGCCTGACAATGGTTTTTATTATGGTATCACCCCTCTTAAGAGAACCCATTTTGGTCTTAATTCATTTCTGTTGAAATATGTATTTAATGATAGAGAATTTAAAAGAGGAAGATTTCTGATCTAAACTCTTAGTTTGGGAATTATTTGACCCCTTTTCTATTTCTCTGTTTCTTGACCGCTTGGAAATAAAGCTGTACACTTTTGGCAGCTTTCTAGGCCGACATCCTCACAAGGGCATAGTGTGGTGGTCCATCTTTCCCATGTTTAACTGTATTCACGTTGGAAAATCAAGACTTTTCTGATTTCTTACAAGATGGAAAAATAGGACATTTCAATTTTGGGGGGAATAAGGTGGTATATAAATAAGGTAAATAAAATTGATGAAGGAATGATTTTGAATCCAAGTTGCAATGATGTGGAAGACTCACAAGGGCACCGCTCTTTGCCATGTGGTAGCTGGCACCCTGGGGCCCTCCTCTTGCTCTGAGTCTGTTTTTGCTTTGAAAGAAGGGGGATGTGAGGACCTGGCCTATATTTATTTTTCTTGGGGCCACTGTGGAAGTGAAATGAGATGATTGACATGCAGGCACATTTAATAGTAAAACTCTCTGGGTGGATAAGGCATTATTATTTCATTCTGAAGTACTTTGATGGGATTAATAATTTATGTAGCACACTAAGTTCATCCTTTGAGGCCAAGTGCTCCTAATATAACGTACCTAAGCCAACCTTGAAAATTTACAGCATTGCAGAGAGAAGAGGGTCAGTGAGCATGTTGCTGTGTGATTTTTACTGAGTTGGGTTTTTCCAGAGAGTTCTGAGCTCTTCATAATTATCCTTAAGTGATTAAGAAACAGTCCAAAGGTGCCATACTTCATAGAGAGTGCAGTTTATAGTTATCTGTAGTATGACACAGGTAATAATCATCCATAATACAATTAACTCTGAACAGCATGGGAGTTAGGGGCGCTGACTGACCGCCCTAGCAGTTGAAAATCTCTGTATAACTTTTGACTCCCCCAAAACTTAACTCCTAATAGCTCACTGGTGGCTGGAAGCCTGACCAATAACATTGCAGTCGATTTTTTTAAAAAGATTTTATTTATTTATTTGTCAGAGAGAGAGCACACAAGCAGGGAGAGGGGCAGAGGCAGAAGGAGAAGCAGGCTCCCTGCTGAACAAGGAGCCCAATATGGGACTCGATCCCAGGACACTGGGATCATGACCTGAGCCTAAGGCAGATACTTAACTGACTGAGCCACCCAGGCACTCCCAACATAGCAGTTGATTAACACATATTTTGTGTGTTATATGTATTATATGCTGCATTCTTACAGTAAGGTAATGTAGAGGAAAAAAATTATAAGATTAAGAAAATCATAAGGAAAAAGATCATAAAGAAGAGAAAATACATTTACAGTACTATATTGTATTTATAGAGAAAAATTATGTGTAAGTGGACCTGCGCAATTCAAATCCATGTTCAAGGAAAGGGTCAATAGTATTTAGTGTCCCAGACAGTTGTTTGAGTTTTCATGGAATTTTAAACATAGGATATTAAAAAAATAGGAGATTTTATAACAGAACTATGTTTCTTACCAATGTCTTTCATAACTCCTTTTGATTAAACTGTTGCTGCATTTTCTAGACTTTATTACCTCATTAATTACACAGATAATACTGAAGCAGATTGTTTTGCTAATTAAAAAATTGTTAATCTTGAGGTAGCCACACTTCTCTAGGTCCACTTAGGAATCTGAAAGTTTCGGTTTAATGGTCTTTTCAAATGCGGGTGTTAATCCATGTGGGTTAGCATGGAGGCTGATATTGAGAGAAGGTGTGTAAAGCTGCTTTTCATCTCAGGGCCTAGGAATGAGCGTCCATGTGAGCATCTGTGACCTTGTTTTGGCCACCTCCCTTCCCTACCTCCTGAAGCTCCCAAACCTGGGCTCCAGCCCCCATATGGCACTCCCCCTTTCCCCTGACACAGGTGGATCCCCAGGGGCCTCTTGCTCTTAGACA
Organism: Eumetopias jubatus; assembly: GCF_037043125.1. NCBI lineage: Eukaryota > Metazoa > Chordata > Mammalia > Carnivora > Otariidae > Eumetopias > Eumetopias jubatus. Next base: position 954,773 of record NW_028274861.1, on the reverse strand, counting down.
CGTCCCACATGGCACCCATCATTTATTTCTCCTCCTCTGGACATGTATTTCTGGGCCAGCTTCTCCTAGGCCAACAGTGATGCCCTAGAGTTGGTAGAGTGTCCCTACTGCCTGGTGCTCTGTGCAGGGTCCCAAGAGATTCTCCCATGTTGACAACAGAGCATGGTTGAGGCGAGGCTCTATGCTTTACTGGATTTTGTGAGGCTAGCCTGGCTCTCAGGCCTCCCTTCCTTTAGGCTCAGAAGTAAGTGTGTGGGAGGAGTGGGATGTGGGGTCCGGTCAGTGGGCAGGCACTGTGGTGCCTCAGAATTCCCCCCACCTCCTCTCTGATGCTGGGGCTGAGGTGCTCGGTGGGGCCTGTCTGCCCAGTGTCAGATCGGATTCAGGTGGGCATACCCCCTCAGACAGGCCCCTGCTCTGCACTGTTCCTGCAGCACCCTCTAGACAGAACATCAGTTGGAATGTCCAGCTGTGAGGGAGTCACAGTCCCTGCTGAACAGAGGATTGAATTTTGCCCTGAAAGGGCAGGACTCTCTGATGAGTAGGCCTGGGGCTCTTGGTGATGAAGCCCCAGAATGGTCAGGCTCAGGGCCAGGTGTGGTAGATGCATTGCTTTGCCCCTGAAGGCCTGCCTGGGACTCCAGCTCAGGAATGTGTTATCCATGTAGCTCTGGAGCACTATGGGATGCCCCTGAGAGCTCTGTTCTGTGGGCCTTCGAGATGCTTGGAAGCCCTTTGAGGGGGTTGGTGAGGTCAAAACTGTTTTCATAAGGGTACTGAGCCATTATTTCCTTTCTCATTGTGTTGACATTTGAGCTGATGACACAAAGCATTAGAGGGTACAACTGCTGGCGCCTAAGCGCCATCGCGGCGGGGCTGCAAACTCTGCCAATAGTCCTAGTGTCCTTTACTGCCGCCACTAGCTCTAAAAAGCCAGCGTCATTTAACACTGTCCTGAGATCATGACCTGAGCTGAAACCAAGAGTTGGACACTTAACTGATGCTTAACTACCCCACCTAGGCGCCCCTGAAATGCAGCTGATATTTGTATGTTGACTGTGTGGCCTGCTGCTTTGCTGAATTCATTTGTTAGGTCAATCTTCTTGTGGAATCTTCAGTGTTTTTTACATACAAGATCATATCTGCAAACAAGTAATTTTACTTATTCCTTCCCAATAACGTGGCTTTTATTTCTTTTTCTTTCATAATTGCTGTAGCTAGAACTTCCAGTACTATGTTCTAAGCTGAATAGACATAGTGAAAGTGGGCATCCTGACCAAAAAAAAGGTTTCAGTCTTTCACCATCTGGTATGGTGCTCACTGTGGGCTTCTCATGTATGGCTTGTATTATGTTGATGTAGCTTCCCCCCCCCCGCTTTTGTTTTTAAGGTTTTATTTAAATTATTTGACAGAGCGAGCATAAGCAGGGGGGAGGGGCAGTGGGAGAGGGAGCAGCAGGCTCCCCGCTGAGCAGGGAGCCCAATGTAGGACTCGATCCCAGGACCCTGGGATCATGACCTGAGCTGAAGGCAGGCGCTTAACCTACTGAGCCACCCAGGCATCCCTGCCTTCCACCTGTTCATCTGGTCTTTTTTAGCCTGGTTATAGCTTTCTTATGAATATTTTGACACAACCGCTACATGCTTAATTTGGGGTCTTATACACCTTTGCCATTCCTTTATTCTTAGACTACCAGAGACATTTCATTTTAAGGTGTATCAAATTGCATTTAATTAGTACTCTTATTTATGAACTACAGGAAGTGCTGGCCCTTTAATAGGAATATTTATCTCTTTCACGTATTGACACAAAATATTTGGCCTCACTCCTGCAGAAATATCTTTATGCTGTTGCTGTATGGTGTGTTTTACCTGTCAGTACACACACACACACACACACACACACACACACACACACACACACACACCCCCTCTCTCGGCTCCAGCTGGCGCATAGTGTAGTTCATGTGGTCCCCCCACGTAAACACTGAAACAACTCTGAATGGTTGGGAAGGCTAAATTACCTGTTGCCATTCACCCTGATAATCTGAGCCTATGATTAATATTTGATTGTGGGGGATGTTGAGGAGCTGGGGCTGACATCACTCTGAACAGAAGGCGAAAAGGCGAGTCTCCCTGAAGACCGTCCTTACTGTGCCCCTGTCTCCCTAAGTGTGGCACGGAGCAAGGGTGTGTTCTCGCAGCCCTCCGGGGGGCCCCAGGTCCTGGCACACTCCCGGGCATCCCGCTGCCTCGTGTGCAGCTTCTGACTCTCCTTGTGGCTCTGGCATTTTTTGCTTCACTTGATCTGGAACCTCGATGCTCCGTTTATTTCTCCTATTTCATTTCCAATCTCTAATCTTCCCACACCCATTCAACAACTTAATAATGTGATGTAGAATTTGCATATGCCAATTTAAACTACTTTCATACCTTACCAGATTTTTTGTTTCTTAGGGCTGAAGGCTGTACGTTCTTTGTGTCTGTGTGTGTAGTTGATGCAGTTCAGGTGGACTCTCGGTGGATTTAGGTGTGTACCCACCTTTGTTCCACTTACGTGCCATCGGTACCTTCCAAGCTCAGGAGGTTTGCTGACGACCCGCCTTCCCCTAGTGGTGCGCAACATGCTGCCCGCCCGGGTCCGTTCCATTTTAGCTCAGGGCTCATCTTTTCTATAAAACCTTCTCCCGACTGTTGAGACAGTGATATTCTGCTCCAGTAACATAATTCAGTAACCTGCTTTTATGCATTAGTGCCGATACCGACAGTGACCTTCCCTGTAGATGGCATTTTAGAGGTACTATGACAGGCTCAGAAAGATCAAGTGTGTCATTTGTCCAAGATCATAGAACTGGTAAATTTGGAAATTAAAAAATCAGTACAAGTCGTACCTAGCCTTAACCCTGTAAAATTCAGTTGGCCATGCCTCTTCCTGATGGAGCATAGAAAGAGGGTTCGGAGAATTGGGGAGGTTGAGTGGGCCAGAGTTGATTATTGAGATAAGGGAAATGAAAGGGAAAAGGAACCTGGAGTCCTTCGGCAGTTCTGGCTCAGGTGACAGGTGGTCCCAAGGAGTGTTTCCTCCTCCTTGAGAAAGAGTAGATTTCTCTGTTTTGTTTTGTCTGGCACCGGAAGACGAGGAAGGGGGAATGTTACCCTCCCTTGTATATATTCATGTAGAGGGGATCTGTGATGAGTCTGAGGTAGGATCGTCTGCAGGCAACAGAATACACTGGTCTCAAGCCCAGGACAGAGGTCCAGATTCCTAGAAGAGACTTGAATGTTCCCCTCCACGTGCCCAGCGTTGGGAGAGTGCAGCCAGTGAGGATCTTGGTGCCATCCCTTGCCATCCACGGTGTGTCAGGAAGAGGTGGATGGGGCGCCTGGATGGCTTCCTCAGTGGGCATCCGACTCTTTGTCTCAGCTCGGGTCTTGATTTTGGGGTCATGGGTTTAGACCCCACATTGGGCTCCGCACCCCAAAAAAGAGGTTAAAGATGTCCCAAAATGAAAAATTTGCGGGGAGATTCAGATAAAACGGTATCTGTGCCATTTCCCACAGATGACAATTTACAGGAAAAAGCTTTGATTACTTTTGATAGAACTTCTCATTAAAATGACTTTTCTTTTGCTCAGATTAAGATCTACACATACGCCTCAGTCAGGCAGGAGTGTGTGAGCCCTTTTGGGCGGCTGCGTTCCCTGGGGACCGCTGCAGGCGCAGGGCCTGGCTCAGCCGGGAGCCCGAGTGCCGCCCAGCGCCACTGCACCGTCGTATCACAGGACAGTCTGAATGCAGCAGGCAGCGGGTGGGCTGAGTGGGGTCCTGGCCCCACCGTGGCACTGAGGGAAATAGGCCTCCTGTTGCTCCAGGGCTCGGGTTCCCTCCTCCGACATTTCCCGGTGGTGAGGTGAGGCCAGGTGGGACTGTTTGGTCAGGAAGGAGCCCCCAGGAGGCGCCTGCTCCCCGGTCAGCCTTGTGCTCGGCTGCGGCGCCCCTTCTTGACACTCCTGACGCTGCGCAGAGTCCAGGGGCTCCGTTTCGGTGTGTGTGACAGCGAGGGCCACCGTGGCCTTCTTGTTCACGTGACTGTCTAAAATGGCAGACAGCTTTTCCACTTCATTTGAAATGGATCTCTTGATCACAAAATCACAGTTGGTCAGTTAGCAATAAAATGAGCTTAAGAGAACTGGTATCCATTACCTTTTGATCTATCTCTGTAATTCTCAAAATGGTAGGCTTAATGTTTTCTTGTTCATAGGTCATGTTACTGTAAAGTACTTTACTAGATGTGCGGAGGTCTAAATTTTAAAATTCTATAAATTAGCACATTACTAAGTATAGTGATGATAATTATACTTACTCTGTCAACTTAGTGTTTGAGGTTTGAGCTTCTAGAGATTTTTAACATTAAAAAGCAAACTATACGAACATTTGACCAAAATATACAATGCGTGTAAACTCAAGCTTCTGCTTCCTGTGTGGTATTTCAGTTTTAGTTGAAGATACATTTTCTATGATAGTTTTCACCTGTAAAGTGAACTTGTGTTTTATTTTTCCTTGAAGATTATCCGCATTCTCTGTTCACTGGCCTTGAGGGTGTGTGCCGTCAGCCAAAAATAGTCCACTGACGTTTATTTGTGACTCAGTATTTCGTGAAATAACAAATTCTTACAGCTATGTGACAATAGCAGTGGTTTTATTAAGCCCTAACCGTTCATGATTTGAAGAGAGCACCGCAGATGAACCCAGAAGGTGCTCCTTGGGTTTCCACTCCGCCCCAAGCCCAGCAGCACCCTGTGAACTCTTGAAAACTTCCCGCCTGCCTGTGGAAGTCTGTGTACTTGTCAATTAAAACTCTTCTTTCTGACCCTCAGAGTTCTTAGGATTTTTAAGATGTGAGCTTTATGGACAAATAGCTCATTATGATTATTTTAATTTTCTTTAACTTACCTACAAATTGGACTCTCTCCACTGACTCTGAGTCCTCCACGTTGCTTCTCAAGGGTGCGTTTCTTAGTAGGTAGATCTGTATGAATTGCCGTGTTGGTCATAATGAGTGACTGTCAACAGCTTCCCTGCATTGTGTAGGTATATCACATACCACATCTGCTCTTTTCTTGACAAAATCCAATCAGGCACAGATTTTTTTCTAGAATTGGAAGCATATCTGAATGGTCTTGAGTCTGAATGTGAACGAGAGCAAAGCTGGTTGTGTGTGAAGTTGGGAGCAGAGTGAGCACGTCAGTAAGCCCCGCAGGGAGCTGAGTGCCGCTGGGGTCACAGAGGAGCCCTTCATCCGTTGCCCTGACTGTGAAACCCACACTCTGCACCATGGTCTGGCCCCTGCCACGTCTGATCCCACCTCCTGCCACTCTCCCCCGCTGTGCTTCTGCTCAGGCCACACCACCGCCCCAGTCCTCAGGGAGGTCCCTGCTCGGGAGCCTGGTATTGTGAGGGGCCTAGTCTTCCCAGGATGTGTTCGGTCCGGCATTCATCGTCCCAGGAGAGCATCCTGTTTGTTCTTGTAAAATGAGCGGATCAAGGTCATGATGCATTTTGAATATCTGTTCCGAGTGGGATGCTGCCTAAACCCCTTACACACGCACCATCTCTCCTTTGTGTCTGAGCGGGGGTACTTAACGCACATCCACCTTCTCCTCCCACATCTGCCTCCGCACGCCCCACTGGAGGACCAGGATGAGGAGCCTGTTTACTGTCGCCTACAAACATGATAAGGGGCCTCAAAAGGTTTGTTGGCTTAAGTGTCAACAAATTCATTTATTTTAAAGTCTGAAATACAGTATTACCTACTTAGTTCCCGTGAGGTTAAAGATAATACGCCTGTATGGAAAACGTGAGTTTGAACATATCGTGTAGGTTTGGACCCTGCTAACGATTGTAATGAACCGGTTTTGTTTGGCAGTTTGCGTGTGAACTTGGACATGGGCAAAGCCGCATATGGATGGAAGATCATGAAGGACGAGAGCATCCCCGGCACGGTTGTGCGGACCAGCACCATCCCAGAGGAGCTGGGGCGCCTGGTGTACTTGCTCACGGACAAAACAGGTACTGCTCCTGGTTCATGTTTGCCTTTGCGTGCTCGCCGGCGTCCAGGGCAGGGTGACGATGGTGTGCATGTGCCTGTGTGCGCTCACCGGCATCCAGTGCAGGGTGACCCTGGCGCGTCTGTGTGTGCATGCATGTGTGCGTGCGTGCATGTGTAGCGGCGTATTGAAGTCATTCAAATTTAGGATTTTCCAGACTCCGCTGAACACTGGCACACAACTAACCTTCACCTTTGAATAAACACAGTATCATTAGAATTAGCAAAATGTTAAATCCTTAGAGATTTAAATGACATGTTTATATATTTTTGATTCTCTGCTGCCATAGCGTTCTTTGTTTTATTAGTGCGGCTTCTGGAGAGGAAATACTGCTTGTCTGTTTATTACAGGATGATACTTGTGAGCTGTTGGAAGAATGTAACACGATGTGTGTGGGTTTGGTCTTTTGACAGTAATGTTCTCCTGAAGAGCCTTCCAAGTGACTATCCCACCCTCAGGTCCCTGCCCCAAATTTTATTTGCCCTTATTCCATCAAAGAATCCTTGTCAATCCTTAACATAATAAATAAAACATAAACTGAATCCAGTGAAAATCCTAGCAACAGGTGAAATCCCTTCCTGATTTCTTCATTCATAGTTTAAATTCCTGGTAACTCTTGGGGCGCCTGGTGGCTCAGTCCCTTGCCCATTGACTCTTGATCTCAGCTCCGGTCATGGTCTTAGGGTCGTGAGATCAAGCCCCGTGTTGGGCTCTGTGCTCAGTGGGGGAATCTGCTTGAGATTCTCCCTCCCTCCGCCTCTCTCCTCAGTCACATATGCTCTCTCTTTAAAATAAATAAGTCTTAAAAAATATCTCATAGTAATTCTTAGTGAACTAGAACTAAGGATACTTGTATAATATGATAAAATGTGTCTCAAGTAAAATTCAACATTATTTTTAATAAAATACTAGAAAAAGCTTAGTCTGGAAAGAGAGAAATCTAACCGCCCTATTAACATGTTTCATTCTGGCCGTTGCAGTAAGACAAGAACTAGAAATAAGCTCTCTGCCTGAAAGATGGAGCAAATATTTGTAGATGAAATAATGAACCAAGGGAATCAACTGCTAAGAGTACGAACCAATGAAGTGTCAGGTCACAGGTCAGAATAATAAAGTAGCTCCCTGCGTGTCAAGCGGACGGAAGAGGGAAGGCCCCACTCGTGGTAGCGCAAGCACGTGTGAAACACGTGGGCATACCGACGTGAGGGGAGTGAAGGGCGTGTGTGAGGATGATCAGACCTTACAGAGAAACGTGAAGGAAGACGTAAACCAGTGAAGGGACAGACTGCAGTCTCCAGCGCAAGGTCCCCAGCGCGAAGATACGGGATTGCGTAGAGCCTGCCTTCACGATGAAGTGATAGGTTTACTGCAGTTCCAGTCAAAATCCAGTTGCCTGTGGCACGTGGTTTTGTTTTGTTTTTTAATTTAGAGTGGGTTTTTTTGTTTTTATTTAAGTAATCTCTATCCCCAGCGTGGGGCTCGAACCCACAACCCTGAGATCAGGCGTCACACACTCCACTGACTGAGCCAGCCGGGCACCCCAGCGGCATTTGGTTGTGGTCAGGGTTGGTCATTATGGCACGTCGGGGGCTGTCCCGTCAGGTGATGCTCGTAAGTCCGAAGAACTCCAAAGTAACGAGGAGCTCAGACTCAAGAAGGTAGGCAGCGAAAATGCCATCAGATTTCTCCCTTCCCATCCTCACTGAGCCGACAGGAAAAGATCCAGAGAATAAAGTGTGGGAGACACGCAGGCGTGCCTCCGCAGAGGTTGAGTTATTTCTGGGAGACAGGTGGGACTATTTTGATGGAGAAGCTGGAGTGAAGCAAACCCAAACTCAAAAAGATTCCTGAAGTGACCCCACAGAAGAGCGTCCTGGGGAATCTGTGAGTTTACAGCACACAGGTCTGTGGGGGGCAGCACGGGAGGCTGTCAGGATGCCCACCGGCGGCAGGAAAAGCCCAGCTATGCTCAGCCCTGCACTCAGCAGCCTGGACCTTGTGCATAAATACAATCGGAAACCAGGAACAGCAGCATGCACTCGGAGTCCCGCACAAACAGGCACGCTGTGCCCCAAGTGCACAGATCTGTGCGTGTTCACAGAGAAGCCCAACGGAGCCCTGAGGCAAGGGTGCCGCATGACAGAAGGACTTAGTCACACCTGCAAATTCAGTGTCAGAATTAAACTACATTTCCACATACCAGCAACAGTGGGGGCACTTAATTCCAAAAAGGCCAATTAGAATAGCAGCAAAATGTATAAAGTAATTAGAAATAAATCCAAGCAGAACTTGTGTAAAGCCTGCATGGATATAAGTTTGAAGACCTGAGCAGGAGCTAAGCGAGAGGGTGGGCATCTCAGTGCCACACCCCGTGTGGAAAAGTCCGACCTGTCTGAGGCGCACACTGCCCCAGGACCTTGTCTGCACCATTGGTGGGAGCGTTACCTGGTGGCCACCGCTCTGTCCGAACGGACGAGCCCCGACAGCCTGCGCACCGCGGTGCCCCTCTGGCTCCTGCTCCCCAAGGAGACACGTGCGCACGCGCAGCAGGAGACAAGCCCAGGGATGTCCATGGCATCATCTTGGACAACAAAACCAGACTGAACATAACAAAAGCGGTTATCAGTACAATGCATAAATTGTGGAGTGTTTGCAGTTGAATGCTAACTAGCAATGACGGTGTCACGGTTTAATGTTGAACCCAGAAAGGTCTGGGGCCTTCCCCTCTCGGAATTCTGTGCTCCCCTCCTGCCCTGTGTGTGAGGTGCGCGGCGTGCTTATCCGGGGAGCAGGTGCGGGCTGGGCTGTCCTGTCTGCAGCCCACCTGCTCTCGTGGCCACTGAAATCTGCATGTAACACAGCTAAGTGTGGTGCCTGTGATTTCACGTCGGTTCGCAAACGAGAAGCATGTGTCAGCACACAGTATGCTTGAGAGTGACTGGTTCTCTCTCCTCTTCCCGTGTCTCTGGATGTGTGATATCAGCAAGGGAAGAAGGATTTTGTGACATCATTTCTTCTTAAAATGCTAACTTTTTAGTATGCATTTTAAATGGTGATGGGGTCATCATTCTCCTTTGTTTCATCATAGCTCCTCCATTTGTCTTTGAATTCTGAGTTCCATCCAGGATAAGGAAGAGTGGTTTTGCCCAGAGTCATAAAGTAAAACCCCATTTTCCTCATGTCTCACTCTGCTGCTTTCACAAAGCAAAAATAAATAATCTGGGCTTCTGAGATTTAAAAAGAATTACAGAACATTATATAAAATATGTGAGTGAGAGAATCTTACACATTTCATTTTCCAAAAGGCCTTTTTGTTCCAGAAGTCACTGAAGGGACCCTCTGTCACCACTTCCTAGTGTTGGAGCCACATGGAGTTTTAAACATTTTTAGTGTTTTTAAAAATTTTTGGTCTTGAGCTTTTTCAGACCCTTTCTCCGTAATCGGAAGGTGAACGCCACCCACGGCACATCAGGCGAGCCACACGCTGTGCCAGCCCTGTGCCTGTCCTCGCCCTGGGGCCATGGGGCCGCGGGCACTTGCCCTTCACGGGTCCTCCTCCCTGAGGGCACTCAGGAGGGAGTGTTGCCTTGGCTGCTTCTAAAGGCCACACGGACCAAATCGCAGGAGAAGGACATTGAGGACGAGTTGTGTAATTGTCACCACACTGCCAGCACATAGTAGGACTAGTCTAGAAACCAGCTTCTCACACAGATGGAGGCCGCCGGCACACGGGGGTTGGGCCCTCACCTCTGGGCAGCGTGCGGCCTCCGGGGACCCCCAAGCCTCCGAGCAGAGCCATGTGTTGTCTGCCGGGAGGGCTGCATGGCTCGAACTTGCGCTCACCTGCCCTGCCGGGGGGTCCGGCGCAGCTGCATATCTGTTGTTACTGGGAAGCGTCGTCCGGCAGGGACTGAAGTAACTGTGCTCTGTGTTGTAGTAGTCTCGTCGTGTGACTGATTCAGGTCCTCTGCAGTTGGCCGGGGCCCAGTGGTCACTATGGTGGGCTCCACCATCGCAGAGGGTCTGACGGGGGTGGTGGTTTGGCAGAGGGTAGAGAACTTGGGGTGTAAGACCGTATGCAGACATCATCTGCTTAATCGAATGAGCTGCTGTGTGAGGAGCCTTTCGCTGCTGACCTGCCCATGAGGCGGTCCTCGGTGTGATCGTGATCGGGCTTGTGCCTCATCAATACGCTTTCTGACAAGAAGCGTCCATCACGCGGCCTCTCGTTTGCCCCAGCAGAACAGAGAACGAAGTGTCCCGCAATTGCATTACAGTTTCCTTCTTGTGGACAAGAAAGCGGTGTGGTGTAATTAGGTTTGATTGGGGTGCACGTTTCCGGTAAGATCTGAAATGAATGATGTTGCCATAGTGACGCGTGTGGCCAGCAGTGCGTGAAACATGAAGCAGTTCATTCGACAAGAGCGGACATCTGTTAGCTGCCAGGGTGCAGAGCATGTTGACACTGCCCAGAAATGGTGGACGTGCCGTGATAAATGAGCAGACGGCGCTGGCATGCTAGGGCAGGTCGTCTGCACCGAGTCCGCTGGGGAGCCCCCATCTCTACGCCGGCTGCTCCTGAGAGCGGTGCTGCGGAGGGCTCGGAAATCCTAAAACTTCGCTCCGGCTGCAGCCTGTTAGAGCGAGCCGCGAATTCCTTTGTTGGGAATCTTTATGCTCCTGTATGACAGAGCATTCCCAAACCACGCCCTGAGACAGGTCATTTAGGATGCGCACCGTGTCGATAGCACCCGTTACCTGGCTTGGCCGTGCGGTTTGCACCCGGCTCGTGTCAGCTCCCAAGGCCGCATCCTCTGCAGCGGGAAGCGCCGTGTCCACAGTGGCAGGGGCAGCGGACCATGGCGTGCGTGCCTCGCCGGGGAGACCTGGAGCTGGGGGTTATGTCCCGTAAGCCAGGGGCCCTGTAAGCTGGGGCCAGGCACAGGCTCTCTGGCCTGCAGATGACAGCTGGGGCCTCTGGCGCCAACACACCTGCAGGGTCTGGCACTGTGCATGACCGGAGCGCGCACTTGTGTGTGTGCTGGGCTGTTCACCCCAGGTGAGGCACTTGATGCAGGCAGTGGTTGAACAGAGGCCTATTGTACTGGGACCGCGGTCTTCTGAGAAAGCCTCATTTACAGCAAATACAGATTAACAAAGAATATGGCCACAGTCTGCAGGGTATTAGAAGTTGTGTTTCCATCCCTCATTGCTTCGTGGTAAAGTCTGAGTAGCTTTGTGTTGATCTCACGTGATCATTGCTCACGGCCTGGATCCTGCGCTGGAAGTCCATGGGGTTGGGTGGGTGGCCTGTCCCCAGTGTGCCGCGGGCAGACTTTCCTTTGTTTCTGTGTGGTTGCCACGCCCTGGCTGTCCCACGCACGAGCTGCGGTGTGGCCGCGCCACCCGCCAAACACTGGGTCAGAACACTTTGCAGCTGCGTCTCCAGCAACGTGTCCTCTGCCTGCCTGTGAATCATCTCCGTCGCTGCCCTGAGACGTGTGCCTGCAGGACTTTGTCCTTAGAAATTGAGTTCCCCTCTACCTGCTTTGCTGCTCGTCCTCCAGAGCCCTCTGCCTTATTAAGGAGCTACAGCATTTTCCTTCTTCAGGAATCACAAAACACGCCTTTTGTCCAAAGACATTTTCCGTCCCTGGCGCTCTCCTAACGGCCAGGTCGCGGGGAAGCCTTCTGGTGGCGTCTGCCCATCCCTATCATGAAGCTTCAGACTTGGGACATACTAACAGTTGAATTCAGATGACAAAAATTGTATGACCTATCAATTGATTGAAATCATGAAAATTGTTTAAGATTTGAAAAGCGGTTTTGCATTACTGACTCTTTTAGTAACTGGCTTAACCTTAGACGCCCCTGCTGTACAAGAGGGTGTAGAAAGTCTCAAACTCGCCCTGACTTTCCTGCTCAGCGTTTTACAGGGTCTGCTGTGAAATAGAAACATCATTGAAAGTTAAAAAGATCCTTCCAGGATTCACCTTAGTATGTTAGAAGATATGCGCCCCTACACAAAGGAGCGTCTGCATCCATAACCCAGTCTCTCACCCAGCGAGATGCAGATGCATTCATCCAAATGGCAAAATAACTGAGCCAAAAATTTCATCGTTTATTTGATGAAATGATAGTCATTTGTTTGAATATGTCTGTTATAACCTCCATAAAACGTGATTTATCAGCAACTAGGACGAGGGTACCAGATGCAGCGTTTGACTCGGACGGCAGGCCACTGGGGCAGGTCGCGCCAGCGTTGGGCACAACCACCGTGTGCTGTCAGTGCGGTCCGAGCTCCCTCACAAGGCCACCTGGTGCACAGCAGCAACCCCCTTGCTTCCCTGCCCTCGCTCAGCCCTCGGTGACCCCTGGTCGACCGTATGCCTCAGCCGGTCTGCCTGTGCTGGACTTCTCCCAGGAGTGGAAGCTCACACCGTGTGGCCTTCTGTGTCTGGCTTCATTTGCTCAGCAGACACTTTCCAGGTTCACCCGCACTGTCGCGTGTCTCAGTACCTGACTGCTTTCTATTGCAGGCGATACTCCGTCGTGTGGATAGACCACATTTCATTTCCATCTCAGTTGAGGGACATTAGTGTAGGTTTTCCTGTTTCTGTTTGGAAGAATGCTGCTATGAGCAAGGTTCTAGCCAGGGCGGGTAGGCAAGAAGAGAAAGGCATCCATGCTATAAAGGGGAGTGAAGCTAGTTGTGTGTGACATGGTCTTCAAACAGAAAATCATAAGGAGGGGTGCCTGGGTGACTCAGTCGTTAAATGTCTGCCTTTGGCTCAGGTCATGGTCCCGGGGTCCTGGGATCAAGCCCCTGCTCCCCAGGAAGCCTGCTTCTCCCTCTCCCACTCCCCCTGCTTGTGTTACCTCTCTCACTGTGTCTCTCTCTGTCAAATAAATAAAATCTTTAAAAAAAGAAAATCATAAGGAATCCCCTAAAATCTGTTAGAAGCAATAAATGAATTTAGTAAGGTTTGAGATACAAGATGAATATACAAAAATGAATTGTATTTCTATACGCTAGCAACGAACTATCCAAAAATAGAATTAAGAACACAATTCTGTTTATGATGGCATCAAAAAAATGAAATCAGTATTTTATAGTGTTAAGATGGCAATAGGATTCCCCAAATTGATTTACAGATTCTACACGATTCCTCTCAACATCCCAGCTGCCTTCTTTGGAGAAATTGACAAGCTGATCCTAGAATTCCTGTGGAAATGCAGGGAGGGTGGGCGCCCAGAGTGGTGTAAACCATCTTGGGACAAGAGCAAATGGAAGGACTCCACAGTTCCTCATCCCAGAGCCTGCCACCAGGCTGCAGGGATCAAGACAGGATGGTGCTGGTGTGAGGACAGACCTTGAGATCGAGGGGGTGGCATCCACAGTCCGGACATCAGTCCCTAGCTGGACACTCAGACGACTTCCAATAAGGCTGCCAGGACGGTGTGCCGGGAGGAACTAAAGCCTGACGCTGCCGGTCGACGGGATTCCAGCACGGGTGCCGCCATCCTCACTGGGGAGGACCAGCCCCTTCAACTGACAGGCAGGGAGAGCAGGACGTCCACATACAGAAGAATGAAGGGGGACCCCTACCTCACACCACACACAAAAACTAGCTCCAGATGGATCACAGACCTACATTTAAGACCTAAAATGATCATTTTTTTAAACTGCTGAGTTTTCAGAAACTACTCTAAACTTGTCTTTTGTTTCATTCTCTTTGGCTCCATGAAGCACCAGAATAAAGAACTTCTAGGTATCTATCTTAATAGAAAGCTTTATAGGGCACCTGGGTGGCTCAGTTGGTTAAGCGACTGCCTTCAGCTCAGGTCATGATCCTGGAGTCCCGGGATCGAGTCCCACATCGGGCTCCCTGCTCAGCGAGGAGTCTGCTTCTCCCTCTGACCTTCCTTCCTCTCGTGCTCTCTCTCTACCATTCGCTCTCAATAAATAAATAAATAAATAAATAATCTTTATAAAAAAATAAAATAAAAATCTTTATAAACATAACCCAAAAAATAAAAAATAAATGTAAACAAAGCCCAAAAGAAGAAAGAAATAGTTTAAATCTGGATATGTTATCTTTTAATTATTTTAAACTAAATTTTTAAAGGCAACAGTGTATTTACTATTTTAGTATGTGCTTGTATGTGTCTATGGGAACTCTGTGGCCTCCCATAATTTCAAGGGGTCTTTGTGCATTACTCTAGAGAGTTCTCCAAACGGCAGCAGGAAGCAAACGTAACTGCGTAGTTGGAGTTTTCATCTCAGAACTGAAAATGCTATCACCAGGCTGACTGAGGACAGTGAGCTAAAGCAGTGTATTAAGGTAGCAGTCACTCGGGGCACCTGGGTGGCTCAGTTGGTTAAGCGACTGCCTTCGGCTCAGGTCATGATCCTGGAGTCCTGGGATCGAGTCCCGCATCGGGCTCCCTGCTCAGCGAGGAGCCTGCTTCTCCCTCTAACCCTCCCCCCTCTCATGTACTCTCTCTCTCTCATTCTTGCTCTCTCAAATAAATAAATCTTTAAAAATAAATAAATAAAAAATAAAATAAAATAGCAGTCACTCTACAGCTCCAGATTTGCTGTCTAGAAACAGTCTGTGATCGGAGCAGTAATCATGATGTGCCTTTGGTTTTGGAAAATACTTGCTGTCCACATGGAGTATTGCATTTGGGAATGCCAGAATGCTCGTCTTCAGTAGTCTCGGGAGCAAGATGCTCTGAGTAAACCATCTACCATGTGACTCAGAGAGATGCCACCCTCAAGCTGTGGTGGGTTAATGGGCATAGGACCTGATCGTTGGCACAGGAAGAGGCGGGCGGATGTGCCTCTGACAGAGGGGCTCTGCCTCTGCACAGAGTGTCTGCAGAGCCCAGAGGCCCATCAGCACCCAAGTCCAGACCGTAGGGAACACACTGGAGCAAGTTCATTTACAAGGAAGAACGAGAGAGCAGAGAAGACTGTGGCCTTGGGCTCAGGAGGCTTCACCTGGACCCACACTCAAGCAAACAGTGTAGAAACACAACGGGAACCAGGCCTGGCCTTGGTATTTGATGCTGAGGAGCTCCTGCTGTTTGTTGCTGTGATAACATGGGGGTTACATTTATTGTAGCAGCCCCTTCTGTTGTTAATAGCTGACACGCTCAGGCAGGAAGTGGCAGGTCCCAGGAGCGTGGCCCTGAGGTGGTCCTTGCTGATGTGAGGCCTCCATTCGCCACTTTACATGATGCCATTCTGTCCGCTTTGGGGTACGTTGGACATTTCCCTTAAGAAACGCAGACGGGTTGGGACAGAAAACACATTGCCGGAAGTCAGTTCCTGGCACTTCTTGTTCTCACATTTGTAGTTGAAATTTCTTGCATGTTCTGCTTTATCCCCGCAGTCGGTACACCTGTGTACACGCATGTGCACATGCACACGTACGCACACACAGCACTGTGAGAGCGATGCTCCAGCACGCGCCCCGAGGGTGTCCCGGGTGCGTTTGCACACAGTCGGGCGTCTGGCCATAAGACATTCTAAGTCAGCGTTGTTCTCCTGAGGTCAGCTCCCATACTAGAGCAGCATACGTGTGCCGGCGCCTGGTTATCCTCGGGACCGCCCAGTGGGACCAGCTCCTCGTCAGCCCCTCCAGGGAAGCCGCATGAGCATGGAAGTCTGTAGACCCTCCTCTCCACAAACTCGCCCAGGTTCCCCTTGCTTCTCTCCGGCCCACCGAGGCAGAGGTGCAGAGGGGCTCACACCTGAGGGCAGGATGAGGTACGTGTCTGAAGAACCGTCAGCCGCACCTCCCACACACAACCCCGTCGTGTCTCAGGTGCGCTTCCCGCCGCAGCGCGGCTTCCTGCTCGCACTCCGAGGCTGCCTCGTGGCGTTGACCGCCAGCCGTTAATAACTCCGTGCGTGGCTCCAAAAACCAGTTCAGGGGGACACGTGGTTTTTCTCTAAACATATTGTCATCTGCTTTTAAAAATATTCGCGTATTCCTAAATCCGTGTTAAGTACCACAAGTAACAATAGTCTGCAAAGTCAGGAAATTAAAAAAAGAAAAAAAAACAGTTTTTCCAACAGATCCAGTTTTCAGGACAGGAGGGTATTACGTAACAAAGCGTCTTCTGCTTTTTTGTTCAGTGCTTTCCAGCCTTGGGCTCTAGCTAGAAAACTTTTTCATCTGGTTGAGAAACAGTAATGTAATTGTTTCCGTTTCTGTCCTTTGGTGTCAGCATCCTGTATCTTTCTGCCAAACCTCCCCTTCCTCTTTATTTATTCATTTATAATTAAAATCAGTTAGCATATAACATTAGTTTCAGAAGTACAGGTCAGTGATCTGTCAGTCTCATATTACACCCAGTGCACGTTACATCACGTGCCCTCCTTACTGCCCATCACCCAGTTACCCCATCCCCCACTTACCCATCTCCCCTCCAGCAACCCTCAACTTGTTTCCTAGAGGTAAGAGGTTTGTCTTATGGTTTGTCTCCCTCTCTGGTTTCATCTTGTTTGATTTTTTCCCTCTCTTCCCCTATGATTCTCTGCCTTGTTTCTTAAGTTCCTTGTTTCAGTGAGATCATATGATAACTTTCTCTGATTGACTTATTTCGCTCAGTATAATGCCCTCTAGTTCCAACCACATTGATGTAAATGTTCAGTATTCATCCTTTCTGATGGCTGAGTCATATTCCATTGTATATATGGACCACGTCTTCTTTATCCATTCGTCTGTCGATGGACATTTGGGCTCTGTCTACAGTTTGGCTATTGTGGACATTGCTGCTATAAACATTGAGGGTCAGGTGCCCCTTCTTTTCACTACATCTGTATCTTTGGGGTAAATACCCCAAAGTATTTGGGGTATTTAGTAATTGGGTAAATACCCAATTGCTGGGTTGTAAGGTAGCTCTATTTTCAACATCTTGAACCTCCATACTGTTTTCCAGAGTGACTGCCCCAGCTTTGCATTCTCACCAACAGTGTAGGAGGGTTCCCCTTTCTCCACATCCTTGCCAACATTTGGGACGTTAAAATATGTGATATTACACTTAGCTTAATGAAGGACGAGATGTAGCTAAATCAGGTGCTTAGGCATATTTTGCCTTGATAAAACTAAACTGTCATTCAATCATTATACTTAGTACTATATTTAATTCCATGAACCTTAGAATTACTTCCTAATCTTGCCGTTGGGAAGCAGAGGTTGATGACCTGACAGAGTCAGCACGTGCATGAAGAGCAGAGGCATCCCCAGTGTCAGGTGCCCGAGCTTACAGACGCCAGAGGCCATGCGTGCTGCCGTGCTCCACGTATCAATGTCTCCTCCGGCGTGAGGAGGAGGTCTCCTGCAGTACTGCTTTAGGAGAATCTTTGGTGCTGGAGAGGCCAGTGTGACCCCGGGTCCTGGAGAAGACGCAGGAGAACGCAGTCCGACCTGTGCCCTCTGCGCACGTCCTGTTCATTCCTGTGTCTTCGGTGAAGTGTCGTAGCAGGTTTCTTCCAGTGGCTGGTTGTCTGCTGCGTGCGGTACTGATGCAGCCAAGGGGTCTGGGTTTCTTTGTCATACTTTTTACTTCGATGCACTTTTGTATTCCTTACGTCGTGCGGACTGTGAACTCGTGGTAAGCGTGTGTTCGCCCCCGCCTTTGTTCACATGCTGTCTGGGTTTGTGAGTTGGGCGTGCCCACACCCTCTCCCAGACAGGCTGGCTGTGACTTGGGACGGCTCGCTCACGCTGGGTCATGGGGACGTGCTTGTTGGACAGCAGTATCATGTCACCGCCTTGGCAATGGAGGCAATCGTGTGTTTCAATTCCTTTTTCCATGATGAGTGGAGAGTGTGGGAGGAGGACACGCTGATACCAAGCGTGAAATAAACATAGTTCTCATACACACGGTACAGTTGAGGTGATCATGGAAGTGCGTTTGAAAGGGAGCGAGGTCAAGCAGCCATCACTGAGCTTTGTCTCTTCGGTGTCTTGGCCCTGATCCAGTTGACAGCATACTCAATGGTGAAGGGAAAGAATCAACGTGAGGGGGACCGATTGCTGGAAGCGTGGTGTCTTAACACCGAGGCACAGGAGTGTGGGGTTTACGTTCCTCTTAATTCTCTGAAGCTGATCCTTCCTTTTCCCACACTCCAGATATTGCGTGGAACCACCATTGCCTTGTGTAGAGACCAGCTCTCTCCCCGGGCACTCTGGTCCAGGTGATAAGGGGCTGTGACTTGGGTATCAGGATTTAAAATCTCCCAGGTGGTGAGTGGGCAGCAGTGCTCAGGGTCTGCTGGGATGCACACAGTCAGACACAGAGCCACTGCCCAGCCTGAACGCAGCATCCCCACCCTGTTGATCTGAGGCCGTGGAGCAGGAGACCTAATCTCATGGGCACCTTGGAGGTCCTACCCACTCTGCTGCCTTGATGTAAAATACATGCAATCTTCAAAGAAAAACTATTCATTTAAAACCAAAATGTTTTATTATAACAGTGTGTAGTCTCAAGACTTCTTAAGAACGTGAGCATTTGCAAGGTATATATGGATAGGGGCACCTGGGTGGCTCAGTTGGTTAAGCGACTGCCTTCGGCTCGGGTCATGATCGTGGAGTCCCGGGATCGAGTCCCGCATCGGGCTCCCTGCTCGGCGAGGGGACTGCTTCTCCCTCTGACCCTCCCCACTCTCCTGTACTCTCTCTCTCTCTCATTCTCACTCTCTCAAAATAAATAAGTAAATCTTTTTTAAAAAAAAGGTATATATGGATAGTAGAAT
Organism: Eumetopias jubatus; assembly: GCF_037043125.1. Classification (NCBI taxonomy): domain Eukaryota; kingdom Metazoa; phylum Chordata; class Mammalia; order Carnivora; family Otariidae; genus Eumetopias; species Eumetopias jubatus. The sequence continues at coordinate 935,892 of NW_028274861.1, read as the reverse complement.
TTACATAAGGAGACCAGTATAAATGTAAATTTATCACTAGGTAAGTAAATGTGTAACTGTCAAATCTTAACATAATTTAGGGCGAGTGCCTCTGAACAGTTCTGTGATTCTGAGCTGATGCCAGTCGACGGCCTTGCTGAGCACCCAATGTGGGCGGAAGGCATCCTGGTCAGTATAACGTGTGGGTCACTGGCATGGCCCTATATGTAAATTCAAACTGTACTCTCCGAAATCTCATCTTTAAGAATCTACCCCACATAAATAATGGTTTTGTAGCTGCATTTTTTGGTGATAACAAAAAATTTTAAACCATCTGAGTATCCGTGTTTGGGAGGAAGATCCAGCAGAACCTTGTGTACCATACTGGGTTTATGGTATACCCCCTAAAAATAACGTGGAATACCCCTGTGTGTAGTCATGTGAAAAAATAGTTTATAAATGCATACTTGTCTCTACCAGTGGAAAAGTTGGAAGAGGTTATATACCTAAACTAGGTGATCCCAGGGTGTGAGAAGGTACAACAAGTATTTACAACTTTTAATATAAATGAAGGCCTCCAATTCCAGAACGATGGAGTGGATGTTCTTCTCCCTGTCTGTCCTGCTGAGCACACCGTGCACCTGACGTGCTACGTGCAGCGCACACAAGAAGACTGTGAGCGGGGAGGGAGGAAGGCAGGCTCGCCCCATCAGGAGGACCAGCAGTCAGTTCCCTGGTGTTCCGCTTCATGCCCAGACTGGGGCCTGGAGAAGCCAGCGATGCAGAAATGCCAGTGGGCACAGACAGGCCGAGAAGAGCTGCTCTCTGTGACCGAAGGAGCAGCCTGGCAAGACAGGAACACTCACGCTTCCATTCCAGCCGTTGGAGAAAGCACAGCACACGTGGCCCCGTGATGATGTGACGGACGGAGGAGTTACCACGGCGGTGGCCATCCCATGGCCACATGTAAGTGTGTCCAGTCAGCGCATGGTGCAGCAGCAGCTTGCACAGTGTTCCCTGTCCATTTGTGCTCAGCAAAGGCCCCACCCTCTGTCTCCGAAGACCAAGTGGGGACCCTAGACTTCCAACCTCTCCTGGCTGTCCAGATGACCCAGCTCCCAGGCCAGCATGGAGTCCAAGAAGGCTAAGGGTCGGACTTTCATGTCTGCTGGGCGGGCAGCCTGGACGGCCATTGTCACAAACAGAATCAGCGCGGTGAAGAACTGATGGGTCGTGCCAGACTAGGGGTGGGCGAGGGCATGGATGTGGCCACGGATGCAGGCGAGGACCATGTTGGTGCAGATGGGATGCCTCTGCATCTTGATGGCCATGCTGGCCGTGCAGATCCACACATGACGGTGACGTGAAGCTGATATGCTGCGCGGTGCCGGGCACTGGTCTGATCCTGCGCCACTCAACACAGGGACGGCCAGTGGGGTGCCAGGCGGGGGATGCGGGCAGCCCCCTGTGCCGCTGTGGAATCCAGAATTGCTGCAGGAGAAGTCAGAAGAGAGGCCAGCAGCCCTTACTCAGGAGGCTGGCAGACACGAGAAAGGCCTGTGGTAGGCGTGCCACCCAGGGGGAGGAATCACACATTTCCTTGTGAGGTAGCAGTTTTTTCTTTAAACTAGAGTTGTTTCTTATGAAATGCATATGTTTCTTATTTTTTCCTATCATTTCATTGAGATTCCTGGCAGTTGCTATTTTCTAAACTGGAGAGCTCTAATTCTGTAATCGTCTAGCATTTCAGGGGCCTGGCAGGTCCCAGCAGCCGTGAAGTGCACTGCCCAGCTGACATTTCATGTAGACGGTGGACATTGCTGGTTGTGTTTGAGGGAGGGAGGAGAATGAAGGGTCCTTATTCTAGGAAGGCGGCACCAGTCAGGAGGTCAGAAGCCATTCCCGAGTCTCGCAAGTCGGGATGAGCGGTGAGGGCCCCAGAGTACATGTAGCCGCGGCAGAGCCCCCGCACCACACCTGTGCGGCTGGTGTGAGGAGGTCTGAGGGTTGGCAGAAAGGACGGAGCATGATGAGGGCGGCGTGTGGGGCAGCTCCGTCACCCGCCTCCGCCTGCGTGCCTGTGGACCCCCTCGCCAGCCTCAGCCGGTGTTTCACGGTGAGGGGGTGGGCGGCAGGGGGGCGGCAGTGCCCGCAGTCAGGCGCTCAGGGGGCGCTCCGGCAGGGGCGGGTGCTGCTGGTCAGGAGGCGTGCGGGCCAGGTGGCGGAAGGGGAGGCCAAGGCTGTGCGTCCACAGGGTAGAACAACCATCCTAGAGGAAGAGTGGGTGGAGCTGGGCACCATGAGATCTGGGAATGGTGACACCTTAGACCCTAGAATGTCTGCAAAGCCAGAGAATCCTAACAGTGTGGCCCCAGCACGACACACACACAGACCAGGGGAACAGAAAAAAACCGCACCCGTAAATGGGCAACGAAGGCAGGACGAGGAGGGCAAGAGCGGACAGTGTCCTCGCACGTGGTGCCACAAGAGCTGGACAGCAGCGTGCAGAGGAAGGAAACCGGCCCTTTGTCCCGCACCACACAAGATGAACCCAGGACTGAAGACCAGAAACCACAGAGGTTCCAGAGGAGAACACGGGCAGTAATCTCTTTGACATCGGCCTTATCAACATTTATTTGGAACTGTCTCTCCAGGGAAGGGCAACAAAAGCTAAAATAGACAGGATTCCATCAAATGGGATTTCATCAGACTACAAAGCCTCTTCAGAGCCAAGGAAACCCATCAACAAAATGAAAAAGGAACCTATTGAATGGGAGCAGATATTTTCAAGTCATCCATCCTGTAAGGGGTTAATATCCAAAAACATATGAAGAACTTAGACAACTTAGTATCAAACAATTAAAACGCCCCAGTTTAAAAATAGGCAGAGGATCTGAAAGGACATTTTTTCAAAGAATACCTGTAGACACATGAAAAGATGCACAACATCACTAATCGTGGGAGAAATACAAATTAAAACTACGATGATACATCTCCTTCACACAGGTCACAGTGGCTAAAATCAACAGGTGTCGGCAAGGATGCCGAGAGAGGGGAACCGCCGTGCACGGCTGGTGGGAACGCAAGCGGGCGCAGCCCCTCTGGAAAACGGTGTGGAGGTTCCTCAAGACATTAAAAGGAATCACCATGTGATCCAGCAATTGCACTTCTGGGTGTTTATCCAAACAAAATGAACACTAATTCACAAAGATACACACCACCCCTATGTTTGCAGCAGCATTATTTACAATATCTGAGATCTGGAAACATCCCAAGCATCCATCCGTAGATGAATGGATACGGGAGAGGTGGTAGAGACCTATGTTACTCAGCCATAAAAATGAAATCTTGCCATTTTTGACAAAAAGGATGGACCTAGAGGGTATGGTGCTCAGTGAAATGAGTCCGAGAAAGCCAAAGTTGCAGAATCCAAATAACCAAACACAAGAGAAACAGACTCAAAGACATGGAGACAAATGGGTGGTTGCCAGAGGGGAGGGGGCGGAGGAGGGGGGAGAGCCGCAAACCTCCGGTTAACAAATGAGTCCCGGGGATGTACAGTACCACATGGGGAGTGTGGCTGGTGATACTGTACTAGGGCCGTGCGGTGACCGATGGCGACCGCACTCAGACGGGGAGCATTTTGTATAAAAATAGCGAACCGCTGCCGTGTACACCTGAAACAGATAGTGTATGTCAGCCTCCAGTTTTCACAAAAAAGAAACACGGAAGTGTTCCATCCAGTTCCAGCAACAGCACTGTGAGACGGTGGGTCTTCGCACTGGGTGAACTGGGCGCATCCCCGTTCCATCCCCGCGGATCCCGCGGTGTGAGCCAGTGAGCAGGGCAGAGCACCCTTCGCTTAGGGTCTTTTGCCACTTGCGTTCAGTGGTTTACAAACCTAAAGAAATAGTAGTTTATTCTTGGTAGGAACTGTGCAGGTGTAGTATTCTTATTTTTGCCATACGTGTAAAATTGTTAGTAATAAAAAGGTTGAAAAGTATTATTTATTGTCATCGTATTTATAAACTGCCTCATACCACAGCCCACCATAGATTAGAAGCCTCACATTCAGTGTATGTCAGAGGAAAAAGTGTCTACAGGAAATTCTTTAATGATGTCAATCTGATAAGTAAGATATTTTTTTTTAAATAATAAATTTTCAGGGAACTGCTCATTTGGGCACACGTAACAGAGGTGAGCTTGGTGCTTATTCTAACAGGAATTAATGTACAATTTCATTAGCTTTTGATGATAGGTAACTATCGTCTTCATCTCAAATCTTTGATGTAAATAATTTCTAGAACTTCCTTATTTCATTTGGAAGCTGAATTGTTTTTAATTACATTCTTTAAACTATTTTAATTAATTCTGCTTTACTTAATGAGGATGACATAACCAGGAAACCCTTTTAAACTGTACTTCTCACATAATTTTGATTTCAGGAAACTTAGGTGCCATTTAATTGAGGTACTAAACGGGCTAAATAGAATTTTGAAAAAGCAAAATTTCTAAAACTGATCAGCATCCCTGAGAAGAGCTGCTCTTTGAAATTTATGAGACCCTAATGTATGTATTCTATCCATTCTTGTAAGAAGGTTATTCAAAACAGTCTCTGAAACAGTGTTATGAAATACGGATTTTCCTTTATGTTAACGTAGCCTTCCTGTCCTGTAGTGGGAGTTCTGAGCTATTTTGTTTTGAACACCAATGTGTATGGAGTCATGGATAGATGTGAAAACACTTTTTATTATATCTTCCACATCACATGTGCCAAAGAAAACAGAAGTTAGTTAATATTTTATGGGTGCCTTGTAACCGTGTGGAAAGCCCAGCTTCTAACTGACTGGGGATAGGATTGTTCATACCCACATTGATAATTACATCAGTCAGTGGGTGATCCTTCTGTGAGCTGTGAGGTAAGTGCAGAAAAGCCCGGGGGCCTACATGACCGCACTTTTCGTTACCGTACCTGACGCCCATGCTCACAGGTGTTCACACTTCCCCAGGTTGCTTTACTTCTAGAAAACCCAGTAAGCAAAAATCCTATGTGCGTATTGTGTGTGCATTTTTATATTAAGTGATACACATACACAATGTTTAGGGTTTTCAGAGTCATGAAGATGTGTACCATTGTGAATTTATGTGTCACTTTTAATGAAAATTCACCGTTTTTGAAATAATGTTAACGTCTCGCTGCCTTTCATGATGTTACTTCACTGTATTTGGCAGACCCAAGACATCTCATAAAATTGACCTGTGCGTGCTCCTCTCTTAACTGACTTCCTTACACACCAGAGGTGAAGCACTTCCTCATGCTCAAGCACACGTGAGTGCCTGGCCTACATGGACTGGCTGTCCCCAGGAGTGAGCCCTGGCCATCTGGAGGGACGTGAGCACCTCCAGGTAGCTCACCGGGCAGAAGCCCTGCTAAAGGGAACATGCCTCCCTGCTCACTGACCTTTCTGTTGCTCCACACGATGCAAGTGGTGCTAAGGGTTAAATGCATCTGTTTCTGTTCAATGAAAAATACTTAATTTTTCAAAATTGGGTGTTTTTTTTAAAAAACTGGTAGGCACGCTAATTTGGGACTAGTTGATGTCTTTCTCAGGCAGTGTTCTAGAGTATAATTACAAAGGTAGTGACTCTGTTTTCCAGTTTCACGCCTGTCTCTTTCAGAACAGGCAGAAGTTATATTTGTACCAAACAATGCATCTGAACTGAAAGACAGAGGCCACACTTTCTTCAGGTAGTTAGAGCCCTTCACGTTATCGCGCTCTTCCGGAGGGATCTGGGAGGGACACTTGTCCTCAGTGGGGAAGGACATTCCTAGCTGCTGGAATTACAGAGCAGAGCATTCTCAATGCCGAGGGGCGCCCAGCTATGAGAGCTCGGCCCGTGGAGGTCCACGTACGGGATGGGGAGTCCTGGTCCCGTTGATGAGCTTTCCTCTGTGACCTGGTCTTTGTTGCAGGAACCCTCACCCAGAACGAGATGGTGTTTAAGAGGCTGCCCCTGGGGACTGTGTCTTATGGAGCAGACACGATGGAGGAGATCCAGAGCCACCTCAGGAATCCATACTCACAGGTAAGCTCATTGGCATCCACACGGGAGCTGCCTGCAAAAGTGCCTGGCTCTGTCGAACCAGCCGGAACCCACTGTATCCGCTGATCTGGAAATCGGCAAACATCTTTGAATGTCCTAAAACACTCAGTTTTAATTTATAAATCAAGAAGCAGTTTTTGAACCAATTTTATTTTATTTTTTTATTCTTTGTAAAGATTTTATTTATTTATTTATTTGTTTGTTTGTTTGTTTGTTTGTTTGATAGAGATAGAGGGAGAGCACAAGCAGGGGGAGGGAGAAGCAGGCTCCCCGCTGAGGAAGGAGCCCGATGTAGGGCTCGCTCCCAGGACCCTGGGATCATGACCTGAGCCGAAGGCAGCCACTTAACCGACTGAGCCACTGAACCAATTTTGAATGAGCATTTCTATATTGTAAAATAATAGAAAGGATATAATGACCTTAAACCATTTATTCATATTAAATAATTTTCTTAGTGAAATATTCCAAAAGATTACTCAGGATAGGTAGTATTTTTAAGACTATTAAGTAGAATACTGCATCACAGGTGTTTCTTACCAGTTCCTCTGGGTTTCTTCATAATTAGTAAGACTTTCTCATATTTTCTTGCCTTTTCCATAAACAGAAGTAGACACACGGGATCGTGAGCCCTATGTCCCTGTCATTCGGCCTCAGCCGCTGTCCGTGCACCGCAGACCTGGTTCCCTCCGTAGCCCTGCTCGTCCTTCACCATATCACTGTGAAGTGAAACTCAAATGTCATGTTATTTCATCTGCAAATACCTCGTCTGTGTCTGGATCAGATAAGGACTCCTTGGGTGGAGGCAGGGGGCGTATATCCTAAGTCTTGGCCTTTCCCTGGAGCTTCAGGAGCTCTCTGAAGTTGCAGGGACAGGAAATACACAGCCTAGTAGCCACAGTGTTTGCCAGAGACTTGGTAGGCCGTGCGCTCTGCAAGTGCGTCTGTGGCCCGGGAAGGTCCTGACACGCCAGATCCTGACATGGGGCCCACAGGGCCACGTGTTCCCACAGATGACAGGGTGTGGGGCAGGCAGACACAGGCCACTCTGCAAAGGTCAGTTTAGGCCGCAGAGGTCCCCTAGCCTGTTCTCAGGTAGCGTTCGTGTTGCACTCATTTGAATTCACTGATTCTGGGTAACCAAACCTTGCAAGCCCAGGGTGTCTAAGATGCTGCACACACAAGGCTGTGGTTTGAACCCAGTGCCAGCCATCACTTCCCTAGGCTGCTTTTCTGCCTCTCTGCTGGCCTATTGTGAGGTTCGGGCACCCCCGTTGTAACAGGCCAGCATATATCAGGTGCAAACGTGCCATCACCCGCCCCCCAGGGAAGCGGGGCCTCGCATGTACACAGACCACTGCCGCCTCGAGGCTCCCACGGGCCGTCTGGCAGCGGCGCCCCCAGAGGCTGTAGGCCCTGTGTATTGATGGTCATACTTCTGACTTGACTTCCACAGACGGGGCTGAGCCACACACGCCCTGAACAGTTTCTGCTCTGACCGAATTCAGGTGTACTGTCTGCCTTACATTCAGTTTGTGAAAACCTCTTTCTTCTGTAATGTTTACCAGAATGGCGTATACTTTACTTTTCAAGACGCTGTCAAAAGAAAAGTATCTAATGCATATGTGTTTATTGGATGTAATGATCACTTACACAAGCACACATATACTGAAAACCAAGCCCTTTCTTCAGTTGGATGTCACTCAGTGCAATACAGAGCATTTTGTAACCTAGAACATTTATTAACAGAAGGAAAATCTAAAAAGGAGAAGGAATAGGTCTTCCCTTCTCCTGGTAATCTAGGTCTAGGTCGAAACAGTACCAGGTAAAATCTGTTTTTAAAAAATAAATTTACATTATGCATGAATATGATTTTAATAGCTCCAAATAAGCTGTTTTCTAGAAAATTTAGAAACAGAAAGGATGAGTCAGTGTATAAAAATAGCAGATATTTAATACTTATTTCCACGGAGGAGGTCTTTTAAAAATCTTTTTTCGAAGCTGTCTGTTGGTTGGCTGGTTAGATAGTACTCTTTTGTAAAATTGATTTTATTCCTGAGATTCTGTCTTTTTATTAAGATGATAATAGTCTACCAGGTCCACTGCAATGTAACATGAATCTTTCATAATCTGATTATATTTCCCCTCCGGAAGCATTTGGTGATGGAGGGCATAATCTTTAATTGCATTTGTGTGAAATGAAATTCTACAGCCATCGATAAACAGAGTCCTAAGGGGAGTCAGCCGTGTTGCGTGCCGCTCTCCCTTTGCCGTGCAAGCAGCAGGCGGGTGGGAGGCGAGCGCAGGGGAGAGGCAGTGCCAGCTGCTGAGCTGCACGAGCAAACCCTTCATTAGACAGCACTGTGACTTCACGGGCAGAGTAGTCACGGCTCGGTGGCTCTGCATGCCCCGTCCAAAAGCGAGAGCCTGGCTTTCTCGGGAGGGCCGTCACAAGTGGCCATGAAGGTAACCGAGGAGCCTCTGTGGTCCTGCTCCACCTCCCCCTGGAGCGGGGGGGAATGGCCACTCCACTGACGGAGGCGAGCGCCCTCGAATGCAGCCTGGTGCGGGGGGAGCCAAATGGAGGGAGCGGGGAGTCACGTCCGGAGCGCAAGAGTCTGAAATAGGAGGTGGGGATCAGTTTTCATCAGATGCCGGGGTTACTGTCATGCACAAAACTAGCTCTTAATACAGAGGCTGTGACAGGCTGGATTCCTTTATTGTATTAAAGGAAGATTCGTAAGTATTTTTTCCTGCTTTTAGCTTTAGTGCACTTCAGGTACAGCACTTTTTAATGAAACATGAAAGCAGTTAGGAGTATATGGCTCTGGTTTGCTCTTTAACTCACCCCATCTTTACAAGGAGAACAAACATGACTTATTACGGACTTAGCAAGCCAATGCCATGGATCAAGTGAATGTAGAAAAGGAAAACCCTCCGACTCTAAGTACTGCAACAGTTTGGTAGCCGTGCCGACCAGGAGACGCGAGTGCTGACAGCGCTAGCACGGACACGTCACGTGAGCGAGCCCGTTCCCTAAGAGCTGCTTGTCTCATCCCTCACTGATGCACTCATAAAAATCACACGTGCTGGTAACTCCAGTATCAACTACGTTGTCTCTTTAATTTTGTGACGTTCGTATTTTATCAGATGCAGTCTCAAGCTAGCGGGAATGCTACCAGTTCAACACCACCAAGAAAGGCCCAGTCCTCAGCTCCCAAAGAGAAAAAGTGTTAGCAGTCGAGTCCACGAAGCTGTGAAGGCCATTGCGCTGTGCCACAACGTGACCCCCGTGTATGAGCCTCGAGCCGGCGTGATCGCGGAGGCCGAGTACGCAGAGGCGGACCAGGACTTCAGCGACGGGAACCGCACCTACCAGGCCGCCAGCCCTGACGAGGTCAGTCGGGGCCTCTTAGAGGATCTCAGATACAAATCTGCATCAGAGGCACAAGAATTCGTTCTTCCAGGGGCATGAATGCAAGGGGAGCTTTATTATCGTGTCTAATGGTGCCTTAGCTCCAGGCCTGAAGGCCACATGGCTCTCTCGGATTCGTGCATTTGGTCCTGGTGTGTCCACTTACCCCAGAAAGTCTGAGTGAGTTACTGGAAAACACATGGGAAAAATCAGAGTTTTACTGATTTGGAAACTGATTTGTGACCGAGTCAGATCTTAATAAAGCTGCTGGCGCCTGGACTGTTCCTCCCTCATCATCCCATCTTCTTAATTCCACGTGAATTGTCAGGCTTATGTGTTAAATTTCCAGGTTTGTTCGTTTGTTTGGGCAGAATTTAGCTATAGCATATCTATTTCAAAAGAGAATTGGGCTATAAATCATTTCAAAAATCTACAGAAGACAGAAACAGTAAAATCTTCAATGTGGCAAATTAGTCATTTCTGACCTTACATCATTTTTTTACTTTTTTTTTTTTTAAAGATTTTATTTATTTGTTTTTGTCAGAGAGAGACAGAGCACAAGCAGGGGGAGCAGCAGAGAGGAGAAGCACACTCCCTGCTGAGCAGAGAGCTCGATCCCAGGACCCAGGGATCATGACCTGAGCCAAAGTCAGACACTTAACCGAATGAGCCACCCAGGTGCCCCCATTTCTTTTATTTTTAGATTGATAAAAGTCATTGTTAAAATAATTTGCCCAATTCCTGTTCAGCCAGTATATTTTAAATAACGTTTTCTTATGCCCTCCCTTGTAGTCAAGGTTCTTGAGATGATTCTGTAATCAAACCAACCATGGAAGCAATATAAGCAAACAACCTTCTTTTTTTTTTTTAAATACTGTATGAAATTGGATCATGTAATAACTCCCAAAAAGTACCATCCATCACAGTTTAAAAAAGAAAAATCTGATCTAATGTTTTAAAGAGAGGAGCCCGGTGATTCTCGTAAACGAGTATTTCGGAAGAGCGAGGTCCTTCTGTAATGACATCACAGCAAGGAACTTGGGCGCTGCTTTCCCCTGAGATATCTGTGTCGGGGAGGCTGGAGGGCTGGGGCCTTAGGCTGCCGCTGGGAACCACAGCATGAAACCAAGAGCGCCAAGGTGCTGGGGTGTAACGTGTACTGCAGAGTCTGGAGCGCTGACAAGAGCGTCCCTGTTGTGCTGAATAAAATTAATTAAGAGGTCAGAAGATAAAGCTGTGAGTTTCCCCTGTTAGGAAAGGCGTTCTGTGAGTCATAGCTAGAGCCGGCTTGGGACCTGGGCCAGAGAGGACTGTGTAGTTGTGTGTTGTGGGTGCCGGCTTGCAGGGGCTTGTGTCCTGCTTCCCTGCAGCTGGGAGCAGCCAGTCCTGCCTGTTTATTCCTCGAAAGCTGCTTGCGACCATCCTGATGGGTTTCGTTCCCAGAGGCGCCCTCAGTCCATGTCTGCCGTCTCCTGGGAGCCACAGGGGACACACCGGCACCCTTCATCCTGTCTGCATGGCACGGGGACTGACAATTTTGTTTTCTTCAGTCTTTTTTGTGTATCTGCCTTTTTCTGTACCTGTGCTTGGTTCCAGAAGTGCTGATTGCTGGGCCTGGTGTGGAGCCAGTGCTTCTCCATTCTGGGGACGCACTAAGTGGCCCCCATAGCTGAGAACCACTGAGTCTTGTGAGTCCTCCTGGGCGCTCCCTATGGTGTGCGGGAAGCACCTCGGCGGAGCAGGTGGGGAGTGCCGGTGTGCGTGGTCCCTCCACAGTGCCCCCCACAGGCCGCACGGTGGAGACAGAGACTTGGGACCCCTTTACCTTGTTCTGACTTCATAATGACGAAGAACAGTAGCAAGAAACCCGAAGTGCACCAGCAGACGCTTGGTGTTTTACTAAGCTTTATGCACCGCTGTATTATTTGAAAACCAAATTTATTTTTGAAGAGGTAGTTACATAGGCACTGCCTTATTTATTTAGTCAGGAAATTATCCCACGGTAACCAAAACAAGCTACTTTAGAAATTATGACATGTCATTACTCAGGGGAAAAACAGCCAAAAAGATGAAAGTTCAGTTTTTCTTTAAACGTGGAAAGCTGAGACCGGTTTCACTAGCTCCAGCCTCCCCTCAGTGCTCGCTCACATGGAGACACCTCCCTGTCCCCCCCCCCCAGCCCCCGCAGCTGCCTGCCACACCCCTGCGGCCCTGGGCCCCCTCCACTGCGGAGGGTCAGCTCAGGGGTGATTTAGCTGGAGCAGACCTGCTGATGCACCCCCAGTGTCCCAGGCACACTGCGGGTCACACAGCTTGCGTGGGGCTCAGAGTGCCTCCCAGACATGAAGCGTTCAGGGAGCTGTGCTCAAATCATTCCCATGCACCCCAACTTCTCCCCACGCCTCTGCCTGCACCCCACCCAGGATGCTCTTGTTGGTTCACAACCAGCTGACTGTGGGCTCGTCAGGGCTGGGGTAAAGGGAACTTCCACTCTTAAACACTGTTGTATTACTATTAGACATTTTTACAATAACTTTATTATTCCTATAATTAGTTTTTAAATTAAACTGAAAAGAATGAAAGAGGCTGAAGACAAAGAAGGATCTCAAAGCCTGTTTGATCCTGAACCATCACCTTCATAGCAGCTTGTGTGGGTCGACCTGGCACGTTTTGGGTGTGGTGTGGTGCCACAGGTGTTTGAGGGGAGGGGTAGTGCTCTTTCTCGACCTCCTCAGACTCTTGTCTTCTTTTGTGCCCTGTGAGGGTCTCACCTGGACCGCCCCCCACACGGGTGTCCGGGTCTCAGGCACCGCCCTCCGCCACCCCACACCCCCCCACCCCCCCCACCCCCCACCCTCCCCCCGGCGCGGGTGTGCAGGTCTCAGCGGGACCCTTGAGGCCCAGGCTGCAGGGAGGTGCTGGGATTGCCCTGCCTAGGGTAGAAAGGAGGGAGCTGTCCGTGGTATTTATCTAGAAACCAGTTTCCTGGGAGTATCAGGCCTTGATGTTCAAGCAGGAGCCCGAGCCCTGGAGTCCATAGCCAGGCCGAGTCTCAAGTCTCGCAGTAAAAGGTCTTTCCCCGTTCTGCTGCCTGATGACCTTGTGATGGCGAACCCCCATCACTGTGGAGTCCCAGCGTCACCCAGCTCTTCTCAGGATCACCGGCACGGCCTGTGAACACGGGGACTGGCCGCGGTGTGGCAGGTGGTTGAGGAACTGCGCAGCGCAGCCGGCTCATCACGGGGAGGCGGGCTTGGGGCACGTGGGGAGGCCCAGTTCCGCCATCTCTCCCGCTCTCCTCCTCGGTGTGCTTGGTCTGGAGTCTGCTGATCAGGGGATGGGACTTCATTAGCACCCCTGGTACACTCTGTAGATTGTGTTGACCACTAAATATGGAGACATCTGTTGTGGCCAAACTGCATGCGGCTTTGGGAATCGTGTATGTAGCACATATTTTTATTTGGTAATAGGAAATCTAGGAGAAACTGCTAAGAGGAAGAGCTAAGATTTAGATGATGTATAAATTGCCATCTTAGCATTCCATTAGATGCTTTGAAACAGATGTGGGCCCCTGGTCACGGCCCTTTAAAGGAAAGGGGCCATGTTCCTTTTCATACAAAGAAAGGATTGAACACATTTTTTTCTGTATTATATAACAGTCTAGAAATTCTCAAAAATTGCATGTGATTATATATTGAAAAAGGACTATTTCCCAGTCTTAAGCATAGGAAACTGAGACCACAGATGTTTCTCAAGAAAAATCTTATTAGAAGTTGTAAAAATACTATATTACATGTTTACCTTGTTACCTGCCAAAAGTAAATATAAATTTTATTGAAAATACATGGAATTTTTCATCTTTAGGTTTTTATATAATTCATAACACTTTTTAAATCTTAGGTATGCACAATACAGAGGGGTCTCATCAATTCCAAGATTACCGGAATCAAATAGAAACTGCCAATCTTATAATTGAGTTTTTTCCTTGTTTAAAATTTCTTTCTACTTTGGAGATTGGACAATGATTAAAAGTAGCAGCCCATTTAAATAACCTTAAAAAAAATCCCTAACACATAGTCTAAATCTGAAAATGAAGAAAATAGAGTTCATCATAATTTTTAAAGAGCTCTATTGATGCAACGTTTGCAAATCCCTAAGGCCCAAGGAAAATAATCTAAATGGTCCATTATTTAGCTTATTGAACTTTGCTGCAGTTAGGTTGACGGATGATGGCAATGCTTCCCCATCACCAAAGCACCGTTTTAAAAGCATTTTTTATTGAATAAAGTGCTTAGAATATTGCACCCTGGAGCTTTATTCAGGGAAATGGCTCAGTTGATGTTTTCTGTTTGACCTCAGCTTTGACCTATCACAACATGGATGGTTAATAAGCAACATTATCATTTCAGAGATGTCACTGGTTTTGTCCATTCTGCATCAACACTCTGCTCTTACAATCCCTACGTGTTTATGGCTCTTGTGTTCTCTTCGTCTTTAGAAAGAATGTAATTTAAGTAGAATGTTCTTGTTTCTGAGTCCCTGGTATCACAGTTGCAATTCTTCACAATATAAGTGGCCTTCATTTTCATTTTCCTGAAAACAGAAAGGATGTCTTACCTTACCTACAGATGTGCACAAAGGAATGTTTTATACACATAATGAAATTCTGGGGGAGTTAATGTTAAATCCTTAAAGGCTCTGTGAGGTACAGTCATGAAATACTTGCTGGGACGTGTCATCGGGGAACATCGGTGATACTTTAAGGTGTAGCAAGCGGTGGTAATAGTCGAGTGTCAGTAACTCATCTTGTATTCACCACGTGGAGCCCACTGATACCCTGTCCCTGTTTCTTATGATAAGTGATCAATATTTCATTTTCTCTGAGAGAGTAGAAAGTTTCACTTGCCTGTCGCTTTATCTCTACAGCCTGAGCATAGCAAACTGCAGCTTAGTAAACATTAGATGTTCCCTGGAAATTCCTAGACAGAATTAAGACCCATCCTCCTTCAGTTGTGGTGTGTCCCGTGCGAGACCCCGAATGTTGTGAGCCGTCAGAGCGGATATGCGCTCCGTGGGCAGAGCCTTGGTGCTCACAGTCCCTAGCTCCAGGGATCAGGGCACACGGTGACACAAACCCTAAAGGCCTCTGGCCTCTTTGGGCCCAAAAAGACTGATTGGCCATGATTTTTAATGACCGCTTCCTTCTGAAAACTAGCTGTTTACTGGTAATATTCTTCTCCGCACTGTGGCAAGAACGTTCTGTGTTTACATGTTATTTTCAGGTATAGATGTCAGCTCCTCACTTGGACATTTATTTGCAAGAATCAGCTAAAATTTATGCCAAACCGCAAGTGGATTATTTAAGTATGGAAGTCTATACCGTCCTTAATGGCCTTGCTTTGGGGTTTCCCAAAGCAAGCTGTCGTGCGTGGGGTGTGTCCCGTTGTATACTCGCTGTATTGTGCACACTCACTGGCGTGGGGCTAACTGTGGTGTTGCATTAGTGCATGTGGGGGCGGGCCCCCGGCTGACGGATGCCCCCTCCCAGGAGCAGCGGACGGTGTGTGCACAGCCGACCATGACTGCTGATCGGAAGGTTTTCCAGGTGATCAGACTGCATTTCATGTTCATAATCTGCCAAGATTGTGTGTTACTAAGTGGCCTGTGGATGAGATTTAGCCCAGGCTCCCTCTTAAATATATTTTTCATATTCACATTTTAACTAATTTTACCTCTGTGTTATTGTCAGTAGTTACATTATTAGAAATTTCTAAAAGCTCAGTAGTCATGGAAATAGTCATTTTGAAATGTATTAAGCCTTTAAGTTTAGAGTTACCTTTACGTTTCAGAGAATGATCTCTCAGCATTACATGCTGTTAGAACGTCAGGCAGCAGCTTCCGGAGGAACATGGCAGCACACAAGGAGGATTTGATAAACCACTTTCCCCACGTTTTATTCCAGTACTGACAAAACTGCCAAAACAGATCAAATCAAGCAGTAGCACTGGAAACTTCCTTACTAAAGAACCCATACCTGAGCACCAGGACAATTTTGTGTTCTGTGGGCCACGGATACAGGGCGAGGGGTGCTAGATGGCCCACCATCACAGAGAGCATCCCCCGGGAGCAAGAAAAGACGTGCACCCCACCTCTGCCCTCTGCCTGAGTTAGAGGGCCTCACTGATGGAGAAGGCAGGTGGCTGTGTGTTCCCTGCTCCTGAGATAATTCTGAGCCAAAGACCTGACCGTTTCTACCTAGCCCTCAGCAGCTTTCTATGTATGTCCTGTTAGTACAGAGAAGACAACCAAAGAGAAGCCCTGGTCAGGAGAGGCCAGAGATCCAAAGCGACGTCCGTGCAAACACTGAACAACTCCCGCTCGCGCTCCAGCTCCCAGGGCACGGCCAGCAGCATGGTGGGGGGCACGGCAGACGGACCTGCGTTCCCCTTGGAGGACGTACCCGGGAGCACCTTGCAGACCAGACGAGAATGCTCCCCAATAAGAAGAACAGTAAGTGAAGTCGCATCAACTAAAACATTCAGAAGGATAAAACAAAACCAGAGGAAAGTAGGAGAAAGAAAAGGTAAGGAGAACAAAAAGTCATGATTGAGAAGCCAATAAATTCAGAAATTGTTGGCAAAAATCAAAACAAAACTAATACAAACCAGTGAGTGCAAACTAAGTGCAAAATTAACCCAACACAAAACTTTTCTGGAACAAGGAAGGATATTCCAAAGGTTTCTAAATCATTTCATGAAGCCAACTTAATTCTAAATTCTAAAATCTGATCAAGATAACATAAATATACACACAGTAAGAAAGAGATTTACAGATGAATCTTATGACCATAGAGAGAAATCCTGTAGTACCCACAAACCTACAGTATGTTGAAAGACCATGACCCGGGAGCATTTTTCCTAGGAATATGAGAATGATACAGGACATACATTAGCATGGCTCTGTCGGAGTCAGAAATCACTTGATAATCTCACTTCCATTAGTGAGTGCCTTAAAAAAGGCATTTAAGTTAAAATTCAGTACCCATTCCTGGATCAAAACAAACAAACTAGGCCCCTCTCCACATCTAGTAATAGTCAATGCAAAATAGAGAGGTCCTTTCCTAGCATGATTCATGATACCAGTCTTAAATCAATACTCACCATCACACCAGATAAACTCTACAACCGTCCCAAGTGAAGAATAAAACAAGGATGTCTGCTAACTGCAGTACCATTTCATACTGTCCCGGATGTTCTATCCAGACAGTGTGTCAGAAAAAAATCATTATCGTTATTACAAGGAAATAAAATTACTGCTTAGACATGACATGACTGTATATCTAGGCAACCGAAGAATCATCATTCAGGAGACCCCAATAAAAATACACAAACTCATAGTTTCTTATATATCAACAACCACCTGCTGCACTGAAGATGATGGCCCATTCACAAAGCTACAACAATAAAAATATTTAATCATGAACTTAAGTAGAAATACGTCCTATGGGGAAAAAAAACCAGCTAATTTTAAAGCTGTGCTTCAAAGCACTGTTATTAATGCTTTACCTACATCAGTCTTCTAACAGATTCTGAAAGAGGTGTCCTCATTGATTGTTCAGGTAATTGTCAGCCCTGGCTCCCGTTCAGAAACACCTGAGGAGTTTTAAACCCTCCAATGTCTAGATTTCTTCCAAACCTACTGAAACTAAATCTGCAGAATGAAACATTCTTCACCAATTCCTTATATTATTCCTGATTGATGTGTTTTAAAAACAGTTAATTTCAGTAAATGTGAGGGTTGCGGTGTACGTTGCTTAATTAGTTAAGTAGGTACACATGTTCATATTAGACTGTTCTGCAAATCTACGTTTTACCAGCATGGAAGAACCTCCTGTGAAAAGCACTGTGCCGGGAGTCTGTAGTCTTGAGTCCTAGAAACCCCTCACCCCTGTTAGGCCTCCGTTACCCATCAAAGGAGAGCAGGGCTGTCTATTTATGCCTGTACCGGTGATACCCCACCTCTCCCTCCCCCCAGCTCCCTCACAGTTACTGGAATACCCAAAGCAGTCTCGGGCCTTATATCTAATTGAATGTGATTGCAATTGCATACCTTCCCACATCCAGGCCCAAGTGGCTTCAGGTGAATTCAACCAAACATTTAAGGGGAAATAATACCAATTCTATAGAAACTCTTCCCAAATACAGTAGGGAAGAAACACTTGTCTGTGCTAAACTGACACCAGTATCAGACAAAGGCATCACGAGAGAGCTACAAACCAAATCACTATGAGCATAGGTGCAGAAATCCCACAGAGTGGGGGCAGGTAAAGCCCAACAGGAGGTGAAAAAGATAACACATCCTGATTAAGTGACGCTTACCCCAGGAATGGAAGGTTGGTTTGACAGTTGTAAATCGATCGATGTAATTTCCTGCAGACTATAGGGGGAAATCCCTATGATCATTGCAGGAGCTTCATGGGGAAAAACACTTGGCAAAAATCCAGCGTCTGTTTCTGATAAAATCTCTCAGTAAACTAGGAGTAAAAGAGTTTGTGCAGCCTAATAAGGACATCTTTGAAAAATCCTGCTGTTAACATGATACTTCATAGGAAACAATGAGTAAGTTCCTTCTAATGTTTGGAGCAGGCAGAGGAGGTGTCCTCTCTTTCCACGCAGAACTAGCCAGGGCACTAACACAAGAAAAGAGAAATAAAAGGCATACAAGCTGGAGAAGAAGAAATAAAACTGTCTTTTTTGGTGGAGGATATGAGTATCTTCATAGAAAATCCCAAAGGCTCTACTAAAAAAAAAAAAATAGTAATGTTTAAGAAGTGAATTTACCAAGATAGCACATCATAACGCCCATATACAAAAATTACTTGTATTTTTATATACTAGCAGTGAGCAATTACAAATTGAGATTTTTTTAATGTACCATTTAAAATGCACCAAAAGCACATGAAATACTTAAGGATGGATCTAACCAAACATGCATAGATCTGTGTACTGTCAGCACCGAGACAGTGGAGAGTTGAAGAGGGCCTGTGTGTGAGGGCGCATCGTGCTCACAGACCGGAAGACCTGTTGCCGAGGTGCCGACTGATTTCCTGCCAAGGAGGTGCAGTGCAGAGGGGGTGATGCTTGAAGAAGTGGTGCCCAGAACAACGGGACTGTCATACACAAAGCCTCAACTAGTATCTCTCCCCATGTACAAAAATTAAGTCAAGGGGCACCTGGCTGGCGCAGTCAGTTGAGCGTCTGCCTTCGGCTCAGGTCATCATCCTGGGGTCCTGGGATCGAGCCCCGAGTCAGGCTCCCTGCTCAGAGGGGAGCCTGCTTCTCCCTCTCCTCCCGCTCGTGCTCACTCTCTCTGTCGCTCTCTCTCAAATAAAATCTTTAAAAGAATTAACTCAAAGTGGTCACAGACATATGAAAAACCTAAAAGTATAAAATTTCTCGAAAAAAAGTCTATAGGCTTGAGTCAGACAGTGATTTCACGGGACACAAACAGCACAGTTTGTAAAAGAAGTTGATGAATTGGACTTGATGGTAAACATCACATTGTTCAGAGACACCATTAAGACAAGGACAAGCCACAGATCTGCAGAATATGTTTGTGAAATACATACCTGATCAATGAGTGGAAACCAAGATACATGAAGACTTCTCAGAACCCGCTAATGAGAGAACTCCCCCCACACAATTCAAGCGTTGGCAAGAGATCGAACGGCACCGCCAAAAAGAGATATTGACCATATAAAACCATAGGAATAGTGAGGCTTCGTGCATCTGTCAAGTGACTGGCGTTTTGTGGGCAAGAATTGGCTGAAAGGTAGACTGGCAACTTGAGGGGAAGAGAGACATTGCTTAGACCCCAGGCCAGTGACACTGGGCACCCGGGGGCATGCCGCTCACGAGCAGGTGCTCAGGACTGTCCCGTTTACGCTTAGGCGTGTGTCATAGGCGCCCGTCAGCCCTCCATTCCAGATAAGAGGTTGTTAGTTCTCTCTTATTGAAGGAATGTTTGTGCTGGCCCCGACCAGTGAGCTGGGGGAGAGTGAGCCCGGTAGAGCTCGGGGGCCTCAGGCATGGAGGTCCTCAAACCACTGCGGGTTTGGGTGTGGAAGGTGACACGCAAGCAGACCCGTCGACGTGTGTGTGTTGTAGTGAGTGCCACAGCGGAGGGAACAGGTGGATGAAGGGGAGAGTGGGAGGGGGCCAGGACAGGAGCCCCCCAGGCTGGACTAGGGATGCTGGACTCATATCTGACCCAGCCGCTCAGCTCAGGAGCAAGACAGCCCCCACGTGTTACTGTTCCTGCAAACCAACCACCCAGCATGGATCCTGGGGGGTGGCCGGTGGGGAGGAGTAGAAAAGAGCCACTTGAGAGCACTCCTGGTGCGTGGGTCTGGAGTCGGGGGCTCACCCAGCCTGCGGAGCGTGTGCACCCTGGGAGGCCGCCACGGATGCCCCACCCCAGGCAGTACAGTCAGCCACGGAGACCACCCTTCGCTCAGCAGCCTGCGGGGGGCGTGTCCACCCCTGCGGGGCTGTCCCATCGTCTGGTGCTGAGTGGGGACCTGAGAACATGTGAACACTCAGGCCCCTACGTCCTCACTGCCGTGGGAAGACCTGCCTGCCTTCAGTTCTGCCACATCTAACGCACAGTCTCCACTTGTGGCCCTGGTCACCCCGATTCAGACACGCAGATCCTTTCTAGGACCAGAGATGTTGCCTTTCTGGATGGCTTTCCTTAATTTTAAAAAGCAGTGAAAAATCCTGGCATCTCCATGCGGCTTTTCAGTTCTCTGCCCAACCTGGGAGTTCCCTCTCCTGACCCGGTCGGGTGGTCCTGGGGAGGCTCAGCTGGCGGGGGGGTGGGGGGGGCGCGTCGCTGGTGCTCGGTACACACGTATTCTGCATGTGGTCAGACACGCGCTGCAGTTTGGGGTCCGCGAGACCTTCTGCCGGCCTGGGTTCCCCAGCAGGACTGCGCAGCCGTCAGACTCACTTCCTGGCGGTGACCAGAAGAGGACGAGTGGGAGCAGTGTAAGGGGTGCCCAGGCCGGGGGTCCCTCCCCGGGGGTCCTGTGGACAGCGCTCACTCATCAAAGCAACGATGCGTGACACCATGCACGGAGCGCTGCCCACCCAGGAAGCCCACCTGAGCCTTGGCGTCCAGGGTTTTCACTGGGGGTCATTCGTGTAGGTGCGGGTGACCCCCACATGGCTGACCTTCGTTTCCAGCCCCTGCAGGTCAAGGGGACACCACGAGACTGGCGCCCCTCCATAAAGCACAAGGATGGTGCCGACCACGTGTAGCTGGCCCCCCATTCCCAGGGCTCGTTCCCGCGGCGTGGAGGTCACCCCCAGAAACACAGGCCCAGCAGGCCATAGAGTCAGGCAGTCACCCCTACGCAGGGGAGCGTTCTGACCTTGCATTCGCTCCCCGGCAGAGGTCAGGGGTCACAGCGTGCTCTCCTGACTCTGTGACCCCATCTGAGGCAGCTTTGGGCCTTCACTGTTTTCCGGCAAAACATTTCTAGACAGCAGTTTCTCACAGTATTTGACAAACATAAACATTCAAGTTGTTACTAGTTGTCTAATTTATCTAATGGAAAAAGGAGAACAGAGATCTTACTGAAACAGTTAATTAAAATAGATAAAAGTAAAAGTTTGCTCATTTCCTTTATTTCCCAGAAAAAGGGGAGAGGCATCAATTACACATTGAGAGTGGGGCTTCACATTTATAAAGGTAAGGTGCTGGGTGTTCCTAGAACAGCGGGCTCCCGAAATGCAGCAGAGGAAATCCAGCATGTCAGACCTGGTCTGACCATCCCGAATATTGTACAGATTCAGGGCTTTGGGCTTATTCTTGTTTCGAGTTTTGCCTTAGCTCTTTAAACTCAGTCTTCCAGCCTTTTGAGCACATTGTCTCTGGTCAGTGGTTTTGGGTACTAGGCAGGTACCTCCTATCTAAGGACACCTGGTAGTGTCCAGGCTGCTCCAGGCACACAGAAGGTCAAGGTGGACACAGCAGAAAAGGCCCAATGTCAGAATTTTCCCTTCAGTGAGACCGTGGGAACACCCCCTGACTGGGGGTGTCTGTGCAGATGCCCTCGTGGGCGGACCTGGCCCAGCGCGTGTGGATGGCACTCTCCTAGATGCCAGAGCTGATTGCATGGCGTTGCTCACAGCAAAATGAGAATTCTGCACCATTAGATCTTACTGGTTGGCAATCTAATATGTAACATTTTGCTGTCTTGAATTTATAGTTCAGCTAATAGTATGATTTTATTAACTTAAATGAAACTTGTATCTTTAAAGGGAAAATTGGGGAGCAGAAATTGGCACACTGCACATAGCTGTTCCTACCTCACCAAGCAGACTTGTGCCCAGCAACAGGCGGGGGGCCAGGCGTGGGCAGTCGGGCCAGACACCGTTTCCGGTGTCCCGTGATAGTATTTGCCAGCAGGGCCCAGAATGATGTAGGGTCCAGAGAGGAAATCTCTGGGTGCCTGAGGACCCCGCCGGGTGGAGAGACGGGGTTTCCGGGACCTGCCTGTGAGCACCAGCCTGGGTCCCCAGTCCTGCGCCCCAAGCCGGGTCCCCTGCTCGGCCAGCCCAACGTCCGGACGGAACCCGGGCCCGGACAGAGCCGCGCGCCCCGCCCGGAGCAGCAGGAGGCCCTGGCAGCCTGGCCATCCCGCCCAAGGTGGAGCACCTCATTCACCGCCTTGGCCCCGGGGCCCCTTCGCCCCCTGCTGGAAGCTGGCTGAGCGCTCCTTGGTGCCACCAGGGCTGTGCCCTAGGATGGCTGGGCCGCCACACTGCGTCCCCGCCAGGGCGGCTGGAAGGGACATTCTGAGGGCCGGCGGGATGCCCGCGATAGCCCCCTCCTCTCCAGCTAGTACATGGCCGGCCACGTGGCAGAGGTTTCTTTCTAGTCAGGGCACCTGCGGTAGGTGCTAGGGTGCTCCTCCTTCCACGGGTGAGGAAGCTGAGACTCAGGGAGGGAAGCACCCCTGAGGGTGGACTCACCTGCCCTCCTGCCTCGCTCAGTCCTGGAATTCCTATTCCTTACTCCCCCCCCCCCACTCAGTTCACCCAGGTTCTTTCCGCTCAGAATGTCACCTCCCCTCCGCTCCATCAGGGAGCAGTGTCCCCCAGAAGCCCAGTATCCTCGGCTCGATGCTCCTCTTGCTCACTCTTAGGGTCCTCCATCAGCCCCTCACCCCTTCCCGTCTCCAGGCAGATGATGACATTTCCCCTGGCTTTGGCCCCGCTGACCTCAGGGTGGCACATCACTAAAGCGCTCAGATTCTGTAGAGACACCTGCACACAGCCTCAGCTGATCTGCGCTGTGTCCTCAGCCCCACCCCACCTTCCCAGGCTCCGAGGTGAGAAGGGGAAATACAAATGCAGCCCTCCAGCGCTGGCTCACGGGGGAAGCTGGGACACCAACATGACTCAGACACAGTGGGACAGGGTCGCTGGTCATCTGGAGGGTGTGGTGGCAAGCAGAAGCTGAGGACACTGTGCTCCAAGACGGATGGCCGCCTTGCACACACCAGCCCAGGCTCGAGAAGACTGCTGAAGAGCTCGCTCAGCGTGGACACCTCAGAGGGAATTAAAGGACATTCCGCACCCGTGTCTCCGACGAGGATTTAAGAAGAGTCCACTACAATGAGGGCTCCTAGACGAGCCCAGCTAAAATATCTGGACGACACCCAAGAGTGATCCCAGACCTGGAAACAAAGACCCCAAAGTCTCATTGCACGAGGAATAAACAAAGGAGTTTTCATCAGAATTGTGCTGAGCTGAAGAGCGGTGCCCAGTGGCTGCCGGAGGAGGCCACAGGAGTGCCGCTCCCGTCCATCCGAAGGCTCACGAGCCAGGGCTGGTTCTTCTGAGGCTGGGATGGAGACTGCCGCTTCCTCTGCCCCAGCACCTGGGGGTTTGCTGGTGGCCATGGGTGCTCCTCGAGGGCTGGTGCGTCCCCCAAAACTGCCCCCATCTCTGCAGGCCATCCTCCCTGTGTGCCCGTCTGGCCCTTCCTGAGCAGGTGAGAGATCCCAGAACACAACACACAAGATCGGGGAACAGTGTCTGCAGAGAGTGCAAAACAACGGCAGGTCTGACTCACGCCGGGTGGAGCAGAAGGGGTCAGGGAGGGCTTCTCGGAGGAAGGGACATTCGGAAGAGAGCTGAGGCACAGAGGTAGTTAGGGAAGTTGGGTGGGCTTCCGCGGAAGAGGAGACCACTTGTGAAAAACCCCAGAGTGCTGGAAGCAGAGGGAAGGGTGAGGGGGGGAGAGCACAGGCCGTGGAGGGAGGTTCAGTCCGAGGACAAGGAGCCCCGGGCAGGCTCGGGGGCTGAGCTTGGAGTCCAGGACCCCCAAACGGAGATGCCACGTGAGGGGCTGGAGTTCAGAGGACAGAGAGATGTGGGAGCCGGACACGTGGAGTCACCAGTATGTAGCTGGCGATGCAATTCGCTGGTGCGGTTAGGGCCACCCGAGGAGAACACAGTAGAACGGCATCAGTCAGCTACTGCCACGTAAGGACCACCCACAGGATCTCTGTGCTATGAACCGACACGAATGTACTTAGCTTTCCCGTCTGGGCGGCGGGGGTCTCCGCAGCTTGCGCCCGCCTTGGGGGGTGGCTGTCCGTGACTGGTTCGCGCCGGCTCTGCTGCCATTGTCCCCCCTCCCACCGAGGGCGGCCACGTCCTGCTCGTCTCACGGCCACGCCGAGGCCACAGCAGGCGAGGCCACAGCAGGCTGGGAGGAAGGGCTCAGCACAGGACTGCATTTCTGCCTCAGCGGCTAAGTGAAGCATGTCGAGGGGCCAAACCCCAAGTGCAGAAGGGCCTGCACAGGGTCTGTCGAGGGTCACAGCCCTGGGCACGCGCAGGAGCCCAGGGTGAACCCAGCTCTGTGTCCTCACACAAGGGCTGCACCCAGGCCTTGCGTGGGCTGTGGGTGGGGTGGGGTGGGAGGGTGTCACTGTATAGATGGGGCATGGGGGGGGTCAGCATTGAACAGCTGGGGGAGGGGCCCTCGCGGCTGGGGCTCTTGTCTGAGGAGGAAGTTGGGTGAGGGGACCCCGGCCATGGTGACCTCACTTCCCTGACAACAGAGCCCATCAGAATTTGGAACCCAGGTAACCAGGAACCCACATTCCAGAGACAGCCCCCGGCCCAGCTCATTACATTGCAGATAGTGAAACTAAGATGTTCACGTGCTGTGTTCCCAGATCCGGAGGTTGCCGACGGAAGAAAGCGCGCCCAGCAAATGCTGTCTCAAGATGTCCGTTCAGGGCTCCCCACCGCCTCTGGCCGTTTGGTCGGAAAGACCACAAGGTGACACCAGGAGTCCCAGAGCCGGCCACCCAGCCCCACAGGGTCTAATCCACCTGTGCAGCCCCAGGTCCCCACCCGTGTGTGTGTGTGTGTGTGTGTGTGTGTGTGTGTGTGTGTGTGTGTGGAGGGGTCATGTAGGGTGGGCCAACCCCATTGTGTGTGTGTGTGTGTGTGTGTGTGTGTGTGTGTGTGTGTGTGTGTGTGTGTGAAGAGGGGTCATGTAGGGTGGGCCAACCCCATTCAAGAGCAGGCTGATGAGGGGTCAGATACCCAGTGGGCAGGTCTTGTTCAAGGTCAAGGGTGGCTGGGTGGGACGGGGTGTGTGCGGATGCGAGCTTCTGCCCTGGGTTTATCCCAATTGCCCTGGAGCGGGGGTCACTGTACCGCGTGCAGGGCTGGGCACGCACAGGTGTGTCTGATCTGGGAGCAGGAGGGGGACAGGGCAGGGGGACAGGGAGGCTGGCTGGGCAGGGCTGTGATGCCTCTGGGCCGGCTACCCGTCCCTGTCTTTGCAGACCACGGATGAAATCGGGAGGAGGCTGGCGGACAGCCGTGACGTTTCCGCGACCTGGGGCGTGACCCCACAGGGGTCCCCAGGAGCAGGTGCTGGGGATTGCGGGGGAAGGCCTCCGACACCACCCAGACCACTGTCCCTGGTGGTCATTGACTGGATTGTGCTCCAGGAATGGAGCCCACGGAGACCGAGCTCGAGGCTGAGAAGCCTGGGGCGGGGTGCCTGTGGGTGTGTGGGGACGGGTCGGGGCCGGCCCCACAGGGAGGAGCCCCGAGAGGCTGGTGTGGGGCCAGGAGCAAAGACTGTGTGCAGAGCACCCAGCGGGTGGACTGCAGTCGGGGAGACGTCCCGGGGAGGGCTCCTTCCTGGCTGCGGCTTCTCTGGGAGGTTCTGGGCTGGGCTCTGTCTTGCAGATACCCACGGAGACCAGGCACGGGGGTGAGCTTTCCTCCTCTCACAGATGTTCCACGACCTAAGGAGCTAGAGCCGGCTCCAACTCCATCAGCAGCTCTGCAGGGAGGGGTGGTGCCTGCAGAGACTTCAGCAGGAGCCCAGGAGCCGGCAGTTGACCCGGCACCTGCCCACGGAGAGCCTGACGCCGACCAGGAAGGGCCTGCTCGAGAACCTGTGCCCGGAGAGCCTGCCCCTGTTCTTGCCACTGTTCCTGCCGGAGCCAAGGCCCCTGTGCCTGCCCCGAACTGTGGCCCTGCTCCTTCCCCAGACCCCGCTCCTGCCCTGGATCCTGACCCGTCCCTACCCCTGCCAGTGCCCCTGTCCCTGCCCCTGACCCAGATACTGCCTTGGTTCCTGTATGTGCCATTGCTGCAGACCCTGTCCCTCCCCTTGCACCTGCCCCTTCCCCTTCCCCTGCTTGTGCTCCTGTTCTGGCCCCTGACCCAAGTCCTGCCCCTTCCCCTGCCCATGCCTGTGTCCCTGTTTTCGCCTCTGACCCAAATCTTGCTCCCACTCATGTCCCTGCCCCTGCCCGTGCCCCTGCAGCTGCCACTTCCCCAGCACCTGCCTGTGCACCTGTTCTTGCCCCTGCTCCGGATCCTGACCCAGCCCCTGGCCTGGATCCTGCCCCTTCCCCTGCCCCTGCCTGTATTCCTGTTCTTGCCCCTGACCCGGCTTCTGCCCCTGCAACTGTCCATTGCCCTGCCCCTCCCTGTGCTCCGGTGCTTGCCTCTGACCCAGCTCCTTCCCCTTTCCCTACCCGTTTCCCTGCCCCTGCATGTGCACCCATTCCTGCCCATGACCCACCTCCTGCCCCTGCACCTGTCCGTTCCTCTACCTGTGTCCCTGTCCGTGCCCCTGCCAGAGCCAATGCCCTTTCCCCTGCCTGGGTCCCTGCTCCTGCCCCTGCCCCTGCCAGAGCCGATGCCCCTTCCCCTGCCTGGGTCCCTGTTCCTGCCAATGCCCCTTCCCCTGCTTTCCAGGGCCGCGGGCCCTTCCCTTGGCCCTGCCTGTGCTCCTGTACTTGCCCATGACCCAGCTCCTACTGTGCATCCGGCCCCTGTCCCTGCTCTTGCATCTGGCCCTGCCCATCCTCCTGTTCCTGCAGGGCTCCCAGAACCACAGCCAGAGCCCACATCCTCGTGGGGAGAGCCCCTTGTACAATTCCCCTTATTTCCATCACCCGACCCTGATGCCCCGCCAGATTGTTTCATCCCCTCCCCCTGTGTTCTTTCTCTCTGGTACATATTAACTGTTATATTATCTTTCCTTATCCTCTACGCTGTTTATTATTTATTTTAAATAAAATTAATTGTTTTCTGTTGGACAAGTCTGCAGCATTAATTATATTCCCAATGCTGTGCCACCGCACCCCAGAACATTGCTGCACAATATCTGCTTCCGCAAAGGACACCCTGAACCAGAAGGCCTCCCTGCCCATTTCTCCCCGAGCCCAGCCCCTGGCGACCCCTAAGCTGCTTTCTCTCTCTGTTCCTTTCCTGAGTGTTTCCTGTACGTGGAATCACGCAATAGGGGCTTTTGCGTCTGCCCCCCTATTTTCAAAGGGAACTCGTTTCCTTCTGTATTTATTGGACACAGAATTTCCCTTATTCGATATTGAAATGCCTGGGGGTTACAGATCAGACGTAATCAGAGAGCCACTTTAGGAATTATGGGCACAATCTTGGGGCCGAGACCCCTGTTCCTGCTGGGACACCTCAGCCTGACCCCAGACAGGACAGGGCTGGTTCCTCCTGTGGCCCACACAGAAACCAGGGAAATGCAGAAAGCTGGAAGACACACCCCAAAGGGCAATGCATTGCTCACAACCCCAGGCCAGAGAAAGGTTTCAGCGGACTCTGGTCCAAACCACGCTCCAAGTCACTGGGTTCCACAGGGAGAGACCACACGCATGCAAGTCCAAGTGGGGACAGGCACGGGGGGAGTCAGAGAAGCGGAGCTACCAGGGAAGGACTCTGGCAAAACAAAAAACTCTATGGAGGCAGCGCTGGTCACCCTCAGACCGGCAGGTGTCTGGTCTGGGGACCAGCAGCCCTGGGGAGAACGTGAGGAAGCGGAGGTCCCCTGGAGGAAAGGGTGACGGCACCCCTGTCTGGGAGGACAGTGCGCAGCACCCATCCCAGCCTGCAGGTGCACCCATCACCTACTGTGGGCAGCTCAATCCCAGCTTGTGGAGGGAAGACCCGTGTCCATAATCCCCTATTTGCAACAGAATCCATAAAGGGGAGTTTGTGGGTCAACACGTATAGAGTGTTTAAGGTACAAGTCTCGAATTCCAACATCCATGGTCTGCTTGTCCACCTTGAGCCTTGTTTGGGAAGCAGGGGTCGGGACGCCCGGGGCTGTGACCTGTGGGAGGGGTGGGGAGGGGGAGCTCTGAATGGAGTGACCAAAGCACACGGGGTGACCTGCCCAGGAGGGACCCTCTCGGTCCCCAGCCCCTCTCCTGACCTCGTGCACGATGGCGAGGGTGTGATGATGAAGGTGCTGGCCCTTGGCTGGCGAGTTCCGTAGCTGGTGTCGGAGCTGCTCAGGCTGCACACCGGGCTCTGATCCCAGAGCTGGCGCGAGAGCTGAAGCTGCAGCTGCCCCAGTCTCGGGAGCTGCGGCTCGCATCGCTGTTGGACCTGCCTCGAGCTCTGGGGCAGGTGCTAGAGCTGAATCCCCCTCCAGAGATGATCTAGATCCGGTTCCGCACTTGGATAAGGCTCTTGAACCCACGAACGGCTTTCCTCCCCTGCCCATTTCATGGATGACAAAACTCGGGGCGGTGACGGGACCGGCTACCTGGGGGTAATGGCTACGGGGGGATTCAGCCCAAGGATCCTGCATGACCTTCACCTCGTGCCTCATACAGGTCGGTCCTGAGCTGCCCGAAAGGGGGAAGGGCCTGAACCGCTGCTCCCGGCACCTGATCCCACCTGATCAGAGACTCTCGCCAGGGACGTGAAGTCCTCGTTTGACCTCTGCTCCGGCCAGCCCCACGTGAGCAGGGACCGTGCTTCCTCACCGCTGGGTCCCCAACCCCAGAACAGTGCCTGGTAGTGGTATCAGTTCACATTGTAGTGAATCACAGGGATCCCCCAGCAGCCCCTTGATGTGGGGGATGTTGCTTACAGAAGAGAGATCTGGGCCACAGACTTGTGTTCACTCTTTCATCCACTCGTGCAGCATCCCCACCTGTGTCTGTTTGCTGGAATGCAGAGGGGACCCCCAGACACCCTCCCTGCCCTCGGAGCTCCCAGCCCAACCAGTAGGTCAGCATCTCACCTACAGTCCGCAAGGGGGCGATACAGAGCTAGAGCATCTCTAGCACCAGACCTTGCAGGAGGCATGGGGCTGGGCCCGCCCTGGTGGCAGCTAAGATCTAGAACCATCTGACGCACTAGAACCTGCCCCAGTGCTGACTCGAGCCAGCCATGGAAGCAGCTCGAGAGCCTGAGCCAGTGCCCCCACAGACTAGAGCCCGTCCAGCTCCGACCCGATAATACTGGTATTATCAAAATCATTCTGTAGACAGAACCCGAGAGAAATATTATGCTTGTATATACCCCACCCACTACCATACTGTACAACACTAGTAAAAAACAAGAACCACTAATCAATCACCAATTACATAGGATATGATCTGCACTATCTTCACAACTGATAAAGGCTAAAATATGTTTAATTCTAGCTTTGTTAACATAGGTATCCTTCTTGAAATGATCCTAAATATCTTCCTAGCTCTGGGGAAAATCTGAAAGAAGCCCAGAGCTGATATATTTAATGTCATTCAAACCCAAACTACTTATTCCCAACAAAACAATAAATTGTGAGAAGTTGATGGACAAAGCAAAAGGGTAGAAACCCTATATAGGTATATCCTTTCAGCTCCCTGATGAGGTACATTCATAAAAAGCAGTCTCAAAGCATGTAACTCCTATCAGGTATCAAATCTGCCTAATTTCTATAAAATTTATTTAGAGCAATCCAATAATTCCCAGTATTTCAACAAATATTGATAATCCCTTATTATCAACAGGTTTAACACTCACAGCAAAATAAAATAGTAAAATAAGAATAAATACCAACACACAAATAAATAAGTACAAAAGCTGACCGACCTAGGAGAAAAGGGTGGGGTGACCCACTTCAGCAGGCCACCACTGAGGGCCTCCCCCAGGAGATGACCCTTGAGTCCTAAATGGGAAAGACTGGGCAGATGGACAGCACCGGTACAGGCAGCGGACTGGGCTAAATTAATCCAAGACAGGCTCTGAGCCTACAGTAGGCAGGGGCCCTATCTTTGTGGGTCATGATATCAAGCTTCTTTCCCATCAATATTCTCACCATTTCTACCATTTGGATCACAATCCAGTTTTTACTTTTCCTAAGGTCTAGCCCATACAAAAAGATTTCCTCTTACGATGCAAACTATCCATCAGTGACTTACCACCATGGGTCTGTCTTCATGTGAGTGAGTGACAATGAATGGCACACCGATATTTGTGTTAAATGCTTGTGTGCCTCATCCCCTTGATTCTACAACAATCCAATGAAAAACAGACTGTTATCACCCCCATCTTATACTATGCCAAGAAACAAGGGTTTGGCAAAGAAAAGTTATCTTCCTTTTAAAGCCTATACTCTTAAACACTCTGAGCTGATGGGGACCTAAATATGAGTCAAACACAGTCCCTGACCTCAAACAGCTTACGTTCTAGTGTCCAGGAAAAACAGAATGAACTCAAAAAAATAATTATAGGGTGAAAATAACTGTCATAACTGAAGCAAAAATAAAATGTTACAAAAGTTCAGAGGAAGAAAGACCCCCAAATTCTAGGTGGGAAGAAAAAAGTTTTGGCGAGTGTTTTTCATAATAGTAGCCTCTTAGCTGATAGCTTAGCTTACTGAAAAGGGGAAAGGCATTTGGATCAGAAAACACTGTAAGCAAAACACAGAGATGAAGAGGTATGAAGTACACTCAGCAATAAAGCGGTTCGAGTATTCTGGAGCTTATGGCAGAACAAAACAGTGGTCCAGAGCCCAGGGTCTGTAACCAGTCTCTGGGTTCAAATCCCACCCCATCATGACTGATCTGTAATCTCGTAGAAGTGACTTAATCTCCCTGAACTACAGTTAATTCAGCCATAAAATAAGACCACCACCTAACTTATGGGTTTGTTAACACAATTAAATGAAATGTGTGTAAAATATACTACTTATCACAAACATAGAGCCTACACTGAATTGAGTATCATTAATATTGGATGTTAGGAACAAGAAAAGAGGTGAAGATAATTAAAGTTTCGAGAATAATGTTAATAAAGAGACAAGTTTAGGACAAAAATCAGCTTTGGGAAGGGCACTAAGTAAGTAGTTTGGTTTTCTATAAGCTGAGCTTTCAGCTCCGTTGAGTATTCGGGTATAGCATTTACAATGTGGTGTAGTTTGTTTTCGGTGCCTTTTGCTCCCTAGAGCTACACATTTAGAAGTGTCATGAAAGTGGCAGAGGTGGTAAGGAGAACAGAGCAGAGCAACTTTAGACCAAGGACAGAACTTGGAACATTTGCCTATCTTAGGGGGCTAGGAAATAAAAACGGAAAAGGAGACCAAAAAACAAAAAGAAAAGCTCTGCCAGAGAATCAGGAAAAAATTAAGAATGCAGTGTCATGAAACCTCTTCAAGAGGGAAGTGAATTTCAAGATTTGATAGCATGTTTTGAGTGTGTATACATTTATGTAGCAAGTTAAATAATCCAATTTTATTTTTTTAAAAGACAGGAAAAAATTATTTGTCACTTATTTTTTTAAATCTTTCAAAATTAAGCAAGCATTACTAAAGGAATGTCTACTACAATATTTCCTCAAATTTTTTCTGATTAATCACCTCAATAGGAAAGACAAACATATGACCAAAATAATTTAATAGGTACTAACAAAGGGGAATATGAAAAGTGCAGAGAAAGGAGCTTGATTATCTCAACTTAAAGAAGAGGTGAGGCAAGGTTCAAGAGTAGGCAGTGGGTGCAGCAACATCAGAGCCAGGCCTTGAGGAGGCGGTCAGGCGGCTGGAGCAGGCAGGGGGCACTGATAGGAGAAAGCCCCGGACACGCCTGCTAAGTGAAAGCACGCGGCCCGTTGGGAGCACAGCCCATTAGCAGCGACCGTGCAGTCCGAGCCGCGGGGGCAGGAGCACAGGCTGGAGGTCAGCGGACGAGGGAAGAGGCTGTGAGTCATTCAGACCTGAGTCTGTAGGCAGTGAGGACCCATGAAAAGAATGTAAATGGCAAGTTCCTTAAATGCAGCTAAGAATTACTACCAACTGAAAATCAAAAATGAATATATGGCAACTCTGAGATTCAAGTGAAAAGTATAATCAAAATGTAACATGCAGACAACTTCTCAGAGACATAACTGCTCTGTAAATCAAGGAATATATGTGGTAAATTTTGAAACATAACAGAGTTACTACTGATACAACAGACACCTAAAATACCTGTAAGTATTTGTAAATTTTGTCTTAAAATTTGCTAGAAGAATTTCTACCTGAGTGTCTATAGTTAGTATTTTAAAAGCAAAAACAAATTTGTTTCCAGAGATGAAAAAGATTAAAATAAAAGCAACAATAACAAGGAGGTCACAAGCCCACAGAAATACACTAATGTTTCTGATTGCTAATTCACAACCTAAAAGATGTTCAAATGTAAACACATTTAACAAACAAGATGACACACTTACTGTTCGCTTCACCAGCAACTGACCCATCACTGTGAACATGCGGCAAAGGCCAACAGGGGTACACACTGCAGGAGAGGTCACAGAGAGGAGGCTGATAAATGGCTAGTGCAAAATACAGAACAGACTCCAAGACGATCGTTGTAAGAAAAGTCTTGCCTCAAATTTAGATTCTCTAAGTGTTTTATCAGAGGAGTCTTCATCAATAAAGAAGCTAGAGAGGATGACAGGTGAAAGATGAAAGATACCCAAAGACTGAAGAAGGCTTAGCACGTGCAAGACTCTAGCAGTTGAATAATAGTATTTTCACTTAAAAAATTAAAAAAAAAAACTAAAGAACAGATTAAAATTTCAAGTACTGATGGAGTTGAGAACCAAACAACTATTATCTTAACTCCTTTTAACTACATTTATCTGCTTATAATATCCCTGAGATATGCTGTAATGCCTCAGGTAAAACTGAGTACATTTTAACTAAATTAAACCACAAATTCACCACACAGGGTCTATGTTACCACTCAAAAGTAGAATCTAATGCTTCAGTGAGTGTGGGCCTGTGTGTGTGTCTCTCCACAAGAGAGGCTTTCCTTAAAGAACAACACATGAGTATTATTTCATGGCTTCAGTTTATCAAAATTTATCTTAACATAAAAAAAGTTAAGGGCCAATTTTAAAAACATCTCCAAGCTGTTAAGTAATTTCATCAGGAAACCTTAGTATAATTTTCTAGAACAAAGAACTCCATGTTCCCATCAACATTAAGCCAGAAAAATACTTACAGAGAAGTAACAAACATCCCGTCCGAGATATACAGGAATATAAATAGGGTAGGTAGAACTCCCAGAGATCTGTAAAGAAACACAAATATATTTTAGTAAATCCAAAATATTGTACATTAAGATATAGGTTGACTATAATGTTTGATAAACATCATAATTGTCTATTTGAGTCTACTAAACCATATAATTTCTAAATTGTACAATAAAAAGATCTAAAACAGAAAAGGAAATACCCCTTTTGCAAAACCTGTTTGGAGGGAGAAAAAAAGTCTCCATGGAATTTTAAGAACAGAAACCAACTAAGAAACAAAGAAAAATCTTAAAAGCTGCTTGCTCGTTCTGAATACAGCAAACACAGGAACACTCATTTATGTTCTTAAACCTGTCTAAAGACTTGTTAACTCTGTAAATTAACAACAAGGGCTGACCACACAAAGAATCACTACAACGTTCACGACAGCGAACGTGTAGTCATAGGCCGGTTCAAGGTCCCGGAGAGAAGCCGACTGACCGTACAGACTCCATGCTCGCGGCGTCCTTGTCAACGAGCGCGGAGGCCACCCACACCATCCCCAGGATGAGGAGCGCAAGCAGGACAAGCATGACCAGAGTTTCTAAAATTCGGGCTCGGATTCCCTGAAAAAGATAATGGAGATCTAACTGTATTTCATTTCATCTCATGATTAATTAGGCTTCTATCTAAAGGGAAGAAATTTCTATTTATAAGGAAGACAGAAAACACTAGCTTTACAGTGTCATGTTTAGACTACCTTTGTTTTACCAAATTATGTAGAATACCATCAAGCTTTAAAAAACCAAAAAAATTCGTCACGAAAACATTTTTCAGAGCAGTGTTTTAAGGGGTGCCTGGGAGGCTCAGCCCGTCAAGTGCCTGCCTGCCGCTCAGGTCATGGATCCAGCCCCACGCGGGGCTCCCTGCTCAGTGGGGACCTGCTTCTCCCTCTCCCTCCCGCTTGTACTCTCTCTTGCTATCTCTGTCACCGCCTCTCTCTCTCTCAGATAAATAAAATCTTAAAGAAAAAACAAAAACGGGTTTTAAAACACAGATTGATGAATTTTTGTCTGTGGCTCTAAGCAAGGGCCTCGAGGACGACCACGGTCCGGGGCCAAGCAGCCATGGGAGCGACGGACCCCGCGAGCACACACAGCCCCCAGTCCCCGGGCGCCAGTCACCTGCACCGCTCCCGCAGCCGCGGGTGCAGCCGCCAGTGTCCCCACCCCCTTCCCCCCCGCCCTGCAGCGGCCAGCGCCCCCTCCCCGACTTCTGCCAGCGACCACCTCCGGCTCCCGAAGCCCGTGTCCCCCCTGCTCCCGCCAGCAGCCCAGGGACTCCCTGAGCAAAGCCCGCAGCAGAAACCAAGGCCAGGCGCAGTGCACGGTTATCGATTATGTACTACACTTCTTTCTTCACATTAGATAAAACCGCCATTACTTCATGTGCCTGGAATATAATAAACCATCTTTCTGCACAATTTTGTTTTAAATATAAAACAAATTCTGACCTCAGGGCCAAACCAGAGGCCAGGCTCCTAAACTTGAAACCTATTGGACAAGCCAAACAAACAAACGAATAAAAACAACTTTCTTATATTCCTGAAAAGTCACCAAATGATTGAATCCATACCTAAATTCAAAGATTCACATTGTTGTTTTATACTATAATGTACATGGAATACAACAAACACAATTAGAAGTAAATCCATGTCTCTCGATAAAAGAGTTGGAGGGGCCTGCTCTTATAGCCCAGTCTTACACAGGACTGCCCTCGGCCGGTTAAAAGATGTCCCCAGGTGTGGAGTCAGCACACCTTAAGTGTTTCCAGTAGGGAGGTCGGTGGACCAGAGTAAATGACGCTTGTATTTTATTTAACGCATCAGATCTAACAGTAGTTATGACTCAAGTAAGATGAAATATGAACAGTCCCCAAACATACTACTAAAAAACACACTCCAGCTTTCCTAAAGAACTCTCCAAACCCGCACTTCACAACTTTCAAACCTCTTAGGATACCAAAACATGACCACCACCCCCCTTTTTTCTTTTTTAAGTAGGCTCCACGCCCAGTGTGGGGCTTGAACTCACAACCCTGAGATGAAGAGTCACAGGCTCTACCAAGTGAGCCAGCCAGGTGGCCCAGACAGCCACCTTTTAATGGTAATTTCTTTTTCCTTCCTTCTCTCTTTCTGAGCAATAGTCTTTTTTTGTAAGCAAGAATCTTCTTATTACACATCAAATATTACGTGGAAAGCTTGTAACAGATAAAAAGAACAGGTGCTTTGATGAGAATGTGTAACACCCTTTCAGCTTGTCTCTTCCTATCTCTGACTGGAGCCCAAATCCTGCCTGCCTCCAACCAGAACTTAGGAATACTAAGGGCTCCCAAAACACCTAACACATGTGTCTTAAGTGTTATGACATATGAGCTAAACACTGCAACCATGTTTGATACAAAACAGTAGTGATCCTTGGAACCATCTGAGACCCACTGTCCCAAAAAAGTGTTTTAATAATATAATTATTAAACAATTGTAATAACGTAATAAGTATATAACCATTACGATGATATTAAGTGTTGGGGAATCAATCTACCATAAGATTTACACACTTCCTCTGTTATTTTGGTAAGAAATATCTGTTGGCAATTAAATGTATTTTTCTTCAAATATGTTATTCTGCTTCGGGAGCTAATGCTCCATGGGCCTCTCTCATTTCTGTGCATCTCAGAGGCAGGGATAGACCTTGTTCTGGACTTTTTTTTTTAAGATTTATTTATTTTGGAGAGAGAGCATGCATGCATGCAGGGGGGAGGGGGAGAGGGTGAGGGAAAGAGAATCCCAAGCTGACAAACCACTGAAAGTGGAGCCCAACAAGTGGCTCAATCCCATGACCCTGAGATCATGACCTGAGCCGAAATCAAATTGGATGCTTAACCAACTGAGCCACCCAGGAGCCCCTGGACTATCTTATTAAGGATGTCTGGATAGCAAACAGCCTTGGAAAATAGAGACGCTGTCTCTCTGAAGCAGGTCTGTTTCATACAGAGCAAAGCACAGACAAGTTTGCTTGAAGCCCATTTGTGGGTTCCCCTGAGATTCCTCAGCTATGACTTGAGCCCACTGTAGGAACAGCCTCCACCTGAGCCACACTGCCCCCATGAAGCTGGGGGGTGGGGGTGTTGTCCTGGAGAACAGGAAACTCATGGCTTGCCTGTTCTGAGTAACGAAGTCCTTTGTCTCTGATCCAGGAGTCTCATGTCTACAACTACCATGCAGGAATCTAGCAGACTGTCAGCTTGCAAGTACAGTAAAATCTCAGACCCTCCACAATTCTTGCAGCTTTGGGTGACAAGGGTAGGCAGCTAACATGGCTTTCTAGAGAAGAACAAATAAGGGCCCACAAGGTTGGGTTAGGGGCAATGAGAAAACTCCCAAGATCTAGCAGGGAATGCTCTTACCCAAGCAGTAGGCAAGTGGGAGAAGTATGAGTCCCCCAAGGACCTGACGTGCTAATGCCTGTCAGAGGCTGAGCTACAGGTGGAGCTTGGTCATAGCCCCTTCTCCCAGAGAGTAGGGGTGTTATCATGTTCGTGTAACACCAAGCCCTACAAGGCCAACTAAAAAGACTATGATTACAATGAACTATTTTTCTTGTATACTTTGTCCTTTTCTGTATTTTCCAAATTTCATAGAGTGAATGTGCAGGGCTTTAAGTAATATGAGAACAAATTAATGCTGTTTTTAATTTTTAATTTTTTTCTTAAAAGAACTAACTTCCAAGAGATTGACACTCAGAAAAATAATTTTTAAAATATCCAACTTCAGTTTATGAGACAGTATAGCGAGCTAGTTCAGGACCCCAACTCCAGCAACAGACTGCTTGGGTTCAAAGCCTGGTCCCATCACTGACCAACTGTGTAACACTGTGCAAATTTCTAAACCTCTCTGTGCATCAGTTTATTTCTTCATAAAATAGGTTTATCCC
The DNA here is from genome assembly GCF_037043125.1 of Eumetopias jubatus. Lineage (NCBI taxonomy): Eukaryota > Metazoa > Chordata > Mammalia > Carnivora > Otariidae > Eumetopias > Eumetopias jubatus. The sequence continues at coordinate 898,543 of NW_028274861.1, read as the reverse complement.
TACCTTATGGGGTCATTATAAGGATCAAATAAGTTAAAATAAGTAACATGCTTAGCATTAGCCTAGGTGTTTAGTAAGCACAATATAAGGGTTAACTGTAACGGCTCAAATTACTGCCTTTGTTTTTAAATTTTCCAAGGCTTTGTAGTTCACCTATCATTTGTGTTTCTGGATTAAATTTATTTCTCCTAATGCCAGCTTATCAACTTCTTTCCATCTGTCACCTATCATTCACAGACCTGTAAGACAGCACATCCACTAGCCTGACTCCCTCGTCTCTCAGCTCCATATTTCTCTGATACCTCCAGTTCTCTAACCTACACTGTGTCTTCATCATTATAACCTCCACTCCCTCAATCCACCCAACTCCTCCAATCAGTCTTGTTTTCACTTGCTTAAACCCTATGTTGAACTGTGTATTTTAATGATAATCCAGGACCAATAACATTCTAATATTCCTGGTCCCTTTGATTTCCACCAGACTACCTTAATTCCACTGGTGGCTCATTCCTTTGAATTCTCAGTCCTGTGAAAGAAATTTACAAAATCTTGAGAAACATGTGCTACTACATTCCAAAGTGGGTCTTTGCTGTTACCTGGCAATACTTATGCTGATCTCTGGCTAACGATTCCCTCAATGATTTTTTAAATGTTTTCCATTCTCCTTGACCCTAAATCTCATCCCCTGCTTTCTAGCAAATTGCAGCTGCCCTTACCTCTTCCTTAGTAGGACATAACTGGGGAGACTGCACATCCCTCAGCTTCCTTCCCCTATCTCTGGTTTCTCTGTCTCCATTCTTTCTTTCATTCTTTATATAAAGGAAAATGCCTCAGATCCCTTTTTTCCATGGCTCAGGCTTAGATGTTCATCCTTTCAACATGCCGGATTAGTGCTTCTCAAACTTCAGCGTATGTCAGCATTACCAAGGGGCTTGCCAATCCCTGAGAACCAGCCCAAAGACACTTCAGTCAATTCTGACGAAGCCAGTTCATGTGATGAAGACACCAGATAGACTGCTCTGTTCTTCCCCTGGGTGATCTCGGCTCCTCACGTAACCAACGGCTCTAAAGGTTCCATCTTTAGTCCAAATCTCACCACTGAGACCAAGATCCATACATCTAAACGGCCACCTCCCCTCAAGTATCTCACAAGTACATAAACAATTCTAAAGTCAAACTCATCACTTTATCCCCTAAACAAGCTCCTTCAGTGTTACATACCCCAATTAATGGCACCATTACCCACTGTTTTTTCCAGATGCTGCAAACATCCTTATCATCCCCCTTGCTGCTGCACCCTCTCTCTCTCTCTCTCGCTCTCTCTCTCTCTCTCTCACACACACACACACCTTGGACTCTGATCTATTCAAACACCAAGTCCTTCTGATTCTACTGTGTCATTACAACTAAATCCATCCGCTTCTCTTTCTGCCACTACATCCAACTCACCTGGACAACTCCCTACTTTGCTAGCTAGTAGTCCAAAATGCAACTCTTAACTCTTTCTGCCTGACCTGTTGCCTACATTGCAGTGGGAATGCAATCTTTGCAAAACACAACTCTGATCGTGTCACTCTTAGTCAGAACTTGCTAACAGAAGTACAGGCCAGCAACAGGGAAACAGGTGCATTAATGCAACAACACATAAACATCAAATCTCATTAGCATCACTTCTAAGAAAATGAGGTGCTATACACATAGATCCTTAAAGCTGGGTCTTACTCTGTCTTCTGCTGTTTAGATGGTAGACAAAATAATTAAAGACAAAACAAATATAGATGAAACAAATTATTTATGATTTAATAGCATACAAAAGTGCTGTCCAAAAGACCCTTCTGTGATGATGGAAATGTTCTGTGTTATCCAATAAGATAGCAACTAGCCATACGTGTTTATCAAGCACTTAGAATGTCGTTACTATGAATGAAGAGCTGATTTTTAATTTTATGTAATTTTAGTTCTTTTATGAGATCTCTTTTTAGAATTGCACTGCAGGAACCCTTCTCTAATCTTTAGAAGGTTTGAGAATTATTTGATTAGTAAATACTAACACAGGGAAAACACACTCTTCGGAGTCTATTACGAGCTTTGCCATGGACCATGTCCTGGAAGTTTCCCAAGAAACCTGGGCTTCAAGACATTATCTATAAGAAATGTGCAATATAACTTGCCTTGGTTACTTCTCAGATATTTAACAAATCAAATGAAATATATGAAAGCAGTTTAAAAACAATAAAATACAAAGCAAGCATGAACCTTCAATAATACCTGGCTGCAGGGAAAAAAGAGGCTAGTGCCTATTCTATGTGAGAATCAGATTTGGCATAGAACACATTAGGTTAACAATATTAACGCTATTTTCAAAGTTTAACTTTTCATCAATTTCTATCACAAGTAAACACTAGCACCTGTCTTCCTGCCTCTCAGGCACTCCAACCCAGGAGGCATGCTAGTCCTCCACTGACAGGCCAGGCAGAGAAGGAAACTGGGAATGGAGCACTATGGACAGAGGAAACCTCCACTGCTGAACACGTGGCCCTTGAAAGGCATGGCCAGGAGAAGGAAGACCTCACACCCTGGCAGGTGGTCAACATCCTGCCAGGCAGGCTACAGTCAGGCTGAGCTCTAGCACAACAAGAGAGCTAGAACTACCAGTCTCACCCAACAGGCAAACATGGTGGTGACTGTGGGGCTCATTCCTAACAGCCAGCTAAAGAACCAGGATGGGGTGGGGGAGATACGGTTTTGTAAACCAAGCCAAGGATGGTAAAGATCCTGTAAAGACTCACTTCATTAGTGAAGAGCCTCATTATAATTTAACCTGGAGGTTCTGGACTAAAAGCCTAAGCTGTACTAAAACAATGCAAACTCTCATGTCTTCATTTGTGTTGAGGTTCTAAAATGATTCTAAAAATAACACACCCTGAAAGATAACCATGCAGGAGGAACCCATAACCAGCCCCCTCCAGAAAGGGGAGCATTGATGCATTTTTAGATCCTTCCTCTGACAAACCAATGGAACCTAAGACCTACTCAGCTTTTATGCTTTATTTTTCCTGTACAAAAGCTTTGTCTGCAGTAGGCTAAGTATATATATTTGGGAATACCATGGTAAATAAGAGAAAAAGACACACCTACAAACAATCACAATACCATTACAATCCCTAACTGCAGGGGGAGGAAGCAGGTCACCACAAAGGAGGCCCACCGGAAAGACTTAAGGAGCACCAGGAGGTAGCACTAAAAGACAGATTCCACTGGGCAGTGAGTAGAGGGCTTCCTGGCAGAACAGCACATGAAGACGGGAGGCCATGAAAGCACCTGGAAAGTCCTGGGCAAGGTGAGGAGCTCAGTGGGCTACAGCTTGGGGAACAGGGGAGCCTCCTGAAAAATGTGGCCGAAATGGCAGATGGAAGCCAAATTTCCAGAGTTGTAGATATAACGTTACAGATTTTAGACTTCATTTTGTTGGCAGTTAAAAACTATCAAAAGATTTTATGGAGGTTAGTTACACAATATCATTAAGAAAACAATGCTGGAAGGCAGTGTGGAGATTACATTGTATAGGAAGGAAACTGGAAGCAGAAAAAACAGTAGGACAGTGGTTTAAATAAATCCAAGCAAAAAATGATGAAGCCTGAACTAAGGTAACCCAAAAAGAAAAGAGGAACATTCAGAGCACTTATTCAGAAGTTATTCATAGTAGTGAATCCAGTACTTTTAAGCTATCTAATGCACTAAGTTCTTATTACAAGGTAAGGTACTTTATTACATCTCTTCTAAAAAAAATAAATCAGAAGTATAATTTAATTCTGGGCATTTAAGAAGGAAACAAAAGTCATCATGAGATCAGACAAATCTTTATGATAACTCAAAAAAGCTTTAAAAAATTTTAAGCCCTTCCCACGCCTGTTTAAAAAAAAAAAATCCCACGCTTATAATAAAAATTAATACTCATTAATTAATGTGTAAAGAGAAACATTAAATATCAAGTAATCCCAACTAAAATATGAAAGTATACAAGTATTTAAATCTAGCATTCTGAACAACTTCAAATTTCTTCTTTGTGTTCTAAAAAAAAGATAACAGGAAATGTTTTCTAAGAACTGGTCATTTCAGTACTTAATTCTAACTTTTTCTTCTGTTGATATAGCCTTATTTTTTCAGTTTTTGCCTGCTAATCTTATTTTTAATAACTAAAAGAACATACATTCATATATATACTTCTGACAATTCAGTGCTTTAAAATTCAATCATTCTAGAACAGTAAGAACTTGTCTTTTTTAGATAAGAACTTCCTTTGCTTACCAGATGTGCAAATCAGTAAATTTATAAGTAATGAAACTGCTAATAACTTCAGTTTTTAAAAAAAGTAGGTATATCACAACCTAAAATATTCCCTAATGTCAAAACTATCAGGGGCGCCTAGGTGGCTCAGTCATTAAGCGTCTGCCTTCGGCTCAGATCACGATCCCAGGGTCCTGGGATCGAGCCCCGCATCGGGCTCCCTGCTCACTGGGAAGCCTGCTTCTTCCTCTCCCTCTCCCACTCCCCCTGCTTGTGTTCCTGCTCTCGCTGTCTCTCTCTCTCTGTCAAATAAATAAAATCTTTTAAAAAAAAAATTATCAAAAAATCCAATCGCCTTTATCTGCTTATGCAACATTAATTTCCCATACAAATGGGCCAAATAAATGGGTTGGTAAAGTAATATACCAAGTTTCAACTATACACTGGCAAACATTTCATAGAGATCAGAAGATTAACACTGTACCATGCTGAATAAATTATTTTATAGACAAATAAATATGTTTAAATGCCAAACAGATTTTAACAGCCCAAACTCCAGCCGTCCTGTGGACCTGTGGGCATGTGCCATAACGTGCCATAACCAGGTAAGCAGCTCTCTAGTCAGCATGAAATTAGACATTAGTTTTACTTTCAAATAAAGTTTATTCCAGCCAAGGGTAGATAGTTTTCAAGTCCCCTCCCAAGAAAAGTTTTGGAAAAGAGACTCTAATCGGCAATGATTATTTCCATAAAATTGCTTCATGAATGTTGGAAGTAGTAGGGCCAATTTAATTACGAGTATAATTACTTTAAAATCTGAACCTATTTTTTATTTCCTCCATACTAAAACTCTTCATTTAACAAAGAGCCCAAAATTGTGAGACTTTTAGTTAATAATTTAATCATCATATAAAATAAAGTTTGAAGTCTAGTTACCTATTAAACATAGTACCTATTTTTTTACAACTTATACTGTTACAAGATAAGGCAGTTCCTATTTCAAAAAGTAAATAAATAAAGCTATGTTGACACCACAATAATATCTTATATGTAGCTTTGCTATCATATGTAAAAAATAATCCTACACAAATCTTCCTGATGTTTCATATCAACTTCCACATAGCCAATACATTTAAGCACTTACTAAGAGTGGCTGCTCCTACTGCATCTCATATGGTAGGTGAGACAAACAAGACCCTCAGCAACTCCACACCGAGATAAGTACTGCCAGCCCATTTTACAGATGCAGACACTAAGAAACATGCCTGAAGTCCCACGTCAGTAAGGAGAAGAGTCAGGATTTAAGTCAGTCTAAATGCCAAAGCTCACAATTTGTCCACTATACTATTATGCAAATAAAGAGAAAATTTGGCCTTAGAGTAGAAATCTCTCATTTTCTGATAGGACAGAAAGATGAAAGTGCTATATATTGGTCCAATTCAACACTCATACCATCTCAAAGTATATGGGTATACCAGTGATAACTTTTAGAAACACAGCTGCTATTTAACAGTAACAGTTACTGTTACTGAAATTATAATTTAGTTCCCTCCAATATGCCATTATACTAAGAACAGTGACAAAATTAAGATCATTTCATGAAGTAAATGATTTTTAGTTCAAAATCTTTATAAACTCAAATAATTTTAAATGAAATAAATGTATTCTTTTCCTCAAAGTAGTACTTTTATACATCTTTCTCTGAGATCCCATATGCCAAGCTTCAATAAATCATTATAACCACGCCTTTTACAGTAGATTAACAATTCCAAAAAGAACCCTGAGCATAACAACACTACCAGAATCAAACGTTTTAAAAATAATCATCTTTATCCATGTTGTTTCTATGGAAAACAGTGAGTGCTCCCAAGTGGGGGAGGGCAGAGGAATTCTATTAATAAATTACTGAATGATTTTTTTTTCTTGAAGGTGTTGGGAAAATCAAATTAACACATAACAATAGTTAGTGAGATATGACTCCATTTTCTGTAATAAACACCAAGATCAAAACGCACCCAAGGTAAATTTCCTTGCAAGTTCCCCAGCAGGAGTTTTCCTTTTTGTATGCGATTTCCTCTCACCGACAAAAACCAGGCCAAATACGCGCATGTGCCGCTAACACTAAGCAGCACTTCCTTATTCACTCATGTCCAACAATTTATGGATGATCAGTGGCAAAAACGAGCAAAAATAACGAAAGAATGCCATGAAAGCTCCCTGAGACCAAGCTGGACTTCCTACTCATTTCTGTGTCTCTTTCAGATGGAGGCCTGATACAAATTAGCCACTGGGGGGAAAAGTCATCTGGTCATAAAATACACTACAAGGTCACTCTTATGTAAGTTTGCCAAAAGGGACATAAACCAGGACAATTTCACACTGTGACACAGGATAGAAACATATTCAAACAATCTCTGTTCCTCCTCCATTGTGCTGTCACAGTGCTCAGCTTTATAGGCCTTCCCGGCACCGGCACCGGGCTCTTCGCTTCCACCTGGTCAGTCTAATTAATTAAGAAAGGAAGTTACCTCAAATTCTGTACTTTTTGCTTTTATTATCAAGCACTTCGTTTGAAGTTATAGGAGTTAACCTCTTAATCCTACAGACCGTGTGCTATGTTCTGGACATTTGGGGATGTCTGGATATAGCTGGATAATTGGTCAGGATGTTGCTGTCGCTTATGTTAAATTTTATGCCAAGGCTTCAAATCAAAGATAGGCACTAAGGTGAGGCACGATATAAAGTTACTCCCAGAAACATCTTTGGTTTGCGAATTAATCTGTCACTGATTATATTTTTTTCACTTTCATTAAATTGTTGAATTTTTACTTCGTAACATCTGAACTCAAAGTAAGATGTTAAAATATAATATGAAATAAATATATTCCTAACCCTTATTTCAACCCTGGCCGGAGGTTAGAGCCTCAGAGTTCACGATGCAATCAGCAAACATCTTCTGACATCATCCCACATAATCCAGAGGCCTCTCCGAGGCAGAATGGGAGGAGAAAACCACACAGCTGATCTGAGGTGTGACAGGAACAGCAGTGCTGTCGGCCCCAATACCCTTGTACTCTGGTATATGACTGAGTGACCAAGACAAAAACTGCAGAGAAAGGATCTCCACCACAACACACAACACTCAGCAGATGCAACCGTTTTTATCAGAACTGAAACAAACATTAAGATGCAAGCATGGGATCAGGTTCAAACACACATGAACAAATATAATGCTTGACACAATACATAAAGGTGACTAATAATATAAATTTGATAAACATTTAGGTGCTAATAATAAGTTAGAGTTCTAAGATAAAAGTTACCTTCTTACTAAAAAAATGTTTTGCTTTATCCAAACCATTTACATTCTCCTACCCTTGAGAATATAAAGAATGGGAATAGTGAGGAGATGGTCCTAATAAAATAGAAACATGCACCATGGTAAGGAGAGAGAAGAAAGGCTCATTTACGGCCCTTAAAAGGGCATGGTCAACCCCCCAGGCCTAAAATGTCCTGTTTGAATTAACATAGTGGTTTAATTAAAAACTAAGTAGAGAATTCTGCTTAATTTGATTTTCAATTCAAGCTCTGCATCCGCCCGTGGCCAGTGGCCAATTTCCGCGTCTCGGCACAATATGCAAGGGGCTGTTTTAAAATCGATTGCCCAGGGGAATCAATGGGAGTATGGTGGAGCCATATGCCATTTAGGGACTCCACCAGACTTAGACATAGTAAAACAGCACCAGGAGGGTGGCCAAAGGAATAAAAAAGAAATTTAACTTAACCATATTTCAAGTTTGTCATTACTCAAATCATTGTGCGGAATCTACCAATTAGAAGTGTTTTCTAAGCCCTCTTCAATATCCCTTCAGACTAGATGTGTCTAATGCCAATGAGCAAAAAGCTTTAAAGGATATACACAAAGGAATATCCTTGCTAGCCAGCTGTGTTAAAAGTCAATGTCTGTGATACATTCGCTTCAGTGAGGCAGCAGTACAAGTCTGGGATACAGTCTACAACACTGTGTAAAGAACTACAGATCTTAACAAACACGATGTAAAACCTGCACAAGTCAACTCCTAGGATCGTGTATTAGAGAAAGGCCTAACAATGAAAGGCTCAAACATAGTTTACACATTTAAGACTTAACCATGCAATGCTAATAACCCTTGCAACTTTCACATAATTGATTTTAAAACTGAAAAATATGAATATTTAAAATAATATGTCACAATTACCTCAATTTTAAAGTTTTCCAAACAATTCTAATAGGGTCTAGAATGCACCTTATCTTCAAGCAGGTTTGATTTTGCTTCAGTCCATGTCATTTCAAAATGGGAAAAATAATTTGTAACCTTAAAATTGCCCAAGATAATATGTGAATAATTAAGAACTGACTGTACTGTACTCCGTTGCTTTCTGATGGCCCCATAGAACACTTACTGGTGAAATGCATTAAGCTCTAGAATGACAGCACTAATAGCTACCATACCCTGGGCTGTGTGTTCTACATGAATAATCTCCTCTCATTTAATCCTTAAATAATACAGTAAGGTAACAATCATTACTATACTCATTTTACAGAAAGAGAACGTGAGGTCCAGATGAAAAAACCAGCCCAGGCTGTGAGACTCAAAGGGCAGATTTCCTCACCTGAGCACCCTCACCCTCCATCTCTCTGCCACAGGCCCCTCAGTGCAAAAAGAGCAGAATCATTCTGCCTCTTCTGCCTCCAGGCTACAGCCCCATTTTCCCTTCCCTCCTCTAAGAGTTTTAAAGACCAAGTTCTTTCATTTGGTTCCTACAACGCCCAATCATTGTCCAGAGATGCAAGTTGGACAAATGGTAACCACCCATCCTGAGCTCTGTCTCCTTGCCCTCCTTTAGATCCTTCGCTGAGTTGGGGAATCACCTGGACTGGTCATGTCGACTGTACCCTACAGTCATCCAACACATCAGTCCCCTCTGAGATCACGAAATGGGGCTGGTGATGTTGAGGGATTCTGAGGAGACTAACAAAGATGTGCTTAGAAAAGAATATTCTTTGAAGTGCGTACAGAGAGACTAGACGTAAAAAACTTAGAGGAAAGAATGCTCTACAGTGGTAGGTATGAAATATCTTCAAGTACCTTCTTGTGTCCTTCCTCAAGCTGCTTCTCCCCTTGGACCTTAGTCTACAAGGGGGAACAAGAGAACAGTGACATGTCACTGGGGTTTTTGTCAGTTTTTTTTTTATTCTAGAGATGGTAATTCTACTCCAATAAATGTAGCCAAGTCCCTCTTCTAGTTGGTTAGTTCACAACAAGGGAGGAAGACAATTTGGAGACAAGAGGTCTGTCCACATTACACACTGTTTTTTAAAATAACCTATTTAACTAAAAACTAGAATTTTATAAAGAGTATAAATTAGGTAGAGAAGCGTATACTACCAAATATGAAATTACACTTAACACTGAGCTTTACCAATTGTTTTTGTACTTGGCAAGATTACACACAAGGCAGAGATAGGACAAAAGAACAATCTGCATATTTAACGCAAACATCAGCACAACAATGTTGGGAACCTATGCTGCAACGCTGTTTAGCAGGACAAGGTGCGTGACCGATTCAGTATGGTGGTGTCTCCACATGTACTCCTTCCCTTAGTGACATATGTTTAAACTCTGACATATGCATTTATCTCCATACTCAAATAAAACAGTAGATGCAAAAATCTTTTTCAAAATTCTGTTGCCAACTCCATTATCTATAGATAATGGAGCACAAAATCCAAACTAACTGGCAGAGGATTCAAGGCCTCCAGGATGTGACCCCAACAAGATTCCACGCACCCTGATCTCTCACCAATTCTCCGTTCTGTAGCTAAGGGTCAGCCATTCCCGCAATCCAGTCAGAACCCGTGCCTTCCCCCAATTCCCTAGGCAAATCAAGCTCTTCGCTCTGCAGTGCCCCCCACCGCAGCGGTGTGAAAGTCCATCACACTGCGTCCTGGCAGACTGCACCTCTTCTTTCTCCTTCCGCCTACCCCTGGGAGGCAGAAGCCCTGACTTCATTTCTGTCCCCAGCAAGGTCCTACAGTAGCATAATAATTACTTTCTAGTAGGTGCTTAGTAAAACTCTGTTGAATGAATGAATATCCATCAAAAGCTTTGGCTCTAAAATTATACAGAAATCGCTTTCTCAAGTGTCTCCTACGCTCTCACTTCTTCTTGATGTTCTTTCCATTCCATTCTTCTAGAAACTCTGTCTTCTGGCTCCTAGAAAACCACACTTCTCTTGCTCCCCTGCCTTCTGGCAGGACCTGCTCAGCAGTCCCCTCCGCTTCCTCCCCGCGCAGCAGGCCGTGTAGCCCTCTTCTCTGCTCCAGCCTCACTTGTCCTCGGCCACGTCATCCCCTTGGGCGGCCTCAGTACACTCCACAGTGTTGACGTGTGAAGATCACAACCACTTTGGGGTGGTTAAAAGTGACCCTAGGTTTTAGTACCAGTTCTGGAATTGTACATATATGGCCCTTAGACAATTTAATAATATTTAATATATTTGGACCTCAGTTTTCTCCTTACAAAAGGAAGGTTTGTATTAAATCCCATTCAGCAAAACTCCTATAATTTCTTCAAGAAGTCATAAACACTCAAAGAGCTTTTTAAACTGAAACTACACAATTCTTTCACATTATACAGATGACTTAAATAATTCAAATACATCATGAGAAAAAACAATTCCAATATACCAAAGCCAGTTTTCTCAATGTCAGGGTTGACTACCAAATACAACCATCCATTCTGATCTCAGTACATTTACTATATATGAAATCAACGCTGAGTTTTTCAGCTTCAAACTATTCAAGTATGGAATAATATCTAGAAAGCAAAAAGGTGCATCCACTAAAACAATACTTTATCACCTCTGTGACTCTTTCCCAGCATCCTTCAACACACAGACCTAAAAAGTGCTGCACTTAAGGTTTAAAATCAGAAGACTTATCAAAATGTGAAACTAAACAATTTCATTCCTAAGTACCTACAAAAAGTTATATGAAATAAAAAGTCATATAAATTCACAGTTTATGGCTTCCCTTGCCAAATTTATGGAACTGGCATTATAGTATTATTCAACAATAACATACATAGGCATACTTTCACTTCATGTATCACAATATGAATAGAACTAACAACTAAAAAGGTGTAATGTGTCTACAAATAAACTGTAACCTAGAACTCATTTTTGCCAAAAAGTATTAACTACTTAAATCTTTGCATTATATTCCAAATGTTTATAGCAAACACCTCCACAAGCTATAAACAGAAACATTGTTCATTTCACTTTAAAATGTTATATTCAAAGACAGATGAAGTTATTACCACTGATACAGTCTGGACTGATTGTTTAAGATGCCCTTGCAAAGTCTCCTGTTTTGCTCACTTCTAACTTCCCACATTCACTAAGATCAGTAACTCACAGTATCTTGAGAATTTGACTATCTCCAGGGCATGTTTGATTTTATAAAATGCTACTCTTCTGAAAATACTAGATATAAAATAACTTTTACATCAAGATATGTTTTACTATTTTGAGAATTTCATGTCATGCTTTAAACTAAATGCGAGAGAGCCTAGGAAAGGAAGAATGGCTATTTTATCAGCTTTATTCTCTACAAACATTCCACCAAGTAAACATTCAAAGGCCAAAAGATGACTTCCTCCCTGTGGGCACACAAAATCATTCAATATGCACTATTATTAATAGTATTGTCAACATGATTAATATTAATAAGCTGTTATTATTACTAATTAAACTTTTGTATTTCAAATGGTGGCTCAAGCCTGCTTTTACTAGTTCAACATGAATGACGTATACTTCTTAATTTGACAAGTTTAATTCCAAAATATGATTCCCTTACCTTTTTCAGGCCAGCAAAACCTTCTGATTCCAGAAAGAAAAAGGCAAAAGGCATCAACACAAATAAACAAAGGTTGGAAAAGAGAGGAGCAAGATTCCACAAGCCTATAAGGAGATAGCAAAAAAAAGAATAAAGATTAGAGACAGGCCTTGTAAAAAAAATTACTATGCTAAATTATGGTATTAGTCGAAGATCTATACTTTTTACTAATAAAAATAAACATAAACTTGAGGACAGTGGACTAACGAATCACCTAAACTTAGAAATGAGAAAACAATTACACATCCAAATTTCTGTAACTTTGTAACTTGTAACCTATTAGGAAAAGCCAATATAGAAACTAGAAATATTTTTCCTCATGTCCTAAAACAAATTCACTAAAGATATGACAAATGCAGAGATCCAAAGACACAGTCTCTTTAGACATACTGGCAACTGAATATTTAAATTAGATCCACTAGCATTTACTGAGCACTTAATAAATGCCAGATACTCTACTAGACATTGTACATGCATAATATCATTTAACTTAAGCCTAGTAAAAACACTAAAGGTAATAATTAGCATCTATTGAGCCCTTCTGTGCCAAGCACTATTCTGAGTGATTTACCAATATTATACAAACTCACATACTCTTCATAGGAATCCCCCAACAAGACAGAGGAACAGGCTGGTTATATAACTTAGCCAAGGTTGCAGAGCCAGTGGCGGAACTAACTCCTGGGATTTTTAAAAACCACTATATCATAGAAGTTTAAGTAAGCAATTCTAAGTGGGAAGGAAAATGTAAGAGAGGCAGGCAAATTCATATTACCTTTTCCCTTTTTGACACATTCTGTACTCTTGTAAAACCACAATAAAAAGGTACTAAGATGACAATAAAAATAGATTTAGAAAAAGAAGACTAAGTCTGTCTTTGGGATTATGTTTGGCCAAACATCTTATACCTTTTATAGGTATAACACTCAAATTTAAAACAATTTTCAAAATAATGCCTACTTTTTTTTTTAGATTTTTATTTATTTGAGAGAGAATGAGAGAGAGAGAGAGAGAGAGAACATGAGAGGGGGGAGGATCAGAGGGAGAAGTACACTTCCCACTGAGCAGGGAGCCCAACGTGGGACTCAATCCCAGGACTCCAGGACCATGACCTGAGCTGAAGGCAGTCGCTTAACCAACTGAGCCACCCAGGCGTGCCAAAATAATGCCTATAATACTTATAAAATCAAAAGTTAAAGATAAAATTATGCTAAGCATAAATTCAATCTATCACATGCACTTATCATTCAGTGCTTTGGAAAATGGGAAACCAACGTTCTTTCAACACCCTTATTTAGAAGGCACCGTTCCAAGCACAGGAGACACAGGAACAAACAAAACACAAAACCTTTGTTTTCACCAAAATATGCTATGAGGAATCTTTTCAGTTTTAGCCATTCTAACAAGTATAAAGTGGTATCTCCTTACTGTTTTAATTTACATTTCCCTAATCAATAAAGAATAACATGAACATCTTCATTAACTTATCTGCCACCCATGTATATCTTCTTTGGTGAAGAGTCTCTTCAAGTCTGTTGCCCATTGTTTCATTAGATTGTTTACTTATTGTTGAGTCTGTCAAGTTCTTTATATATGCTGAATACAAGTCCTTTATCAGGTATATAATTTGCAGATATTTTCTCCCCATCTGTAGAGTGTCTTTTCATTTTTTTAACAAGTATCTTTCAAAGAACAAAATTTCTTCATTTTGACAAAGTCCAATTTACCAATTTTTTCTTTTACAGACCATCTTACCCAAGAAATTATATGGTCTAGCCCAGTAACACTAAGACTTTCTCCTATGGTTCCTTCTACAAGGGTTACAGTTTTAAGATTTACATTTAGATCTACGATCCCTCTGAGTCACTTTTGTATATGGTGCCAGGTATGGACTGAAGTTCATTTTTTTCCCTATGATTATCCAATTGCTCCAACACCATTTGTAGAAAAGAATACCCTTTTTCCACCAAATTGCCTTTGCACCTTCTCTGAAAGTAAATTGACAATATATGTGTAGATATATTCCTGGATCCTCTATTCCATCGAGTCGATCTATTTATCTTTATGCCAATACCACACCATCAATGATTACTATGGCCTGAATATAGTCTTCGAGTTGGGTAGTAAGTCCTCCAATTTTGTTCTCTCTCAAAGTTGTTTTGACTATTCTAAGTCCTTTGAAGTCCTATCTGAATTTCAGATCAGCTTTTAAATTTCTACAAAAAAAAAAAAAAAGCCTGCTGGGATTTTGAATGAGGTTGCATTTAATTGGGAGACCCATCTGGGGAAAACTGACATCTTAACATTGTCTTCTTATCCATGAACATGGTATATCTCTCCATTTATTGTGGCATTCTTTAATTTTTGTCAGCAGTGTTTTATAGTTTATGGTATATAGGTCCCACACATCCCTAAGTATATCAGGTTTCTGATGCTACTGTACACAAGTGGGCTTGTTTTTTTTAATCGATATCCAATTATTCATTGCGAGAATATAGAAATGCAATTGAGTTTTGTATATTTATCGTGTATCCTGCAACCCTGCAAATTCATTTATTGGTTCTAATAGCTTTTTAAGAACAGATTCCATCACAATTTCTATATAGACAACCCTATCATCTGTTAATAGAAACAGTTTCACTTTTTCCTTTCCAACCTCAATGTCCTTTACTTTCTAAAAATCACCAGAACAATGTTGAATAGAAGTGGTGAGAGGGGACATCCCTGCCTTATTTCTATTCGCAGGGAAAAGAGCATATTCAGTCTTTATTAAGCATGATGTTATCTGTAGGGTTTTTACAGATGCTCTTTATTAGGACGAAGAAATTCCTTTTCATGCCTAGTTTGCTGATTTTATCAAGAATGGATGTTGAGGGTGCCTGGGTGGCTCAGTCGTTAAGCGTCTGCCTTCGGCTTAGGTCATGATCCCGGGATCCTGGGATAGAGTCCTGCATCGGGTTCCCTGCTCTGCGGGAGACCTGCTTCTCCCTCTTCCACTCGCCCTGCTTGTGTTCCTGCTCTTGCTATGTCTCTGTCAAATAAATAAATAAAATCTTAAAAAAAAAAAAAAGAATGAATGTTGAATTTTTTTTCTGCTTTTTCTGCATGTATTGTGGTGACTTTTCTTTTTTAGGGTTTGAATATAGTAATTACATTCATTGATTTTTCAAAAGTCATACTGTATTATCCTTTTTATATATTGCTGTATTTGATTTGCTAAATTTTGTTTAGAATTTATGCATATATGTTCATGAGGGATATTAGTCTGTAATTTTCTTTTCATGTAATGTCTGTCTGGTTCTGGAATCAAGGTAATGCTAGGCACCATGAATTAGGAAGTGTTCCTTCATTTCTAATTTTCTAAAAGAGTCTGTGTAGAACTGGTATTGCTTCGTCCTTAAATATTTGATAGAATTGACAGTGAAGTCTTCTTGGCCTACAGTTTTATTTGTGAGAACATTTGTAACATTTTTACAATGTCTGAGAGACTTTAGTAGTTTTTGCCTTCCAAATTTTTCCATTTCTCTAAGGTGTTGTATTGGCATAAAGGTTTTCACAATGTGCACTAATTATCCTTTTAATACCTGTAGAATCCACATGTATCATATGACCTCACTGATATGAGGAATTCTTAATCTCAGGAAACAAACTGAGGGTTGCTGGAGTAGTGGGGGGGTGGGAGGGATGGGGTGGCTGGGTGATAGACATTGGGGAGGGTATGTGCTATGGTGAGCACTGTGAATTGTATAAGACTGTTGAATCACAGACCTGTATCCCTGAAACAAATAATACATTTTATGTTTTAAAAAAAAGAAGATAGTAGGAAGGGAGAAATGAAGGGGGGGAAATAGGTGGGGGAGACGAACCATGAGAGACTATGGACTCTGAGAAAGAAACTGAGGGTTCTAGAGGGGAGAGGGGTGGGGGGATGGGTTAGCCTGGTGATGGGTATTAAAGAGGGCATGTACTGAATGGAGCACTGGGTGTTAAACGCACACAATGAATCATGGAACACTACATCAAAAACTAATGATGTAATGTATGGTGATTAACATAACATAATAATAAAAAAAAATACCTGTAGAATCCATAGTGATGTCATCTATTTCATTCCTGATATTGGTAATTGGTGTCTTCTCTTTTTTTTGCTAATCAACCTTGCTGCAGCTTTATCAATTTTTCGATCTCACTTTCTCTGTATTTTCTGTTTTCTATTTCACTGATTTCTCCCCTTATCCTTTTTTTATTTCCAATTTTCCTTTTTTTTTAAGACTTATTTATTTATTTGAGAGAGCGAGAATGAGAAAGAGAGAGAGTACATGAGAGGGGGAGGGTTAGAGGGAGAAGCAGGCTCCTCACTGAGCAGGGAGCCCGATGCGGGACTCGATCCCGGGACTCCAGGATCATGACCTGAGCCGAAGGCAGCCACTTAACCAACTGAGCCACCCAGGCGCCCTCCAATTTTCTTAATTCGGTATTCATTTGTTCCCCTCTTCCTGTTTTCTTAAGGTGGAAATTGTGGGCACTGATTTGAGACTTTTTTCTTTTCTAAAATAGACATTTTAGTGCTATAAATTTTCAAATGTTTTATTTTTGTTTTCATTAAGTTCAAAGAACTTCCAAACTTCCCTTCTAATTTCTTCTTTGACCTATTATTTAGTTACCAAATAATTGAGTGATTTTCTAAATATGTTTCTTTTACTGGTTTCCCATTTAATTTCATTAGAGAACCTATCTTGTATGACTTAAATTCTTCTAAAAGTACTGAGATTTATTTTATGGCACAGAATATGGTCTCTCTTGGTAAATGTGCCTACTGTACTAAAAGAATGTATATTCTACAACCGTTGGGCAGAGTGGTCTATAAATGCAAATTAGGCCAAATTAGTTAAGAATGTTATTCAAATCTTCTGTGTTGTCTTCTTAATTTGTTCTATCAATTATTAAAAAGAAGATATTGATAAATCTGAACAGAACTGTGATTTTGACCATTAATCCTTTCATTTCTATTAAGTTTTTGCTTTATGTATTTAATAGCTACTTATTAGGTAGATACATGTTTATTATGTTTTGATGAATTTCGTCATTATGAAATGATCTTATTTATGCCTGGCAAAATCTATACCCTTTTCTAATAATAATAATATACCTACTCCAGCTTTCTTTTTATTAGAATTAGCATGGTATACCTTTTTTCTTCTATTGCTCTAAACCTATTTGTGTCTGTATATTTAAAATGCGTTTACTGTAGGCAGCATATACTTGAGTCCTTCCTTTTTATTCAGTCTGATAATCTCTGCCTTTTTTTTAAGTTTATTTATTTGTTTATTTTTAAGTAATGTCTACACCCAACGTGGGGCTCGAACTCACAACCCCAAGATCAAGAGTTACATGCTCTTCCGACTGACCCAACCAGGTGTCCCCAATCTCTGTCTTTTAATTGGAATGTTTAGACCACTAATGTTTACTGATATGGTCAGGTTTAAGTCTATTGATTTGCTCTTTGTTTTCTATTTGTCCCATTTATCTTCCCTTTTTCTTCTTTTTCTGTGCTCCTTTGGATTAATTTTTATGATTCCATTTTATTTCTTACAGTTGCTTATTGACTGTATCTCCTTGTTGAGCTATTTTACGGTTATCTGCAGGTTTATCACATACACCCTAACTCATCACAATCTGCTTTCAAGTGATATAATACTTCATGTACAGCATAATAACCTTCCAATAGTATATTTCCATTTCTTTCCTTCTGCCTCTGTGCTATTGTTGTCATGAATTTTACCTGTATATACTATAAAATCACAATACATTGTTACTACTTTTTAAGCAGCCAATTATCTTTTTATTTTTTTTAAAGATTTTATTTATTCGAGAGAAAGAATGAGAGATAGAGAGCATGAAAGGGAAGAGGGTCAGAGGGAGAGGCAGACTCCCTGCTGAGCAGGGAGCCCGATGTGGGACTCGATCCCGGGACTCCAGGATCATGACATGAGCCGAAGGCAGTCGCTCAACCAACTGAGCCACCCAGGCGCCCCTCTTTTTATTTTTTTAAAGATTTTATTTATTTATTTGAGAGAGCACAACCGGGGGGGAGGGAGAGGCAGGCTCCCCACTAAGCAGGGAGCCCGATGCAGGGGCTCAATCCCAGGACCCTGGCATCGTGACCTGAGCCGAAGTCAGACGCTAACCAACTGAACCACCCAGGTGCCCCCAATTATCTTTTTAAAAGACATATAATAAAAACTTTTATATTTTGCCACAAAATTCAGCCAATAACCTGAATGAGCCTGGAAGCAAATTCTTACCAAGAGCCTTCAATAAGGAATGCAACCTCATGAAAACGTTGTCTACCAATTCTGAATCTGTGTCAATTGTAAGTCAGTTTTGACTTATTTTTCTCTTTGTTATGAGTTTTCCTTTCCTGCTTTGTACTCAGTTGTAGACTCAAGGTAGGCAGAGTGAACCTCCAAAGATGTCCATATCTTAATCCCTGGAATCTGTGAATATGTTACATTACATGGTATATTAGTTTTCTAGGGCTGCTCTAACAAAGTACCACAAACTGGATGGCTTCCAACAACAGAAATTTGTTCTTTCACAGTTCTGGAGGCTGTAAGTCCAAAATCAAGGTATCAGTAGGGCCATATCCCTTCGGAAGGCTCTAGACAAGAATCCTTCCTTATCTCTGGTAGAGACAAGGTAGCTGCATTCCTAGTTCTTATAGAAGTATCTCTCCAAATCTACCTGTCTTCACATGGCCTTTTTCAGGTGTGTCTGTGTCTCTGTTTTATCTTCTTATAAGGATACTAGTAATTAAATTAGGGCCCACCCTAACCCAGTGTGACCTTATCTTAACTAATTACAACTTCAAAGACATTATTTCCAAATAAGGCCACATTCTGAGGTTCTAGGTGGACCTGATGGGGGAAAGAAGGGTGGGCAGGAAAGAGGACCATTATCCAATCCAGTATACATGCCAAAAAGACTGCAGATATAATTATTAAGGCTATAGACCTTAATATAGGGAGACAGATCATCTTAGATTAGCCAGGTGGGTGAAACCTACCCAATGAACCTTTAAAAGCAGAGAACTTTCTCCAGCTGAAGTCAGAGAGAAGCAGTAGAAGGGTAAATCAGGGAGGAACTCAAGCCACTTTTTCTGGAGGGGGTCACATGAAAAACATAAGAGGTGGGCAGCCTCTAGGGCAAAGACCAGCACCTGGCAAGGAAATGGAGGACTTCAGTCTTACAACCACAAAGAACCAAATTCAGCCAATAACCTGAATGAGCCCGGAAGCAAATTCTTCCCCAGAGCCTCCAATAAGGAATGCAACCTCACGAAAACCTTCATTTCAGCTTCCCCCCACAAAAGAACATCCATTTCATAAGATCTTACAAAGAGAAATGTTTAAACTGAGATTATGATAGTCCCTTAATTCTATTCATCTGTAAAACAAGATGTTTCTCTGTGCAACTCTCACCTGTCTAGTACTCTGCCCAGAACCTCCAGCCACCTGCCCCCCAACTATAGCCTGCACCCCCATTCTCTCGGCAGCACCCTCCAGCAGTTGAATGTGTTTATTTATATGCTGAATTGTTATTCTTCAGTGCCTAGGTTTTCTTGAAAACTTAGTTGTTTTAGGTGACAGGGTATATACAGTCTCTCTTACTTCATCTTGGCCAGACTATATGTAGCTTTTAAACTTGAATGCTGATTTTAATTTTTCTTACTTCATACCTGAGCCTTAGTTTTTGATAAAACAATAAACACATGGAATGTTCTGGGCATAAAATACCATAGCAGATCACTCATTCTTTACTCACTGTCCTCATGGATTTGTTAATCTTTAAAAAGCTGTTTTTAACGGGTAGTTACCCACTGTTTGAAGTTGACTTCCCAAATACTTATTGAGGTCCTTGACCCTTTTTTAAATTGTTTCAACACACAACTCAATAAAGCCTAAGCCTCAACTCCTATGTCTTAGACAAAATTGTTCCCTATTACCCTATTGTAAAATATCCATTCTCTTTACTCTCTTGCCCTAAATTCCTAAAATATAACTGCTCCAGTACACATTCTATAGTGGGCCTCTAGGATAGTTCACAAAACCATCATGCTTATTCTTTTTTCTCCCTTTTCTATACCCTGCCCATTATATTCTTTGATACATTTAGAAAGTGCACTCTAATCAAATAGGATAGTATCTTAGGGGCGCCTGGGTGGCTCAGTCAGTAAGCATCTGCCTTCAGCTCAGGTCATAATCCCAGGGTCCTGGGATCGAGTCCCGCATCGCATCGGGCTCTCTGCTCAGCAGGGAGTCTGCTTCTCCCTCTGCCTGCCACTCCCCCTGCTTGTCTCTCTCTCTCTCTCTCTCTCGCTGTCAATAAATAAATAAAATCTTTTTTAAAAAAACATAGTGTCCTAAAAACATATTAAACATAATGAAATCATTGCAAAGCCTCACTTTGTTAAGCTCCTATTATACTATTCAATACCTGCTACTTTCAATTTACACTCTGAAAGGAAAAAAAAAATCACTTAGGAAAAAAAGTACCAGTTTTATATCTTCTCAAAGAATTGTGTTAAATTAAAAGGACCTCTCTTCCTGTTTCTACTGGTCTAAATAAAGATCTCTTTAGCAAAATACTTAAGCAGGGTAGACATACATTTGTAAGATTCTGAAATTAAGATTTATTCAAAATAAGCAAAAGTGTACTTTTAATGCACCAAGAATAACAAGTAAACACAGAATTTTGGAGCAGAAAAGAACTTTGAGATCCCTTGTTTAATTCACTCAGAAACCAAATTCTTTTTTTAAAATTTTTAAAAGTGGTTAAATAAATGCCACACAAATTCCAAAACTTACAAATAATGGACAAAGGATCAGATACAAGATCTCTTGCTCTTTCTACACTACTGTATGGCTCTCACACTTACCATTCTGGATGAAAAAAAGCACAATATTTTGAATTTTGTTAATATTATCTGCTGAAAAAAGCAATCAGTTTAATAAGATTTTACTAAAGGAAATGTTTAAACTGAGAATATGACAGCTTATTAATTCTATCCATCGGTGTAAAACAAAATTAGTGGAGCTTCTGATCAGTTTGAAAGACACTGAAACAGAATTCAGCACTAGTTTGAAAGACACTGAAACAGAATTCAGCACTTCTACATGTAGCACTTCTACATTATATGTGAGCACATGTACACCCAAGCCTCTGAAAACATCAAATACAGAAAGGTTTTAACAAATCCAACTCTGATAAAACACTGACTGTACTATATGTACTCTGTGTGCTATAATGTCCTCTAACAAAACAAGGCATTCACACTATTCATGATTTAAAAGGCCTAAAAGTCCTGAGGCCAGATGTCTGAGTAAGTGGCACTTTATGTCTGACTAGCCTAAGATTGCATCTATCAGCTATACATGAGCTGGAAAAGGAACTTCAACTCTGTGTCCTCATAAAATAGGCTACAACTTAACTCATAGGGCTCTCATAAAGAAGAGAAATAACATACCAAATACTAAACCAATGTCAGTGCCTCCCGCCAGCCATCTCAAAATAATGTAAATGTTCCAAACAACTGAAAAATTCTAATGCACACCAGCTTTGACCTGATAAAGACAAGACAGTGATTTACAGCTAAAATCAGCTCTCAACCTTTCCCTAAGGAATTATTCTCATTAGGGGCTTCCTGGGTGGCTCAGTCAGTTAAGCATCTGCCTTCAGCTCTGGTCATGATCCTGGGGTCCTGGGATGGAGCCCCGAGTCTCTTCGAGTCTCTTCGGGCTCCCTGCTCAGCAGGGAGTCTGCTTCTCCCTCTCTCTCTGCCAATTCCCCAGCTCATGGTCTCTCACACTTGCTCTCTCAAAAAAAATCTTTTAAAAATTTTTTTAAAAAGCGTGATTCTCATTAATTATACCCCAAAAAGCTTACAAAACAAAAACCTGTATACACACATTAAAAATATATAAAAACAGGGGCGCCTGGGTGGCTCAGTCGTTAAGTGTCTGCCTTCGGCTCAGGTCATGATCCCAAGGTCCTGGGATCAAGCCCCGCATCGGGCTCCCTGCTCAGCGGGGAGTCTGCTTCCCCTCTCACACTCCCCCTGCTTGTCTTCCCTCTCTTGCTGTCTCTCTCTTCATCACATATATAAATAAAATCTTTAAAAATATATATATAAACATATATATATATATATATATATATATATAAACAACGACCAAAAACAGAAACAGAAAATAAGCTGCAAAGAAATACACCAAATTACTAACAATGTGAATGTACTAAAATTATGGATGATTTGCTTCCTACTTTTCTACATATTATTAGTTTTCTATAAGGAGCAAATAAAGACCCTTAAAAAAAATGAAATATATTTAAACCTTGTTGTGAAACTCACAATTCTCCAAATCCCTGTTAGGTAATCTCCCAACAAAATGCTGAGCTTCCCGTCAGCCATGCCATTCACTCTATTTACCAGCCTCACTGACAACACAGTTCAAATCCAAGCTTCAGCCAAGTCACAGATTACCACTTAGGAGGGAGCTCAAAGCTTGCTCTCAAACAGTTGCCACCATGAATATAAACCCCTGAATGCTTAAAATCCACTATACTTTTATAATAAGGGGTAAAACTTTATTAGTTTTTGTAATTTGAAACAACATTCGTACCACAGAAAGGAACTTTTTTATTGTTATTGAACTATAAATACACGTACTCCCAGAATTCATCCTTCTGATCATATATGTCTCCTTTCATGCAGGGAAAACTACAAATTGTTCTCTGAAAATCAAAAGTTAAGAAATAAAACGCTGGGGGCGCCTGGGTGGCTCAGTCGTTGAGCATCTGCCTTCGGCTCAGGTCATGATCCCAGGGTCCTGGGATCAAGCCCCGCATCGGGCTCCCTGCTCCGCGGGAAGCCTGCTTCTCCCTCTCCCACTCCCCCTGCTTGTGTTCCCTCTCTCGCTGTGTCTCTCTCTGTCAAATAAATAAATAAAATCTTGACAAAAAGAAAAAAGAAATAAAACTCTGCCTTGGGCAAAAGCTCACAAATCAGAAAAAGTATCTGCTCTCACTAACCTACACACTTAAAATGAAGATAATTAAGAAAAGCTAAATAAAGAAATCTGTATCAACAGATATCAACAAGCAGCAATGTCTGCAGAACAAGTGGAGAAAATGATGAGTATGATCACAAAGATTCTGAATACCAACTCATTTAGTTTGACAGGAAATTAGATGCCTACATTTTTACATACTGAACTTTATATATAAGTAATATATGTGTGTACATATGTATATGCTATATATCTGTGCATATATAATACATAAGTGTGTGTATATATATACATATATCATTTAAATTTTTTTTTTATTTTCCCCCAATTGCCCCTTTTCCAGGAGACTCAACATTACTACTAATGGTTTTGACAACCACAATTGTAGAAAGGGATATGTGATACAGAACCTCCACTGTATTTATTTTTGCAAGAAATATTCACTTAACACAAAGAATTTGAGAGCTGAGGTCTTATCTTAACAGAATAATCATCTACACAAATAACCAGTTTTTATTCAAAGTCTAAATAATTAAATGCAAAGAATTAAGTGTATTTACCAGAGTAAGTAAATGTGAAAGTTTCAGGCTTAGCTTATGCTAATTTAATTATTAAATCTACAACATATAAGTTAAAGTTACTATGAGAAAAACATCTAATATAGAGAAATATATCTAACATACGTTCCTAAGTAGTAATTATATTCTTGACAATTAAGACTTAATTAGTTTCCAACAGTTTACAAACATACATCAGACATATATACGTAAATATCCCTTAAGAATTATTCTGTAATTCTGATGAAACTTTCCTAATTTTAAATTAGGACTAATATTTATAATATAACTTATTTATATGACTACATATTAATTTATAAAATAAAAATAATCAAATTTCTCTACTTCAAAAGGCTAAAATTACTTCATATAGCTAAAATCCTTCAATATAACCCAAAAAATTCAAAAACCTTGTAGTTTGTCTAAATCAGTATCAGTGACAACCTTTCTGAAAGATGTCCTATGCCTATCTCCCAAAGATGTATCTGAACTTAAACAAAGGTTATTTACTAATCCTAGAATACTTCATTTCAAACCAAACCAAACTGAATTGCCAGATCACCGTAGGATGCATTAACTTCTAGCTCCATCTGCTGGAGTCACAAAATATTCCAAAATCTGACATAAAATACTATGAAACAAATGATCTACAATTTATCATATAGACCAAACACTTCATGAATTTAAAACAGAAAATTAATCAGAGTTCAGCCATATTCAATAATTTCTAAAATGACAAATCTAAGTTAAAATCAGTATTGCAGTGGAATTGAGGATCTAACGCTATTGTCAAAAAGTGAGTTATATAATAAAAAAATTCTACCAAGAAAGCAGAAGCCTTAGAGAAAGACAAGTTTGCTTTTGAACAGTAAGTATTGTGTGAACCTCAGAATCAGAACAGCTTCCGTCTATTAGAAGAAAAACAAAAATTAAAAAACAACGTTAGCAATGAGTTGTGAAACTTTTTACCTTAATATAACTTTTTCTTGTAACAAAAAAGCAATACATGTCCATTGCAGAAATATTATACAATACAAGCACCAAAAAAATGTCTATATCCTGTAATTAATCCTACCACCCAGGGAAAAACATGTTTTTCAACATCTTTCTCTATCAACAAATACTCTTCTACATCATCATCTATAATGGCCAAGAAAGCACTCCACTGTTAGGATTTACCAAAATTCAATTAAGCAAATTTCTTACTTTGACACTTAGATTGTTTCATTTTTAAAATTTTTATAAACAATACCTCCATTAATATCCAGTAACTACGGTGATGCATACTATGACAAATGACTATTAAGACCAATTAATTAGAAACTACTAGTCACATTTAACTAATAATGGTATATTAAACTTTATGAAGGACTGACTTTGATTTAATATCTATACATAAGTAGATGTAATACTTATTTTTAAGTTTAATTGCTTATAATCTAGAAGTCTGATTTTTTTAATCTTCTGTGGGACTTGAAAATGGCTAAATTAAAGATGGATTTTGCATAGTTCCTTCATGATATCCACAATAGCATATTGTCTATTCCTGTTGAAAAATCAAAATAAAACACCCATACCTTGAAAAGACTAGTCAGGTTCATGGTGGTTATCTTTTAACAGACCTAAATGTCAACTAGGCAATCATGTTATAAACGTGTGTCTCTGTCTCTTTCATAAATAAGTATGAACGGCTTAGCAAAAATTGGCCCCCAGTGGGGGATACCTCAAAAAACTGAAGAATTATTTCCTGACTTTATTTAAGGCTACAACTTAACTCCATCATTCTCCTACCTTCCAAAGATTTATTCCTGTTTATTTTTTAACTTTAATCTCACATTACATAAAATTACCATTTAAATAAGGAAGTAATTCAATGCATTTAGTGCATTCACAAATCATGCTACCACTACCACCATCTCACCCCAAAACATGTCTATCACCCCGAAAGGAAAACCCATTAAGCATTTGTATCAGTTTTTCAATTTATGGAACTGAAAAGTTTCGTAGTTTTCTGCTAAGTTTTTAACAAGATACAAAGAAAGTGAATACAAATAGATGCTTTCTTTTTCTGTCCATTTTTTACCCTTTTTCAATTTTAACAATAAAAGTGACAATACAAATTTTAGCTACCATTTTGTCATCTCTGCTCTCTTTGTACCATCCTATAACTATAGTTGCCGGCATGTCATACCCACACTAAGTGAATGATGGGACACACCTCACAACATCCAGCTGACAAGCAAAAAAGACCTTGGGCTAAAACTGCCAATGACCAGATTACCATTCTGCCCCATTCTAGCTCCAATATCATTTTTGTATATCACATTTTCCAAGCTATTTTATTCATTTTCCCCATGTAGACAGAGATACATCTTGCTACACGATACAGATTTAAAACTAAGGGTAATATTTTATTTATTTATGTTATTAAATTCTGGCCCACAGAAGTGAAGTGGCATTCTAACGTAATCTGGTTAACATGTAACATCTCAAACCCAAGTGGCCCAAATCCAGACACTATATTTAATTCAAACTAAATATTTTTATACATACTAAAGCATTATCAACACATACAGTGGCCTAATCCATATGATTTACACACTAAAGGCACAAGTGATCAAAACCATCCATACTGACAATTTTACAGGATAAGCCATTACATTTGTTTTCAAATTAAGTTCCTTTTTACCAAGGTATTCCTAATGACACAATAAATAACTTTTATTCACTCAACGATGAATCTTTATTGGACAATTTCAGTGTGGAAGTACTGGAGCAGTGATCCGTGGGAGATTAAGAGAATTTCAGACATATTCTGAGACCTCAAAGAATTTGGCATAAATTCACAAAAGCTTAACACAAAAAGACAAGTAACAACTTAAGAAAATCTCGTTAAGTGTTACAAGATGGTAAATGACTGACAAATGAATATGGATGATATAACTGCACTGGGGTAAAGGAAATCATTAGACTTTTCAGGGACTGCTTTTGGAGACCCAACACATCACTGCGGCCCACCAGTCAGAGCAAAGGCTTATGGAGGTCAGCTGGTCAACTGAGTGTTAGCTCAGGTCTCACATGTGTCACAGTGGGTCTGCAAACCAGGTCTGTGGTCATATCCCCAGTGCCAGAATGCATAAGGAATAGATATACTTCACAGCTAACAGAACCCCTACTCTGGTCCCCTGACCTGTGTAGTAAGGGCTATTACAATGGGAAACGCCAAGTGGAAGCCCCCAGAATTGCCTCTAACTAGGAAAACAGTAAACCAAAAGTCATGCCACATCCCCAAAGGAAATGCAGAGATTAATGCCACCATCAAGGGTTTGAAAGACGCAGAAGTAGTGACTCCCACATCCCCAAAACAGACAGACCTTAGGACAATGACAGTGGATTACTGTAAGCCTCACTAGGTGGTGGCCCCCACTGTAGCTGCTGTTCCAGATGTGGTTTCACTGCTTAAGTAAATTAACACATACCGTGGTACCTGGTGTATGACTCCTGATGTGACAGAGGCCTCTGTCTCCATCTCTGTCCATAAGACCCACCAGAGGAAGTTTACTTTCAGCTGCAAGGCCAGCAAAGCACCCTCACTGTCTTACCTCAGGGACACCCCAACTCCTCAGCCCTGTTACAATTTAATTTGCAGGAATTTTGATCGCCTTTCCCTTCCACCAAATGTCACAGTGGCCCATACTAATGATGACACTGTGCCGACTGGATGTAGTGAGCGAGAAGTAGCAAGTACTCTAGACTTATTGGTAAGACATTTTCATGTCAGAAGGTGGAGAATACATCCAAAAATAATTCAGGGGCCTTCTATGTCAGTGAAATTTCTAGGGGTCTAGTGGTGTGTGGACGTGGGGATCTCTGTTCTCAGGCGAAGGATGAGTTGTTGAATCTGGCTCTTCCTACAACCAAGAAAGGCACAAAGTCCATGGGCTTCTTGGGATTTTGAAGGTAACATATGCCCCCTATTCCTCCTCTGGGTGTGTTACTGCAGCTCACTTACCAAGTGACACCCAGAGCTGCCAGTTTACAGTGGGGTCCAGAACAAGAGAAGGTTCTGCAACAAGTATAGGCCGCTGTACAAGTTGCTCTGTTATGTAGGCCATCTGATCCGCAAACCCAGAGATGCCTGAAGTGTCCACGGCAGGCAGGAATGCTGCGTGGAGCCTTTGGCAGGCGCTATAGATCGATCACAGCACAGGCCCGTAGGACTTTAGAGCAAAGCCCTACAGCACTACAGCCCCTCTGGGATATACCTGAAGGACAGCCCTGCACAGATAACCATTCTCGTTTAAGTAACACTTGTAATTTAATTTAATTAACACAGTAAATCTTGGCCTGTTACCGGGCCTTAGAAGAGACTGAACACTTGACCATGAGCCACCAAGTTACCATGTGACTGGAGCTGCCCATGATGAACAGGGTGTTTGTTATCTGACCCACCGACCTGTAACATCAGACATGCAACAGCAATACTCCATCATCAAACAGAAGTGGTATACATAAGATCAGGCCCAAGCAGGCCCTGAAGGTACAAGTAAGTTACGTGAACAAGTGGCCCAAATGCCCATGGTCTCCACTCCTGCTCTACTACTTCTCTTCCCCAACTTGCGCCTAGGGCCTCATAGGGAGTTCCCTACAATCAGCTGACAGAGGGAAGAAAAGACTCAGGCCTGGTTTACAGATGGTTCTGCACGACACCACCCAGAGTGGACAGCTGCAGCACCAGAGCCCTCTGAGACAGCAGTGAAGCGAAATCCTCCCGATGCCCCTGGTTGTTCACTTTGCTTGGGAGGAGAAATGACCAGACACGTAATTATAAATTCATGGGTTGTGTCCAGTGATCTGGCTAGAAGGTCAGGAAGAAACATGACTAGAAAACTGGTAACAAGGAAATTGAAATTTGGGGCAGAGGTAGTACAGACAGTGCTCTCCGAATGGGGAAAAAAAACATGAAGATATTCATGTCCCATGTGACTGCTCATCAAAAGGGGACCCTGGCAAAGGAGGAGTTTAATAATCAAGTGGATGGGACTCCCTGTTCTGCAGATACCAGTCAGCCTCTTTCCCCGCCACCTGTCATGATCCAATGGGCTCAGAAGCAAAGTGGCCACGATGGCAGGGTAGAGATTAGGCACGGGCTCAGCAGTGTGCACGTCTACTCATCACACTCACCTGGCTATGGCTACCAACTGCATGCCTAATCACCAGCAGCAAAAACCAACACTGAGACCTCAATATGGCACCACACCCAGGGGAGATTAGCCAGCTACCTGGTGGTGGGTTCCCTGAAATGGGCCACTCCCATCATGGAGAGGGCAGCAATTTGTCCTTATTGGAACAGACACTTACTCTGGGTACAGATATGCCTTCAACTTCGCGCAAAGCTGCTGCCAAAACTACTATCTGTGGACTTTCAGAATGCCTTGCCCACCATCATCACAGCAGTGCTTCTGATCTAGGAAATACTTCACAGCAGAACAACAACAATGGGCCCATGCCCTCGGAATTCACTGGTCATGCATGTTTCCCACGATCCTGAAGCAGCTGGTTCGACAGAATGGTGGAATGTCCTTCTGAAGACTGTTACGGTGCCCGCTAGGTGGCCATACCTCGCAGGGCTGAAGAAAGGTACTCTAGGAGGTTGTATTCGCCCTGAATCTGTATTCAATATATGGTGGTACTTCTCCCATCGCCGGGGTTCACAGGTAGAATCGAGGAGTAGAATCGGGAGTGGTAGCACTCACCATTATCCGTAATGACCCACTAGCAAACTTTCTGTCTCCTGTTCCTGTAACCTTAGGAACCAGTGCTGCTAGACTAGAGTTCTAGCTCCAAAGGGAGGAACGTTTCCACCAGGAGACACAACAATGATTCCACTGAAATGGAAGTTCAGACTACTGTCCAGCACTTTGCGGTCCTCATGCCTCTCAATCAACCAGCAAGGAAGGGAGTTCTGACCCCCAGGGGGAACCTGGACGCCTCCTCCACAATAGAAGTGAGGAAGAGCGTGTCTAGAACACAGAACACGCCTCAGGGCATGTCTTAGTATTACCATAATTTGGCCCCATTAATGATTTTTTAAAAGCCAAGAAGCAAGTATGTCTAAGGTTGACAAATCTTCAACCCCAAGACAATCTAAGGGACTAATAATAAGCACTCCCTTGAATGTCATCGACAAGGTTAAAGAAAGCTATGAATTTAGAAGAGAAAGATGAATTTAAGAGATTTACGAAATTCACTACATGCAGCAAAGGATACAGACCTACCAAAGATTTAGCAGAAACAAAGCCAGGGGTCATAAAACCCTCAAGGAAAATTTCCAGGGCTTACATCCCAGGCCTCCTGAAACCTATTCCTAAGGGTACATTTAGAAGCAGTGACATCATTTAGAAGGTTCTTCCTCTAGTTCCCCAACTTTCAGATGATGTGGTTTATTGGAGTTCAAAATTATTGTCTATCACATATTCATTCAATAGGTTTATTAGGCAATCACTATGTGGGAATCATTGTTCTAAGCCCTAATTTATAAACAAAATATTTGAGCTTACACACCTTACATTATAATGAGAAAGACTACCAATAAAACAAATATATTTACTTCCAGAGTTAAGGCCTCCAAATATATGGCATGTCATGTGTTAGTAGCTCTTACTTACAGTCCATAAACAGAATAAAAGAAATAGCCTTGATTTAGAGTATGTGAAGGTCACTAAGTATAGCATGCAATTTCTACTCAGTAAAACTGGAAACAAAGGCCAGTTCACCTGTCATACTGGTTAGCCCAGCTTGAGACCACCTGCACTGCTGGTAAGAACACCTGGAGCCCAATCCTGAAAAATGTATGTGCTACAGTACCTATAGCTTTACAGAAAGCTAGGGCCAAGGGGAACCATGCCAAACAGTCTTCCTCAAACATTTTAGACAATACATATAAAAACCATTTTCTAAATTATATATTATCCAAGTATTTTTAATAACAAAAAACATGTCATCTAAAAAAAACTCACCAAAACATTCATAGCCATTACTTTCCAGGTTGCCTCCTGCCTTTCATAATAATAGCTGACTTTTCAGTAGAGGATTTATGTTTTGTATCAATTTCAGTTTGGTTATTCAGTTTTTTTCAATTGCTAAGCAAAAAAATGGAGTAATTTCTTTTTATTCAGTTAATAATTAGTCCTCATTTTACTGAATTCATTTGGTCTTCAGAGCATCATGACTCCATTTGTTTCTACTTTCAAGCATGACAGAAACCACAAAGGCCAGATTCAAATGTATGATTAAACTAAAATGTTAAAATTTTTCATGTTAAAAAACAGTTTAAGCAGTATTAAAGGACAAATGGGAGGAAAATGTTTGCAATTAACCTCTGAGAGACAACTAATTACTTAAAAAAAAACTGCAAGTGTAAAAAGGAATGAAATCTTGCCATTTGCAACAACATGGATAGAGTGAGAGTATAATGCAGGAGAAATAAGTCAGTCAGAGAAAGACAAATACCCTATGATTTCACTCATATGGGGAATTTAAGAAACAAAACAAATGAGCAAACGGACAAAAGAGAGAGGGGGGGCAAGCCAGGAAACAGACTCTTCCCTATAGAGAACAAACTGATGGTTACCAGAGGGGAGGGAGTCGTTGGGGGATGAATGAAATAGGTGATAGCGATTAAGGAGAGCACTTGGGATGCGCACGGGGCAGTGTATGGAGTGCTGAAGGACTGCACTGTACACCTGAAACTGATATTACACTGTATGTTAACTAACAGGAAGTAAAATTTTAATTAAAAAAAAAAGGAGGGGAAAACACTGTAAAAATGGGCAAAGGAAACATAGGTAGGCAATTTACTAAAAAATAACTATGAATGACCTCTGAGTATGTTTTGTAAATGTCTATCCTTACTAGTAATTAAAGAAATGTACATTTAAGAGGGGAAATGTTTCATATTTCTGACCTGGAACTTTTTTTTTTTCAAGATTTATTGCAGGGGGTGGGGGGTGGGCAGAGAGAGAGAATTCAAGTAGACTGCACTGAGCATGGAACCTGATGCAGGACTCAATCTCATGACCCTGAGCAGAAACCATGAGTTGGACACTTAACCAACTGTGACACCCAAGCACTCCTTGAATTGGCAGGTTTTAAGTACCACCCACAGTTGATGAAGATACATTCTGGGAAGAGGAGCCCCTCAGTGAAAGTGAAACCACTAGTGGAATTCACACAGCTTTTCGGAATCAGCAAACATCTTCTCAAAACTTTTAAAGTGTGCTTACCTAGAAAGTGAATTGCAGAAATTTATCCTAAGGACAAATATTTGTAAAGATGTACACTGGAGCTCTTTTAGTTAAAAAAAATTGGGAACAATCCATGCTTATAACAGCTCCAGGCACTACTATAAATTGCACAGAAAAGTAGTTAATGGCATGGAAACCTCCCACTTACATGTTGATTTAGGAAAACATAAATCATCAGTGAGTCCATGAAGGTTGCCATCTGGTTATGTATTCACAGGAAGACACCTTACTGAAGATTACAGACCACAGTATTCACAATAGCTCTGTGGGTTGTAGGATTGTGGGTAACATTAATTTTCTTCACCATATATTGTTTTCCAAATATTCTCCAGCAAACGAAGCATTTTTTTAAACACAAAGGAGTGAGAGAAATGGTAGTTGTCTGTATAAATTCCAGACGAATTAAACAGTTATGCACAAAAAAAGTCATCTTTAGAAAATGAGGGGGAAAAAGAGAGTATTTGTCACATATCAGGAAGGGAAAGGATCTTCTAAACACAAAACAATTAGAGAAACCAAAGGAAGAAAAAAGACTGGACCCTGGACAATATACAAATGTTAAAAATTCTGTCAATAAAAAGCAAGTAAAGTTAAAAAGAAAAATAACTAGAACATATTTACAAAAATCTAATAAAAAGCTGATGTGCTTTCCATATAAAGATATCACAATTCAAAACGAATAAAAGGGGAAGGACAATGAAACATATAAAAAAGATCTATGTATTAGATCTTGTAATATATTTTATAAATTAAAATTAAAATGTCATACACCTCACTAAAAATTTCCAGGAAATGGCAGAGTCAAGATTGGAATGCAGGTCTAATTGGCCTCCAAGCAATATACCATGTTGCCCACAGTAAGTAAGTCACTTTTTTAACCACATTAATTTTAAAGTTTGTACTTGACAAAAGAGTTTTTCCCCCTTCAATTATACATTCTTAAATAACAAAAGTAACAGAAAATAAATTAAGTAGAAAACTATGGCTAGTATTCTTACGTCTTAAATGGAGGCTGCGTTCTTTTGACATATCCAGATAAACCAAAATTCTCTTGCTAAATATTTAAATGAGAACTTACCAAATCATTAAGTATAAAGACTGCTTCTTGATTAAGTAAAACAGAAAAGCCTTTCACAACTAAGAATACGAATAGTAAGTAAAAATCTGGTTTTCTGATTTTATAAAGGACTCATGGTTTATTGGAGGAAGATGCAAATTATGAAGGAAATTAAGAAAAGGCAAATCTAAAAATACAGTGCAGTAAAAAATGAAAACATTCATTGTGATATTAAGCAATATATACTAACCATGAATCAGGGAGCCATTTAGCCATTGAATATAGTAGTTTTGAGGAAAAGAAAGCAGGATTTCATTGCTGATTATTGAAAGGGGTAAAAGCAAAACAGCCCCAGCTGAAACTGCCAGAGTGAACGTGCTCAAAAACAACCTGGAAGAGAAGAGATCATTGTCACCAGCAATTGAAAAAAGCAAGGAACACGGTAGGAATTTAAAAAGGATAAAAACTCTTAAATCTTTTAATCCAAAAAGTTACATAAGATTTTCATTAAATATGTGTAGTTGGGAGACAAATGATATATATATGATACTAGAAGTTCAATTAGGTATACTCTAAAACTACTCACTCTGTGAAAAGGGTCATTAACTTGTTGAACAAGCAGGCCCTAGAAGAATCACATACAGAAGACAGAGTACTTTGCACATTTTACAAAGAATAAGCCATAGTCTCTTTCCTCTTTTAAATTTAAATATTTATTTCACAATTGCATTTAATTAACTACATTGGCAAATACATCCTAACAGCAATGCAAAAGCTGATTTCAGATGAAAAAAAAACAAAAACTTGTGAAAACAGTATGAAAAACAAATCAATTCAAAATGGTTATTTCAAGAGAAAAAAACTTAAAGCCCTTGGTCAGCTACCTCTTAAAATGGGTAAAGGCAAAATAAATTATACTAAGAAACCGTAGAGAACTATTAAACAATATTCTACTATTAAACAGTATTTAAAACACTATTTGTCATTTTTAAAAATAAGATATTGCTAATAAATACTGATACAGAGAAATGTCTAAGATAAATTAAGTTAAAAAAACTGAAAAGGCACGGACAATAAATAGAACACATGCTCCCCCCCCCAAAAAAATGCATTTATACACACAGGAAAATAGAGGTACACACACACACACACACACACACACAAACAAAAACCTAGCACAATATATAACAATCCCACAGGAGAGTGGAATTCTAAAGGGCTTTCACTTTCTCAGTTATATATATGTCTGAAATGTTTAAAATTTTTTATCTAATTTTTAAAAGATTTTTTTAAGACTTAAAAGGCAAAGGAAAAGAAAACCTCACCAACATTAGAGATGGAATCTTAATTTAATATCCATCCCATTAAAGTCAATATAGGAAGAACGTGAAAATAAATGTAACACATAAGAAAAAAAAAACACGTAATAAACGCTTGAAATACACATCCACTAGAGTAACTTTGAGACCAATGCCATCTTGTGGCAACCAACAGAAGTGTTTTCCTACTTAAAAGCCAAAACAACCACGAAACCTCTGTTCAGTAAATCATCGATGATGTTTAAATGTAGACCATATCATACATACCAAAAATGCAGCTCAAATCAGACACAGAAGAAGGCTTAGAAGCTGTTTTGCTGAGTGGGCATGTTTCCTGGGAAACGCACTAGGAAAAATGTCCACCCAGGTCTACTGCCAACTCTGGCAACTACCAGCCCGTGGCCTGAAGCGTGCTTCTCTGGTTTTGTCCTTGCAAGTCAAGGGAGGAAGTTATCCCAATCGCTACCATTGCTTCCTTCCAATGCCAAAAATAGGATCAAACCCACAAGTTCACCATTCCAGGTCCTGAACAGCTATGTGTGTGCCAGGCTCCTCTTGCCACGACAGACTCCCACATACAGTGTGATGTACCCACCTGCTCACACACCAAACCTCAATGCGTCTCACGGTTCTGTGCTCTGGGGCACAGTCAGCTCTGCCCCTAGGGTCGCTTTATGTCATCTGCCCTGCGAAGCAGCCTCAGCACCACTCTCCACACTCCTCTCAACAGTCAATGCTTCTCCTCTCAGCTCACACGACACTGACCACATAACCAGCAAGACCAACCAGAGTTTCCAAATCAAAAACCGGGACCAGTAATCTGACAAAAAACTAAGCTTATGAGGGCAAATAGGTAAAGTATTTGAAATCATAAACGATCCAGAAAAGCCTAACTATAAACAAACACTTGCAGAATCTACTGCATCTCAGGTACTGTGCCTGGGCTCTGGATACAGAGCGCCGCCGCCACCCCCTCACCCTGCCTGTGAGCACCTAGCATGAAAGCTACTCAGAAAAGGCCGATGCAGGTCAGGTCAATGCTGGCAAGGGGTCCCCAAGGGAAGGCCAGATCGAAAAAGAGCAGTAGTGGTCATAGCTTGCAGACCTCCTGAAGTGCCCTTCAGATTAAAGTGCCGTTTCACAAAAGTCACCTTCCGAAGCGGAGCAGATTCTGAGGACAGCACCCACAGGACTTCCTGGGGTCGGGGCAGCCAGGGCTCAAGGCTGACGCTGAGCCTTCAGCCTGAGAACGGGAAGGGTAGAGCTGGTATCGCCCGTGACGGAGAAGGCCCCAGCTGGAGCGGGCCGGCGGGGAAACACGGGACTCAGCTTTGGCCCCGCCTCGTCTGTCATGTCCACAAGGCAGGAGCACCACGGAGGCCACGCTTCACACCTCTCCGCAGGCTACCAGGTGGCCTAGAACTTCTGTCTGCCCCATTGCTGGCTACGTTCTGACTGACCACTGGGCAGGACGGTGTCTGCCAGGGCTCTCTGACTCTAACATCACTCTTCCACTTTTAATTAGTAAGTATTTTGTGGGAAGCTAAGTTTGAAACTAGGAAAAATACCCTGTTCCTTGCCAAAAAGTTTATTCATTTACTGATGCCTATCAGTATGGACTCAAGATTGTTCTATTTTATTCTGTGCAGGATCCATTACAATCGTTCTCCGGACACTCAGATTGTCCCTGATTGATGTGAAAGTCCTTCAAGGCTCTTGGGTCTTTTAGACATGCACCCCATCGTTCTTGGAGCACTTCCTTGCATTCTGGCAGTAGCATACGTACAAAATGAGCCTGGAACTTCCCCTCTCTTACCCCTGCAGTCAGCTTCTTCCCCAAGGAGCCCTGGTTCCTATCAGTGGAAAGTTGTATTTAGAAGCACAGATCTAGGGCTAAGTATATTCACTGCTCTTGGGGTGTCATGCTCCCAATGGACAGGCAAGGAATGCAAGTATGCACTACGCCTACATGTACATATACACACTAACATGCACCCACCTTCACATCTAGATCTGGTGCAACAACTCTGTATTGAAAACCGTGAGTCCACACTGATAGTTCACTTGCAAGTCCAACTGCAATGCAACAACCCTGTTCATTTTCATTTTTCTCCCTTTCCCTTAACTACAGAATGGTTCCCCTCACCTTTAATGGACCAACCCCCTGGAAATGATCTGACACCCCGCCCCCTGCGGAGGTGCCCTCCTGCTCAGGTGACGCCCCATTCTGGACCGTCCCACCTCCCTCCCCACGGACCTCTGATGCCTAGGCCAGGCCATCCCTCTGGGGACACCCTCCTCAGCCTGCTTGGGCTCTGTCATCCTGCCTGGATGCCCTCCCCAACCTCTGACTCCCTGTAACAGAGCACCCCTGAACACACGCGAGTGCCCCTCATCACCGCTCAAGCTGACACTCCACCAAGGATTTCCCTCTGCAGGGAAAATTCCCTCCCGGCTCCTGGACCCTGAGAGCCCACACCAGGTCACCCCCGGGCTCTGATACCTCATGCCAGGCCTACTTCCTGCAATGGAGACTCTCCTCTCACCTGCAAGGACTCCCAAAAGTTTCACCAGTTAGGCATTCCATTTTTATATCAATAACTTAAATCCAAATCAAATCAACTAACTAGCCAACAGTAGCTCTCATAAAATGTAGTTTTTGGTTGCAAAGTTAATTTGGGGGCACAAGTAGATTCAAACAGAGAACAGAACAAAGGAGCAAAGGAGAAAGCAAACATGGGTCTAACGGGAGGTGAGAACGGCCAAGGGACAGGCTTTCCATTTTGACATGGGTGCTGAACCAGCTGCAGAGATCCCTGTTTCAAGTGGCCAGGTAGTGCTGCCAATCATTACACTTAAAAACTTGTCTGAGGGCGCCTGGGTGGCTCAGTGTGTTGGGCGGCTGCCTTCGGCTCGGGTCATGATCCTGGAGTCCTGGGATCGAGTCCCGCATCAGGCTCCCTGCTCAGTGGGGAGTCTGCTTCTCCCTCTGACCCTCTTCCCTCTCGTGCTCTCTATCTCTCATTCTCTCTCTCAAATGGATAAATAAAATCTTAAAAAAAAAAAAAACTTGTCGGAGCTCTTCCCCTTTTTTCTCTTTGTTCAGCAGGACTCTCCTTCCATTTCCTCCTTTTTGGTGGAGGGGGCAAGGCAAGGAAAGACGGTGGAGAGAAGGGAGGCAACCCCAAATTCCCACAGACTGTGCACGAGCACCAACCCTGGATTGTTTTGCAGATGTGACTGAATCCACACAACAGCATGACAGAGTAAGTGGCAGCTCTCCTTCACACACAGAGAAAACAAATCTTTCTCAATCTCTTCTGATCTTAAGTTAATCTTGAGTTCGGAATTTGAACCCAGATCTACCTTCCTCTTCCATTCTCACTCATTCCATCACACAAGGGGGAAAACGGGCGGTGAAAGCCAAAAGGATTACTGGGCAAGGTGGGGGGGAACGGAGCAGCCCTGATTCTCTCAGGTGCCCCCCCCCCCGCCGCCCCGCGCCCTCTCCTGTCTTTATTGTAAGTACACCCGTCTGCCTGCAGGAAAGGGATGCCAGCTCCAGGCACGTGATGCAGGAGCCACCTGCCAGGAGAACCCTCAGACCCGCCACAACAGCGATGGCAGCAGAACTGATGAAAGCAGAAGGGGAGGTCAGGGCTCCTGAGCCTCCTCACAAGGAAACGAGGCACAGCCACCGTTTCACAGAATACACTGCAAGGTAACGTCTAAGTGATGTGTTCTGGTCTGTTGTGCAAACACCACCACTTTCTAGTTCCAGAACATTCCATCACCCCAAAATAAAACCTTGTATTCATTAAGCAGCTGCTCCCCATTTTGCCCTCCCCTCAGTCCCTGGTAACCATCAATATGACACTGATGGGTTTACCTATTCTGGATATTTCTCATAAATGGAATCCTACACTACATGGCCTTTCATGTCTGGCTTCTTTCACTTAGCATGATGTTTTCAAGGTTCCTACATGCTGTAGTATGTGTCAGTACCTTATTCCTTTTTATGGCTGAATAATATCCCCGGGGACACGAAAGTATCCGTGAATGTGTGCGTAAGTGCGGGCAGCCTTTCTCCCTTTCCCTCACCTCCTCCCCACCCCAGGCAAAAGATGAATAATCTGATACTAATCGCAAAGAAACAAATCCAAATAACTGGCCTGTCATCTTCAGAAGTATCAAGGTAAGGGAAGTCAAGAAAATACTGAAGGGTTTCAGTCTGAAGGCAACTAAAGGGACATGACAACTACAAGCAGTGTGTGATTCTGAGTGGGATCTTTTTGCAACAAAGGACATGAACGGGACAATTGGTAAATCTGAATGGGGCAGGAGTGGTACAGCATCAGTTTCATTATCTTGATGTTTGTATGGTAGCTACACAGGAGAATGCACTGTTTACAGGCATTATATAAAAAAGTATCCTGAGGAAATGGAGAACCAGGTCAGCAACTTCTCAAACAGTTCTGGGGCAAAAAGGCTCTTTTTTGTTATATTTCTAACTTTTGTCTAAATTCAGGACTACGCCAAAAATTTTTCAAGAATCCAAAGAATCCTGGAATAATAATCTCTCCAATGTAGTTACATCTGTGTGATTTCAAATTTTAGTCAAGCAAAATATGATAGAAAGAAACTCACTGCTTCCCATCTGGTTTGATACCTCAAAAAAAAAATTAAAGGGTACATCAATCATATATCAGCATATATAAGCAGAAAAAGAGCTATCGGGAACCTAAAGAACCATCTGAGTCCGTCTCCCTGCTCACAGCAGGTAGATGTTCGATTAACTAGAAGAGAGGTCTGTTCCCTATTCCAAGACTGTCACAGCCTTCTCAGCAGACCATTAAACAGCCAAGAGTTTTCTTTCTTATGGCCCAGCAACTTCCCCAACCATAAGCCCACTTCCTGGTTAAAACCTCTGAAGGTAAAATTGTCAGCTCCTCAAACAAGCAAATTTTAACAGGAGACAATCAATCCTCATTTTTCCATGTACAGTTGATCCTTGAACAATATGGCTTAGAAATGCACAGGCCCACTTACAAGTGAATTTTTTTAATAAATATAGTACAGTAATATAAATGTATTTTCTCTCCCTTATGATTTTCTTAATAGTTTTCTTTTCTCTAGCTACTTTATTGGGAGAATACAGTATATAATACATATAACATATAAAATATGTGTTAATCAGCTGTTTATGTCATCAGTAAGACTTCCAGTCAATAGTAAGCTATTAGTAGTTAAGTTCTGGATAAGTCAAAAATTATACACAATTTCCAACTGCACAGGGCCAGCGTCCCTCACCCCCACGGTGTTCAAGAGTCAACTGGGTATCTGTCTCTAAGTGTTTCTAAGGATAGGGTTAATATCGATAAAAGCATTGTAATACTTCAGGTGAATTTTTTCCACATTTATGCCCAAAGGTGTGAATTAAATTTGAAGAATTTATGACATCAAAATTTGAAACAGAACAAATGAATTTTAAAATACATACGAAATCCTGTTGACTATGGCATCTTCGTCTTCTTGTTCATCTGTAAAAATGGTTAAGGTATTAATTTTTTTATCTTCAATAAAATGTTTCATTAATTTATTAGGAAATTAAACAAAAATAGAAACTTAATTATTTTGAAAAGAACTGATTTTCAAAATGCACTGTATTTATTTCAACATGGATCCAAATTTAAATCTCATTAAATCACGTAAGATAGAATGTAGTTAGGTAAGAGTGTTGTGATTAACCAAAATCCTGATTAACAAAACTACCATATGTAAATTGAAATTTTCCAAATATTTATTGCTCAAGAAAATAAAACTCAGTAGAACCTTAGGACCACTATCAAGTTTACTGTCATACGATATAAGTAAAATTATAATTGCTAATGAATGAAATGTTTTCGTTGATAGTATCCAACAAAAATCTTTACTATAAAATTAGAAGTCAGAATCTTAAAACTCATGTAGTTTTCTATGATTTGAGTTTGTCATTATTAATGGTACTAAGGAAGATTCTCTTCGACCAGTCTAAACCATTTAGATACCACTGCCTCAATACTTCATAATTATTGTGCAAGTTATAGAGTGGAAAGTATCAAGTTCTGTATCTCTTACAAGTAGCAGATACCCTCTGCCCCAATGCTCGCTCACCTCCTCTACCTCTCCCTCATGGCTGCTCGCCTTCTCTCTGTCCTCCCACATAAATTTACCAGCTAAAGAAAGTCTGATCCAATTACAAGAATATTGCACAGCACCCCCTGGCCCCTCCTTCTCCTCAATACCTAACTGGGGTTGTCCTCAAAGGCTCTCTCTCTAAGTCTCTGTAATTATGAGTGTCCACCTGCTTCCGTGTCAATGGTTTATTTGAGCCATTCTCTTACTCCAATCTCCATTCTTAATTATGGGCTGCCCAAAATAGCTTTACAACCAAAAGGACCATAAAATAACAGTCACAATTTTCATACTGTTGTACACACCCCCAATTAACCATCCACTACTGAAGAACGTTTTAATAGCTTCATATAAATTTCAATTCTTCTCCCTACACTCTACTAAAGTCCAGGGTATTCATCACCTCTCCCTGCCATTACTTTAAAAATCATCTGATAAGGGTGCCCAGGTGGCTCAGTCAGTTGAGTATCCAGGTCTTGATTTCCACTGGGGTCATGTCTCGGGATCATGGATCAGGCCCTGCGTCAGGCTCCGGGCTGACTGAAGGGGTCAGGGGAGTCTGCTTGGGGCTCTCTCTCCTCCTCTGTCTCTGCCCCCCACCCCTGCTCACTCTCTCTCAAAATAAATAAATACTTAAAAATCATCAAAATCATCTAATAAATCTCCAATTTTCCTGCTCATCATCCCCTAATTTCCCCTAAAATGATGCATTTATATTCATTAATTCTCCCCCCACCTTCTATGTCCATAATCATTAAAACCTGATGCCAAAACAACTTTAAAAATAGCTAAGATACTGTGTTGAATCTGCAGGTCTTCAAATTTTTGAGAGATTATAGATTCTAGGAAGTATTTTAGTGTAATCATAGAGCCAAACTAAAACACTAGAGAGCAAGCATTTACTGACTGCTTTCAAAAGTCTAACAAGTTTAATATTATGACATAAAGAGTCCCTATTATATGGAATCCTTAAGTATTCATATGGTACCTACTATTAGCCCAGCATCACAGGTAGAAAATCCTGTGATTTATAGAAAATAGCTGAGATTTAACAGAGGGCAGTAAGGCAACTCTTTAGGTCCTTACAAAACCCTGGCACAAAAATCTGTGAATGAATTAGCACAAAGTTCATTTTTAAAAAAAGAATAGGGGATGGGATGCATGGGTGGCTCAGTCAGTTAAGAATGTGCCTTCAGCTCAGATCACGATCCCAGGGTCCTGGGATCAAGTCTCACATCAGG
This sequence comes from Eumetopias jubatus, assembly GCF_037043125.1. NCBI lineage: Eukaryota > Metazoa > Chordata > Mammalia > Carnivora > Otariidae > Eumetopias > Eumetopias jubatus. The sequence continues at coordinate 856,594 of NW_028274861.1, read as the reverse complement.
CTCCCTGCTCAGTGGGGAGCCTGCTTCTCCCTCTGCCTGCCGCTCCCCCTGCTTGGACTCACTCTCTCTCCCTCTCTCTACAAATAAATAAAATCTTAAAAAAAAAAAAAAAGAACAGGTGCCTGGGTGGCTCAGTCAGTTAAGTGTCTGCCTTCAGCTCAGGTCATGATCTCAGGGTCCTGGGATCAAGCCCCACACCAGGCTCCCTGCTCAGCAGGAAGTCTGCTTGTCCCCCTCCCTGTCCCTCTGCTCCTCCCCCTGCTCGTGCACATGCACATTCGCTCCCTCTCTCTCTCAAAAATATAAAATCTTTAAAAATAATAACAATGCTGGAGTGGTGGGGGGTGGGAGGGAGGGGGTGGCTGGGTGAAAGACATCGGGGACGGTATGTGCTATGGTGAGCGCTGTGAATTGTGCAAGACTGTTGAATCACAGACCTGTACCTCTGAAACAAATAATGCAATATATGTTAAAAAAAAAAAAAAGAAGATCATAGGAAGGGAAAAATGAAGGGGGGGATTCAGAGGGGGAGACGAACCATGAGAGACGATGGACTCTGAGAAACAAACTGAGGTTCTAGAGGGGAGGGGGTGGGGGGACGGGTGAGCCTGGTGATGGGTATTAAAGAGGGCACGTTCTGCATGGAGCACTCGGTGTTAAACGCACACAATGAATCATGGAACACTACATCAAAAACTGATGATGTAATGGATGGTGATTAACATAACATAATAATAAAAAATATGAATAAAAAATAAAAATAATTTTTTAAATAAAAAAAGAACAAAGATTTAGTGGTCCCTCTGGTAGACACGATATATATGAAATAATAAAAAGAATAATATACGATTGAATCCTAAATTGATACTAAATGGTATCATGGAGACTCTACATTCTGTATTACTTTAGAGAAAGAAAAGATAGTCTAGTAGTCAGAGAAAAGATGGGATAGGGTATGCATGTTCAAACTCAGAGCCAGTCACAAGAACTCATATATCCTTATAAACTCTAGAATTTCCCAGATACTGAGCAGCCCCACACTGTTCTGGGTTGGACATAAGAACGGTAGTAAACGAGGGCTCAGGTCTGAGAATGACGACCCTGCAAGCAGTCAGATTCCCTGAAGGTTACTGTTTACTCTTAGTACCAGGCTATCGTGTCCTTCAATCATGGCCATACTGAATATATATACTACCACACTGACAGGCACAGTATACAGCCCAAATACCACAGACCAGCGGACATGATGATCTAAGTTTTAACTACAATGTTTCTACTTGCCTGATTTTCTCTTGTATCTTGTGATGATGAAGTAGGAAACAATGTAGAGAATGGCAAAAAGAAGGAAACATATCTGGAAAAAAAAATTAACAGTTCATTTACATTTGTGGCATATTTTTTTAATAAATTATAGAAGATACATCTTTGGTATTTATATGCAAGAAGGATTTCATCTATTAAAAAAGTAAAAATTTTTAGATATTTTGCTAATATAAAGTTTTGATAAAATACTAACTTATATGAACTAATAACTCAAATAGCCCAGTGTTTAATATCATTGCAGAAGAAAAAGCCCAAGGAAGATCTTTCTTTTCATAACTTAACCGAATTGTTTTCAAAATCATATGGAAGTGTAAAGAGCAAGACCAACACCAACAATTCTGAAAACCAAAGTCAATGAGACGCTACTATCCCTTCCAAATATCAAACACACTATAAAGCTTCAGTAACATTTAAAGAGTGTGATGGCACCAAAACTTGACAGACAAATGAAACATCTACTACACAAAATTTATATAATTTGGTTCTACATATAGAAAGCATCACAAATCAATGTGGGGGGAATAATCATTCAATAAATAAACCACATATCAAAATAAACAGCAGTTGAATGAGAAACTTCTTAAATATTAAATTCAAATTAAATTCCATTTAATTTCATGGGAACGATAGGTAAAAGAGGGTGGGTCAAAGAACGGGAGACCTCGTCCCTGTCAAAGACCAAGTGTGCAGAAATACAGTCTCACTAGAGCTATGAACCAGGGTAAAAATAATTTGAAGACTCTCAAATGAAACAATTCAAAGTGACGATAGTCTAGGGAGCACCCCTATGCATAGATTTCTGAAGGACTGTTGGCCACATGACTAAAAAGGACCTTAGATCTAGGTGTGAACAGCCACTGTGAAATGTCATCTAGGAAATGACAAACTAAGAGTGGACAGGAAGACCACGAGCCTCATGTTCTTCCAATACCAGTGGAGTGGGAAAGTGACAATGGACCATAATGACAGTGACCAAAAAGGAGCCAAGAGTCAAAAGCATCAAACTGGCCTACTGCTGGGAGCCCACTAAGAACTCCAGATAGATAAGAGAATGTTAGCACCATCACTACTTCCTCCCAAAATCCTATGAGTAGGGGAAATGGGTCAAAAAAGGAAACCAGTTATTGGTGAAGAAATGTAAACGGAGGGGGTCTCCTAAGAAGATGTTGAGGGCGCCTGGGTGGCTCAGTCAGTTAAGTGACTGCCTTCGGCTCAGGTCATGATCCTGGAGTCCCGGGATCGAGTCCCACATTGGGCTCCCTGCTCAGCGAGGAGCCTGCTTCTCCCTCTAACCCTCCCCCATTTCATGTACTCTCTCTCTCTCTCTCATTCTCACTCTCTCAAAATAAATAAATAAATCTTTAAAAAAAAAAAAAAGAAGATGTTGAGTGTCGGGGGAGACTGTTTATAATGGAATAGTGAAGTCTGAGTAGGGCTTCAAGAGCACTAGAAACAGGGTAACTGGGCAGAAACTCCGTGACTTACAAGGTTAAAGTCAGAGGGATCGAATGACCAAGGCAATTAATATTTATTACAGAAGCTAAATGAAATTCAATTCATTCAACAATTACTTGTCATGAGCTTACTGTACACCAGGCATTCTTTTCAGAACTGAGAACACAGCAGTGAACAAAACAAAACTCCCACCCTCACTGAGCTTACACTCCACTAAGAAAACAGCCCATCAATAAACAGGCAACGGGGCAAATGACAATTGGTGCAGGATTATGGGAACAGGGAGTGCGAGCTCAGGTGAGGGGGCACACTTCACTAATAAGGTGACATCTGAGGAAGGACTTATGGGAGAAGAGAGAGCAAGACATGCAGAAATCTGGAGGGAGGGTACTCAAGGGACAGAGAACAGTCACACCAAGGGTCTGAGACAGGAAAAGCTCTGGTGTGTTCAAACAGCAAGAGAGAAGTAAGAGATGAGGTCATACAGGAGTTCGTACTAAGCGTCAGTTCTCACAAACAGTGAAGAGTTGGTTTTTACCCTGAGTGAGACAGGAATCCGTGCGACGAGACTCTGAGCAGAAGGGTGACAGGATCTGACAGAGGGCAAAAGGCTCACTCTAGGTACAATGTGGAAAGTAACTTAGAAGGGACAGGTCAGAAGCAGAGAGACCAGTTAGGAGTGCCCTGCAATCATCCAGAAGACAGGTCACTTGGACCTGTGTAGTAGAAATATCAAAAATTATTAAGTTCTAGGTATGTTTTGAAAACAGACTTGAGAGGGCTTGCAGGCATTAAGGCTTGGTCGAAGAAACTGGAAAGAGAGAGTGGCCATTTCCTGAGTCAGGAAAGATTATGAGTAAAGTTATTTTGTGCTGGAAATAAAAAGTACAGTTTACACTGATGAATGTGAAATACTTATTATTCACTCAGGTGGAGAGGGTGGATGAGCTGTTGGATATACAAATCTGTACAGTCCAAGGAAAGGAGCCTGGCTAGAATTTTTTTTTAAGCTGAGGAGCAGGGGGGACATAAGCAGATAGATAGCTAAAGCCCTGAGACCAGATGAGATTTCCACCCCAGGGAGTGAGTACAACCAGAGAAGTCGGAGAACCAAGCCCCGGAGCTCTCAAATATTTCGAAGTCAACTTGACAGAAGGAACCAAGAAGAGCTAACTGAGAAGCAGCAGTCAGCAGGTAGGAGGCAAACAACAGACTGTGATGTCCCAAAAGTCAAATGAAGAAAGTTCATGTAGGAAAAGGGAATTATCAGCTGTGTCAAATGCTGCTGACAGGCCAAGTTAGACGAGCACTGAGAATTGACAACTGGATTTAGCAACATGGAGGTCATCGGTGACCTTGACCAGAGCTGTTTTTCTGAAGCAGTGAACGTAAAACCCTGACTGAAGTAAATTAAGACAGAAGAAGCACTGAAAATAAAATGTACATAGACAGTTCTTTCCAGGAATTTTAAGGTAAAGGGAAGCAAAAGAAATGGGATGGGAACTATGAAGAGGGCTTTTTTTTTTTTAAGATGAGAAAAGTTACACATTGCAATAATAATCAGGTAGAGAGAAAAATTATTGATGCAAGAAAGAAAAAGGAGAAGTGCTAAAGCAATGCATTCAAGGTGAGGAGCTAGAAATAAATGTATCCCTAGTCAGAAGGAGGAGGAGCAGAGGACAGAACATTTGAGTTCCACTGCAGCTAGGTCAACAGATGCGGGGTAAAAGCACAAAAACATTCCCTTTAGATGGTTTCTATTTTCTTAGTAAAATAGAAGCCAAGTTCCTCAAATAAGAGTTACACATGGAGACAGAATGCACACAGGAGGAGGACACCGTAAATGGAGTAGAGAATATGAGGGAATCCTGAGAGCCACGGCAAGATGAAATGGACTTCACAGCTCCAGGCAAGCCCAAGCTGAACCTCCGAGCCAGGCAGGAGGCTTACTGCTGCTCTACAACACGACGGCCTAGCTCTTAGGTGCTGGGGAAGCTGCAGGTACACCAAGCAGAGCTTTGAGGATTCTAACAACGACCCTATTCTCTCCTCCCCTGTACAGCCTACACTGGCAGACTTGTGCTAGGTACGGCTCACTCACTCCTCCAGTCACAGATCTGACTTCGTGTCCACTGACCAACTCCAAGTGCTCTGGCAGTGGTCAGTCAAGACCCAGCATCCGAATTCCACTCTCACAATTTCACCTGATCTCTGAGCAGCCCCTCCTATTCCAGCAATCATCCTCCTTCTCTGATTATTCACCCATTTTCCATCACTAGCTTCCCTTTTCCTGCCAGTCTTTAAACATTATTCTTCTAAAACAAACAAAACAAAACACAGCACACTATTTTTCTTCTCCATGATTTCAGGGCTGAGCCAGAAATCTGTTCTCAATCCACAAACTCTTCACAGGTAACCTAATCTGCTCCCAGGGTTTTAACCATCAACCCCAGAAATCCCTGGACAACAGTGTGAAAATCACTGGATTAGGGTATTAGCAAGAGTAAGTAAAGGGCACCTGGGTGGCTCAGTCGGTTGGGTGTTTCCCTTAGGCTTAGGTTGCAATACACTGGGATTGATCCCTGCGTCAGGCTCCCTGTTCATAAGGGAGTCTGCTTCTCCCTCTCCCTCTGCCCCTCCCCCACACAGCTTGTGCTCGCTCTCTCGCACGCTCTCTCTAAAACATAAATAAAATCTTTAAAAAAAAAAAGAGTGAAATGAATGGCCATAAATCCTAAGTAGATTGGGGAGGAAAAAAAGTAACCAAGTACAGAGTGATGGATAAGTGGAGATGTCTATCAACTGAGGCTTCCAGTAGAACTGCAGGAGACCAAGGAACGTGGAAGAAGAAAAGGTTATGATTAAAGAATGTTTATAGATTTTTAAACTTAGTATTTGAATTTAGAGAACAAAAGTGTCAGGAATTCCAGAAAGTTCATGCAGAAGCAGAAGATGAGAAGGCATGAGAGGTAATGAACAAAATGAAATTAAGAAACCAAAATGCATGGCATAAAATGAAAAGACTAATGGAAAGCGATTCATTTAAGAACGGAAATAAGGCTAACAATTATAAAAACAAATATAAGTATTACTAATTTAAATATAAAAGCCACGCATTAGGAAAATAAAAATACAACTATAACGGATTAGAAAACTCACAGAATGGGTTAGACTATTTTTCTAGTTCCAAAAGTGAGACTAGGAGCAAATGCCTCCCCTAAATGAGTGCATCTTCAACAGAAAGCAACCCAGAGATGAGTGAAATGAAAGCAAGCTGTTGTGATGCCTTTTATTGTCCCTATATCTGGTGGGAACAAAAGGAAATTCCTAACCAAAAAAGGAGAAAGGCGGGGCACCCTGGGTGGCTTAGCTGGTTCCGCACCTGCCTTTGGCTCAGGTCATGATCCCAGGGTCCTGGGATCTAGCCCCGCATGGGGCTCCCTGCTCAGTGGGGAGTCAGCTTCTCCCTCTCCCTCTGCCACTCCCCCTGCTTATGCTCTCTCTCTCTCTAATAAATAAATAAAATCTTAAAAAAAAAAAAGAAGAAGAAAGTCATTACAGCTCCTCGCCATTAACAGTGAGTAAGACACAGCTGATAAAAAGGGAGAGGAACAGGCTCTCATGGTTCTCTAAGAAGACTGAGCTCTTCCCTCCTGGTCAGGGAGGAAGAGCAAGGTTACTGAAACTCAAGCAGAAACAATACCAGTTGCATGTCTTCTATGCCAGCTAAACTAGACAGCAGAAAATTCAGCCCTCTCGGGGGCCACATGGCTTTAGTCCTGATGATGGTCAAGGATGGCTATCCTAGAAACATACACTCTTCCAAAACTGAAACAAGAAGAAATAGAAAATTTGAACAGACCGATTTCTAGTAATAAAATTGAATGGGTAATGAAAAACCACCAACAAACAAAAGTCCAGGACCTGATGGCTTCACAGGTGAATCTACCAAACATTTAAAGAATGGTTAATACCTATTCTTCTCAAACTATTCCAAAAAGATAGAAGATGGAGAAAAACTTCCAAATTCATCTTATAAGACCAGCATTACCCTGATACCAAAACCAGACAAAAACCTGAGGGGAAAAAAAAACAAGCTGATATCTCTGCTGAACACAGAGGCAAAAACTCTTCAACAAAATACTAGCAAACCCAATCCAACAATACATGAAAAAAATCATTCACCACAATCAAGTGGGATTTATTCCAGGGATTCAAACATGGTTCAATAGTCACAAACCAATCAATGTGATACATCATACTAACAAGAGGCAGGATAAAAACCATATGATCATTTCGGAGATGCAGAAAAAGCAACTGACAACATCCATTCATGATAAAAACACTCAACAAAGTGAGTTTAGAGGGAGTAATACCTCAACATAATAAAGGTCATATATGAAAAATCTACAGTTAACATCATACTCAATGATGTAAAACTGAAAGCTTTTTCTCTATGATCAGGAACAAGGCAAGGATGTTCACTCTCACCACTTTTATTCAACAAAGTACTAGAAGTCCTAGCTGCAGCAATCAGGCAAGAAAAAGAAATAAAAGACATATATTGCTGAGGAAGTGGGGTGCCTGGGTGGCTCACTCGATAAGTGTCCAGCTCTTGATCTCAGATCAGGTCTTGATCTCAGGGTCGTGAGTTCAAGCCCCACATTGGACTCCATGCTAGGCATGGAGCCTACATTTAAAAAAAAAAAATTGCTAAGGAAGAAGTAAAACTACTACTGTTTGCAGATGACATGACACAATATATAGAAAACACTAGAGACTCCACCAAAAAACTATTAGAACTGATACTGAATTCAGTAAAGTTGCAGGACACAAAATTAATATTCAGAAAACTTGCATTTCTATACACTGATAACAAAGTAGCAGAAAGAGAAATGAAAGTATCAATCCCATTTACGATTGTACCAAAAATAATAAAATACCTAGGAATAAACTCATCAAAAAGGTAAAACACCCATATTCTGAAAACTATAAGACATTCATGAAATAAAGATGACACAAACAAACAGAAAGATACACCATGCTCATGGACTGGAAGAATATTATTAAAATGTCCATACTAAAGCTATCTACAGATGCACTGCAATCCCTACCAAAATACCAATAGCATTTTTCCCAGAACTAGAACAAATAATCCTAAAATTTGTAGAGAACCACAAAAGACCTTGAATAACCAAAGCAATCTTGAGAAAGAAGAACAAAACTGGAGGTATCACAATCCCAGATTTAAAAATATACTACAAAGCTAAAGTAATCAAAATAGTACAGTACTGGCACAAAAACAAGAAACACGGGTCAACAGAACAGGACAGAGAGACCAGAAACAAACCCATATCTATATGGTTAATTAATCTACAACAAAGGAGGCAAGAATATACAATGGGGAAAAGACAGTCTTCTCAATAAATGGTGCTGGGAAAACTGGACAGCTACATGCACAAGAATGAAACTGGACCATTTTCTTACAACATACCCCAAAATAAATTCAAAACAGATCAAAGACCTAAATATGAGACCTGAAATCATAAAACTCCAGAAGCAAACAGAGCTAGTAACCTCTTGGAAATCACCTTAGCAACATAGTTGTGGATATGTCTCCTGAAGCAAGAGATACAAAAGTAAAAATAAACCATTGGGACTACACCGAAACAAAAAGCTTTTTGCACAGCAAAGAAAACCATCCACAAAACAAACAGTCAACTTAATGACTGGGAGAAGATATTTGGAGCAAATATCCAAAATACATAAAGAACTTACACAACTCAATACCAAAAAAACAAACACTCCAATTTAAAAATGGGCAGAGGACCTGAATAGACATTTTTCCAAAAAACACATACAGATAAGCCTATGTGAAAAGATGCGCAACATCAGGGAAATGCAAATCAGAACCACCTTACACCAAAAACAAACAAACAAATAAATACGACCTCACACCAGTCAGAATGGTTAGTATCAAAAAGACAAAAAATAACAAGTGTTGGTGAAGATGTGGAGAAAGAGGACCCCTTGTGCACTGTTAGTGGGAATGCAAATCAGTGCAGCCACTCTGTGAAACAGTATAGACGATCCTCAAAAAATTAAAAAAAGAAATACCATATGATCCAATATTTGCACTACGGGGTATTTACCCAAAGAAAACAAAAACATTAATTTGAAAAGATGTATATACTCATGTGTATTGCAGCATTTTCTACAACAGCCAAGATACAGAGACAACCCAAGTGTCTACCAATAGATGAATGAGTAAAGAATATGTGGCACATATATATAAATAAAATAGAGTATTACTCAGCCATAAAAGAGAATGATATCTTGCCATTTGCAACAACATGGATGGACCTAAGGGTATTATGCTGAGTGAAATAAGTTAGACAAAGAAAGACAAAATACCGTATGACTTCACTTACATGTGGAATCTAAAAAAAATGAAAAGCAAACAACCAAACAAAATGGACTCGTAAATACAGAAAATAAACTGGTGGTTGCCAGAGGGAAGGTGGGTAGGAGGATGGGTGAAACAGATAAAGGGCATTAAGAGGTACAAACTTCCAGTTATAAAGTAAGTCAGTCACTGAGATGAAAAGTACAGCATAGGAAATATAGTCAATAATATTGTAAAAATGTTATATGGTGACAAATGGTGACTACATTTATTGTCGTGAGCACTGGGTAATGTACAAAATTGTTGAATCAATAGGTTGTACACCTAAAACTAATATAACATTGTATGTTAACTATACTTAAATTATAATTTTTTAATTAAAAAAAGGGCTAGGCATTTGGGAACTGAATTACCCGGTCACAAATAATCTAATAATGCTTTCAAAATACAATGTTAAAAGCTAAAATTCTTAAATTCCAGGTATAAGATTTGAACCTAAATTCAAACTGGTACATTATAATCAAATGGTACTACCTAGTAGCTTTTCATTCAAGGCCGATAGGCTTCAACTATTTTAGGGTAACCAGAAGGAATGAGTATCATAAAAGAGTCATGGGTGCAAAGACGCTCAAGGACTGTTACCGTGAACACATTTCTGACAAAATCTTGGCAGAGAAATGAGGAAACTATAATTGAGCCAATAATCTCATACCACAGCTGAGAGCCAATAGACACTGCTTTATTTTAAGGTCACTAAATCAAAAAATAGAGATGTTAAGTATCCTTTAACATTACAAGCTAACCACTAAAATAAAATTAAAATTCTTCAAGTTACCCTAAGAGCCAGGAAAACAACAATAAAACAAAGAAAAATCCAGACTATGTAGTAAAAGACAGGAAGACACCAACATTATGAAAATAATAATACAACAGATTAAAGATGAAACACTAAAACCAAAATTGTAAATGAGACAAATGATTAAAAGAAAACTCTCACAGATACAGACATATCTAAAATAAAGTGACTCATGCGCTTGGGTGGCTCAGCTGGTTGAGCGCCTGCCTTCAGCTCAGGTCCCTGACCCCAGACTTCTGGGGTGGAGCCCCGCACCGGGCTCCCTGCTCCGCGGGAAGCCTGCTTCTCCCTCTCTTCCTTGCTCTCGCTCTCACTCTTCCTCTCAAAAAATCTTTTTAAAAAATGAAATAAAATAAAGTGACTCAAAAAGATTGAAAACAAAAGGATAAACAGAGACAAACCAGGCAGATACTAACAAAGAAGCTGTCGTTTTTTTTTTTAATAAGGTGTGAAGACAAAATAGGGTACTTTATGAACAACAGTATCACCCACAATGAAGAAAGAATCCTCATGTACCAAAAACACCAAGATAATTTTTCAAAACTGAGTATGAAAGGGAAAATGTAAACCACTACTTTAGTTGGGAGTCTTCAACTCACCATCAAAGAAAAAGCAAATGCAAACCAAATACATAATAATAAAAATGAATTTTTTTAAAGTAATAATATTGCTCCAGTAAATAAATGGCTTTATCATACTCAATGCTATATACCTATAAATCCATGTCCTGCCACCCCAATGTCCTAGCCCCTCACAACTACTGTTTTCTGTTTCTATGGATTTGCCTATTCCGGATATTTCATATAAATGAAAACATAATATGCGCCTTTTTGTGTCTGTCTTCTTTCCCTTAGCATAATGTTTTCAAGGTTCATCCATGCTATAGCATGTACCAATACATCGTTCTTCCAGACTTTTTACAAGAAAAATAAAACACTATGTAATTAAAAACACAGTGAATATTTTGTTGCTAGCAGCTGCAAGCATTCCTTTCAGATACATTTGCATATGTTCATTGTTTATAACTGCAACAAACCACCTTTTAAAGAGATAAGAAAACAAAATTAGCAATATTCTATCTCCCAAACAATTAACATGACTTTGAAACACAAGCTGATATCCACTTTTCTGTTATCGGCACCATCATAATAAATTGCCCTGTGTCCATCAACTTGTGCTTCAATAAAGGTAAAACAGTATTTCCTCATAAACATCTAACAGAGACCTTTAACAAGGAGTAAATATTCTGTTTTTCAAGATTATCACAGTAAATGTCAAATTCAGTAATGTCATCTACAATATTACACTTTATTACTTATTGAGATTTTTCAGATTCTGTCTAATCTTACATTGTATGTCACCAGCCAAAAGTTCTCTAAAAGAACTTTTAGAGACCCAGAGCATTTGACAAAATCCAATACCCATTTATGATAAAAGCTTCTGAGACCCAGACTCCAGCAAAACGTAAACGAAAGACAGCTTTACCTGAGAGAAGCTGCCACCAGAGCCAGCTGTCACTCACTTTGTCCTTCGTGTTCTACATCCCAAGCACAGCTATTCTACCCACAAAGCCCCCACCTTCCGAACCCTCACAATACTCCTAGTTCACAGTATTTCAGCACAACCACTGATTTCCATTAAATGTTTCATGTAAATAAAATGTGTCTCCTAAAATTCTTATTATATATAGTTTAGGCACATTAAAGGTACTAATACAAACAGGAACTACCTTATACATCTCTTGAATCTTCCTGAGTGCCTAGATAAATAATTTTAAAATAAACAGAGTAAATTACAATCCTTCCCACTTCTGGTTCCTTAACCTCCATGAGGCCCAGTCACGGCAAAGGGGAGACACTTTGAATAGGATGAAAGACAGAAGTTTAAAATCGACTGGACTTGATTTTTCAGTATGTGAGAGTGACCATAAAACTATTAGATGAGCCAAAGTTGTCACCAAAGGAAGGGAACAGAGATCCAACAAAGGATCCTTGCAAGCAGCAGTGGGAGAAAATGAAACTGCTTTACAACTATTTCCTACCAAGTTTACCCACACAATAACCAGTTAAGTACGACCTCTGAACGATACTAAGTCTTCCTTCCAGGAGAGGAACAGCTCTCCACTAATTATCTTCTTTGATTTTTTTAAATCAGAGTAGTTTTCCTCATATAGATCAGGTACATGTTTTGTTAGCTTTATACCTAAGCACTTTTTTCTTCATGCTAATGTTAATGGTGTATTTTTAATTTCAAATTCCAATTTTTCATCCCGGTATACAGGACAGCAACGGACTTTTGTGTATTAACGTTGTATCTTAATGTCTTGCTATAATCTATTAGTCCCAGGAGTTCTATTGTTGTTATTAACTTCCTGGGATTGTCTACCTAGACTATCATGTCATCTCTGAATGAAGACAGTTTGCTTTTTCTCTCCCCAATTTGTAAACCTATCAGTTCCTTTCCTTTTCTCACTGCATTAGCTAGGACTTCCACAAAAAAGCAGTGATAAAAGGGGACATCCTTGCCTTGTTTCTGATCTTAGTTGGAAAGCTTTTGGTTTCTTCATTAGTGTGATATTAGCTGTAGATATTTTGTGGATGTTCTTTATCAAGTTGAGGAAGTTCCCCTCTATTCTTGGTTTATTGAGAGCTTTTATCATAAATGGGTATTGGATTTTGTCAAATGCTCTCTCCGATAGGATATTAATAGGATTATATGCTATTTCTTCTTGAGTCTGTTGATGTGATGGATTACACCAAGTGATTTCTGAATGTAGAACCAGCCTTGCATACTTGGAATAAATCCCACTTGGTCGTGGTGTATAATAATTCTTTTGATACGCTACTGGATTTAGTTTGCTAAAATTTTCTTGCAGAACTGTGCATTTATGCTCACAACAGATACTGGTCTGTAGTTTTCCTTTATTGCAATGTTTTTGTCCAATTTTAGTATTAAGGTAATGCTGGCATCCTAGAATGAGCTAGAAGTGTTCGCTCTGCTTCTATTTTCTGTTCGAGATTACAGAGAATTGGTATCACATCTTCCTTAACCATTTGGTAGAATTCACTGGTGAAACCATCTAGGACTGTTTGGAAGGTCAATTGCTGATTCAATTTCTTTAAAAGATACAGGCCTACTCAGATTATCTGTTTCTCATTCTATTACACTTTATTTGATTTCTACCATTCCTTCGTTCTTAAAGTTTCCATCTCTTTGCTTACATTATCCATCTGTTCTTGCATATTGTACACTATTGCCATTACCACCCTTGGCATATTAATTAGTTATTTCAAATTCGGGCTTTATAAACCCCAAGTCTCTGTCATATCTAAATCTGCTTCTGATGCTTGCTTTGTATCTTTCAACTGTATATTTTGCCTTTTGGTTCTTAAATTTTTTCATTAAAAGTCAAGGCATTATAGGGGCACCTGGGTGACTCAGTCAGTTAAGCATGTGCCTTTGGCTCAGGGAAGATCCCAGGGTTCTGGGATCGAGCCCCACATCGGGCTACCAGCTCAGCGGGGAGCCTGCTTCTCCCTCTCCCTCTGGTGCTCCCCCTGCTTGTACTTTCTCTAACTGCCAAATAAATAAATAAACTCTTTTTTAAAAAAGACATTATACTAGAGGAGCTAGGGAAAAAACAGCAAATAAAGCCAAACCCAGCAGGAGAAGAGAAATAATAAAGATCAGAGTAGAAATCAATGAAATAGAAACCAAAAGAACAGTAGAACACATCAACGAAACTAGGAGCTGGTTCTTTGAAAGAATTAACAAGATTGATAAACCCCAGGCCAGACTTATCCAAAAGAAAAGAGAAATGACCCAAATCAACAAAATCATGAATGAAAGAGGAGAGATCACAACCAACACCAAAGAAATACAAACAATCATAAGAACATATTATGAGCAACTATACGACAGCAAATTAGATAACCTGGAAGAAATGGATGCATTCCTAGAGATGTATCAACTACCAAAACTGAACCAGGAAGAAATAGAAAACCTGAACAGACCTATAACCACTACAGAAATTGAAGTAGTCATCAAATATCTCCCAACAAACAAAAGCCCAGGGCCAGATGGCTTCCCAGGGGAATTTACCAAACATTTAAAGAAGAATTAATACCTATTCTCCTGAAACTGTTCCAAAAAATAGAAATGGAAGGAAAACTTCCAAACCCATTTTATGTGACCACCATTACCTTGATCCCAAAACCAAAGACCCCATCAAAAAGGAGAATTACAGACCAATATCCTTGATGAACACAGATGCAAAAATTCTCACCAAAATACTAGCCAATAGGATCCAACAGTACATTAAAAGGATTATTCACCATGACCAAGAGGGATTTATCCCTGGGCTGCAAGGCTGGTTCAACATCCACAAACCAATCAATGTGATATAACATATTAACAAAAGAAAGAACAAGAATCATTTGATCCTCTCAATAGATGCAGAGAAAGTATTTCACAAAGTACAGCATCCCTTCTCGATCAAAACTCTTCAGAGTATAGGGATAAAGGGTACATACCTCAATATCATAAAAGCCATCTATGAAAAACCTACAGAGAATATCATTCTCAATGGGGAAAAACTGAGAGCTTTCCCCCTAAGGTCAGGAACGTGGCAGGGATGTCCACTATCACCACTGCTTTTCAACATATTACTAGAAGTCCTAAACACGGCAATCAGACAACAAAATCAAAGGCATCCAAAACAGCAAAGAGGAAGTCAAACTCTCACTCTTTGCAGATGATATGATACTGTATGTGGAAAACCCAAAAGACTCCACCCCAACACTGCTAGAACTCATACAGGAATTCAGTAAAGTGGCAGGATATAAAATCAATGCACAGAAATCAGTGGCATTCCTATACACCAACAAGACAGAAGAGAGACAAATCAAGGAGTTGATCCCATTTACAATTGCACCCAAAACCATAAGATACCCAGGAATAAATTTAACCAAAGAGGCAAAGGATCTGTACTCAGAAAACTATAAAATACTCATGAAAGAAATTGAAGAAGACACAAAGAAATGGAAAAACGTTCCATGCTCATGGATTGGAAGAACAAATGTTGTGAAGATGTCAATGCTACCTAGAGCAATCTACACATTCAATGCAATCCCCATCAAAATACCATCCACTTTTTTCAAAGAAATGGAACAAATAATCCTAAAATTTGTATGGAACCAGAAGAGACCCCGAACAGCCAGAGGAATATTGAAAAAGAAAAGCAAAGCTGGCGGCATCACAATTCCGGACTTCCAGCTCTATTACAAAGCTGTCATCATCAAGACAGTATGGTCCTGGCACAAAAACAGACACATAGATCAATGGAACAGAATCGAGAGCCCAGAAATGGACCCTCAACTCTATGGTCAACTCATCTTGGACAAAGCAGGAAAGAATGTCCAATGGAAAAAAGACAGTCTCTTCAACAAATGATGTTGGGAAAATTGGACAGCTGCATGCAGAAGAATGAAACTGGACCATTTCCTTACACCACACACAAAAATAGACTCCAAATGGTTGAAAGACCTAAATGTGAGACAGGAGTCCATCAATATCCTAAAGGAGAACACAGGTAGCAACCTCTTCGACCTCAGCTTCTTCCTAGCAACATCGCCAAAGGCAAGGGAAGTAAGGGCAAAAATGAACTATTGGGATTTCATCAAGATAAAAAGCTTTTGCACAGCAAAAGAAACAGTCCACAAAACCAAAAGACAACCGACAGAATGGGAGAAAATATTTGCAAATGACATATCAGATAAAGGGCTAGTATCCAAAATCTATAAAGAACTCATCAAACTCAACACCCAAAGAACAAATAATCCAATCAAGAAATGGGCAGAAGACATGAACAGACATTTTTCCAAAGAAGACATCCAAATGGCCAACAGACACATGAAAAAGTGCTCAACATCGCTCAGCATCAGGGAAATCCAAATCAAAACCTCCATGAGATACCACCTCACACCAGTCAGAATGGCTAAAATTAACAAGTCAGGAAACGACAGATGTTGGAGGGGATGCGGAGAAAGGGGAACACTCCTACACTGTTGGTGGGAATGCAAGCTGGTGCAACCACCCTGGAAAACAGTGTGGAGGTTCCTAAAAATGTTGACAATGGAGCTACCATACGATCCAGCAATTGCACTACTGGGTATTTACCCCAAGGCTACAAATGGAGGGATCCGAAGGGGTACGTGCACCCCGATGTGTATAGCAGCAATGTCCACAATAGCCAAACTGTGGAAAGAGCCAAGATGTCCATCGACAGATGAATGGATAAAGAAGATGTGGTATATATACACGATGGAATATTATGCAGCCATCAAAAGGAATGAGATCTTGCCATTTGCAACGACGTGGATGGAACCGGAGGTTGTTATGCTGAGTGAAATAAGTCAATCAGAGAAAGACATGTATCATATGACCTCACTGATATGAGGAATTCTTAATCTCAGGAAACAAACTGAGGGTTGCTGGAGTGGTGGGGGGTGGGAGGGGTGGGGTGGCTGGGTGATAGGCATTGGGGAGGGTACGTTCTATGGTAAGCGCTGTGAATTGTGCAAGACTGTTGAATCACAGATCTGTACCTCTGAAACAAATAATGCAATATATGTTAAGAAAAAAAAAAGAAGACAGCAGGAGGGGAAGAATGAAGGGGAGTAAATCGGGGGAGACGAACCATGAGAGATGATGGACTCTGAAAAACAAATTGGGGGTTCTAGAGGGGAGGGAGGTGGGGGAATGGGTTAGCCTGGTGATGGGTATTAAAGAGGGCACATTCTGTGTGGAGCACTGGGTGTTATATGCAAACAATGAATCATGGAACACTACATCAAAAACTAATGATGTAATATATGGTGATTAACATAACAAAACTAATGATGTATGGTGATTAACATAACAAAATTTAAAGAAAAAAAAGACATTATATAGAGGGTAAGAGGAACTAGGGTAAATAGGTCTTCAGTGAGGTTTATGTTTATCTGGCTGTGAGCTGGGCTGTTTACTGTTTGATGAAGCTGTAGGAGCCAGAGGCTAGAATGTCCTCTAGGGTGCTTGGTTTTGTCTCCCCTGTTGCCTCTGGTTTTCTATAGACTTCCTCTTAAAGAGAGTCTGAGCCTTGCAGTTCTTTTAGCTGTAATCCCCTGTTATTATACAGAAGCCTGACTGATATGGTAGAAAGGGGTGGTTCTGGTAAAAACAATTTCCCTCGAGAGCAGGCCTTTTGTCAAGGTGAACAAAATGTTCTGGTTATTTTCCAGAATGGTTACTTTCCCTCCCCCCTGCCAGAAGCACTAGGGGACTTTTTTTTTTTTTTTTTACCTGAGAACCCAATAGAGCTCTTAGAAGTAAAACTCATTAAAGTGTAGAAGCACCCCCTATGAAGACTAGACCTCTGGAGGTTCAAACTCTGGTTAGTCCACACTAAACCTCCATCAATTAATTAATTACAGCTTAAGTGTTCCTACCAGTACTAGCTACTTAGCAGGCTTCTGCTATATAGGCTTTTGTTCTGGGTAAGCTATGATTCTAGGTACCCACCTCTCTTTCCAGTTTTCAAGGCAGCAATGTGCCCTATGATCTCAATTCTCTGACGAATCTAAGAAGAGCTGCTGATTTTCCAGTTCTTCAGCTTTTCTCACTATTGGGAGTTTGGGAATGATGACTCCAAGCTCTTTTCAAATTCGACTGGAAACCAGAAGTCACCTATATGTTTTATTGTTTTAGCTCTTAGCTTTAGGTCTTTGATTTACTTGGAAATTATTTTTTGTGTATGGTGTATATGATGTAAAATACTGTTTTAAAAATACTTATTCTCTTGGAGAACTCTCTTGGATTCATCATTTGGCAGCTGCTTGGGATCTTCCTCTGATATGCAGTCTCTGCATAGACTTAATCCAGATGAGTTATGCCAGGGCTTCTTTCTAACTTATTCTGTTTTACTTTTAATTTTAAATATAAGTTTCTGGTTGGCAGAGTAAACATTATTTTAATCATTTTTTAAAAAAACACAAGGTGTAAGATCATAATGGAAAGTGCTTTCTCCCCCATTTTAATACTAAGTAGTTTGGAATGATCTATCCTTTAATCTCTTAATGTGCCTATTTTTTTTTAAAGAGAAAGGAATTCAGTTATTACAATGTTCCAATTAAATTAATATAAGCATTTGCTACTAAGGCAACTTATAATAGAAAACAAGCATTACTTGTAAGAGGCTATTCAAATTGTGTTGATTATGTAATTATTTCTGTGCTTATGTATTTTTTGGCAGTTAGTCTAAAAGAGAGTTCCTCCACCCTGGCACTCTTAACATTTTAGGCCAAATAATTCCTTGTTGCTGTGAGGGTCCTTGCAATGTAGGAGTTTAGTATCATCTTGGTCCTCTACCCACTAGATGCCAACACATAATCCACCCCTCAAGTTGTTACACTACTACATGTTTTCTGGGGGGGTGGGGAGGGGACCCAGTTGAGAACCAGTGGTCTAAGAAATGAATGCTAAATGTGGAAAAAAGAAATAATGTAAAAATTATATTACTTGGTTTTAATTTTTTCAAATAATGTAAATTTTCAAGTGAAGGAATGGAAGCTAAATCTCTAAGGAATGACTTAAAAATTGTTGTGTCATTGTGCAAGACTGTTGAATCACAGATCTGTACTTCTGAAACAAATAATGCAAGATATGTTAAGAAAAAAGAAAAAGAAGAAGATAGCAGGAGGGGAAGAATGAAGGGGATTAAGTCGGAGGGGGAGACGAACCATGAGAGACGATGGACTCTGAAAAACAAACCGAGGGTTCTAGAGGGGAGGGGGGTGGGGGGATGGGTTAGCCTGGTGATGGGTATTAAGGAGGGCACGTTCTGCATGGAGCACTGGGTGTTATGCACAAACAATGAATCATGGAACCCTACATCAAGAACTAATGATGTAATGTATGGTGATTAACATAACAATAACATATATATATACATATAAATTGTTGTGTCAGAGATATACATGCATGTGATATACAGACCTCAAGGAAAGACTGCCAGGGGCGCCTCGGTGCCTCGGTTGGTTAAGTGGCCGACTCTTCGTTTCTGCTCAGGTCATCATCTTGGGGTTGTGAGATCAAGCCCCACATCAGGCTCCGCATTCAGCGTGGAGTCTACTTGAGATCCTCTCTCTCACTCTCCCTCTGCCCCTCCCCCTGCTCACACAAACTCTCTCTCAGGAAAAAAAGTATTAAAAAAAAAAAACTTCCATCCAACTCTCCTCCATAGGCAATCTGTTGTTTTCCTAAGCCATTTCCGTAATACTAGGAAATGTTTCAGTTTACTGACATTAACAATATATACTGACTACCCAATACAGAAGTTCAGAATTTACCGATTAGCTTTCTGATACTGAGGATTTACGCCAATCAATGACTATTACCACTACTACCTGTCTTCCACTTCCTCCTCTGGCATTTATTATATTATTACTCTTTGTTATTCTCTTGGGTAACCCGCTAAGGCTTTAAATCTTTACTTCTTGTCTTACCAGTTTATTCCCAAAGGTGTAGCTGACAGATGTCTTCCTGCTCCTAAATTCTCTAGTAGCTGCTATTACATTATTGTGATTATTAACATCATCATAAGTAGTAAAAAAAAAAAAACCTAATTATCTAACAATAGATGAATGGTTCTCTTTAGGTTTTCATGGTTTAAGATAATGAGACAAAGAAAATTTTAATGCATACAAGTCACATTTTTACATAAATGCAATATAAATTCCCAGGAATAAGGTTATTGAATCATAGTGTATAAATACTCCATCATATTGCTTTCCAGCATGGTTATTAGAATCCATTTTATTTTGTTCATATTGAAAATAGTGTTATTTTTTTCCCAATTACATAAATAAAAATCCTTATTAAAAATTCAATCAATTCAGGGGCACTTGGCTGGCTCAGTGGGTAGAACACGCAACTCTTCATCTCAGGGTTGTAAGTTCAAGCCCCACAGTGGGTATGGAGATTACCTAAAAATAAAAATTTTTTAAAAAATCTAATGTATTCAAAGAAGTATAAGGAAGAAAGTAAAAATATGAAATTCCACATTTAGTATAATCCTTCCTGTTTTTTTTTTTAAGATTTTATTTATTTGAGAGAGAGAGAACGAGAGATAGAAAGCACGAGAGGGAAGAGGGTCAGAGGGAGAAGCAGACTCCCCGCTGAGCTGGGAGCCCGATGTGGGACTCGATCCCGGGACTCCAGGATCATGACCTGAGCCGAAGGCAGTTGCTCAACCAACTGAGCCACCCAGGTGCCCCTTCCTGTTCTTTTTAAAAAATATTTAAGTAATGGGCGCCTGGGTGGCTCAGTTGGTTAGGCGACTGCCTTCGGCTCAGATATTCATAATACTAAAGACAAAAAAGGATTATTACATGAGTAATACTCCAAATGGCTGAAAGACCCAAATGTGAGACAGGATTCCATCAAAATCCTAAAGGAGAACACAGGCAGCAACCTCTTCGACCTCAGCTGCAGCAACTTCTTCCTAGAAACATCGCCAAAGGCAAGGGAAGCAAGGGCAAAAACGAACTATTGGGACTTCATCAAGATAAAAAGCTTCTGCACAGCAAAAGAAAGAGTCAACAAAACCAAAAGACAACCGACAGAATGGGAGAAGATATTTGCAAATGACATATCAGATAAAGGGCTAGTATCCAAAATCTATAAAGAACTTACCAAACTCAACACACAAAGAACAATGATTCAATCAAGAAATGGGCAGAAGACATGAACAGACATTTTTCCAAAGAAGACATCCAAATGACCAACAGACACAAGAAAAAGTGCTCAACATCGCTCGGCATCAGGGAAATCCAAATCAAAACCTCAATGAGATACCACCTCACACCTCATAGAATGGCTAAAATTAACAATTCAGGAAACAACTGATGTTGGCAGGATGTGGAGAAAGGAGAACCCTCCTACACTGTTGGTGGGAATGCAAGCTGGTGCAACCACTCTGGAAAACAGTATAGAGGTTCCTCAAAAAGTTGAAAATAGAGCTACCCTACGACCCAGCAATTGCACTACTGGGTATTTACCCCAAAGATACAAATGGAGGGATCCGAAGGTGTATGTGCACCCCGATATTTATAGCAGCAATGTCCACAATAGCCAAACTATGGAAAGAGCCAAGATGTCCACTGACAGATGAATGGATAAAGAAGATATGGTGTATATACACAATGGAATATTATACAGCCATCAAAAGGAATGGAATCTTGCCATTTGCAACAACGTGGATGGAACTGGAGAGTATTATGTTGAGCGAAATAAGTCAATCAGAGAAAGACATGTATCATATGACCTCACTGATATGAGGAATTCTTAATCTCAGGAAACAAACTGAGTGTTGCTGGAGTGGTGGGGGGTGGGAGGGATGGGGTGGCTGGGTGAAAGACAGTGGGGGAGGGTACGTGCTATGGTGAATGCTGTGAATTGTCTAAGACTGTTGAATCACAGACCTGTACCTCTGAAACAAATAATACATTATATTATACATATAATACATTATATGTTAAAAAAAAGAAGATAGCAGGAAGGGAAAAATGAAGGGGGGGAATTGGAGGGGGAGACAAACCATGAGAAACTATGGACTCTGAGAAAGAAACTGAGGGTTCTAGAGGGGAGGGGGGTGGGGGGATGGTTAGCCTGGTGATGGGTATTAAAGAGGGCACGTTCTGCGTGGAGCACTGGGTGTTATGCACAAACAATGAGTCATGGAACACTACATCAAAAGCTAATGATGTGATGTATGGTGATTAACATGATAAAAAAAAAGAGTATATGAGGATTCACCGTGCTATTTTTGCAATGTTTCTATCACTCTGAATTAATTTTAAAAAATCAAAAAAAAGATTTTATTTATTTGTCAGAAAGAGAGAGAGCACACAAGCAGGGGGAGCAGCAGGCTCCCCGCTGAGCAGGGAGCCCAATGCAGGACTCGATCCCAGGACCCTGGGATCATGATCTGAGCCAACAGCAGATGCTTAACCAACTGAGCCACCCAGGCATCCCTAAGGTAGGTGTTATAATTCCTATTTTCACAGACAAGAAAAGAAACATTAAGGTTCCAAGAGATTAAGGAACTCACCCAGTAGCACACAGCTAGTAAATAGCAAATATATGACTGGAACCTACACTGCCCCAATCCAAACCCAACAAATCTACCTCCTTGTTCAGCTTTCAGCACTGTTGTGCAATAAAGAGAAGCTCAGGCTCTCAATAAGTTAAAATTTGGAGTTTTGAAAGAAAGTATTACACTATGAATAACAACGGTATAGGCCTCAATAATATATCTGATATTCAAATATACAACATCAATAAACTCATCCATGAATCCCATAGAATCACTATAGAATCATGAATTAGCATGCTAGTGAAACAATCCTGCTTGCAGTCCTGGATGGCCAGCTTTTTGTCAAATTCCATATTTAGTTATGGTGCTCTTTGAAAAATACACAGATTTGAGAAAAATTAAAATACTGTTAGATGAATGACTTCTAAAGGCCAAAAACTGTACTTTAAAGACTATGTGGGGCAGGTGGCACCTAGGTGGCTCAATCGGTTAAGCATCTGACTCTTGGTTTCGGGTAAGGTCATGATATCAGGGTCATGAGATCAAGCCCTGTATCAGGCTCTGTGCTGGGAGCCTGCTTAAGATTCTTTCCCTCTGCCTCTGCCCCTCCCCCCCCACTCTCTCCTTCTCTCTCTAAAAAAAATTAATTTATTAAAGGATATGTGGAATGTTCCTGAAGCCTAAGCCCCAAAGACATGTGAAAAACTGATATTAAGTATCAGAATACTTTAACAATTCTATCTAGAGAATCTATGGCCTACGCAACTGAAACACAAGTTTTATTATGAGTACTGCCACAAAAAGACCCACAAAGAAAAGAAAATGATATTTTATTCCCTCTCCAACTTCAAGTTCCCCTCACACAATTTGAAGTCCATGCAAATTTAATTATACAAAGCTTTTTAAAAAAAAAAAATTTCTGGCACCACCAAATTTCAAGTCACTCCTGGTGGCGATGGGTCAGCAATGGAAAGACAAGTAAAGTGGGATGACAGAGAAGTAGTTTTTACAATGTCACCTCGGGAAGGCAAATCCGAGCTGCAGAGGGACCGCACTACCATCTGTGGGGGCAGGAGAAAAACAGGAACATAAAAGATAACAAGTGCTCTGACACAGAGCTAGGGTTCTCCACGCAGCAATCGGGAAAAGTCACCCAAAGCATCCCCCACCTCCAGCACACAAGTTCTTCTGTGCCAGTGGAATGATAGTGAGGAGTTGGGTCCCAGGAGTCAACAACTCTGAGCCAAAAATCAGAAAGACATCTGGATGAAAGAACAGACATAAGGAAATACTTCTCATAATGCATATTATTCAAAACAATCCAAAATGCATCACAAGGATCCCACTGAAATTCTAGGGAAGGGGATTCTGAAAATTCTAACATACAACAGATAACAGATATTAACTGTAAAATTAGAATTTATTGTCTTTATTGTGTACCCTTTTTGAACTGTTTCATCTTAAGTGTTAAAACATTTACAAGGGCTTTCAAAGATAAATTCTGAACTTTATCACCTCATGTGTGTTTTTTCTTATGATGTCTTAAGTTCTTTGAATTATCTTACCACCAAGGTTTTCAGAAAATTAACCTATATTACTATATTTGTATATAATCTTCAAAACCATATCATGAGTAAATATCTACAATTACCTTCTACAAATACAGTGCAGAATAAAACAAGAGCATACAGCTCTCAGAGTATATTCTATCCTACTGTATAAAATTAGCTTGGAAACAAAAGGAAAACTAACACTAGAAATCGTCCTGAAATGATACGGCATTCTTTGGATGCCTATACCTCTCAGCAAATGTACTTCCAACTATCACTTAAGATGGAAAGAATAAAAAGAAAAAAAAAATCTTACATGCAATCAGAAATGCCTCAGTCTCCTTCAACCCCAAGTAAAAAACTAGAGAGAAGTGAAGTATACTCACAAGGAGAGCGGTGAAGGTCAAAGCCTCCTGATAAAGGATTCTGAGTGGCTGCTGTAACCAACTACCGCAACTGAGCACCTAACATAAATTTATTACCTCATAGTTCTAAAGGTCACAAATCCAGCATGGGTATCACTGGCTAAAATCAAGATGTCAGCAAGGCTAGTTCCTTCCGTGATGTGGACTCTAGGGAGAATCCATTTTCTTGACTTTTCCAGCTTCTAGAGGCTATTCAATTTCCTTACCTTCAGAGTGCTTCACTCCACCCTCCGCTTGTTGTCACATCTCCTTCTCTGACTCTGACTCTCCCACCTCCCTCTTAAAGGACCCTTGCGATTACACTGCATTCACCCAGATAACCTAGGACCATCTCTCCCTTAACACAATCACAGCTGCAAAGCCCTTCTGCCATTTATGATAACATACAGGTTCCAGAGATTCCCACACGAACATCTTCATGGGCTACTGTGCCACCTCCCAGAAGTTCATTTAATCCAGTTTAGCAAAATCAAATACAAAGAATCCTCTATACCTCTATCCCGTTCCTTTTTGCTCACCTATGTTATAAAGTCAATATATGTCAGCTATTGGATTTGTATCTACTATGCCGATCAACTGTAAGACTTTACGGAACACACTGAGAAAGAGAAAAGCAGCCCCTGACATCTGGAAGCCCTGCTACTATCAGCTAGGCCTTGTTGCTACAAACTGGCTAGCAGCTCAGAGTGAGGCACTCACAGCTAGGTCTTGATGATTCTCCTCTTGAAAATAAACAACTTCAGAGAACATCAACATCAGAGAAGGGCACTCTGTGACCATAATGGACAAAGAATAAACATCACTCTGTAATCATGCCTGAACAAAGCCAAAAACATGAATACCATCCAAATCATAAAAATGACTAAATATCTCCCCACCATGGCTTACATGAATGACTTGCTTCTTATTAACAATAAGTTTTAAGTTCAACCCACCCAGTCTTCTTTCCTTCTATATAAGATTAAGATACTCAATCATAGAATTATCTCTGCTTCCTAACAGCATCCAATACAAATCAAAGCCCCATTTCTTTGAACTCTTTCCAAATCACCCCACACAAGCCCAAATCCTATTTTTAAAAGTTCCTTTCAAATGCTCTCTTATTGAAACACCCCACAATTCCCAATGGTGTGCATTTTCCCTTACTGCAACATGCAATCAACCCAACTTGTCCAACTACCGGTATATTCCTGGTGGTCTTTGGCTGGAGAGCAGTGACAAAGCTCAGAAAAAACTTACAGACCTCCAGACACCTGCATTTCAAATTTAGATACAAGACTGATGATTGGCTCCCATCTTCTGCCCGACCTCTATTCTCAAGAGGGAAGGGCTAAAGTTTTTATCTGCAGTACATGGAGTGAGCCATGGAGATGAAGGCAAGACCCTGGTAGAAAAAGGCAGGTAAACTGACCTAGGGAAGCAGTAGAGAGAGCATGATTCCTGGCATCTCCAGTATATCCCCACTCTATGTGGCCAAAAGGAAGCCAAGAAAATTAGAGGGTCCTAAAATCTCCCCTGTTGTAAAAGTCCTAGTGAACCCCAGAACTGCACCAAAAATACTACACCAAGTTAGGGAGCTTAAACCATAGCCAGAATAAGGAAGAATTTAAATTGTGCAGCTAGACCCCAAAATTCCCTGCCAGCTAGTTTCACCAGTTCTCCTTGGTCCTTTCATTAGCCTTACAACAAGCATTTTATGTAACCAATCTAGCTGGATCCGACATAACCCTGTTATGGTGGAGATTTAAACTTTATAAGACTGTAAATATAGTACAGGCTATGAAATCAGCCTGCCTGGATTCAAACTCTCGTTCCATCACACACTGACTATGCCGCCTTGGCTACATGCTGCGAAATACCTACTTCATATGCTTGTTGTGAAACTCAAATGAGATACCTAGTAAGCACTCAATAAATGTTATTTATTATTAATTTAATGAAGGGATTATGAGGCTATTTTGGTACTGTTATGTATTACTCTGTGACCATTTTAAAGTAACAGCTATATCAGTGAAAGTGGCAACATAAGAAAACCATTTGGAACGTACCATCTAAGTAAATGCACTTGAAGAATAGAGTACTGGGGTGCCTGGGAGGCTCAGTCAGTTAAGCGACCAGCTCTTGATCTCAGCTCAGGTTTTGATCGCAGGGTTGTGAGTTCAAGCCCCCTGCTGGGCTCCATGCTAGGTGTGGAGCCTACTTAAAGAAGAGATGGACCAAAAGACAAGTGATGCTGTGCAACTATGGCAGGTATAAAGAACAGGAACATATAAATTACTGTCCATATTTCAGTTCTCCTGCTGGATACTTAACAAGCTCGAGTCAGTGGTTTAGTATCCTGGGTAACAGTTCATGTGTGCATACTATTTAAAAATAGGTTAATCAAAAGCAGGTCACACATGAACCAATGAAAATTTGTGTATGAACCAAGGATTATAATTAATCCAATTCTGTGCACCTGAAGTTCAAAATAAAAAGGAAAAAAAAAAGCCAGCAACAGGAAGAAAGAAAATAGATCATTGCCACCTGGTTAATAGATTTTAGCTACGTAATCACTGAAGTAATTGACAAGAGAACTCAGATATTCATAATACTAAAGACAAAAAAGGATTATTACATGAGTATTTATAAGTTAAACACTACACAATATACAAAAATTAACTCAAAATGGATCAAAGACCCCAAATGTAAGAGTTAAAACTCTTAAGAAGAAAACATAGATAGAAATCTTTATGACATTAGATTTGGTGATGATTTCTTTAATATAACACCAAAAACACAGGCAAAAAAAGAAAAAAAAGATGTATAAAATGAACTTCATCAAAATTAACAACTGCGGTGCATCAAAGAACATCATCAATAGAGTAAAAGGCAACCCACAGAATGGGAGAAAATATTTGCAAATTGATATTTAATAAGGGATTAATATCCAGAATATATAAAGAACTCCTGAAAGTCAACAACAAAACAACCCAATTCAAAACGGGCAAAGGATTCAAATAGATATTTCTCCAAAGAGGATATACAAATGGCCAGGAAGAACATAAAACAGTGCTCAACATCACTAACCATCAGGGAAATGCAAATAAAAGCCACAATGAGATACCACTGCACACCCGTTAGGATAACAATTATATTTTAAAACAACACGTGTTAGTGGAGAAACTGGAATCCTGGAGCGCTGCTGGTGGGACTGTGAAATGGTACAGCCACTGCAGCAATTTTTCCCAAAAAAATTAAACGTAGAATTTTTTTATATGATGCCACAATTCCACTTCTCGGTATACACATACCTAAAAGAACTGAAAGCAAGATTTCCAAGAGGTATTTGTATTTGTACACCTGTGTTCATAGCAGCACTATTTACAAAGGCCAGGAAACAACCCAAATGTCCAGTGATGAATTCATGGGTAAACAAAATAGGGTTATGTCCATACAAGTGAATATCATCCAATGTCAAAAAGGAAAAAAATTCGGACACATGCTACGAGATGCATGAAACCTGAAAACCTTATGCTGATTGAAATAAGCCAGACATGAGAGGACAAATACTGTACGAGTCCACTTATATGATAACTGGAATAGTCAGATTCATAGAGACATAAGTAGAATGGTGGTTACCAAAAGCCGGAAGAAGAAAGGAATGGTAAGTTAATGACTCATGGGGACAGTTTCAGCTTGGAATAACAGCAAAGTTCTAGAGATGTGCAGTGGTGACGGTTGCACAAGATGTGACTGTACTTAATGCCACTGAATTGTACACTTAAAAATGTTAACCACATGCGATGTATACTGTATCAGAAAGGTAAAACTTACAGCATTACATGGCAAAACCAAAAAAGAGTTAACTAAGAATTGGCAGCATGTCCTAGAAAAAACTCAAGTATCTATGTTCACTCTAAATATGAATAATTTGAGAAAAGAATGCCAAAGACGGGAAACCCAGTGAACGTGCTCACTTCTGCACAGCTTCTGTAGAGGGTGGAGTACGTTCACCACCCAGAGGTGCTGGCTCAGAGGAAGCTGGGGTGACAAGGGGCAGAACTAAGGAACTTTAAAATCAGTGCCAAAACTAAGTCGTTTTCAGAGTGGCAAAGGTAATAAAGCTCCTGGCTACTATAACATGAGTCTTTTTCTCAATCCAAATGACAAAATATCTAATTAATTAAAAAGTAAAGCCAAAAACAAATAGCTCAATGGAACAGCATGGATTACAAAATTAAACCCCACGATTATAGTTACCTAAGTCATGACAAAGGTCCTAAATGGTGCTAAAGCGACTGGACATCCAGGTGGGGGGAAACAAAAAGACTCCTACCTCAAAACATACACAAAAAATAAATTCCAGATGAACTGCAGATCTAAATGGGTGGAGAGGATCAATAAAGCATTTAAAGAAAACACAGAGAATACCTTCATAATTTTGGAATAGGCAAAGATTTCTTAAACAAGACACAGAAAGAATTGACCATAAAACAATTTCTGTTAAAGTGAACTATATGAAAATTAAGAATTTCTCCTCAGAAGATATATCACTGAGTGTTAAAGCATCCACAAAATGGAAAAAAAATTGCAATACCTATATTCGACCAAACTATCCTATACGGAAAACATAAAAGTTGCAAATCAATATTTAAGAGATTAAAGGACTAATTTAAAAATGGGGACAAGACTTGAAGATGCTTCACAAGAGTGGCAAATGACCGTAAGTATATGAAAAGGTACTCAAATTCATTAATCGTCAGGGAAGTGCGAACACAGTTTTTGTGCAGTAAATATGAGACGCTTACTGCAATGGCTTACATTAGAAGAACATGCTGAGCGTCGGTAAAGAGCAGCCAGCGGGCCCGGCGCGGAGCTGCGGGAGGGCACCGCGGCCGAGCACCCGGGAACCGGCAGGCAGGGGTCCCTCTCCGAGGCACAGCCCCGACCAGAGGCGCACACGGCCGGGCACCAGAAAACACGACGCGCTGCAGCCCAGGCCGGGGACTGCCGGAGCGCCCGTCGCGAGGGCGGAGAGCGGCTACAGCCACACGGCCACTCGCTCAGAGCGCTCTCTACCGCAAGCTACGACTGCGGCGGTCCTCCGGCTGCAGGGTCCAGAAGGGCCCGAAGGAGGCAACGCCACGGCAGAACTTTCCCAGCCGCGGCGAGGGCCGCGGGCGAGCGCGGGGCTGACGGGCGGGCCGGCCGCTGGGCGAGGGGACGCGAACACGTACAACGGGCCCCGGGCCGGTACGAGACACAGAGCCGAGCACACTCCGCGCCGCGCGGCGGAAGGCAACCACAGCGGACGTCCCGGCGGCGCCGCAGCGACGGAACAGGGAGCCCCCGCGCCGCCGCCCGCGCCGCCGGGCTCCCCACGCAAACCCGCAGGGCTGAGCCCACGGCGCTCGGCAGTCCGCACAGCCCGCGCCGCGGCCGGGCCGGGCCCGCCCCCGGGTCCCGACGCGCGCTCCGAGAAGGGCGCCGAGGGGACCAAGCAGGTGCTCCCCGCCGGGAGGTCCGCCCGCCCGACGGCACGGCGCTGCGCCCCCCGGAGCTCCGGCGCGGGGGGGCCGTGGAGGAGGCGGGGGCTCAGTGGCAGGAGGCACCCCGCACCGAGGGCGCGGGGCGACGGGCGCGGGCCGACTCACCGTGGTCTCCCGCACTTGGCTCTGGAAGTGCTGTTCCCGCGCCGACACCTCGTCCTGCCCCTCCATCCTCCCTCATGCCCGCCGCCGCGCCGCCCGCATCCGCGCGCTCCGCCGCACCATCGCCCGCCGGTCCGGGACGGGAGCGGACTGACAGCGGGCCGCCGTTCGCAGGGTCGGCTACCGCGACCCCCGCCGCCGCCGCCTCGGCCCCCTCGACCGCCTCAGCCGCCTCAGCCGCCGCCTCAGGCGAAGCCGCTCTAGCTGCGGGGGGCGGGCGCGGGGCGGGGCTGGGGCGGGACCTGACGTCAGAGGAAGGCGCTTTTGCGTCAGAGAAGCGCGCCGTGACGTCTGCGAACGGGAGCCGCCGAGGGGCGTGGCCTACTGGGGAGAGGAGGCGGGGCCACGCCCCCAGGAAGTGGAGGCCGGAGCCAGGCTGTCAGGACCAGTACCCGGCCCGGTGGGGACGGGGCGCGGGTCGGTTTGCTGGAACGGGTTCTTCCCTCTGTCGCAGTGGCAGGTGCGCGGCCGGCCACAGTCTCGGTGCAGTTGTTCCCGGCAGAAGGGAATCATCGTGGCCCGGCGCCCGGCCCCGCCGGCAGAGCACTGCGCAGGGTCAAGCCGGTCTCCCACGAAAACTTGGGCTCGGCCAAAGCAGGTCAAAGGCCAGGAAGGACTGGCTTCGGACACGTTTTGGGCGGACCCCTGGAACCCTGGCTTCTGTGGCTCTGCTAACGGGTTTGCCCGCTCGGAAAGCGTACATAGTCCTGAATGTGAGGCCCTTGCCAACTCGGTAGAGTCGCCTCCCTGCCCCCGGGGTGTTTTACGACCCCCCGGAGACCCTCAGCAGACGTTTATATTAGGGACCTCCAGACCTACCGAACACAGTCATTCATCCCCATGGTACGTTCAGTATCTTTTTTGGATTTTTTGGATTCTTGCCATGAAAAAAGTTTGAAGGAATATTTATCATTTTCCTTTTGGATTTATTTGACTATAAAGAAGTCATTTAAATTGCTATTGACTGTGTGATTTTGGGGGGCATCTCTAATCGAAAATTCTAAGGAAGTAAAAATACCTAGAAATTGCTTTCAAATTATTTTAATGATATATGTGCATTTAGATTTTTCAGTATCTTTTGCAATTTTGAATTAAAAATGTTTTCATGACTCAAAAAAAAATGTTTTTAAGGTCTCCAAAAATCGTGTCAACCCCATATACTGTGCTTATGATGCAGTAGGCTGTAAACTGTTGGTAGTGGGAGGACTCAGAACATGAGGTTTGTTCTGAGGGAGTGCCCCTGCAGCCATAGGCTGATTAGAAACCAGCAATGCTTCCAACTGCTTAAATGCAGTGTTCACTTTTATTTTTAAAATGTCTCAGAATCCAAAAGAACCAGGGAAAGACAAAGTATCTGAGTCTGTTTTTCGAGACACCCGGATTCTGAGAGCTGGGTTAAATACTTGTCCAAAATGCCCTGCATAACTTCTGGGTTAATCTCTCCAGATCAGAGGGTAAGCAGATCAGATTTTAAGATGTAAGGTATTTAGGCTCATTCCACAAAGTGGGTGCATGTATTTCTGCTCTTTCTAACCCAACCTCCAAGCATGTAGAACTTTATGTTTTCTTCATCCCTTAGCCCAGGGTAGGAGGCTTCAAAAATGGCCAGAACCTCACCCCTCCCTATACGCCTCCTGTTTGCCTTGCCGTGTTGCCCCTCCTTCCATCAAGAAGTGGTGTTGGGGCGCCTGGGTGGCTCAGTCATTGAGCATCTGCGTTCGGCTCAGGTCATGATCCCAGGGTCCTGAGATAGAGCCCTGCATCAGCAGAAAGCTTGCTTCTCCCTCTTCCATTTCCCCCGCTTGTGTTCCCTCTCTAGCTGTCTCTCTCTGTCAAATAAATAAAATCTTTTTAAAAGGAAGGGAGGGAGGAAGGAAGGAAGGAAAGAAAGAAAGAAAAAAGAAAGAAAGAAAGAAAGGGAAGGAAATGGAAGGGAAGAAGGGAAGGGAGAGGAGAAATGGTGTTTATTTTCCACCCCCTTGAATCTGGGCCTGAACAGGTGACTTGCTTTGGCCAGAAGGACAGCAGAAGCTATGAAGCTACTTTGAAAAGTGCTTGTGCATCAGGGCTGGTCCCTTCTTACCACCCCTGGGCATCCTCCAACCGCTACTGTGCAAGTAAGCCCCAACCAAGCTAGAGATAGGGATCCCAGTTTTCTCTGGCACCTATCTAACACACTCTTTTTTGCATCCCTCTAAAACATAAATCTTCCCAAAACAGTTTTTCTCCCCTGCTAAATGTACTGCAATGCAGTTATTCTCACTAACTGTAGAATTAAATTAAACTCCTTAACTTGGCATTCAGGAGCTTGACTTTGGGGCCCCACCCCACCCTTCCAGACATCCCCCCACTTCATTCCCTGAAGAGCTCTTGGCTACAGCCTGGCTTCCTTCCCTCTCCAATCCCCAATTCCAAGGGCCAGCCCCTTTACTTACTCCATATCCTCTTTCCTACTATTCAGAGTCAGTGCTACCCTTCAGCGTTCCCACCAAGACCTTCCTTCTCCAAAAAGGGAACCCTCTGACACTGCTGGTGGGAATGCAAGCTGGTATAGCCACTCAGGAAAACAGCATGGAGTTTCCTCAAAAACTGAAAATAGATCTACCCTACGACCCAGCAATTGCACTACTTATTTACCCAAAGGATACAAACGTAGTGATCCAAAGGGGCACCTGCACCCCAATGTCTATAGCAGCAATGTCCACAATAGCCAAACTATGGAAAGAGCCCAGATGTCCATCAACAGATGAATGGATAAGGAAGATGTGGTTCATATATACAATGGAATATTACTCAGCATCAAAAAGAATGAAATCTTACCATTTGCAACAACATGGATGGAACTAGAGGATATTATGCTGAGCGAAATAAGTCAATCAGAGAAAGACAACTATCATATGATTTCACTCGTGTGGAATTTAAGAAGGAAAAAATGATCATAGGAGAAGGCAGGGGAAAAATAAAATAAGATGAAATCAGAGAAGAGACAAACCATCAGACTCTTAACTCTAGGGAACAAACTGAGAGTTCCTGGAGGAGCAGTGGCTGGGGGATGGGGTAACCGGGTGATAGGCATTAAGGAGGACATGTGATGAAATGAGCACTGGGTGTTATATCCAAATGATGAATCAATGACCTCTACCCCAGAAACTAAGAATACATTATGTGTTAATTGATTTAATTTAAATTAAATAAATAAATTAAAAAGACCTGTCTTCTCCACAAAGTCTTTCCTGATGATTCCAGACACTTCATTCACACATTCATCCCAAACTGTGGGGACACGATGGAAAGACGGCTGGGGTTCCTGGGTGGCTCAGTGGGTTAAGCATCTGACTTCGGCTCAGGCCATGATCCCAGAGTCCTGGGATCAAGTCCCGCATCAGGCTCCCCTGTCAATGGGGAGTCTGCTTCTCCCTTTCCCTCCGTCCCTCTCCCCTGCTTGTGCTCCCTCTCTCTCTCTCTTTCTCAAGTAAATAAAGTCTTAAAAAAAGAGAGAGAGAGAAAGGGAGAAAGAAAGGAAAGAAGGAAGAAAAGAAAAGAAAACTGCTTCAGTCCCTGCTCTCACAGAGGTCACAATCCAAGGGTAAAGCAGAAAGCTTACAGAGGTTATGTTCCTAGCCATTCATTTGGCCCTTAGCACACATGCCCTTGTATCTGTGTCTAGTGACAGTCAA
Organism: Eumetopias jubatus; assembly: GCF_037043125.1. Classification (NCBI taxonomy): domain Eukaryota; kingdom Metazoa; phylum Chordata; class Mammalia; order Carnivora; family Otariidae; genus Eumetopias; species Eumetopias jubatus. Next base: position 823,076 of record NW_028274861.1, on the reverse strand, counting down.
CATATAAGCTCTTTAAGGTCTAGAATATCTTTTCTTGCATCTTGTAAACATCTGTGTACTTCCTGCAATACCTGATAGAATGCCTTGCACAAAGTAGACACCTAACAAATATTTCTTGGTCAGTAGGCTGGTTGCCCTGAAAAATTTCCCAGACTTCTTCACATTTCAGTATGTCTTCAAATTTCTATATGGATGTAAATAATTGCCTGGGCCTTGCTGGTGCTTCCAAACTTACCGTTCACGGACATCCGTGATGAAAGGCCATGCTTGTCACTGTGTCCTCTGGCTTCACTGCCATGTCATGTCTTTGAAACTGCTCCAATTCCAGGTAATTCCCCTCGCTTCACTAGGCCTTGCTTTGATTTTCTTGGTCATGATGAAATCAAAGTTTTGAGAGATAAGGTGACAGAGACCATTTTTTTTAACCTCTTTATGCCCTATACAAAACCAAGCCAAGCAGTACTGAGATGTACCCTGTATTCCTTCCAGGCTCTGTCAGAGAGGAGCTTTGTCTTTTTCCCTTAGCCAAATACAGCAAGAGAGATGAACAAGAAAAAGTTGAGAAACAGCCCAGCTATCCCTCTGCAGTGGAATGGGGAAATAAACTGTGATGTGTTCATGCAATGGAATAATCCCCTGGGGTAAAAAAAATCAATGAGCTACAGCTGCAAGCAACAATATGGACAAATCTCTGAAACAGTGTTGAGCAAAAGGCCAAACAATGCCTACTGTATGATTCCGTCTGTGTGAAGTCCCAAACCGTGCAAAACAAAACAAGGTATTACTGAGGGATACAAACATGTAGTAGAATTATAGAGAAAGAGGGGCAAGGATAAACTTCCAGGAAGGAAGGTCAGGGCCGAGAACAGCGGGAGGTGCTCAGGGGGCCGCAGAGGTGACTGTGCTCATTGCTAAGACTTGCATCTGGACCCTGGATGGGGCTGTTGCCACTTGCATAATGGATCCCCCACAGGGGATCCCCCTCACGTCACTGCAATGGGTCTCTCTAACTGGAGGAGCCTGGGTCACGTGGCTACACCCGAGTTGCAAAGGAAGTGAATATGGGATATTTTTGGCTTCTTTTTTGGGATGGAGTCCCTGCCTCACAGGATATGGGATTCTCATAACATGGAAAGGGGCTTCGGATATGATTCAGCCTAAAGGAATTATTTGGTCCAAATATAAAGTTCTCTGGTGCCCCAGCATAACCAAAGTATAAAATTTAGACTCTCTAGAGAAACAGATGGACTTTAGGGTTTTGTTAAGTGATAACCAGCCAGCGCTGTGCTGGAGACCAGCTCTCAAACAGCAGTTGTTAATTTTTAGGAATTTTGTGAGCCAATTGTTAAACATAACCATTATTTCAAGCTAAGTTATATAAACTTACATTCAAATTATATTTTTAAGGGACGCCTGGGTGGCTCAGTCGGTTAATCGTCTGCCTTCGGCACAGGTCATGATCCCAGAGTGCTGGGATCGAGTCCTGCCTTGGGCTCCTTGCTCAGCACGGAGCTTGCTTCTCTCCCTGCTTGTGCTCGCTCTCTCTCTCTCTCTCTCTCTCTGATAAATAAACTCTTTTTTAAAATTTATATTTTTAAAAGGTAGCAAATATTCAAAAGCCATCATGTCTTAATTATCTTATACTTCACTCTCCGCTGTGCTCCTAAAGTTACTTCAGTCTACAGCAATGTGTTACTCTTCCTTCAGTGACCTCACTTTGGCAGCTGGAATCAGCCATGGTGGGAGCATCTACGCCTTGGAAATCAGCAAATGATACAAATCAGGGCCCTTTTTCCTCCCCCTTGTAGAGCAATTTTTAGTTATAGCATACCATGGAAGCTGCCAAAGTTTTGGAAATCACCTAAGTGAAGATTTTCCATATTGGGAGCTAATGTCAAACAACCAGCTGATCAAAGTCGGTGTCCTTGGAGGGAAATTGAGGGGAATGAGACACTCGTGGCTGATCGTCCCAGGTGTCTGGAGAGGTAGAGGGCTCCTACAGGGAAAATAGGATTTTCTCAGGAAAACAGTTCTAACCCCATGAGAGTACAACGAGGTTTCACATTGATCACAACTCACCAGTGGTTTGTGTATTTGTTGGTTTTCTAAAGGGCCAAGATAAAATCACTGTTCCCTGTCACGGGAGAAGCAGCAAGCAGGTCCAGGTGCAGAGAGGGGGTAGACCTTGTGGGAGTGTATCAGTCCCCTGGAGACGCCAGCACAGTGTGCCCCAGACCGAGCAGATTAACAGAATCTTAATTTCTCCAAGCTCTGGAGGCTGGAAGCCTGACTTGAAGGCGACAGCGGGGCTAGCTGTCCTGAGGCTCTCTCCTTGGCGTGTGGATGGCTGTCTTTGTGTGTCATCCGTCTCTGTGTCTGTCTCATCTCTTCTTACAAGGACACCAGACACATTGAACTAGGGCCCTCCCATATGACCTCATTTAACTTAATCACCTCTTTGTGTTTTTTGTTTTGTTTTGTTTTGTTGGGGTTTTTTTTTAGAGAGAGAGAGAGAGAGAGAGAGAGCAGGGGTAGGGGGTGGTAAGACAGGGAGAGAGAGCAGCGAATCCCAAGCAGCCTCCATGCCCAACGTGGAGCCCAAGACAAGGCTAGATCTTACAACCCTAAGATCACAACCTGAACTAAAATCAAGAGTCGGACGCTAAACCAACTGAGCCACCCACGTGCCCCAACGGAATCACCTCTTTGAAGACCCCATCCCAATTAGAGCCGCATTCTGAGGTCCTGGGATCAGGATGTCCACATGTGAATTTAGAGGGACACAATTCAGCCCAATAGGGAGCATGTTTAAGTTCTCTTCTGACTGTCTGCTTTTCTGAGGGAAAGAAACAGCAAGATCGCCCTCCAGAGGGAAGAATGTAGTGTTTGAGGTCCTGGGAGAGAAGAGGTATGACATCGTCACCAAGGGGCAGGCAGGAGTGGACACAGTCATAGGGTACTAGCAGGGGCAGACACAGTCGGGGTGGGCGGGGGTGGACAGAGCCCCCAGGGGGCGGGCAGGGGTGGACACGGTCACTAGAGGGCAGGCAGGAGTAGACAGAGTCATAGGGTGCGGGCAGGGGTGGACAGAGTCACCAGAGAGTGGGAGGTAGTGGGCAGAGTCACCAAGGGACAGACAGGGGTGGGCGGAGTCACTAGAGGGTGGGCAGGAGTAGACACAGTAGGGGAGTGGGCAGGGGTGGACAGAGCCCCCAGGGGCGAGCAAGATGGATGAGGAAAGGCACATCATTTCCCGGCAGCACTAAGCTCCAGCTTGGCACCAGACCCCAGCATCTAACTGCCCCCTCTGCCCAGTAGCACCCTGGGCCCTGCTCTCCAGTTACTGTGCTCAGTGCTGACCAGCGTTTGTTAACATCAATAGATGAACTGCGACTTTGAAACCTAGAAGGGATGGTGTTTATGAACAGTGTCAGACATCCGAGTACTGGATTGGAATACCAGCTTTACCACTTCTTGGTTGGATGGTTCGGGGCAAGTCACTGATCTGCTTTGTGCCCCTGTTTTCTCATCTGTAAATCAGCTGGAAATAATGAAGAGGCTTCACTGGCGTTGGTCATTGTGGTGAAATGCCATATCCACGAAGTGCAAAGGCACCCGAAATTTAGCTGTCATCACCATCGTCATCTGAAAAACCAGGACCTCAGCATGGACTGTGCTGACATTTACCTATTGGGTTATGTACCCACAAAATAGTCACAGATTTCAAGGAAATTCATGGCAAACTTGTAACTCCTACACAGGGGATGAAAGACAATGCTTACAGTGGAAGAGCGGAGCTTCAATTTGCCAAGATACTGCGTGGCTGTGGGTATCCAAGAGTTGGGACTTAGAAGGACCAACCAAAGGAAATGAAGGGATGTGGACCTGGCGTTGGCAGGGGTGGGTGTGATTACAGGGAATCATGGGAAATATAAGTCCACAGATAGAAAGGGCATCCCCTCCTCGACTTGCCCTTCAACTTTGGTGTCAGCTTCTGATTTGGACAAGATTCTGTCTTAGGTGAGTCACGTGGTTTTCACCTGCCCTGCTAACTGTCACTGAAGCAGGAATAAAAAGATGATCAAGGTCGGTTGCAGAGGAAAGGAGAGGGACGTGAGGAATTCACGTGTGGGGAGAATTTGGTCTTATTCACCTAGTGTGCCATCACCTTACTGTGGCGCGCATCACCCTTTCCACAATAATGTATCAGATGCCACAAGAAAGGGGGACCCGCTAAATTCCAAGAGAAGACACCTGTAGACATCTTTAAAGGTTTTCCCCTTGCAGTATCCACAGAAAATGGCCTGATCTCTGACTCAGAAACAACTAGAGGAGGCGCACTTTCTCACCAAGGTGTACGTCTGGTGGCAGGGAGCAGAACAGCAGTAGGGATGGCGGCCTGGGCCAACAAAGCAGGAGAACCAGGAGGAGACGGGACACGCCGAGGCTGGTCGGGGATGAATCAGGAGAACAAGGCGTGTTCTTGGACTCACCACAGCCATGGTTTTGTCATGACGACGCGCCGGCCTGAATATCTCCCTGCGGCTCAGCAAAGCCTGCTGGGGCCTGAAGCCAAGGTACAGAAACTCTCTGAGAAAACATCCTTGGCTGGCAGAGCCAGCTCGGAGACGGCTCTAGAAGGAGTTAAGTGCTCAGGCAAAGGAGGCTGACCTTCCTTCCCCTTTTTATGGTAGCTTGTTAACTCTTCTGTCTAAGGAAAATGAAAGAAATGCTGAGGAACATATATTGAAGAAGTGAGCCCTTCTCCCCTCTCCCTCAGACCTGCTCTCTGGAAAAGCCAGGGGTGAGGGCCTCTGCCCATTCCCACACACAAAGAAGTATTTGTCACCCAGGCCAGAGCTATTTTGCCACTTGATACTTTTATTTGACAACGTATCTCGGCTACGGTACCACATCACTATGTACAACTCTGTTTCATGCTTCCCACCGCTTCATCAGTACTCCATTGACTAGGACTTTTTACATTTATTGATCTAGTCTTATGTGGATAGACATTTAGATTGTGCGGTTTTTTATTTTCTAGTCTTATCAGAACAGTGCTATACTGTATATCCTTTGTACATATATTTTTGCACGCCTGTAGGAGTCTTGGGGGCGAGTGGGCCACTGGAGAGAATCTCCTCCGGTTTGCTCCAGATGAAGCCAAGGCAGCCCAGGTGCTTTTGGCAAAGGCTGCACGGGGCCCAGGTCCATCACGGCAGAGGGCTCCCGGGGCGCCTGGGGGAACCGAGCCAAAGCTGGCTGGGAAGGGACTGGGTCACATTTGAAGTCTTCCCTGGCCACTGGGCCTGGGGAGGGAGACTACCCTCAGAGACCTTGGGGAACTCACGCAGACCTCACCCAGGCCTCCCCCAGAGCTGCTGCCCCTGGGACAGGCCCACTGTGGGTAAATGAAGTCAGCAATGCCAGAAGGGAGGGGTCAGCCGGGACTCTCTCTTGCCTATTCCAGCGGCTTTAGAAAACACTAATTTCGGGGCAACTGGGTGGCTCAGTCATTAAGCGTCTGCCTTCGGCTCAGGTTATGATCCCAGGGTTCGGGGATCGAGCCTAGTATAAGGCTCCCTGCTCAGCGGGAAGCCTGCTTCTCCCTCTCCCACTCCCCCTGCTTGTGTTCCCTCTCTCGCTGTGTCTCTCTCTGTCAAATAAATAAACACAATCTTAAAAAAAAAAAAAAAAAAAGAAAAGAAAACACTAATTTAGCCCCTGAGCGCCCAGGCTCCATGCTTGAGAACTGGGCCCGGGAGGGAGGGATGGTGGCAGGAGGGGCGGTGGCGGGAGGGGCACAGTCCAGGTTCACTGTCATAACGAGCAGTCACTGAACAAGCACCAGCCTCCAGCTGTCGGCTGTAACCTCAAGGGCATGAGGCAGGCATCTCGCCCACTGTTACTTAAGGAACTAGAAAGGCTTATAACATATAGCTTGGAACACTGACAAAAATATCTTGGTTACCTTTTGCACTCCTGAGCTGTGGCATGCCTAAACATCCTGCTGCTTATGTTCCTCTTTTATCGTCTTTCTAACCCAATTTTCAAGTGAGCGTCATAAAAATCACTCTATCCAGGAAGTCAGCGCCGTAATCTCCACGACATAAACTTGGACAGCAAGATACAGAATGCTGTTGGGACACCCTGATGTGCTCTCACAATGTGCTCCTTCGGGAAGTTACCGGCAGCTCAGCGGGACATGAGGATCCACACCGGGGAACGGAACAGAGGAACCGCTCGGCTGTCGCTGGGGACACGTTAGGTTTCGTGAGAAACTGCGATCTGAGAGGACACAGAAGCATTACGCCATCGGCGCAGGTCCTGCTCATTCGTGCGTTTGCCTTCTGGGAAGGTTTCTTTGACCATAAAACATCAAGACGAGCACACAAACAAAACATTAGCCCGAGACCCTGCGCGGCTCTGTTCTAATGTGATGTATGGCACAGCCGAAGTTCCCCTGTCGTTGTTTATGTATCTGCGTGCGCGTCTTGTCTCCGTTAGTATCAGCCCTCTAAGGGCAGGGCGCGGCCCCTGTAATTTCTCTCCCGGTGTTGCTTCGGTTCTCCCTGGGCTGCGCAGGAAAGGCTTGCCGTAGACAACGACTCGGAGGTCACAGACCATCACAGACGCCTCGAAATGCCTTGCTTGCTCACCTCATCAAGAAATCTTCAACTGAGGCAAAATGCCCTCCGAGCTGGACACTTAGAAATTCAACACAAGAACCACACACACACAAGCCCTGGTTCGGAAGATGCTGCCGGTAGAGAGGCATAGCTTGCCGTTTGTGTGATGGGGGTGCTGCACGCCTGGGCTTGCGGTGTTGGAAACATTAACGGGAGGTTGGGATCCATCCCCGACAAAGGCTGGTACCTGGGCTGCAGCCTCGGCTCCCCCACCTCCCCCTGGCTCCACCAGCCGGGTCCCACCAGCCTGCACCCTGTCCTCTTGGCAGAGGGGCCCTGAAGGAGGCCGTCGGCGTCCCTGGGAGCCCTGGCGGAGCTAGGGGGCAGTCGTGCTACGTGAGCCGCTCAGGCGGCTGGGGACTTGTGGCCTCCAGAGCCGGCTCTTGGTCCCCTGTCCCCAGGGCTCCCAGGCTTTGAGCTCAGGAGCCCATCACAAGTCAGAGTACTGACATCTTTTGGACCAAAGATGACACTATTTATCCTGCTTATCTTTACACTTCATTTTTCCTTCCTCGTGGACTTAGCCCAGATCTTAGGGCGACGTCTTATAACGGAACCGAGAGACGATGTTACACAGAAGGAAGCTGAGGCCGGGAGGGGTCCGTGCTCAGCATATGGTCCTCTGCGTGGTCTTGTCCCAGCACAGGCCGGGCGGCCCGCTCCTCCGTCCTCCTTGCTGCCCGCAGGCTCTCCCCCTGGGAGCCCAGCCGAACCAACTGCAGGCTTCCCTGGGGAATAGGCCTTGAAGTGGGATGGCCTCCCCAGCGGGGCCTGAACAGCCCATCACTAAGAACATTCTGCTGGTATGTGGTACTTTACTCATTATTTAAATTCACAGTAACCCGCCAAGATAAACTAGGTTATCATCCCTTTTCAACAGATGAGGAGTCTGAAATATATGGTGATTAGCGCACCCAGGCTGGCACAGAGAATGAGCAGCAGAGGCAGCTCTGAATTCCTGACCTCTGTCCCAAGCCCAGAGCCCTCTGTGAAGTGCCCCACGGCCAGTCCAGGAGAAAGGGAGCGAACAGGGGATGGGACAGGGGAGCATAGACCTGTGGATATAGAAGCGGCTGCAGCAGAGACAGATGTAGCTATGGATCTAGAGACCATAAACATAGTTACCGTCATTGATACACTGTGACTGTCGATCCGATGGTTATGGATGCAGAGGTAAATATATGGTCATAGATAGACATTGACAAAGATAGAGACAGATACAAAGTGCTCCTTTGAGCTGGCCAAATTAAAATTCTTTTTTTTTTTAATTTTATTTATTTGACAGAGAAAGCTAGAGAGAGAGAGCACAAGCAGGGGGAGAGGCAGAGGGAGAGGGAGAAGCAAGCTCCCCACTGAGCAGGGAGCCCGATGCAGGACTCGGTCCCGGGACCCTGGGATCATGACCTGAGCCAAAAGCAGACGCTTAACTGACTGAGCCACCCAGGTGCCCCCCAAATTAAAATTCTGAGATGCAACTAGAAAGCCTGGGTCTAGAGACTGTAGCTCCTGGCTTCCTTCAGTCCACAGAACTCCTTGCTGAAGGGACGCCATGCCAGGGAGTGCAGGACGCTGGTTCCATAGACTCAAAGGCATGATAAAATTTCCCTCTCTCTTGTTCATCAAAATCAACATTCTATGTAGTTGGAAAATTTTGGAGCTTCCTGGGACAGCGTGGGAGAGTAGTTTATAAATAATTCTACTTTGTCTTTATATATGCAAGGATAGAAGGGAAACTCAAAAAAAACAGTAAAAATATTTGTTTTATGTTTTACTATTATAAAATTAAATTATAATTTAAGAGCTTCAATACATTTCTAACCATGGTAGATTTTAAGGTAATTATGTGTCTCTTCAGTAATATATTTGCTATCAACTTATTGCATAAAAGGATTGCTTGTGAATTCAAAATTATTTTTAGATTTATAGCCCTTTCAAGTGAAAAAGGGGTTTTTCAGAAATACTTCCGATTTCCAATGTCTGGTGAATCTTCCATTTGCCATCAATAATGCCTCCAAGAGAAATCCTCCTTCATATAAATCCAACCTGACATTCCTATAATGCACAGTGCAAGAGAGTGCTCTTCGGGCAAGAAATAATATCTCTGTGAATTATATTAGGCCAGCCTGTTGAAAACATTCATCCCACAATTTATGAATTCAGATGCTCCCGGAATATGCTTTGGTATTCTAAGGAGATGTAGGTGTTTTCATTTTCATTGACTGTCTTGATAAATGTTTATTGTGGGCACTGAAAACTGCTGATCTGGAAAAACATTTTTGTACTCATTTGTTTGCCTGCCTCTAATGTTTATTACTCCCATTATCAAAATTGTACATCTCTATTATGCAGCCTAAGGTTGTTTCGTTATTGTGATTTTTCCAACATAAAGCAGCATCGGTGGAAGCCTCGATGTGCAATGTCTGGCTGTACCCGCGCCTGGGCTGTCTGTCCGGGGGGAGCTTGGGGAGCACAGAAGCAGAGGTCTGGCTGGAGACACTGTCCTGTTTAGTGTCGTGTGACTTCATGTTGCTTCACGTGCTGTGCAGTGTTGTGTTGCATTACGCTGGCCATGGTATATTGTCTTACATCATCCAGAGACCATAGAGGCACGGTTGCAATGCAAAAAATAACAATTTCGTGTGGACTGAGGACAGAGTAAGTGTTTGGGCTAAATGATACATACCGTCCACACTGTCTACATTCACAGGGCAGTTGGTACTCTCTTCACTTTCTGTCCTGTCACTGTATCGTTACGATATGGGGTTTGATGGGGCACCTGGGTGGCTCAGTCGGTTAAGCGTCTGACTCCTCCTGATTTTGGCTCAGGTCATGATCTCAGGGTGGTGGGATGGAGCCCCATGTCGGGCTCCATGCTCAGTGGGGAGTCTGCTTGAGGTTCCTCTCTCTCTCTCCCTCTGCCCCTCCCCCTACTCGCTCTCTCAAATAAATAAATCAATCTTTAAAAAGAATATGAGGATTGATTTGTTCATTTGGTTGTTTTAAAAGTTAAAGTCTGGCAGAGAATCATAGGGGAAGGGAGGGAAAAATGAAACAAGACGAAACCAGAGAGGGAGACAAACCGTAAGAGACTCTTAACCTCAGGAAACAAACGGAGCGTTGCTGGAGTGGTGGGGGGTGGGAGGGATGGGGTGGCTGGGTGATGGACATTGGGGAGGGAGGTATGTGCTATGGTGAGCGCTGTGAATTGTGCAAGACTGTTGAATCACAGACCTATACCTCTGAAACAAATAATACATTATATGTTAATTAAAAAAAAGAAAGAAAGAAAGAAAAGTTATACTGATCACATTGAAAAAAAAAAAAGTTAAAGTCTGGGATCTCAAAACTTACCCAGCCTGCTGCCTCTGGATGTGTGTGTGTGTGTGTGTGTGTGCGCGCGCGCGTGTGTGTTTTGAAGATCCCAGGGAACTGGGATGCTACAATTTATCTTCATAACCAGTTCTAATGCCCAAGCTCCCGAGTCAGCAGCCTTTATCAATACAAGTGAGGAGGCTCAGTTCCTCTCAGGCTGCACACTCAGTTCTTCTTACAGTGATGTCTGTCTTGCTTAGCTCCTGGCCTACTCCTGGGAGTGGGATTTAACCTGTTAGTTGAATAATATTTATAAGAAAAAGCATGCAAATAAACATGTAGCATTAAATGAAGAATTATTTGTGAAAGCCACTCAATCATTTCCTGTAGTTAGGTCACTGAAAAGGAACCATACACTATTCATTTTCTGAAAGATTTGTTTCAGAAGCATTAGAAATCCAAGTGGGAATAAATCAGATTAATTTTCAAAATTAGCAGGGATAAGCTTTATTCTGAAATCATGAATGTTCTCTTTTAATTAAATTCAAATCCATTTATTTGATTAATTTGTTAATAGTCTTGTTTGAATCTTCTGTATTCATATTCGAAGTTTACTTATCAGTTACTGAGAAACTTGTGTGAGTCTCAACATCTTTGAGGATGTGTCTACTGCTTTAAATTATGTCAGTTTTGCTTTATATATTTTAGAGTATGTTATTAGATGATGCGAGTGTAGGGTTACTAACTTACTGTTGGATTGATCTTTATCTGATAATATTTCTTCTCTGTGGGCTCATAATTCTATCTTCAATAAAATGATACCAGCTTTCTTTATTTTTATTTCTTTATTTTAATTCCAGTTAGTTGACATGCGGCGTTATATCAGCTTCAGGTTTCCATACGTCACCCTGTGCTTAACACAAGTGCCCTCCTTCATCCCCTTCACCTGTGTCCCTCCCCCACCCACCTCCCTCTGGTGAGCGTCAGTCTGTCCTCTGTTATTAAGACTTGTTTCTTGGTTTGTCTCTCTCTTTTGCTCTCTCTCTCTCTCCCAGCTGTCTTTGATTAGTATTTGCATGGTATATAATTTTCATCCTTTTACTTTGTTTTATTTAAAAAAAAAAACTTTTCTGGGGGCGCCTGGGTGGCTCGGTTGGTTAAGCATCTCCTTTCAGCTCATGTCATGATCCCAGGGTTCTGGGATCAAGTCCCACATCAGGAGCCTGCTTCTCCCTCTCCCCGTGCCCCTCTCCCCTGCTCCTGCTCTCTCACTCCCCCCTCTCTCTCAGTAAATAAAATCTTAAAAAAAAAAAAAACCTTTTCTTTTGAAATAATTATAGCTTTACAGGAAATTGCAAACTTAGTATAGAGGGGTCCTGCTTATCCTTCACCCAGTTCCCCCCAGTGGTTGCATATTTCTTTCTTTTTTTTTTTTTTAAAGATTTTATCCATTTATTTGAGAGCGAAAGAGTGAGCCTGAGGTGGGGAGGGGCAGAGGGAGAGGGAGAAGCAGTGCTGAGAGGGAATTTCATAGCAGTCAGTGCCGACTCAAGATCTCAAATTAATAATCCAAGTTCCTCACTCAGGAAACTAGAAGAAGAAGAGCAGAATTAAACCAATGCATGCAGAAGAAAGGAAATAAATATCAGAGCAGATCAGTGAAACAGAGAATAGGAAGACAAGATAGTAAATCAGTGAAAGCAAAAGCATTCACCAATCTCAGGGATGACAGAGGGAACATTACTGCTGGTCCCGAGCCATTGAAAGGGTCATTGCGGAATACGCCACCGACAGCTGTACCCCAGCTTAGATGAGATGGACCGATTCTTCCCAAACCACAGACTATCCAAACTCGGTCAGAATTAAACTGATCGTATGAATGCTTCTACAAACAGTAAGGAAATGGAGTTAGCAATTTAAAATCTCCAGGAAGGAAATATCTAGGTCCAGATGTTTTCAATGAAGAATTCCTTGAGACTCTTAAAGAAGACTAGTGTCATTTTTACACAGTAGTTTCCAGAATATAGTTGAGGATGGAACACTGCCCAGGCTCGTGTTAGGAGTCCAGTTACTATCCTCCTGTCAGCACAAGAGAAAGACAGCACAACAAGAGAAAACAAATATCCCTTGTGAATAGAGACACAAAAAAAATTCTTTAAGAAAATAATTGCCTGTTGATATCCGCAATATAGATAGAAAATTCGACATCATGATGATGTGGAGGTTATTCCAGGTACTTAAGGCCCATTCCGACATTCTAAAATCACTCAGTGTAATCCACTCTATGAACAGGTTAAAAGAAAATTATAGGATCATATCAACATGTGACTACATCCAACACCCATTCATGATAAAAACTATCCACAGCTTGGATTAGATGGTAATTACCTTAATTATATTTAAAGGGCATCTGTAAAAACATAGAGCCAACATCATACTTCACAGTGAAATTCTGAATGCCTCTCCTTTCAGACTGGGAGTAAGTCAAGGATGTTTGTTCTTAAGCACTGTTATTTAACTGACATTTCTAGCTACATAGAATAAGGCAAGTAAAGGAAATTAAAGGAATTCAGATTGGAAAGGAAGAACTAAAAATGTCCCCATTTGCAGACGACATGATTGTGTATATAGACAATCCCAAGGAACTGATGAAAAACCTGGAACTAATGATAATGAATAGGTTCAGCGAAGTGGCCAATTATAAGATCACCACTCAAATACCAATCCCATTTCCAACATGTGGAAACTGAAATTAAAAATGAAGTACTCTTATAGGCAGTACTAATGAAAACAAAATCTTAGGTATGCTGAAAATAACTGTGTTCGTGAAAGTAATCAAAGACACTATAAAATTCCAGTTTTCCTAAAATTGAATATAGGTTTAATACAGTTCCCATTAAAATCTCAGCGAGGTTTTTTTTTTTTAAGAGATTTTATTTATTTATTTGACAGAGAGAGAGAGAGACAGCGAGAGAGGGAACACAAGCAGGGGGAGTGGGAGAGGGAGAAGCAGGCTCCCCATGGAGCAGGGAGCCTGACGCGGGGCTCCATCCCAGGACCCTGAGAGCATGACCTGAGCCGAAGGCAGATGCTTAACAACTGAGCCACCCAGGTGCCCCGAAGTTTTGTTTTTTGTTTTTACTTTTTTAGACACAATAAGCTTATTCTACAACTAATTTGTCAAGGCTAAAATGGCGAAAACGGCCTTCATAAGGAGAATAGAGTGAGAAGGGTCACTTCCTGATGTTAAGGCATACTACCTAGCTTTATTTACCAACACAGTGTGTAAGAAATAAAGATCAGTGGAATGGTGTGGAGAACCCAGAAATAGACACACCCAAAGGCTCAAGTGATTTTTTTAAGAAAAAAATTCCATTATGATAACGTTAAAAAGAATAAAATACTTATAAATAAAATAATTGTTAAGAATGAGCAACAAAAGTGCAACACTTGTACTTTGAAAACTACAAAGCAGTGTCAAAATATACTAAAGGAGACCTAAGTAAATGGAAAGACATCCTAGATATCATGGATTAGAAGTATTAATATTGTTAAAATGGCAGTACTCCCCAAATTGATCTACATATTCTGTGCTATCCCTCTCAACATCCCAGCTGACTTTTTTGCAGAAATTGACAAGCTGATTTTAAAATTATATGGAAACACAAGGGACCCAGAATAGTGAAAAACAGTTTTGAAAAAGATTAATAAAATTTTAGTATTCACACTTTTCCATTTCAAAACTTTATTCAACGTTAGAATAATCTAGACAGCATAGAACTCGCAAAAATTCAGAATTGAAAGTTCAGAAACAAAGCCTTAAATTTGTGGTTAATTGCTTTTCAACATGGGTGCCTAGAAAACTCCATGGGGTAGAGGGGTATATTTAGGTGAGTGGTCTTTTTTTTTTTTTTTTGGACCCGGTACTGTTGGTGAGATTCTCCCATTTTGTTGTGGGTAGCCGTAATTCATTCATTTTGTTGTTACGTAGTATGTCTTTTATCCATTCTACTGTTGCTGGATATTTGGGTAGCTTATTAGTCTTGCCTATTAGAAATGATAATTCCATGTCATACTTGACTCAGTTGGCACACATTGCTCGTGTTTATATACCTAAAGAGTGGAATTGTTGGGTTTTGGATTGTGCGATGTTCCACTTCAGTAGATACTGCAAATGCTTTTGCAAGGTAATGTATCCAATTATACTGTAATGAGCGTGTGGAAGAGTTCCTGTTGCTTCACATGTTTGCTGACACTTGGCATTGTCAGCCTTTTTAATTTAGCATTTCCAATATTTATGTAGTAGTTGTGGTTTTCACATGCATTTTCTTGAAAAATAAGTTGGACACCTTTTCATAGGATTTGGGGAATCTTTCTTATTTGGGAAGAGCCTGTTAAAATCCCTTGCCATTTTTCTTCTAAGTTATCCCTTCTTTTCTTAACTGTTTATGGGCCATTGTGTATTCTGGCTGGGAGTTTCTTATTAGTTATATGTTGCAATTATTTTTTCCTCCCTGGTGTGCTTTGTTGAAGAGATGTTCCTAGTTTTGATTAAGTCCACTTTATTAATCTTTTCATTTGGAGTTAGTTGGGGATTTTTGTTTTGTTTTTTAAATGTTTGTTTGTGGAGTAGGAGGAATCTTGTTAGGGTTGGTGGGGAAGAAATTACTCTCTGTCAAAAAGTTGTGAAAATATCTGTAATATCTTTTAGGGCTTTATAGTTTTGACTTTGACATTTAGAAGCAGAAGTCATTTGGAATATATTCTTATGTTTTGATTGATATAGAGCTTTAGTATTTATTAGCTCCTGTCATCTCCTATAGATACCTAATAAATTAGTTTCTCAGTACTGTTTATTGAGAAGACCACAGTGTCCTCGTTGGTCTGCAGGAGCACCTTTCTCATTAATCTAGTGTCCATTCTTATGTGGGCCTCCCTTCTGGAGTCTCTGTGTTCCCATTGGTAGAATTATCTATCTTAGAGGAATACCATCTTGTCTTAATTGCTCTACTTTAATACTTTAGTTTTGTTATATTGTAGAATCCACCTTCCACGTTTCTCACATTTGTCTTGTTCATTCTTGGCCTTGGCATTTCCCTCTAAATATTAGGAATACCTTGTCAATTCCTCTCAAAAAACATGTTACGATTTTGATTGGGTTTGTGTTAAATACATATTACCAGTTGATGGGCACATGACATCTTTAGATTCTGATTTTGGAGGATGATGTATTCTGTGTGTTTAGGTTTTTTTTAACTTCTTTCAATAATGTTTGATAGTTTTCGTTTAGAGAACTTGCCTTTTGTTAGTTATAGTCTCACCTTAGTTTTTCTTATCGCTGAAATGGGCGTATTTAAAAAATACTTTCTTGCTTGTCATTACTTCTATTTATATACTTGTTTTCTAGGTCATTAATTTCTGTGTTTATATTTGCTTACATCCTTGTACTTTCTTTGGGGTTCATTGGCTCCCCCTGCCCCTGCTTTCAAGTGGATATTTAGCTCGTATTTTTAGCTTCCTTTATATATTGTATGCATTGAATTGTGAATATTTTCCTCTTAACATTTTCTTTTGGCTCTGGCAGAATGGTTTCACACACGTTGCTGCGTTGAGTTTTTATTATCATTCAGTTAAAAATATTTTCTAATTTCCGTTGTGATTTCTTTTTTGACCTAAGAGTTCTTTAGATCTTAATAATTGACCTTTCTTTATTCATGTTAGAAAAAGGTAGCTTTATCCCACAACATATCGTTTTCATCTTTAACGACTTATATTTGTTTTTATTGCTTGCTTACTGACAGGTAATCCATTTCTTTTTCATGTGTGGGTAAATCTTTACTTAAGTCTCAAAAAATATAAGTACTTCATGAAATTGTGTTCTTATTATATATTTTTCCTTTAGTTTGATACAGCTTTTCCAATTGACAAAATTATTAGTAATGATTAAATAAATGCACGAATAGCAAATACTTGTCTAAGTTTATATGCTGTAAGTCCCTTTGAGTTTTTGTCCTTTTCTGCTTTATAAAAGAATATCTCTCAAATTTATAGGGTTGACTTTTTTGTCTGCTCAGTTGTACATTTATTCATTTATTCAACATTCAGTAAGTGTTTTATTTATGATGTGGTTTGTTTTGTGTTAGGCTTTGGAAGAATCCTATTCTCACTCTCCAGGGTTAGTCTACTAGGGAGGACATAATTTATTATAGGGCAAAAACTGCTATATTGTATGTATGAGTTCAGTTAACAAAGAGGCCACAGAAAAGGCAATATTTAACATTTTTCAGAAATGGAGACGTTTTCAAGTCATCATAAATGCTGTTTTCATGGTTTGTTAACGGGAAAGAATCGTTAAAATGTCCAACTACAAGATGAATTTAAATATAAATTATACAAATTGTTAAAACAAATTATTAATGTTAATTG
Source organism: Eumetopias jubatus (assembly GCF_037043125.1). Lineage (NCBI taxonomy): Eukaryota > Metazoa > Chordata > Mammalia > Carnivora > Otariidae > Eumetopias > Eumetopias jubatus. The sequence continues at coordinate 806,649 of NW_028274861.1, read as the reverse complement.
CTTCAGTATAAATTTTAATTATAACTTTTTTTAGTTGTTTTTACTAGCTATTTCTACTTTGTAATAGAATGGTATTACTTTATAAACTTGCATATAGATAATTAGTGTTTTATATTACTCTCTGCAGAATCAAAGAACTCCATCGGACATGGTATTTCTTAGGACTTCAGAAAAAGCAGGTATTTATATTTGTATTTAAATGGCTGATCATTTAGTATTTTAGCAGTTTAATTTTCATTTTGAAAGGTAAAAGTTAAATTTATTCTTATAAAAAGTTTTCTTCGAATGATAATACATTGAATTCATTAATTCTAAATCACATTTAACTGTTGATATTTAAAATGAAAATCTTTAGTGTATATGTTTGTTTTAAAAAATATAATCCTATCACAACCTTTATATCAAATGAGTGCTTTTGTTCAAAGCTATATTGATAGCGAAGTACTTAGATGATGTTGCTTGAAATTTGATTGCTATTCTGTATTTGCAGTTTTATTAATTCAGCAAACGTTTATTTACCACCTACTATGTGCCAGGCACTACTTGTCTCTTGGGATACAAAGGGGGATAAGATGGGTGGGGGAACAGAAGAGGAAGCAGACAGTTTGTGTAGGTGAGTTGAAGTGGGCTTCGCAGGATAAATGATATTTATATGACCTGAGCTCTCACCAGTGAGGGGAAGGTGGAAAAGGGGAAATGAGACGGAAGCCTCATGTGGTCAAGGAGAAGAACTGTGTGTTGGAAGTCAGGAAACCCAAAATCTAGTCTGCTTTGGCCAATTTTTAATTATATGACCTAGACACATGGTCACCCATTTTCTTAATGTCTAAAATGATGAGAAGTTTATCAGGTAATACCCAAGTTCCTTCTGCCTTGCATTTCTGACTGTGAAATAAATAGTATTTTTTTCTCTTTAAATTTTTTTATTGTTTTGTTAATCACCATACATTACATCATTAGTTTTTGATGTAGTGTTCCATGATTCATTGTTTGTGCATAACACCCAGTGCTCCACGCAGAATGTGCCCTCTTTAATACCCATCACCAGGCTGACCCATCCCCCCACCGCCCTCCCCTCTAGAACCCTCAGTTTGTTTTTCAGAGTCCATCGTCTCTCATGGTTCGTCTCCCCCTCCAGTTCGCCCCCTTCATTCTTTCCCTCCTGCTATCTCCTTCTTTTTTTTTTTTTCTTAACATATATTGCATTATTTGTTTCAGAAGTACAGTTCTGTGATTCAACAGTCTTGCACAATTCACAGCGCTCACCATAGCACATACCCTCCCCAATGTCCATCACCCAGCCACCCCATCCCTCCCACCCCAACCCCCCTCCAGCAACCCTCAGTTTGTTTCCTGAGATAAAGAATTCCTCGTATCAGTGAGGTCATATGATACCTGTCTTTCTCTGATTGACTTATTTCGCTCAGCATAACACCCTCCAGTTCCATCCACGTCATTGCAGATGGCAAGATCTCATTCCTTTTGATGGCTGCATAATATTCCATTGTATATATGAACCACATCTTCTTTATCCATTCATCTGTCGATGGACATCTTGGCTCTTTCCACAGTTTGGCTATTGTGGACATTGCTGCTATAAACGTTGGGGTGCACATACCACTTCGGATACCTACATTTGTATCTTTGTGATAAATACCCAGTAGTGCAATTGCTGGATCGTATGGTAGCTCTATTTTCAACTGTTTGAGGAACCTCCACACTGTTTTCCAGAGGGGTTGCACCAGCTTACATTCCCACCAACGGTGTAGGAGGGTTCCCCTTTGTCCGCATCCCCGCCAACATCTGTCATTTCCTGACTTGTTAATTTTAGCTATTCTGACTGGTGTGAGGTGGTATCTCACTGAGGTTTTGATTTGGATTTCCCTGATGCCAAGCGATGTTGAGCACTTTTTCATGTGTCTGTTGGCCATTTGGATGTCTTCTTTGGAAAAATGTCTGTTCGTGTCTTCTGCCCATTTCTTGATTGGATTATTTGTTCTTTGGGTATTGAGTTTGATCTGTTCTTTATAGATTTTGGATACTAGCCCTTTATCTGATATGTCATTTGCAAATATCTTCTCCCATTCTGTCGGTTGTCTTTTGGTTTTATGGACTGTTTCTTTTGCTGTGCGAAAGCTTTTTATCTTGATGAAATCCCAATAGTTCATTTTTGCCCTTGCTTCCCTTGCCTTTGGCGATGTTTCTAGGAAGAAGTTGCTGCGGCTGAGGTCGAAGAGGTTGCTGCCTGTGTTCTCCTTTAGGATTTTGATAGACTCCTGTCTCCCATTTAGGTCTTTCAGCCATTTGGAGTCTGTTTTTGTGAGTGGTGTAAGGAAATGGTCCAGTTTCATTCTTCTGCATGTGGCTGTCCAATTTTCCCAACACCATTTGTTGAAGAGACTGTCTTTTTTCCATTGGACATTCTTTCCTGCTTTGTCAAAGATTAGCTGACCATAGAGTAGAGGGTCCATTTCTGGACTCTCGATTCTGTTCCATTGATCTATGTGTCTGTTGTTGTGCCAGTACCGTACTGTCTTGATGATGACAGCTTTGTAATAGAGCTGGAAGTCCGGAATTGTGATGCTGCCAGCTTTGCTTTTCTTTTTCAGCATTCCTCTGGCTATTCGGGGTCTCTTCTGGTTCCATACAAATTTTAGGATTATTTGTTCCATTTCTTTGAAAAAAGTGGATGGTATTTTGATGGGGATTGCATTGCATGTGTAGATTGCTCTAGGTACCATTGACATCTTCACAATATTTGTTTTTCCAATCCATGAGCATGGAACGTTTTTCCATTTCTTTGTGTCTTCCTCAATTTCTTTCTTGAGTATTTTATAGTTTTCTGAATACAGATCCTTTGCCTCTTTGGTTAGATTTATTCCTAGGCATCTTATGGTTTTGGGGGCAATGTAAATGGGATCGACTCCTTAATTTCTCTCTCTTCTGTCTTGTTGTTGGTGTATAGGAATGCCACTGATCTCTGTGCATTGATTTTATATCCTGCCACTTTACTGAATTCCTGTATGAGTTCTAGCAGTTTTGGGGTGGAGTCTTTTGGGTTTTCTACATAAAGTATCTTATCGTCTGCAAACAGTGAGAGTTTGACTTCTTCTTTGCCGGTTTGGATGCCTTTGATTTCTTTTTGTTGTCTGATTGCTGTGGCTAGGACTTCTAATACTGTGTTGAATAGCAGTGGTGATAGTGGACATCCCTGCCGAATGGACAGTATTTTTATAGGAAGCTCAGCATATTATTTATTTATTTTTTTGGAAGCTCAGCATATGTATTATTGGTAGTGTGGTGAAAACTCTAGAAAGGACAAAGTTAAATTGTAGAGTTGTTAATTAATTTTTTTTAAAAAATTTTTAAATATTCTCTACACCCAATATGGGGCTCAAACTCATGACCCTGAAATCAAGAGTCGCATGGTCTTCCAGCTGAGTCAGCCAGGCGCTAGAGTTGTTAATTTAGTTTTTTCTCCATATGTAAACAGCATTTTTTTAAAGGGGTATTCTGAGGGGGGGGGAATGTTTTTTCAACTGTAGTTATGGTTATTTGCATTGTAAGACAAGGCTGCCATTAACAGAAGAGTTCAGCTACACCTAATCATCAGGTACACTTGATACATTTACTTTATTGTGTGTTACTCAACGGGAGGTTTTGTTCTTCCTGTGGAGCAGACTAGAGAGCTCCTCTCTTCCAGTCCATTTCCTTTCTTCTCAGAAATACAGCTGGACTCCCTTTCCTGTCCAGTGAGATGGGGCTTTGCTCTGAGGGCTGGCCAAAGGAGGCTAGCTGGCCGCTTCCAGGCCTGGTCTTCACCTCTTCTGTAGCTCCATGTAGCCATGTGTCTCGAGTCAATGCACCTGGGGTTGTTGCAAGGCTTGGATTATTCTGCAGAGTTTGAAAAAGTTGCTTTGGATGATTTTTACTGTTGTTTTCATTATAGTTCTGGAGAAATGGATTTTCAGAGATTTTCACATTGCCATCCCTGTTTACATCACCTATTGTTTATGATGTTTGTCTTTGTTTCTAAATGTATTCAATATCATGAATAGAAAAACCTTTGCATTTGAGAAATGCTTTCATATTAATGGCCCTTCTAATGATTGTGGTAGAAATATATATGAGATTAAGAACATTATCCTAAATATGGAAATGTTTTTTAGATAATTAAAATTAAAGGAAATACAGGTTTCACTAGGGGATAAAAGATGAAGGAAATCCAGCACTTTAAAACTGGAAGATGATGAGAACTGTCCATTTTCTAGAGGAGGAGTCTGAGGGCTGAACAATATGAATGCCTTGTTGAAGATCGTGTGACTAACAGCAGTTTCAGTTCTTCAGCCTCTGAATGACTTATAGCCAGCGAAACATAGATAGAATATTAGAGCATTAGGCAAATGAGATACTCTATATTATGTTAGCTTTGGATAAATAACATATCTAAACTGATGGCTTGTTTTTTAAGAGATTTTATGTATTTATTTGATGGAGAGAGAGAGAGAGAGCAAGCATAAGCAGGGGGAGTGGTGGGCAGAGGGGGATGGAGAAGCAGGCTCCCCACCGTGCAGGGGGAGCCTGATGTGGAGCTCGATCCCGGGACCCCGGGATCACGACCTGAGCTGAAGGCAGACGCTTAACTAACTGAGCCACCCAGGTGCCCTAAACTGATGACGTTTTAAAAACATTTTCTTTCCCTCTAGTTTTCCCTTGGGTTTCATGTTATAGGGACATGTTGTAGTATAATGATACTTAATATTTTGTAGGTCCTGGATCTCTTTGAGAATCTTTTTTTTTAATTTTTTTGAAAGATTTTTATTTACTTGACAGAGCACAAGCAGTTGGGAGCATCTTAGGGAGAGGGAGAAGCAGGCTTCTCCGCCGAGCAGGGAGCCTGACTCAGGACTCGATCCCAGGATGGTGGGATCATGACCTGAGCCGAAGGCAGACGCTTAACTGACTGAGCCGCCCAGGCACCCCCTAAGCTTACAGTTCTCGGTTTCTTTATTTTTTTCTATTAAATTTAAATGGTTAAAATTCACTGATTGTAGATATACAGGTATTAAAATGTGAGATTGCTATTTCATGCTGTTTTTCTTCTGAAATGGACCAAATAGCTTCACAGCTGGATAAAATGTGTGTCATGATACTGCTTTAAGTCAGTAATTCTTAGCTTTGGAAATTCTGTTTCTGTGACTTTAAGTGATTACGTTTTTTAATTGTCTCATTTTCAAAAGTACACATACTCAGAATTTTTTGTGTATCAATACTCTTGATATTATTACTTTTCAGTTTCAGTTCAGAAGAATCTGATAGTGCATTGTCTACTAAAATAAAAATCTTCAAACCCTAGCCAGTATAAAAGTCTTAAATCTGTGTGGTGTGTCGGAGCTTGGACAGTTGCAGCTCAGGGAGTCTTTTTGTGGTGTCCTATTGACTGTGTATTAACACAGGGCTTTCTGTGGGGCCGGCATCTAATTGTTTAGAATGCAGATGAAGCTGTTGATGGATCTGGGGACTGATGGCTTAAATTCCAATTAATCAGTTGCTTCATCAGTTTCTTAATTCAGATCAAATATCTCCTGAATGCACACAGTTCTTTTAGTCTATTAAGAGAAATTAATGCTTTAGCACTAATTTTCACCAATCTCTTATAAATGCCAATATCTTTTTCACTTGTCTCCTCAGTGATGACCTTATAGGTTAAGTGTTTGGGACCTACTACAATAGCTCGGCCTCACCTGTTAGTGGGGCAGGGGTAGGTAAATGACACTGTACTCATCCACACTCTCTCTCTGCTGCTATTCATCTGCCCACCAGCTTAAAAATTTCATGCCGTCATTGAGTCATATAAATGATTTAGAAATTAAGTTTAATGGCAAACGATCTGGTATTAAATATGCGAAGTCAATGTCTATTTTTCTTTTGTTGGGCATATACTGTACCCATCTCTTTCAGAGCTATTGGATTCATGAGCTGTTGCAGACAGTCTACTAATATTACAGGATAACTTACCACCGTATATGACAGACTACGGTGCTCAGTCTCGTCATGTCCCATCAGTTACTTTATCACCACTTGAGGCAGCTCTCCTGTGGGACACCTAGTCTAGTTGATCTTCATTTGATTGTCATTAAACCTGTCCTTTCCTGTCAGCTCTTGTCAGTTATACAAAATAAAATCAAGTATTCATAAGAAGTCTGTAACGGGATATAAGCAGACCAATTTAATAATTCATTTTTGCTGAGCCTTCACTGGCCTCAGTTGTAGCTAGTGCTTGCTGTTAAACATGATTAGATATGGTGTGTGTAAGACATGGCAAGTTGGCCATACTTCTGATTTTGCTACAGTTCATTCTCTCTTTTTAAATTCTGTCAGTTACTGCGAAGTTAGTAATGTGAACTTACTCGAAATTAAGTAATATGTCTATTGCCCCTAAATTTTTTAAAGAATTTTTTTTTAAGATTTTATTTATTTATTTGAGAGAGAGAGAATGAGAGACAGAGAGCACGAGAGGGAAGAGGGTCAGAAGGAGAAGCAGACTCCCCGCCGAGCAGGGAGGCCGATGTGGGACTCGATCCCGGGACTCCAGGATCATGACCTGAGCCGAAGGCAGTCGCCCAACCAACTGAGCCACCCAGGCGCCCTGCCCCTAAATTTTTAAAGCAGCATATAATTATTTAACATGAAGATGTCCTTTTTTCTTTAAAGAAAGACAACTGTATTGCTTCCAGTGTTTAATAAGTTTACAGAACCTAGGTATTACTTTCACTTTTAGAAACAGAATGTTTGAAATATAAGAGTCTCTAGAGATTCTCCCTTCTTATTTTCTATGTTAGAAAGCAAACCTAGAGCAGAGCTGTTGGCACTGACATCTCAAAGTATGTGTCCGAGAGAATCTAGAATCCGATCTGTATGCGGTTACTTTTGAATCAGAACACACATAAGCACATACACACACATGTATAAACATGCATATATTTTAAGAGGAAAAAAAATCAAGTTTGAAAAACTGTTTAACTGTAAATTAACATCCACTACAAATTTCCCTATTCTCCTTTTTAGTTGAAACCAGTTTGTAAAATATTCTCCTTGTGGTAGGTCCTTTGGCAAGTAATGCATAACAAAATTTATTTATGTATTTAGATATATCTTTCAAAGTACATGTAATCAGACAAAGGTCTCCTGGGTAAGTCTTCTCTTGATACAGTAGATGATTCAGAAGTCATTTCATAGCGCTCCGTCTTTTGGAGCCTTGGGAAAGTGACTTGGTTTCTGTGGAGGCGCCTAGAATCCTGCTGGCAGCACCACGGCAGAGAGCCGCTCCAAGGGTTGGAAGTGTCATTGGTGAAGGGTTTGCGTGGGGCACATTCCAGATCCTGAACTGTGATTAGTTGAAGGTACATTGGCTGGCGGAGAAAAATAGTAAGAGCAAGAAAACGCTCGTGGTATGTGCAGGACTACAGTTTCTAACAGAGCGCTCAAGGGAAAATGCGTCTAGCACGGATGTGGGTTTGCACAGACCCATTTTAGTGTTAGGACGTTATGTGAGAGGTGTCCTGGACTGGGCTCGGTGAAGATACGTTCTACCTTCACTAGTCCCCCAGACTTGAGAAAGAGGTCGCTAAATGAGTTCCAGACATACGGCTCTCACTGGCATACTTCAGTAGATTTTCCTCTAAATTTTACAACGCAAGTCTGAAGTCAGTCCGATTTTTTCCCCCCGTGCAGATGGAAACTTTAGTGGGGCGAGGTAACTGGCAGGGAGCATCGGTGAGTGAGGTGCAGAGCTGGTGTTCAGCCCAAGACTGGCCCTTCCTGCTGTGCCCCGGGAACAGGAGCCTCTCCTAGAGCGCGGCTGACACTCTGGGCCACGTTGCTCTTCACTGGGGCCGTTGGTCTTACCTGCCGTAGGCTGCTGAGCAGCACTCCTGCCCCAGGTCACAAGATACCAGCAGCGGGTTTGAAAACAAACAGGGTCTCCACAAGTTTCCAAGTGCCCCCCAGGGGGGAAATCACCCCTAGTTGAAAAGCACTGGAGGACTTTTTTGTTTTCATTGAAGAGAATCCCTAAGTGTTCAGTTATGTATCTTTTGAGACTAATTAATATTCTTCAGAGATGCTCTCAGTAAGAACAAACTGATTCTGTGGTATTTGCCTCCGTGGGGAAGAAGCTTCTGCTCCTGCCAGTGCAGCCAAGAATTCAGGGGCTGGCTCCATGTCCCTGCTGCTGCCAGGCTAAGGCCAGGGCGTCCCCCTGCAGGGGTGTCCACTAGCTGCCCACTTCCCCAGGCCTGGTGGACTGGGCCTCCCTTCTGCTCACCAGCTTCCACTCAGAGGCAGGAGCTCTGCCCCGTTTTGACAGTCTGGGAGTAATGGAGCCCCAGCTGGTCAGCCCCACCGGCTAGCTTGTAGGGCCGGAAGGGCTGCCACAACTCCTCCCCTAACCCAGCGCCCACTTAGAAGCCAGCAGGGGCCCCTCCAGATAAGGCTGGGTGCTGTCCTCTTCCATTCCCCGTGTCTTGGCCCAGACCTTTGCAGACCTTGCTCCAGTTCATGCCTACGGGAGGTGGTGAAAACAGCGGAGAGCTTGGTGGTCCGTCGTTCAAAGGGAGGATCCATGATACGTACCAACAAAGGACAGAGCAGCCCAGTGAGAAACTTTATTGCCAGAACCAGGGAAAGATTCAGCCTGAAGGAGTCCCACAGAATCACACTCTACACTGCGTGCATGTGCTAGTCTGCTCTGCTCAGGAGTGGTCAGAGTGAGACGGTCTTGAAAAGGCCTCCAGGACACACATCCATCAGCAAAGCCAAAGCCTTGCTTGTCTCAGGGGCCCTGAGCACAGTCTCTGGGTGTACTGCGCACGGCTAGTGGTAGTTCCTGTGAAGCTGAGCTTAGAAATAGAATCGCATGCCTCCCCGTTGGTCTAGAAGATTGTACGTGTGCCAGAACCATGGCTGTGGGCCCAGGAGCGTGGACAGAGACCACCTGCAAGCTGCTGGTCCATTCCTGACTGAACTAGGGGCAGAATCAAGAACCAACTTCCCAGTTGGGGAGAATAGCCTCTAAGCCACATGTATCCAGTGGTAAAGGGTGAAAATCTGACTCAGTGAGTTCAGACACCACTTTTGACCAACAGGAAGTTGGTGTGGGGCCAGGAGCAGCCCGTAGAAAGCCAGGAATACAAATCTGGTCAGGGACAGGAGAGGGGTGGTGCATGCTACAGGGTCATTGGACTTCACAGAATTAGGTCAGCCAAGTCCCAAAAAAGAAACATGTCTGAACAACAACCAGCACTCAACATGTTTGATGTTTGTGTAACAGTTCAGAGTGTTCACTCATCAACTCTGGTGAATTTTATGTGATTGTACAGCAGAGGGGTTTGAAGTCAGATGGGCCTCCTGATGGCATTGTGCCGTTCATCCTGCCTGTCCCGGTGAGACCTCAGGGCAGTGCACCTCTAAGCTTGAAATAGGGGCCTGTTCCCTACCGACTGTCCAACAGGACCTCAAATATATATAGGCCAGGACTGGCACTTAGTAGATGCTCAGTATATATTAGTAACTTTCTTGTTCAGAGAGAAATGACTTTTTATTATGCATGTATGTCTCTGTATATTTTGTGAGGAGTGTGGAACAGTTTCTAATCAAGAAAGTAGATACCCTATTTATTTCCTCTTAGTTTGGAGTGTTCTGTTAGTTTCTCCCCATAACGATCTTTGGAAGGTATTTTCTAAAGGAGCCAGGCCCCAGAGAAGTAGACTTGTATTAAATCCCATGTCCCCGAATTCCTCTCCCTGGCACGTTGTCCCTCCTCCTGCCCACCCCCCAGGGGTCTCTGTAATTGTGGTCCTTTGGTCCTTGAGGTTCAGAGGGATCCCCGTCGTGGCAGAGAAGACAATTACACTCACAGAGCTAGTATACTGCTTTGTAAAGGAGACTTTTCTGGATGCTACGGGTCTTCTTTCCCTGAACTGCAGGTGGTACCTGCTTTTCATTTCCAGCTGAATCCCCGTCCCTCTTACCTTCACAGAAACCGCTCCATCTCATTTCTAGAGTAGGACATTGGGTGTGCCCCAAGGGATCGAGTGTGGGTTCTGTTTTAGAATCTTGAGTCTGGGTTACTTGTCAGCCCTCTCCTACATGTGTCTCCCAGAACTTGTTTTACTCCTTCGGATTTTGCTCATTTGCTTCTCTGATCATTAGACGAAATACTTACTGAGGTCAGGGGTCCCTGGAAGAATGTTCTCAGTGTCGTAGGTGTCGTAGGTGTTGTGTGGATTTGGAGTGCACCCGGAAGAGAAGCTGTGTGTGAGCCCGTGGTGAGGAAGGGTGCAGCCGCGCCCCGTGAGCTGGGGGTACAAGTTGGCCGTGTCTGCTGGTTTGCTGCCAAATCTTCAAGTCTGTATTTCCATTTTTGAAGCTATCAGTAAATCTCTTTCAAACATTTGTCAGTATGTACAACCTCCCCATCACTATCCAGTTTTATTTTTGTTGTTTTAATTATAAATATCTAATAGTTTATTTTAACCATTTGAAATTACTTGAACAATGTCACGGTTAAATAACCATATCATTTCAGCTGCTTTTTGGACAAGTGATTGTTTTGTTTTGGAGGGAGAGAGAGGAAGAGAAAAGGTGGGCGGGACGCAGAGGGAGAGAGAATCCTAAGCAGACGCCAAGCGTGGACTCAGTGTCATGACCCTGAGATCGTGACCAAGGCTGAAATCGAGAGTTGGACGCTTCACTTACTGAGCCACCCGGGCCCCCCTGGATAAGTGATTTTTAACAGGTTCTATTAGATATCAGAAAACTCAGCCAGCATCTTCTGCTTCTGTCTTCTGAATCTAAGCAACTTAGAAGCCACCACAGTGGAAGTTTTAGGCCCTCTCTTTACTGGGTGACTACAGCCTGTGAGCAGTCATGGGCTTTTTTGTAAGGCTGTTCACCTCTTTCCCTCTACCAGTCACCTTACGATTTCTGTATCTTCCTTTAAAGTTAAAACCCCTTTCACCCAGGACACTGAAAGTTACGCCATCAATACTAATAAATAAGTAGTTTAAAATATTGTGAAAACGTTTTATTTAATATTTCTGTTTTGCTGTCTTCTGGATAAAAGGGAAAAGGCCATGAGATAAGTTATTGATGAAATGAGCTGCTGAAGTGGAGAGGAGGTGTAGTCGGCCGATAACTGTCATAGCGTGAGCACTGGTAAATGACCGCGCATGCAGTCAGCCGTCCACCAGAGCCGTTCTGGTGCTGAGCTGCATCGATCAGTAGTAGGATGTCAGCGAAGTTGATGGATGGGGCCAACACGGACAGACAGCAGAAGGGAGCCCTGAAATATAAATATGAGAAAAGTACAAGGAAGGGGAGTCTCCATCTCTGCAGGTGTTCAAATATAAATTGAAATGTGGGTTTCTGTGGTGCAGTTCCAGTTATTTGCAGCATTGACACCGAAAACATCCGACATACACGTTGGACCCCTTCACAGCTACAAATGACCCAGAAGTGATCCAAACACACCGACCACAAAGAGAGGAACTTGGGCCCCCAAGCAGACCTCCTGAGAGCGGGGGCGCTAGGGGCTCTGAACATGGCCATGTGGGCAGTGCCGGGCTCCAGAGACTCCCTTGAGGGGACAGAGGTCGGAATCTGCTCTGATAGCTCCGCTCGGCGTGGCACCACCTGACAGAGTCGGGGTCAGCCCCATACGAGTTGCGGATGTCCCGGTGACTCTTGCGCACGGCCACAAACCTCAGCTTCTTCATGACCCCGGGCCAGCCCAGCAGCTGCAGGTCCCACAGGTACTCTGGGGACAGACCTTGGTGGGCTTATGGTAGAGAAGATACCTGTTCAGGTGGCTCTCGTCATGCCACAGGGCCTCGATCCCATTGGCCCAGTCGACCACCATCGCCTGGTGACAGGCTGAGGTCAGTCGGGGAACCTCCGGCACCAAACCCCCAGAAAAGCCTCCTGCGTAGTAAAAGTCACCCGGGTCCCTGGGGTGTGCCCCTGGGACCTTGTCCGCGCTCGTAGCTGAAGTCCTAGAAGGTCACCCTGGAGAAACCGGGGTGCAGGGTGCCTAAGAGGAGGGACAGGCTCTCCACGCCCACGTGGTCGCTCAACTTCATGTCCACTAAACGGACACCAGGTAGTCCACCTTGCGAAGGAAGAGCGAATGCGAGAAGTTGCTGATCTCCATGCGGTGCATGGGCACATCCTGCCAGCAGGGAGCCCCGGGGACCTGGAACCAGCACTCTCTGGTCCTACGGAAGCAGCACTCGGGCCCAGCAGCCGGCCAGTCGGTGAAGACACAGTAGGTGACCCTGTGCCCCGCTGTGAACTGCTTCTCCGCCGGCTGCAGGAACGGCTCCAGAAAGACCACGTAGCTACAGGGACGGGGGATAGGGTGGGAGGAGAGTCACTGCCAGAGGCTGGTGGCAGGACCCCAGAGCTCGGGGCCGTGCACGTGTTCACCTTCGTCACTGGGACACGCCCCGGGCTGCGTTAAGCCACAGCCACCCTCCTGGCCTGTCCTGAGAGAGTCGGCCGGCGGGCCCTCCCTCCCTTCTGCTCCCAGAGATGGGGGCCCTCAGCACCCCATCTTACAAACGGGAGCCCGAGGCTAGGGAGGCTGGAAACCCATGCAGCCACACAGTCAGCATGCTGGAGCCAGGGACACTGCCCCGTGCTGAGCTCCCGGGCAAACCCTGCAGGTGCCCTCCCCTGGCCGCCCCCCTGCGGGTCCCCTCCCCACCTGCCAGGACTGGAGCTCCTTTGGGCACAGCCCTCGTTCCTTTGCCCAACAGACCGGCTAGAAGAAGCAGGGCCAGCCACCTGCCCCTCTCGCTTTGGGTGGGCTGTCGCTGGTCCCCACAGCTCGCTGCACTCCCTGGAGGGTCCCCCCGTGAAGGCTACGGGGCCTCTTGCTGACAAGGTCCTCAATCTACCACTGGTATTCCTAGGAGGGGTCACCCTGAACTCCCCCAGACCGGGAATCAGGTGCAGCCCGGGGACAGGGAAGGGGAAAGAGGACCCTGGGAGTTGAGGGGGGTTGCTTAGACCCCAGCCTTGAATCCAAGGGGGTAAGCTTCTGGATCCAGGTCGACATATGCCCCTCCCTCAGTCCAAAGCCCTCACATGGCTGGTCCCCCTGTGAGGGGTCTACCTGCTCCGCAACGTGGGGACAGCAGCTCCCCCAACGTCAGGCAAGTGTGGTGAGCCCTCTGAGTCTGGTTTTTTGGAGCAGGCACTGAGGCTACTTCCCTGGGCCTGCCCCACACCTGGCAGCTTAGTCAAGGGCTCACACGGGGAAGGCGGCCACTGCCTTGAAACAGGGGACAGGCACACAACCCACAGGCCCGGATCAGGTCAGCAGGGGAAAGGCCAGGCCCAGTCGTTGTGAGTGTGGTTTCACGGCCCCTTCCCTCAAGGACGCTGCCGGCAAGGGCTCCCTCATGCAAGCCCGGCACCTGCCCTCGCCCCAGGGCTGCGCTCCCGGCCCAGAGGGGGACGCATGAGGCCCGCCTGTGCGGGCAGCGTTGGGACAGGGCCACAGGCGCTGGCCGCGGACCCTGGGCCGTGAGGGTCTGGTTGGTGATTTCAGTCCCTGCTCTCCAGGACCTGGAGGACGACTCTGAGGCGACCTGGGCCCTTCCTAGTGCCCCCCGCACATGGGGCTGAAGGCCTCCCTTGCGATGGCCTGGGAAAAGGGTTGCACATGCCTCAGGCCATCCTGCGGGCCTCGGCGAGCTCTGTGGAGGAAGGAAGCTCTGACTGCCGATGCTGTCGCCAGCCCCGGCTTCCAGAGGCTCCCAGGGGCCAGGCCACTTGCCGGCAGCCATGCCCAGCACGCTCCTGGGTCCGCTGGGGTCCCAGGGCCTCACTGCTCAGCTCCCTCTCAGGGGCCTGGGCTCTGGCACCGAGTGCTGTCTGACCCGAGTGCTGTCTGAGGCTGTGCCCTCCTGAGCCTCATCCTCTAAGAGACACACAGGAGGGGCCAGCCCGACAAGCATCTCCTCGCTACCAATGCACAGGGCACACGTGACCCCCTTCCACTTCTCTGGTGGTGGGCTCCCCGGAAGCCCCATTGTTGCGGTGCTCTGCCCCTTGACTCAGCAGGATAGCGGCCTGGGGTCAGGGCTGTGTCTGTCCGAGGGGAGTGGCAGCAGGCGGGGGCTGTCACCCACTGTGACGGGCAGCCTCCTGAGAGGGAGCCAGGTGCTGTCCCCTCACCGGGCCCACGAGAGCCCAGTAAGACTGCTGAATGCATGCACTTTCGCATTAATCCCCAGGACGGGGTCCCCCCACTCTGTGCTCAACACACCGACAGTCCCATGGTGACGTTCTGCAGCTAGAACTGCTCGTTCAGGACGTCAGTGTTGCAGGTCCCTTCCCAGAAGATGGGGGCCAGGCAAGGGGTGAGGGCAAGGACATCGTTCCTCCGGGAACACAAGAGACCAGCATGGCGATGTGCGAGCTGGGAGGAGGGTGAGCGCACCAAGGGCCCTGGTGCTCACCACCCCCACCTGGAACCTCACCATCCCCCACCCCATGCCTTCAGGGGCCCACCAGGTGCACCCTCCTTCCAGAAGGACTTCACACTTGCAAGAAACCCAGACTCAAACCTCTGCAAATCCCTTCCAGCTCTAAGCAAACCTGGTCCCTGCCAGACCTCAGAGTGGGAGCAGGGATTTCCCAGCAAAGCCAGGGGGCCCTCCCCCGGGAGGGAACAAGCCCCCCTCACACATTCTTTGGTGGGCAAGGGATAGAAAGCAGGAAATGCAAGGCACAGAGAGAGAAAGGGACAGAGAATAATCTGTGGGCTCCAAATCGAGATCTCTGAAACAGGGAGAGGAAAAGAATCTGGCAATCGTGCATCCGCTGAGTTTTCAATCAGCCCGCCCTTCCTTGCCTACCTTAAATTTCCCTAAGTTTGAGAAAGGGAGGGGAAGAGAGGGAAGGGGAGGGGGGGAAATTTCAGTGAATGTATTCCCGGGGGTGTTAGCACCTTGGCTGGGGATAAAGCATCCTGAAAAATCACACAACGTGATGTGAGTTTGCAGGGAGGTGGCTGCGCCTTTATGATCTTGGAGAGATGGGGATAGGAAGGCGATAGGAGGGCAGGTGTTGGCCAGGCAGGAGGATGCCCGACCGGACCCATTCTGCCCACGCCCTCCAGATTCCGTGGGGGAAAGAGTCTGCCACACTTCTCTGCTGGGAAGTAGACCACGGCTCTTGGACCAATGTCGTCCTTCTGTATGCGTCCCACAGCGCGTCTGCCACCAGTCCCCGTGGGCCCTGACGTCCTACACTTCCTCAGGAAGTCTTCCACTTATTCGCCCAACATTTCCAAGCACCCGTGACAGGCCAGGCATGTGCTAGCTGCCGGAGAGAGGCAAACTGGCAAATTCAGTTTCAGAGATCTGATGCCAGGACAGGCTCGCACCAGCGCAGCCGCCCTTCACAGGACCGCAGACTCGGGGAAAAGTGTCTGGAGAGAGTGCAAAACAACGGCAGGTCTGACTCATGCCGGGTGGAGCAGGAGGGGTCAGGGAGGGCTTCTCGGAGGAAGGGACATTCGGAAGAGAGCTGAGGCACAGAGGTAGTTAGGGAAGTTGGGTGGGCTTCCACGGAAGAGGAGACCACTTGTGAAAAACCCCAGAGTGGTGGAAGCGGAGGGAAGGGTGAGGGGGGGAGAGCACAGGCCGTGGAGGGAGGTTCAGTCCGAGGACAGGGAGCCCCGGGCAGGCTCGGGGGCTGAGCTTGGAGCCCAGGACCCCCAAACGGAGATGCCACGTGGGGGGCTGGAGTTCAGAGGACAGAGAGATGTGGGAGCCGGACACGTGGAGTCACCAGTATGTAGTTGGCGATGCAATTCGCTGGTGCGGTTAGGGCCACCCGAGGAGAACACAGTAGAATGGCATCAGTCAGCTACTACCACGTAAGGACCACCCACAGGATCTCTGTGCTATGAACCGACACGAATGTACTTAGCTTTCCCGTCTGGGCAGCGTGGAGTCAGGTGGTGCAGGCCGGCCCTGCTGGGCGGCGGGGGTCTCCGTAGCTTGCGCCCGCCTTGGGGGGTGACTGTCCGTGACTGGTTCGTGCCGGCTCTGCTGCCATTGTCCCCCTCCCACCGAGGGCGGCCACGTCCCGCTCGTCTCACGGCCACGCCGAGGCCACAGCAGGCGAGGCCACAGCAGGCTGGGAGGAAGGGCTCAGCACAGGACTGCATTTCTGCCTCAGCGGCTAAGTGAAGCATGTCAAGGGGCCAAACCCCAAGTGCAGAAGGGCCTGCACAGGGTCTGTCGAGGGTCACAGCCCTGGGCACGCGCAGGAGCCCAGGCTGAACCCAGCTCTGTGTCCTCACACAAGGGCTGCACCCAGGCCTTGCGTGGGCTGTGGGTGGGGTGGGGTGTGAGGGTGTCACTGTATAGATGGGGCATGGGGGGGGTCAGCATGGAACAGCTGGGGGAGGGGCCCTCGCGGCTGGGGCTCTTGTCTGAGGAGGAAGTTGGGTGAGGGGACCCCGGCCATGGTGACCTCACTTCCCTGACAACAGAGCCCATCAGAATTTGGAACCCAGGTAACCAGGAACCCACATTCCAGAGACAGCCCCCGGCCCAGCTCATTACATTGCAGATAGTGAAACTAAGATGTTCGCGTGCTGCGTTCCCAGATCCGGAGGTTGCCGACGGAAGAAAGCGCGCCCAGCAAATGCTGTCTCAAGATGTCCTTTCAGGGCTCCCCACCGCCTCTGGCCGTTTGGTCGGAAAGACCACAAGGTGACACCAGGAGTCCCAGAGCCGGCCACCCAGCCCCACAGGGTCTAATCCACCTGTGCAGCCCCAGGTCCCCACCCGTGTGTGTGTGTGTGTGTGTGTGTGTGTGTGTGTGTGTGTGTGTGTGTGTGTGTGAAGAGGGGTCATGTAGGGTGGGCCAACCCCATTCAAGAGCAGGCTGATGAGGGGTCAGATACCCAGTGGGCAGGTCTTGTTCAAGGTCAAGGGTGGCTGGGTGGGACGGGGTGTGCGCGGATGCGAGCTTCTGCCCTGGGTTTATCCCAATTGCCCTGGAGCGGGGGTCACTGTACCGCGTGCAGGGCTGGGCACGCAGAGATGTGTCTGATCTGGGAGCAGGAGGGGGACAGGGCAGGGGGACAGGGAGGCTGGCTGGGCAGGGCTGTGATGCCTCTGGGCCGGCTACCCATCCCTGTCTTTGCAGACCACGGATGAAATCGGGAGGAGGCTGGCGGACAGCCATGATATTTCTGGGACCTGGGGCGTGACACCACAGGGGTCCCCAGGAGCAGGTGCTGGGGATTGCGGGGGAAGGCCTCCGACACCACCCAGACCACTGTCCCTGGTGGTCATTGACTGGATTGTGCTCCAGGAATGGAGCCCACGGAGACCGAGCTCGAGGCTGAGAAGCCTGGGGTGGGGTGCCTGTGGGTGTGTGGGGACGGGTCGTGGCAGGCCCCACAGGGAGGAGCCCCGAGAGGCTGGTGTGGGGCCAGGAGCAAAGACTGTGTGCAGAGCACCCAGCGGGTGGACTGCAGTCGGGGAGACGTCCCGGGGAGGGCACCTTCCTGGCTGCGGCTTCTCTGGGAGGCTCTGGGCTGGGCTCTGTCTTGCAAATACCCACGGAGAGCAGGCACGGGGGTGAGCTTTTCTCCTCTCACAGATGTTCCACGACCTAAGGAGCTAGAGCCGGCTCCAACTCCCTCAGCAGCTCTACAGGGAGGGGTGGTGCCTGCAGAGACTTCAGCAGGAGCCCAGGAGCCGGCAGTTGACCCGGCACCTGCCCACGGAGAGCCTGACGCCGACCAGGAAGGGCCTGCTCGAGAACCTGTGCCCAGAGAGCCTGCCCCTGTTCTTGCCACTGTTCCTGCCGGAGCCAGGGCCCCTGTGCCTGCCCCGAACTGTGGCCCTGCTCCTTGCCCAGACCCCGCTCCTGCCCTGGATCCTGACCCGTCCCTACCCCTGCCAGTGCCCCTGTCCCTGCCCCTGACCCAGATACTACCTGGGTTCCTGTATGTGCCACTGCTGCAGACCCCGTCCCTCCCCTTGCACCTGCCCCTTCCCCTTCCCCTGCTTGTGCTCCTGTTCTGGCCCCTGACCCAAGTCCTGCCCCTTCCCCTGCCCATGCCTGTGTCCCTGTTTTCGCCTCTGACCCAAATCTTGCCCCCACTCATGTCCCTGCCCCTGCCCGTGCCCCTGCTAGAGCCGATGGCCCTTCCCTTGCCCCTACTCGTGCCCCTGCAGCTGCCACTTCCCCAGCACCTGCCTGTGCACCTGTTCTTGCCCCTGACCCAGCTCCTGCGCTGGATCCTGCCCCTTCCCCTGCCCCTGGCTCTATTCCTGTTCTTGCCCCTGTCCCGGCTTCTGCCCCTGCACCTGCCCCTTCCCCGACGTGTGCAACTGTTCTTGCCCCTGACCCAGCTCCTGCCCTGGATCCTACCCCTTCCCCTGCCCCTGCCTGTATTCCTGTTCTTGCCCCTGTCCCGGCTTCTGCCCCTGCAACTGTCCATTCCCCTGCCCCTCCCTCTGCTCCGGTGCTTGCCTCTGACCCAGCTCCTTCCCCTTTCCCTACCCGTTTCCCTGCCCCTGCAGGTGCACCCATTCCTGCCCATGACCCACCTCCTGCCCCTGCACCTGTCCGTTCCTCTACCTGTGTCCCTGTCCCTGCCCCTGCCAGAGCCGATGCCATTTCCCCTGCCTGGGTCCCCATTCCTGCCCCTGCCCCTGCAAGAGCCAATGCCCATTCCCCTGCCTGGGTCCCTGTTCCTGCCCCTGCCCCTGCAAGAGCCGATGCCCTTTCCCCTGCTTTCCAGCACCGCGGGCCCTTCCCTTGGCCCTGCCTGTGCTCCTGTACTTGCCCATGACCCAGCTCCTACCGTGCATCCGGACCCTGTCCCTGCTCTTGCATCTGGCTCTGCTCTTCCATCTGGCCCTGCCCCTCCTCCTGTTCCTGCAGGGCTCCCAGAACCACAGCCAGAGCCCACATCCTCGTGGGGAGAGCCCCTTGTACAATTCCCCTTATTTCCATCACCCGACCCTGATGCCCCGCCAGATTGTTTCATCCCCTCCCCCTGTGTTCTTTCTCTCTGGTACATATTAACTGTTCTATTATCTTTCCTTATCCTCTACGCTGTTTGTTATTTATTTTAAATAAAATTAATTGTTTTCTGTTGGACAAGTCTGCAGCATTAATTATATTCCCAATGCTGTGCCACCGCACCCCAGAACATTGCTGCACAATATCTGCTTCCGCAAAGGACACCCTGAACCAGAAGGCCTCCCTGCCCATTTCTCCCCGAGCCCAGCCCCTGGCGACCCCTAAGCTGCTTTCTCTCTCTGTTCCTTTCCTGGGTGTTTCCTGTACGTGGAATCACGCAATAGGGGCCTTTGTGTCTGCCCCCCTATTTTCAAAGGGAACTCGTTTCCTTCTGTGTTTATTGGACACAGAATTTCCCTTATTCGATATTGAAATGCCTGGGGGTTACAGATCAGACGTAATCAGAGAGGCCACTTTAGGAATTATGGGCACAATCTTGGGGCCGAGACCCCTGTTCCTGCTGGGACACCTCAGCCTGACCCCAGACAGGACAGGGCTGGTTCCTCCTGTGGCCCACACAGAAACCAGGGAAATGCAGAAAGCTGGAAGACACACCCCAAAAGGCAATGCATTGCTCACAACCCAAGGCCAGAGAAAGGTTTCAGCGGACTCTGGTCCAAACCATGCTCCAAGTCACTGGGTTCCACAGGGAGAGACCACACGCATGCAAGTCCAAGTGCGGACAGGCACGGGGGGAGTCAAAGAAGCGGAGCTAGCAGGTAAGGACTCTGGCAAAAACAAAAAACTCTATGGAGGCAGCGCTGGTCACCCTCAGACGGGCAGGTGTCTGGTCTGGGGACCAGCAGCCCTGGGGAGAACGTGAGGAAGCGGAGGTCCCCTGGAGGAAAGGGTGACGGCACCCCTGTCTGGGAGGACAGTGCGCAGCACCCATCCCAGCCTGCAGGTGCACCCATCACCTACTGTGGGCAGCTCAATCCCAGCTTGTTGAAGGGAAGACCCGTGTCCATAATCCCCTATTTGCAACAGAATCCATAAAGGGGAGTTTGTGGGTCAACACGTATACAGTGTTTAAGGTACAAGTCTCGAATTCCAACATCCATGGTCTGCTTGTCCACCTTGAGCCTTGTTTGGGAAGCAGGGGTGGGGACGCCCGGGGCTGTGACCTGTGGGAGGGGTGGGGAGGGTAAGCTCTGAATGGAGTGACCAAAGCACACGGGGTGACCTGCCCAGGAGGGACCCTCTCGGTCCCCAGCCCCTCTCCTGACCTCGTGCACGATGGCGAGGGTGTGATGATGAAGGTGCTGGCCCTTGGCTGGCCAGTTCCGTAGCTGGTGTCGGAGCTGCTCAGGCTGCACACCGGGCTCTGATCCCAGAGCTGGCGCGAGAGGGGAAGCTGCAGCTGCCCCAGTCTCGGGAGCTGCAGCTCGCATCGCTGTTGGACCTGCCTCGAGCTCTGGGGCAGGTGCTAGAGCTGAATCCCCCTCCAGAGATGATCTAGATCCGGTTCCGCACTTGGATAAGGCTCTTGAACCCACGAACGGCTTTCCTCCCCTGCCCATTTCATGCATGACAAAACTCGGGGCGGTGACGGGACCGGCTACATGGGGGTAATGGCTACGGGGGGATTCAGCCCAAGGATCCTGCATGCCCTTCACCTCGTGCCCCATACAGGTCGGTCCTGAGGTGCCCGACAGGGGCAAGGGCCTGAACCGCTGCTCCCGGCACCTGATCCCACCTGATCAGAGACACTCCCCTGGGTCGTGAAGTCCTCGTTTGACCTCTACTCCGGCCAGCCCCACGCGAGCAGGGACCGTGCGTCCTCACTGCTTGGGCACCATCTCCAGATGGCGGACTGGCCACTGCAGCGGGGTTGGTCACCACTATACCGTCGACGTGGATGCAGGAGCAGCTACAGGCCCAAAGCCCGCTCCGCAGCTCGAGGCATTTGATCTTCTGTTGCGGTGCCACTGCTGGGAGCTTGGGAGCCCGGGAGCTGGAGCCAAGTGCGCCCCAGTGTGAGTAAGCCCGCTGGAACTACGGCTCCATCACCAACTCCAGAGCTAGAGCCAATGCAAAATCCGAGCTGGCCCAGCTCCACAGTCAGCTGCGGGTGTTCCCCGGACACGGAGCAGGCGCTCGCTCCCCCTGCAGAGCTAGAGCCAGTGGGCTCCGCGCAGCAAGCCCCAACCCAGGACCCGCTGGGTTCCGTCTTCCCTCACAGACTTCTGCAGTTCCTCTGTGATTCCCCAGCGCTGGGACAGAGCAGACACTGCACCCACACCACCCCCTCCTTGGGTTTCCAGTTCAACAGGAGGGACCACAGACAGATAGAGGCGTGGGGCACGCTCCCCTGAGGAAGGCAGGGGTGCTCACACCCGTGATGGAGGGCTCCCTCTCATGCAGATTGCCGGCCCCCCGCACCTGCTGGCCACACCTGCCCCTGCTTGGATGGCCAGTGTGCGTGGGCTGGTGGGGCCTGACCTCTGGATGGAGCATCCCCAAGGCTGCCCCAGGGGGTGTGTGGAAGGGCAGGCCCAGCCACTGACTTTGTTTCTTGCCCACCTACCTCCAGGGCCATCTCCTCCATTCTGGGCACATGGCTGGACTAGACTCGGAGGACTTCTGTCAGCCAAAGACGTTCCCTGCCTCAAGCAGCTGGTGGCCCATGTGCAGCTCAACATGCCCTGTTCCGACCTGGAGCACCAAGCCCACCTTCTCCTGACCCAGCTGGAGCACGCAGAGCCCACAGTGGCCGAGCCTGAGGGTGAGAACACCGGGGCTGGGTGCCTGAGTGTGTGGGGGGAAGGGTCAGGGCTGGTCCCACAGAGAGGAGCCCCGGAGGCTGGTGTGGGGCTTGGAGGAAAGACTGGGCTCCGAGCGTCCAGTGGGTGGACTGCAGTCCGGGAGACGTCCCAGGGAGGTCTCCTTCCTACCTGGGGCATCTCTGGGAGACTCTGGGCTGTGCACGCACAGATGTGTGTCTGATCTGGGAGCAGCAGGGGGGCTGGGCAGGGGGACAGTGAGGACATCGGGCAGGGCTGTGATGCCTCCGAGCTGAGTGACAGTTCCTGTGTTTCCAGAGCCCCATGGAAGCTGCCTTGGATTCTGCCCCTGCACCTCGCTCCTCACACGAGTTAGGGACACAGGTGGAGCCTGGCTCTAGCTCCTGAGATGGTGGAGCAGCTGAGAGAGGAGAAGAAAAGCTCAGCCCATGGCTCCTCTCCATGGGCCTTTGCAAGACAGAGCCCAGCCCAGGGCCTCCCAGAGAAGCCGCAGCCAGGAAGGAGCCCTCTCTGGGGCGTCTCCCCGCCTGCCATCCACCCGCTGGGCCCTCTGAGCCCAGTCTTTTCTCCTGGCCCCTCACCAGCCTCTAGGGCTCCTCCCTGTGGGGCCAGCCGCGACCCGTCCCCACACACCCACAGGCACCCAGCCCCAAGCTTCTCAGCCTCGGGCTTGACCTCCATGGGCTCCGGCTCCTGGAGCACAATCCAGTCAATGACCACCAGGGACAGTGGTCTGGGTGGTTTCGGAGGCCTTCCCCCACAATCCCCATAACCTGCTCCTAGGGACCCCTGTGGGGTCACGCCCCAGCTTATGGAGTAGGAGGAGGTGTCTGCCAACCTCGTGCCCATTTCATCTGTGGCCTGCAAAGACAGGGACGGGTAGCCGGCCCAGAGGCATCACAGCCCTGCCCCGCCAACCTCCCTGTCCCCCTGCCCCGTCCCCCTGTTGCTCCCAGATGTGACACACACACCTGTGCGTGCACAGCCCTGCACGCGGGACACTGACCCATCCCCGCAGGGCCAGCGGGATAAACCCTGAGGCAGAAGCGCGCAGCCCCCCACACCCCATCCCACCCACCCAGCCTTGACCTTGAACATGACCTGTCCACTGGGTATCTGACCCCTCATCAGCCTGCTCTTGAACGGCTTGGCCCGCCCTACATGACCCCTGTTCACACACACACACGCACACACGGAGAGGGGACCTGGGGCTGCATACATCGATTAGACCCTGTGGGGCTGGGTGGCTGGCTCTGGGCCTCCTGGTGTCTCCTTTCGGTCTTTCCAGCCAAATGGACAGAGACGTCGGGGAGCCCTGACATGACATCCCCAGCGAGGGAGTGTTTGCACAGTTTGCTTTCCTCAGCCTGTAGCCTCCGGTCTTTGGGATGCAACATGCAAACATGTTTTTGGTTCGAGGATCTCCAACGAAATGAGCTGGGCAGGGGGCTGTTTCTGGAATGTGGGTTCCCGTGGCAGCACTTTGTGCATCATGGGGACCCCTGGCATTCAGCCCGGCAAGTTACCCCTCCCCACGCCATGGCCGCGCGCATGATTCCTATAGTTCGCATAGGAGCTTGCCTGTCACAGGGCTGTGACATGGCTCCGCTGTGGCTTTGAACCCAGGTCAATCTGACCCAAGCCTGAGCTCATGCAGGAGCCTAAGGAAGTAGCCTAGAATGGTACAGCTGAAAGTGACGGAAGCTTAACTTTTACTGAATCTAAATATTAACTGTTAAATGTAAAAATCATAAAACCTGTAACAGAAAAGGGTGAAGGGTGGGGACTCCTGGGTGTCTCAGTCGGTTAAAGCATCTGCCTTCGGCTCAGGTCAGGACCTCAGGGTCGTGGGATCGAGTCCTGGTGCGGGCTCCCTGCTCAGCGGGGGGGTCTCTCTCTCTTTCTCCCTCTGCTGCACCCCCTGCTTCTGCGCTCCCTCCCTCTCTCTAAGAAATAAAATGCTAAAAAAAAGTTTCTCTTGAAAAAAATAAAAAGGTTCGGTGACAGGTGGACCTCGGCAGAGTGGCTTGAGCCATGGGCCGGAGCTACGGCCGATGCCAGGGATGCCCCCGGCTCCTGCCGTGGAACCAGCCCGGGACCTGAGCTGGAGCTGCAGCTGGAGCTGGCTCCGTCCCCGGTGGTGGGGCTCAAGCTGGTTCTGGAATGCACTCCAGGGCTCAGTGAACTCTCAGGCTGGCATTGTTGCCAAATTTGGTGGAGGAACCGGCAGCAGAGAGGACTGCTGCACTGGAGCTGGTCCAGGCGAGCAGGTAGAGGGGCCTCTAGCCCGGGAGCTGCCGCCGGGGGGGGGCTGTCGTCCGCAGTCGGTGCGGGGGCTGCTGTGTGCGGTGGCTCTGGCTTTGTGGGTGGAGGTAATGCTCGCTTGGCGCACGTCTGAGCGTCTGCTCTAGCTCGCTAGTTGGCAAGCGCCCCTGTGTTTGTGCAGCGGGGGCAGGAGCTGGCTGCAGGGGCAGGGGGCTTACCCACACTGGGGCGCACTTGGCTCCAGCTCCCGAGCTCCCGACAAAGGCACCGCAGCAGAAGATGGAAATGCCTCGAGCTCTGGAGCGGGCTTTGGGTCTGTAGCTGCTTCCGAGCCCCGTCAACCCTGCAGTGGTGACCAGCCCCGCTGCAGTGGCCAGTCCTCCATCTGCAGATGGTGCCGAAGCAGCAGGAGGAGAGAAGATCACCACCCTGCCAGGGTGATCACCCTGTGCTGATCCCCACCGCCTGTCCCTGTGCCTTTCACAGGAAACCCCACACAGCCTCCCATAGCAGCACTGAGCTGCCTTGAGAAGTGGCTCTCGATCTCGGGCTGGCTCTCACTCTGGCAATGATGCTGGATCGGATGAGAGAACTGGTGTGCAGTTGGCTTTGCTCCGGACCTCATGCCGGAGCGGGTTTTGCCTGTGGACGGGGTCCACGGGTTGGAGCAGAGGGGCTCTCGTCTGTGGGGGCACTGGCTCAGGCTCTCGAGCTGCTTCCATGGCTGGCTTGAGTCAACGCGGGGGTACGTTCTAGTGCATCAGATGGTTCTAGATCTTAGCTGCCGCCAGGGCTGACTCTGCCCCATGCCTCCTGCAATGTCTCGTGTTAGAGATGCTCTAGCTCTGTATCGCCCGCTAGCTGACTGTGGGTGAGTAGGACCTTAAGACAGCCTCGGAGAGTTTTTCAGGACCTAGAATTCACAGCTGTTAGGATCAGGTCACTTAGTTAGACACAAAAGTGGTTAATATCGTAAAGGACAATAAACTATATCCTTTGATGTTCTATTTTCTTCCCGGACCGAAATTATTTGCTTCTCTACCGGCAAAAACCTTCACGCAAATGTCTAATTTCACTAAGTTGGGGACCTCTACTAAATAGCAGTCAGTTGAACGAAGTCCATTTTCCCAGTCTTCGGGTGGCCTGTACCCTTACGTGAGAAGAAATGACATGCCAGCCTCCTTTCGCCTTATGTCCAAGCTCGGGCGGTCAGTATTCTCTTTATTCTCGCTCAGCTGGCAACTCTGGTTCAGAGGCTAAACATGGCCTTTGGAGCCTGGGTTCGAGTTCTGGCTGTGACCCAGGTCAGCTGCGTACCCATGGTGTGCCTCGGGGTCCTCATCTGCGGAGGTGAGGGACACTCACGACGCGTCATTATGGCCAGTGATCACATGGTCTTCTATCCTTTCACTTTCTGCTTCTCCATATGAGGCCTCTTAGACCTCAGGCATATATCTGGATTTGGTTTGTAGTCCAATCTGAAAATTTGACTTTTTATTGGTGTACTTAGTCGGCTTACATTTAATGTACATGAAGTGACATTCAGGTGTAACTCTACCATCTTATTGGTTTGCTCTTTCCTCCATCTGTTCTTTTTTTGAAAACTCGTTCCATGCCTTCCTAAAGATTATGCAAGTATTCTCTGTCACTCCAGTCCCCTCCATTAACGTGTTATTATGCCTTCTCTCATTATTCCTTCAGGGACTGCTCAAGGGAAGTGCTGTCCCCATAGAAACAGTCCATCCCTGCGCTGTCAGGGCATGCCCCCCTGCCGTTCCCAGATATTAGCAAGGCCCTGGGCCTCCGTAACAGGGGTTGCAAGCTTTGCCTGTAAAGGGCCACATAGGCTTTGTAGGGCCTCCTCAACTCCACCATTATAGCTTGAAAGCGGCCATAGATGATATGTTGATAAAATAGCATGGTTATGTCTAAACAAACTATCTTTACCAAACAGATGACAGGTAGACTTTACCTGTGAGCAGTGTGCTGTGACCCCGGCTTTATAGCCTCAGCATCTCTGGGTAGGGGTTGGGGGGGGCATCTGGCTCCTGGGCTCCCCTTGGCTCCAGTACTACTCTTCCTCTTCCGGTCTCTTTGAGCCTGGAGGTGAGAACGGTTTCCCATCTACCTGTCCCTGGAAGTCCCTCCAACTGCTTTGGTTTTTATTCCCACCCACACATCTGTAAACAGTTCCTCCACTAAACTCTTCAACTGAATGCTGCAGCAGGCCATCCAGCTCCTGCAAAGACCCTAACGGAACTTTAGGCTTACAGCACGCACGTATTCATTCCACTGTGGCCCAAGTTGCAGCCAGCAGTTTGCAGATTGGCCTCCCTGCCCAGGAAGAGCCTCCTGCAGGGCAGACGCCATGTCTTAGTTATATTTGCATCCCCACCACACCCATCCCTCACCTGGGCACAAAATGGGACTGAAGAATCTTGGCTAAACTGACCTAAATTAGCAATGCAGAAATGGAGCCAGGAGAGGTCAGCATGTAGAAAAAAGACTGGAGGGGTTCTTATTTAAAGTGGGTAGGTTGTGAAAGAGAACTATCCAGGAGAGAGTGAGTTAATCGAGGAGAGCCAGAGGATTTGTCTCAAAGTTATCACAGAAGGGAAATATGTAAGGACCTGGTGTTACAATGTTAAGTCTTCAGTGTGGTTGAGCTGTTGTGTTAACAGTGTCCTCTGTGGAGTGTGGTCGAGCACTTGGTGTAACAAATGTCAGCTGTTGAAAGAGGTGAATGTCAGCTGCCGCAGTGAGTCGGAGTAAGGAAAAGAATGAGCACAAGTTCATTTTGCACATAGGAGGCCACGGCGTCATTTGAGAGGGGTGTCCACAAAGTGGCCTGTATTCAAGCCACATAAAAAGCAGCGAAATAGCAAACTGGAACCAGAAAGTTGGAGCAACTACTCAAGAATATTAACTTTTTTAAAAATAAGTTTTTAAATGGAGAAGGTAATACATGAAAATAGTCAAGATGAGACTAGAATTTAGAAGTTTATGTTGAACACATTGCTTCAAACACATAGTCATAATGGATTTATAAATTATGGAAACAGAAAACAAAAAGACACAGCAGGGCTCGAAAACACCAAAGTTATTGGACCAGAAACAGAGGTGAGAGTGGCTCCTGTCGGCTGGTTTCTGGGACTGGAAGTTGGCCACCGGAGTGGGCAAGGGGTTCACCCCACAGGCTTGGGTGAGGCTGTCCTACGTGGTGTAGGAAACTAAACCAAACAACCAACAAAACCCTGTTGCTGACAGCTGCCTAGGGCTTTTGAACACAGTGGGGGCTTAGGAGTACAAAGACAGAGACCCAAACTGAAGACCAAGAATGAATACCACTGCCTGCAGACCCTGCATCTGACATGCTCTCCCTGTTATTGAAAGCCTTGACATGCCACGTGGGACCCCGTTCTGGGCTGAAGGTGGAAGCGATGGCAAGGCCACTGACTAGGGAAGGGTGAGGAGCAGGAGGGGAAGGGGGAAGAGCCGCTATCTCCTGCCCGCTGCCCGCAAACCTAAATTCCAGGACATGTGAAGAAACCCAATGCTAAGAAAGGTAACAAGTCAACAGTCAAAACATTTTCTTCTCCTTAGATAATTGAAAGTAAGAAACAAAAGACAGAAATGAAATAAGAATAGATGGATAGGAAAAAGGACCAATTAAAATCTTCAAAGTAAAAAATAAAAGTCATTGAAATAAATACCTCAAACTATCACAAACAAAACGACCTCAAGACAAAATTAATAAAGGCTGTTTACCCATCAACTTGCAGCAAGGGAGCCCTTCTGATGTCACTTTCAAAGGTTTTAGAAAGGAAATTGAGTTTTATCAGGTAGAAGGGGAAAAGTCTTGGACTGGGAAGCATCCTATTAAGGTGGGATTTTGGAGTAGAAGAGACTTCAGTTTGTCTGCAGGTACTTCTGACCGTCCTTGGTTGTCTGAAGGGGGCCAGGAAGCAGTTTGGGCAACTTCCAAGAAGACGGACTGTGGGATGCTAGGAGAGACAGGTGTTCTGCAGGGGGCTGCACCTTGGAACCAGTGGGGCCGCTGGGACTCTTTAGAGTGAGTCTCCTCTTGAGAAGTGACCCCATGATAAAGGTGCCTCCAAACCGACTCTCAAGGAGCATTAAGGAAATGACCACCTACTGGGGTGGGTTAGAAGGAGGTCTCCAAGAACACCACTACTCCGGTAGCATTTCCATCTTGGAACAGAAAATCTATTTGCCAAGACACATGACCCTTGAATAACTTTTTTTTTTTTTTTGAGAGAGAGGGAGAGAGAGAATGAGAGAGAGCATGAGAGGGGGGAGGGTCAGAGAGAGAGGTCGACCCCCTGCTGAGCAGGGAGCCTGATGCGGGGCTCGATGCGGGGGGCTCGATGCGGGGGGCTCGATGCGGGGGGCTCGATGCGGGGGGCTCGATGCGGGGCTCAATGCGGGGGGCTCGATGCGGGACTCGATGCGGGACTCGATGCGGGACTCGATGCGGGACTCAATGCGGGACTCGATCCCGGGACTCCGGGATCATGACCTGAGCCCAAGGCAGTCGCTTAACCAACTGAGCCACCCAGGCGCCCCTGAATAATATGGGTTTCTACGGGGGTTTTTCCCAATAAATAAACATAACAGTGCTGTAAATGCATTTTCTCTAACTCATGAGCTCCTCTCTAACATTTTCTTTTCTTTAGCTTTTTATCCTAAGAACACAGTATGTTATACACACAACATACAAAACGCGTTCATCACCGTTTACTTTACCGGTAAGGCTTCCGGCCAACAGCAGGCATTGGAAGTCAAGTTTTTTCGGTCAACAATTATGACTGAGGGGAGCAGGCACAGCTAACTGTGTCGGTCCTGGGTCAATTACATCGCGGACAGCTGGCTTTATTTTTGATCAGAAGAAAACCTCAATTTTAAAGCAGGGAAAGAGTTCAGACCACACTTCCAAGCTATGAATCAGTAACAAACTTTAACAACAGGAGCGCGAAGTTGAGCACTCTCTGGACTCGACTGTTGGCCCACTCTTTGGAGGCCACTTACGGGAATCGTATTCCGTAGGTGCGGGACAACGCCGCACACACCTGCGCGCAGGGGAAGCCCGACAAGGCGGCGAGTTAAGGGACCGGGAAGCCCCCGGCGACCGGGAAAGGCAGGACTCCGGGGGCCGCGGCCGCCGCCGTCCCCGGACACGCGCACCTGGGGCACAGCCCCGGGCCGGCCTCCGGCGCGCGCCCACGCGCACGCGCACGCGCCCAGCCCCCAGCGCCCAGAGCCCGGGGCGGGGCCGCCGGGACACACCCCCTCCGCGCGCCGCGGGGACGCCATCGGGCCGGACGCGGGACAGAGCCTCTTAACGCCGCCGCCTTTTGTGCCCTCCCTTCGCCGCAAGCAGTCGTCATCAGGCTCCGACGCTCTGTGAAGCTCTCGGGCTCCGGCGCTCGCATTGGCAGAGCTGCTCCCGCCGGGCGACCTGACGAGACCCACAAGTGAGTCCATCCCAGGGCATGCCATGCACGTTTGGCCCGGGGACAGATGCCCTGACTTACTTCCTGAGAGGGCAGTGCAGCATGATCCTTCATGATGTTATCTAGCTGCCGTCTACTGAAAGGTTAGAACACAGGTTGTCCAGCCAAGCAGTGGTCCCTGCTACCGGCCCCACGGCTGAAATCATACTCCTTCCTCCACCCCCCTTTCGGGCTGGTCTCTCCCAGCTCGAAGCTTGGCTGGTCTGATGTGTTTGTCCCGCGGTTGCCTTGCCTCTGATGGGCCATGGGTGCTGCCACTGTCCACTTAGAGTTTACCACTTGGCATGGACGTGGAAGTGTCCCAGTGAACCTGCCAGTTCCAGACATTTCTGTCCCGTCCCCAGTGAGTATCAGCATGCCTCGCCCTTCATGGAGTTGGGGTTGACTACCTAGCAGTACAGTAAGTCGGCTCCCCGAGTGCTCGACCGCAGGCATGGGAAGCCTGACGTAGCCGAATGTAACCGTGGCTTCCAGTGTGGTGGAGACGTAGGCAGAAACGTCCCCCCAAGCAGGGACCGGGATACCCCAGCCCGCAGAGCCGGTATGTGCAGTGAGAGGAAGCACCGATCGTGCTGGGGCTCACGGGAACAGCGGCAACAGGGCGAGCATGCTCTGTTCTGCGGCTCCTGGAGCTTGTATTCAAGGTGCTGGGGACCCAGGGCCACTCACGGACCATCGCTTCAGCACAAACCGTGCGTCCTGGGGGACAGTGACTGAATCCTGCGGGATTCTGGCCCAGGGTGGGCACCTTAGCTCAGCCATTAACACGCCTTCCCACCCTCCTTACTAGGTCGCTGCTTCTGGGTGATGGGGTGAGGGTAACAGCTGTGAAGCCAGGGTCATGTGCCGACGTTCATACCTTCTTTACTTTGAAATAGGTCTCTTGGTAGAAAACAATGTTGTGTGGAATCCTGTTTGATGGTCTCCTACAGCACAATACACTGCTTAAAAACCTAGCTGCTTCAAACCATGATTTATAATTTTTTTTCACCCTTTGGGGGGTGGCAGGCCCCGCGTGGCCTTCATGTGGTTGCAGTCATACGGTGGCTAAGGCTGGCACCATCTGAGCCCTCTTCCCTGGGCCGGAAGGCTGTGAGAACTGGGGCTGCAGATGCCTCTTTCTCTGTGTTCGGCCCCGACATGGGGCTAGCTTGCGGTTCCTCACAACACGGCCGTCCGGGATGGTGGGACTTCCTACATGTTGGCTGGCTTCCCGAGAGCAAGTATTCCAAGAGAGAAAAACTGGAAGCCACTTGAGGCCTAGCCCCAGAAACTAGCACAGCATCCCCTCTGTTCTATTCTGTTGGTCAAAGAACCCACCTAGTTTCAAGGAGAAGGAGCACGGATGTCACATTTTCAAAGAATTTGCAGCCATCTTTATCTTCCGCGGACAGTACGTCAATAGATTGGGAACTCCCTAAGCACTGGGGTGCTGGGAGACAAGGCAGGGAAGCCCATGCTGAAGGATCTATCAACTTCTGTAAGGACGAATAACTTTACTTCGGAGGTGGAAGGGGTTTGAGGTCACTGGTCTGCCCCACAGCTCTTCTCCTGCCAGCCTTCCATCCACGCTCTTTCCCAGGCAGCCAGGAGGGTGCCCAGTGAACCGGAGGGGCGTCCTTTCCTCCAGGCGTGCTGCACCCTGGAAGTGTGGTCCCGCTGGTCAGCATGCTCCCGCTCGCCTCCTGCCTTCAGGGGTCTGGAGCTGAGGAGCCAGCCCTGGTCCGTGTCATGTGGCGGGGATGAGTACCCCACTCTCCTGCGGTCTCTTACCCTGTCCCACGCAGGGGGGACACTGGTGGACACTGGTGGGCACTGGCGGTTTCTGAAGTGTCAGTGTCCCTCTTGTCCGCCTGGCCCCAGTGAGTGAGTGTCTTAGAGCGTCTCCTCCATTGGGTGGAGGGGAGAGAGGTGGGGGACCTCTTCTCCCGAACAGTGTCGTCCTGATAAGGCAGAGCCTTCTAGGACTTCTGCCCACCCTGATCCTTTCCCCACATGGACAGGGGTTGGCAGGGACAGGCATCAGTTTTTAGTTTTGGCCACTGTCTTCAGAGTGTGTGTGTGCCTGTGTGGTTGGTTCGTGGGGGGAGCGGTGCATTCTCTCAGCCTGGCGTCTCAGCTGCCATCAGGCCCACAGCCCTGTTCAGCCGTGTGCTACCGTATATAAAGTGCTCTGCAAACACACTTCAAACTTCCCCAGCTTCATCCAGACTGCCACCTCCGTGCCCCTCTGTGGAAACTCGCAGCATGGAGCCGTGGGCCCACTAGCATTAGACACGGTGGCAATTTGCCTAGCTCCTGAGTTTGTCGTATTCTTAGTGCAACCAAGCACCTTTAATTTGCATTTTGGGAGGTTTGACTGCTGTGAGAGTCAGCCTGTCCAGCAGCCCAGGGCAGGCGGCTGTGGGGACGTGCTTCTTCTCCACTGCGGTTTTGTGATTTGGACCATCTGTCTATGAGTGGGTCACCAAGCACGGCGCAGAGGGACTGACCTCAGGCTGGTCTGGATGTTGGGTTGGTTGGGGGGAAGGAAGCTGCGTCTGCAACACACCTACTAGGTGCTACTGCTCTGATTTTGCTCACACTGCCTAGTGTTAGACCCCTGGCTCCCCATCTTGGTGGGGGGAGTGGCAGGTGCAGTGCACCCGAGAGCTTTCGATGATTTGCTTTGTTGCCTTGCCTTTGTTCATGGGTCTGCAAGCTCCTCAGCTCCCCACTGGCCTGGGATAGCATGTGTGAAGGACCCGACAGAGGCAGTGGTGAAGGGGGCAATTGGGAGAGGGCTACAGACAGCCCTCAGAGCCCCATAATTTACATATTAATGGCTTCTCAACACTTACATTCTTGAATTCCACCTTAAAGTTCTCATCAGAGGTCTTTGCCAGCAAGGGACTAAACCAATAAAGCTGAAAGGCTGTGCAGTTGCTGAAGGATGCCATGGATGAAACCCTAAGAAAATTGGGGTTCTAAGGAGATAGGACCCTCCCGTGGGAAGAGCTAAGCCATGCCTGCCCCCTCACACTCTTGCTATTGCACGAATATTCTGTGTGTTTAAATCCATCTCCACTGATGTTAATTTGAGGTTATTTATGTCAACAGAAAACTTGCCCATGACCCTAATTGAAACACAGCCACTGCAGGAGTCCACTGAGGAGCATTCGATCCACTTGGCAAAGCCAGGCATCCATAAGCACCCCTGCATCCAGCCGCGTAGCCTGGCGGATCCTCCCTCAGGTCAGGGATTTAGAAGCTCTGCTTTGCCCTCCCAGCCTCTTCCTGCTGGCCAAACAGGTGTGCAGGGTGGGGAGGTGGGGAGTCACTGAAACACAGACAGCAGTTCTCACTCTAGAGCCTCCGTGGAGGCGCCGTGGGAAGAGGTGGGATTTCTGCTGCCACTTTCACTGGGAGGAGTCTTCCTGAGGTAGAAGGGCTCGCACTCCTGTGAGAGAGAAGGAAGAAGCCACACCTCTCTGCCTTACAGCAAACACTAGAGACCTTGCACGTATAAAGGTTTATGTGTGCCATGCTGTGCTGGCAGTGTGTGGGGGGGTGGTCCCAGAGATCCGGCCAGGAGCCCACACAAGGAGCAGCCTGTCTCTCTGTTTCTCTCCCCCTCTTTGTCTCTCCCTCTCAGTCTCATTCCCTTTCTCTGTTCCTCCTTTTCTGTTTCTTTCTCCCCTCTCTGTCTTGGGCCCCGTCCCCCCTCTCTGTCTCGGGCCCCATCCCCCCTCTGTCTTGGGCCCCGTCCCCCCTCTCTGTCTCGGGCCCCATCACCCCCCTCTGTCTCGGGCTCCGTCCCCCTCTCTGGCTCTGCCTCCGTCCCCCTCCCTGTCTCGAGCTCTGTTCCCCTCTCCAGCTTGGGCTCTGTCACCCTCTCCATCTCGGGCCCCATCCCCCCCTCTGTCTCGGGCTCCGCTCTCTCTCCCTGTTGGCAGTGGCGCATCGGCTCCAGAGCCTGCTGTCTGAACTGGGAGATGCAGTCAAGGGCAGCTGTGACTCACTTGCTTTTTCATGTGAAGGGCCGAGAGGACATAGGTCAGTGATTCCAGTTCCCTGGGAATGATAACAACACTCTGGACGAAACCCAGGCCCCCACCCACAAGCAGACCCTGGAGTACAACCATGCCTGTAACAGACTAAAAGCAGGGAGCCCCACCAGGGAAGCCAGTGTCCCGGCAGGTGACAGCAGGACTTCTGCTCACCCCCAGCATGTTTATCCTTTGGGGTCAGAGCCACGGCTGCCATGCGTGGTTTGAGCCCAACTTCCCAGCATGGGGGTAACTTTCCGTGTCCACCATAAGGACAGCTTTTGCTGTCCCCCAGCCCCTCATACCCACAGAGCAGTCTGCTGGCTGTTGTCGGGGGTGTGCCCGGCTAAACGGGAATGCAGAGCGGGGCAGCATGCGGTTCCAGGACAGGCTCAGGACGCAGGGCAGCTGTAGAGTGTGGGTCAGTTTGCCAGCCCCACAGGAGAAAGCATCTGTGAGTCCTGGTGGGCGGCAGCGCTGTTAATGGGCATGCTTCTCTCTCTCTCCTCTTCCCGCACATCTGTCTTGGAGGCTCCATGCATGCTCACCTCTCCTTCTGGAGCACATTTCCAGCCAGGCAGGGGCACCTCAGAAGCCCAGCTGGCTAGTGCTTTGCCTCTGTGCAGGTGCAGCCTCACCTCCTCCCACCCCCGTCCCAGTCACGGGCCAGGGACGTGGCCCGTGACGGGTTAGGAGCTGCTCCTTCAGCCAGGGGGTTACGAGAGGAGCCCCCTTGATTGCCTCGCCTAATAAAATAGCAAGCAGGTAAGAAAGGTCAGGTGCACAGCTTTCGATTCCCACATCACAAGGGAGGAACCTACATCTGCAGCATTGGGTATATTTCCCTGACCAGGGCAGCTGGTGCGGGGACTGGTTTACTCACTTTCCGATTTTCACTCCACCACTCTGGCCATCATAGAATCTCCTTTGAGCTCAGCTGACCCAGCCCTGCCGCCCCCAAGGCCGTGCTTTATGACAAGACAGAGGCAGCTGTGCGGACCAGCCCCTGGCGGTCTGGTCCTGCCTCAGCATTTTGTGAAGGCGGTTTTAGCAGCAACGCTGGTTCCCTAGGCTGCCGACTTGTCCCCAGGTAGTGTCCTTGTGTTTTAGGCTGAGCGCAAGGGGTGGCTGAGATGACAATGCGAGCTTTCCCTGCAGAAAGCAGGCCCAGACTGGAGGCAAAGTCTTCCCACAGGCCTGCAGACACCCGCATGCCACACCAGACCTCTCTCCGTAGCAGGTGAGGGGACCTCTGTAGCCACGGGTGCTGGGTGCCACGTGCGGTCACGCCTTGGAGCCTGCGCTCCTCCGGAAGACTCAGACACAGTTGGCCACTGGGACTGCTTTCTGTGCAACTCTTTTCCTGACCCTGTTAGCCACCTGATATGGAGCCGGGAAGGCTCCTTGCCCCCACCTGCCATGCTCTGGCCGGAGATAATGAGGCCACCCTCGACTCTTTGGTGGTGGGGTGTGAGTGACGATCAGGAAGGCCGGGCACTCTGAGGCTTCCTAGGGCTTGGTCTGACGTCATTCCAAGCAGATGATAATTACAAGCCTCTTCTCTCTCTGTATCCCCCAACAAGACACCATGGAGTTATTTATAAATGCGGGCCCCTGGGTGCACTCCTCACGGGAAGGACCGCAGTGACAGCGACTGAGAGGGTGGTGAACAGCGCACACACGGTGCTAATGAAGGGGAAGTGCAGGGAGCACAGTGTGTGGGGAATTCGAGGCAGGCTGGTCCTGCTTAGGGGGAGGAGCCCAGGCCTGCTCCAGGCCCCGGCCCAGCTGCTGTGGTCTGCAGTTTGGCTCTCAGAGATCTGCTAACATATGATAATACACCAGCAGACGTGGATTGTCTTGTGTGTCAAGGGCGGAGGCACGAGATGAGCTGCTTTTTTCCTCCCAGGGCTGGCAGGAACTGGAAATAATTGAAAGTTGTTAGGGTCCAACATGCTGTCCCAAAAACACTATCATTAATTCCCTAATGACTAACTGTGTCTTTCAGGAAGCAATGAAGGCAGCTGAGGGGACGAGGGCCCCTGGAGAGGATGGGGAAGTGCGAGGCTGGCAGCCTGCAATCTCGGGGGTGGACTGAACCTGCTCTGCCTGTACCCCCACCCCCCCACTCTGGCCTTGGTAGCGGAGACCCCAGGGTCCTTCCATCCTCTCTGCCCACAGAGTCAAGGTGAGGGAGATAGCCACAGCCGTGTAGTCCGGACGTGATAAATCCTTGCAACCCCGGTCTCCGGGTCCCCGTCCTGCGGGATGCTCTGCCACTGTTCCTTCTTGCTCACTTCCCAGCACCGTGCTCCCTCACCCTGACTGTGAGATCCAGTCAGGGCTTCTGCCTCCTCCGACTTCCTACCCCCAGAGCGGTCCTCCCAGAGCACACGGTTGAGCATGTCCCTCTGCTCCAAGTGACAGCTGCTGTCCACACTGCTGCGGTGGCCCTTGCCTCTGTGACCCCTTTCTTTGGAAGGACTCGTGACCCAGATGCTGTTTGTGTTCTTGCCTCCCCAGAGCTCCCGCCCTTCTGGGTGGGTCCCACCTACACCCTCTCACCCTGAAGTCTGGGGCCCTTTCTTTTTAAAAGGCTGTCTTTGAATACACAAGTGACATGTGAAGACAAATGAGACACAGCTCTTGCCGACCCCCCCATGCTTGTATGGACTGCTGCCTCGTGTCTGAGTGTCGCCCAGCCTCGCCCGTCTCTGAACGCCCAAAGGGGCCTTTGTGTACCAGGGCGAGGATCCTACAAAAAGAAGTGGTCATAATGGTGATCTTTCAGTGGGTGGGCTTCCAGTGGCCCACGAAGGAGTAGGGTTCACAAAGGAGAAGCCTGGGAAATGCCTCCTGCCCCAGGCTAGGGGCAAACGGTACCAATACGGGCGCCCAGCGTCACAGCTGCATCCCCAGGCCCATCCCCCAGTCCCTGCCCTGGCAGCCAGCTGACCCCTCCGGGTGCTAAGGAGGCCCAAGGAGGCCTAAGGAGGCCGAGCGAGGGCGAGTTCCTTCCCGTGGCTCCCCGAGGGGTGCGGGGTAGGGAGTCCGGGACCCCTGTAGGCCTGGCTGCCCCGCGGGTCACTCCTGCGCAGTCGGAGGTCGCCGCGGTGCCTGTGACCTGGCTCGTGCTGTGCGATGCTGCACTGGAAGAAATAATCTTTGCTAAAAACAGGCCCCAAATGCACAGATGAGACACAAGGGTTCAGCTGCACGGAAGTGACCGTAATACAAATAAAGCAGAACGAAGGCCAGGAGGTAGGCAAGAAAGGATAATAAAGTAAAAACAGGAGAGGCATTGTGTCCCCTGAGGAGAGCCTAGTAGCTCTTCAGGCGGTCTTGGTCACCTTCCTGGGTCACCTGCGGGCAGGTGTGTTGAGCCACGCACCTGCGAACGTCGAGGCAGAAGCGCAGCCGCGTCCGGGGCGTCGGGACCCGCAGACTGGCACATGGATTCCAAGGCCGGCAGGAAGGCCGGGCACCTGCTGAGGGGCGGGGACAGGTGCTGGGCAGGCTCGCCCGGGGCGGGGCGACTTGGCAAGGCCGGCGGCCCGAGAGGGGCGGGGTCTCAGGACCAGGCCCCGCAGGCCGGGAGACTGCCCGCTATGTAGACTGCTACAGGACCCCTGCCCAGCGCCTCCGAGACCTGCGGAGAGAGGAGGGGGAGGGCGCCGGCCGCGGAGGGCCCAGGTCCAGGTCCACTGGGCCGGTCCCACGGCCGAGAGCAACCAGGCCACTCCCCGGTTAGTGACCCGTCCCCGCCACAGGCCACGCCCACGGCAAGTTACCGCCCCTTACCTTCCCTCTCCCCTCCCCGCCCTCCCCATCCTCGCCTAGCCCTGGGAAGCGCCCGGCCAACGCCCCACCCCTTTCCCTCCAGGGACCCGCCCTTCCCACCCCCACCTTTGGCCCCGCCTCCGTCTTCACTGTCCCAGCCCAGGCCACGCCCCCGACGCTCCAGGGACCTGCCCTTCCCCCGCCATATCTCCTCCCCTTCCCAGGGCTTGCCTCCGCCACTCCCAGGAACCGCCCCAGGCCACGCCCCCAGTCAGTGACCCGCTCCCCCTTCCCCCGTCCCCTCCCCGTCCCCTCCCCGCCCCACTGTGGCCCTGCTTCGCCTCCACCTACGACGGAGCTCCCCCCCCAGGCCACGTCCCCGGCTACTAGCCCGCCTCTTACCCTGCCCCATTTGTGGCCTCGCCCCAGTTCTAGGACCCGCCCACTTGTGGTTCCCGCCCCTGCCCCCGCCCCAGCCAGTGACCCTTTCGCCCGAGACCCCGCCCCTTTCACTTATGGCCCCGCCCCACCCTAGGCGCTGCCTCAAGTCTGGCACCGCCCCTGCCCAGTGACAGGCTCGCGGCCCCGCCCACGACCAGTGACTCGGAAGCCCAAGACCCCGCCCTAATTTCCGTCACGCCCCCATCACCATTGGTCCTGCTTCACCACCTCCCTCCCACCCCCCGCGACGCTCATTGGTTTCTTTCCGTAGAGCTTCCCGGGTTCCGATTGGCCTCATAAGCCGCCGTTCCTCCTTTCGATTGGCCCGCCGCGCCCGCTTTCGCGAGGCCCAGTCCTTGGGCGGGGGGCGGGGCCAGCGGCGGCGGGCGGCGGGGGATTGGTCAGCGTCTCGGAGGGGGTGGGCCCGCGCCGCGCGCAGCGCCTCGGCTGGAGCGCGAGGAGCAGCTCCCGCCGCCTCAGTCGCCTCAGACTCGGTCGCCTCAGGCTCTGTCGCCGCCTCGATCGCCCCGTCGTCACCCGCTCCCTCACCATCCCGGCCCCACCCCGGGCTCCGGCCCGGGCCAGCCGGCGGGCACGCCCTCCTCCGCGGACAGGTGAGTGGTCGCGGGCGGGGCCGGGGGCGGGGGTCCTGGCCCGGGTCCAGGGGTCGAGCCGGGGTCGCGCGCAGGGACTGGGGTCGCAGCCCGGGGCCTGAGCGAGGCGCCGGCCGGGGGCCGGGGGAGCCCCGCCAACTTTGCCCGCGGGGCTCCGGGGGCTGCGCGGCGCACGTCTGGCGCCGGCCGGGCGGGAGGGCCCGAGGGCCCCGCCGGGGCCCCACCAAGTTGGTGGGCGGCCGCGGGGCGGGCGCGCGGGGCCGGGGCCGGGGGTCCGCGCGTGCGCCCCGCCGCCCCGGGGGCGCCCACGGCCTCGGCCGCGCTCCAACCGCGGGCCGCCCCGCGGCTCCCGAAGTCAGGGGCAGGGACGGCGCTGCTGGCCGCGGGGTCCGGGCGCTGGTGCTGGGCGGCTGACCCCTGGCCCGGACTCCGGGCAGCGTCTCCCGCGCGGCGGCGCGGGGTGGCCGTCAGGCTGGGCGCGGCGGCGAGGGGCGCGGGCGGCGGGACCTCCCGGGGCTCCCCGCGCGCGGGCGGCGGTGCGCGGCCGCGGGGGCGGCGGGGGCACGCGGCGGGGTTTGCGTGTCGCTGCTGCTGCTGCGGGGTCGGGAGCGTAGTGCCGGCTCCTCCCGAATTGGAAAGTCGGCCGAAAGTGCGCTGTCGGGCGGCCCGGGTCTGCGCGTCCTCCTCCTGCCTTTCTGGAGCGCAGCGCGGGCTTCGGAGCCTCCGCGGCTCCGCCGTGAGCTCAGCGCGGCCGGTCGCGGGCGGGGTTGGCGGCGTGCGGCGCTCCGGGAGGGGCCGTCGGGCGGCGCGGCTGGACCCTGGACGGCGACACACGCACCCTGCAGTGCCGGCCGCTCCCGTGGCGCGGGCCCTCGCCGCTCCCTCCGGACCTCGGCTGCGTCCGGGGGGTCCTCGCCGCTCCCGCCGGACCTCGGCTGCGTCCGGGGGGTCCTCGCCGCTCCCGCCGGACCTCGGCTGCGTCCGCGGGCCCTCGCCGCTCCCGCCGGACCTCGGCTGCGTCCGCGGGCCCTCGCCGCTCCCGCCGGACCTCGGCTGCGTCCGCGGGGAGTGGGGCCCCTGGTCCGCGCTTTGGCCTTGGCTTAGATGTTGGCCGCAGGTGTGCGTCCCCCCGACGGGAACCGATGCCCGGCCCCGCCGTGCGCAGGACGGCGCCTCGTCTTCAGGCGTCTCAGAGACACCGCTGCGGGGCGGAGAGACTGTGCGCAGCCCAGCGGCCCCCCGGAGGGGCGGCGGACGGGAAGGGGGAAGACCTCGCCCAGCCTCCCATCCCAGCAGCTGGAGAAGTTGCGGCTGGCGTTTTCAGACTCGGAGATCCCCCCGCGGTCCCGGGGTCTTCAGAGGCGCGTGCGCTCCCTGCCGCGCCGATGCTCCAGAGCACTGCTGTTGCGAGCACTGTTATTCTTCACTGGTACGTAGATGCTGTTGTCTGTACAGTGCAAGTTCATTGCCGGTGTTTTGGAACTTACATGACTTCATTATATTCTTAGCTGATACTCAATATTTTAAGGTTTTGAAAAAGCTTTGATGGTAAAAGGAGGAAAGTTGTGTCCCTCTCACTGGAAAGATTGGGCATCCGGTGTAGAATTCAGGGCTTTGTGACTGGTGTTGCTGTAGGTAGTGCTGATTAGTGGTGATACTGGACCTCAGAATATCACTTTTCCAGATACCCTTATTAATACTCAGCATTGGAGAAGATATACAACTTTGTGATTATATTTTTAAGGTAATTAGGTGAAAATTTCAACACATGGGTTCATTTGGCCAGACGTTTAAAAGGAAGTTATCTTTTTCCCTGTTGTTGCAGAGAGGCTGAGAGCAGGCTGTGTCGTGAGGTCCTTGAAACAATGTAGCCATTCAAGGCTGGATGTTGTGTTTCAGTTTGAACAGTTTCATTCCTGGAGGTGTAGCCAGCTCCTGGACTGGTTGCCATGTGTCAGTGGCAAAGTCATTCCTATTTTCACAGAAACCTCAGGGCTTTACTGTAACAGAGATCACTGAAGCAGATCTTGGTAGATGGGAATTGTACATCCCTTTGGTGAAGCCTGGTCCTTGTTGGCCAGAACAAAGAAAAATACCCTCTAATGTATTCGAATCAGTCCCAACTTAAACATTGCAATGAATACTGTAGATTTGGGGGCGGCCAGGCTATGTCTGAGCTCTCAGCCCTGGTAGCTGGGACTGCCGCAAGGTTGTGTGCCCGCTGTCCATGGTGCTGAACACAGGTCCTCTTTTTCAGTTTCTTTGTCTTAAATTTCCTTTCCAGTGTGAGAGGGTTTTTTGGAGTATGTTCACGTGAGGTGATGAGCACTAGGTGTTATACGCAACTGATGAATTGTTGAACACTGTATCTGAAACTAATGATGTACTATGTGTTGACTAATCGCATTCAAATTAAAAAAATAAAATCATTCTCAAAATTTACACATTTAAAGAAAAGTTGAACAGTTGAGCATGTTGTCTCTTTTTTTCAAGTGGATAATTGTGTCGACTCAACATTTCCTTTCCTTCACTTAGTCTCAGCATGTGGGAATTTTCTTGCTGTAGTATGGACATCAAGTAACAAATCATTGAAATTAAATGGGATCCTGTTTCCTTAAACAACCACCCTCTTAAAAATGTGCTCTTTATTGTAATGTATACATATATTTGTACATAGAGGCAATTTGTTTTTCCCTAAACAAGGTCAGTTGTAGCACCCCTCACACTCATGTGGTGCTTTTCAGCCTTCGCAGAAAGGGACTGGAACCCTCTGCGTATGTGGTAGGGCTGTTGGGCAGTTGTCAGTTGTCAGGCATTTCTGCTGTGTTGGAGCAACATCTACTCTCTTTTCTATAATTTTGAGGAAATCTTTGTAAATCATTTTAGATAAATTCTTTATTCTCTTGAGGTTAATTTTTGTCAGTTCCTTTAGAATTGCCCCACAGTTTAGCAATAAGAAATAATGGGTACAGAGGTTCTTCCACATGATTGTAAATTGTGCATCAAACTATGCAGTGAATTGTTAAGGTGTTTTTGCTATGAGCATCTGAACTAGTTCTTTGGCCCCATCAGCTGTGCACTTAACTCACATTACTCTGTGAAAGAGTAACCTGTTTTGTTGAGGGAAACCCAGGGCAGCTTCTTTCTGCCTCCTCTAAACTTCAGAAATACTCTCTGAGTGCCCACTCTTTGCCTGGCCCTGTGCTGTGATTTGAAAACCCACAGGGGAAGGAGACGTAGTATTTATCATGGAAGGGCTCTACTTTGGACTGACAAAAGGACATGTAAATTGACGGTTACAGGGGGCCACACTGAGTGCTGCAATTTGGATACACAGAAAGTTGGGTTGGTGTGTTGAAGTGGGGTAATTCATTTAGGCTGGGAATCAGGGAAGGCTTCAGAAGGGAGGTGGCCTTGGGCTGAGACCTGAAGGGCGAATTGTAATTGGGCATGGATGGGTCTAAAATTGATTACAAAAAGACCAGAAGGTTGATGTAACTGGAGAACAGAATGTGTGGTGGTGAAGGTTGGATGGCATTGTGAAAGTGTTGGAACTCAGAGGTGTGGGGGAGAGTTGACTGGAGGTGGTGTGGCAGG
Source organism: Eumetopias jubatus (assembly GCF_037043125.1). Lineage (NCBI taxonomy): Eukaryota > Metazoa > Chordata > Mammalia > Carnivora > Otariidae > Eumetopias > Eumetopias jubatus. The sequence goes on along the minus strand of NW_028274861.1, from coordinate 764,518 downwards.
CAGAATAATGGTCTCCCAAAGCTCTCCACATTCTAATCACCAGAACCTATGGATATGTTATGTTACATGGCAAGGAGAATTTAAGGTAATAGATGGAATGAAAGTTGCTACTCAGCTGATTTTAAAACAAGGAGATGATTATTCGGGATTTCCCTGGGTGGGCCCAAACTAATCAGAGGGTCCTTAAATATGGAAGAGGGAGGCAGAAGAGCTAGTGTCAGAGTGATGTGAAATGAGGAAGAGGACCCGTCATTGCTGGCTTAGAAGATGGAAGGGGTTACAAGACAAGGAATGTGGGCAAGCTGTAGAAGCAGGAAAACGTGGGAAAATGGATACTCACCCAGAGCCTCTTGAAGGGAACACGGCCCTGCCTACACCTTGATTCTAGCCCAGTAAGACCTTGTGTCTGACTTCTGACCTCCAGAACTGAAAGATAATTAATTTCTGTTATGTTAAGCCACTAAGTTTGTGGACGTTTGTTAGAGCAGCCATAGGAACCTGACACAAGTTGGAACTGTTCTAGAAAGTTTTAGCTGGCGGAGTTTAAAGAGGAAATTACATGATCAGATATAGGCAGTAGAACACAAAATGATGTAGCTGCTGTTGGGAAGAAGTTGCCCCAGGTGAGCTTGGTTCTGATGCTTACTTTCATCTCCTGGGCAGACTGGCATTTAATACTCTTTCCTGGCCTAACTCCCATCTGAAGTCTTTCTCCTAGCAGTCTGTCTAATCTCTACCCTTGCTTACTGCCGCTTCCTGCTGACCCACCTTTTCTCTGTGCTGGGCACTCAGGTCTACATGTACAAGTGGGATTGTAGGGGTCATAGGGTGGGCCAATTCCAGTCTCAGGCCTGTCGTCAGAGTATTTTCCAAAGGTTTATTTCTTCACAGCCTCTCTAATCCCTTGCATCTTCAGATGTTTTAATTGTTGTTAGTCAACTTGTGTGAAATATCTCACTGTTTAATTTACATTTTCTTGATTACTAGTAAGTGTGAGGATTTTTTATCCATTTAGGGGCCACTTAGGTTTCCTCTTCTATAAATTGTATTTGTGTATTGTTTGTCCATTTGTTACCTGGGTTGTCCTTTTTACTGCTTTTTAGAAGTCCTTTATATATTCTGGATTCTATTTATGCTTATTTTTTTATCCTTTTAAAAATGCTGTTTTGATGAACAGATGTTTAATTTTAATGTAGTCAGATTTATTAATCTTTTCCTTATGGTTTGTGGTTATTGAGTCTTATTTAAGAAATTCTTTGCTACCCCAAGGTCATAGGGTATTCTCATCTTTATAAAAAATTGAATGTTTGCTTTTTATATTCTACTTGGAACTTATTTTTGTGTGAGGTGTGAGGTAGAGATATAATTTTAGAACTTTTCCAAATGCATAACCAATTGTATCAGTACTATTTATTGAATAGCATCCTTACCCCAATGATCTGCAGTGCTTCCTTTGAAACACAAAATTTTACAAACATGTGGATCTGTTTCTGATTTCTCCATGTAAATAATGATAATTTCATTTCTTCCTTCCTAGCCTTTAAGTCTTTTATTTATCTCTTGTCTTATTTCCATCGTTTGGACACTAGACAAAGTTGCGTAGAATGATAGGGCTATGCTAATACTGTTTTACACTTTAAAGGCAATACTTTTAGAGCCTTAAATATGAGGTTTGCTCCTGTTTTTTGGTAGATTCCTTTTATTAGGTTAAGGATGGTCTCCTCTGCTAATAGTTTGATAAAAGATTTTAAAAACACCATTAATAGATTTTGAATGTTAACAAATGATTTTCTTTACCTACTTAGATGATTTTATGTTTTTTCTTTTTTAAATTGTGACTGATGGGGCGTCTGGGTGGCTCAGTCAGTTAAACGTCTGCCTTTGGCTTAGGTCATGATCCCAGGGTCCTGGGATCACCCCGCATGGGGCTCCCTACTCAGCGGGGAGCCTGCTTCTCCCTCTCCCTCTGCCTGCTGCTCCCCCTGCTGGTGCTCTCTCTCTCTCTCTCTCTCTCTGTCTCTGTCTCTGTCAAATAAATAAATAAAATCTTTAAATAAAATAAAAGAAAAAGAAAAAAATAAATTGTGACTGAGATGAAATATTTTAATCTTTTACTTTTAAGCCATCATTGATTTCTTGGGATAAACATTACCTTGTCATGACAGACTATTTTAAAAAATTATTATTGGATCCAATATAGTAATATTTCATTTACAGTTTTGGCATATATTTTCGTAAGAAGTATTGACCAATATTAATCTTTTCTTGTGTTGCCCTTATTCAGATTTGGTATCATGGTGATGCTTCATCTTCCCTGTAATAGTTTCTGAAAGGGAAGGATTTTTGTTCCTTGGAAGTTTGGCAAAATTGATTCTTAAATATTCTGGATCTGGATCCTTTTAGAACATGGAGAGTCTTACACCAGCAGTTACCGCTTTAGAAGGGTTGCAGTACCGTTCTTCTCACATTTTGTTGGCCAGGAGGAGTCTTTTCGGCCACACTTAGTTTCAAATGGAGCAGGGAGGTTGAGTCTTCCATGTCCCAGAAGCTCAGGACAAATATTAGTAACATTTACCAAACTCTGGAGGTTAATTGATGTCAGTACTGCACAGTTAGCCAAAACTCAAACCGTGTTCCTCTCTAGGTCTTGTTTGAAGTTTTACAAGTGTGCAAGGTCTGCAGGTATGTTGGTCATCAGGGGACTGACTAGAATGTGAAACTACCAATATGTTGGTTTATATTTGTTGTGAACAAACCATCCTACTTACTCTCTCCAGAAGCCCGCCTTGGAAATTCTGTCTCTCTAGCTCTCCTTAGTCTAGCCTCCCTTTCTTATTCTTCCCAGGGATCTAAGTCCTAACTATCCTTCAGGGCTGGCACAGTTCCCACCTCCCTGCTTAAATTCTCTGTGTTAACTCTGACTCATGATGAACTCTCCCTTCACTTCTTACAGTACCATTCTGCTCCAGCTGTGGAGAGAGAGCAGGGTTCAGTTTTGTTTATGGGTAGTCAGTTGATGAGAAGAGCCTTCAGATGCAAGCACATGTTTCCCTCCTTTGCCTGGGCTCTGCCCTGGGAGACTAGATATAGTGGACAGACTGTATGACTGTATGACGATGGCCTCACCATGATCCCCATGATTCATGCCTTTGTATAATCTTTTCCTATTGAAGTAGGACTTGCTTCTAACCAATAGAATATGGAAAAGTAATGGAATGTCACTTCCTTGATTATTTTACATTACATAAAATTCCATTTTGCTAGAAACTCATTTAGAGATTCTGTTTGGTGGCAGCTATGCTGGGGAAGCCCACATGGCAAGAACTTCAGGTGGCCTCTAGAAGTTGAGGGTGGCCTTTAGGGATAGCCAGTAAGAAGCAGGGGAGCTCAGTCCTACAGCAAAGGAAACAACCTCTACCAATAACCCAAGTGAGCTTGGAAGGGAATTCTTCCCCCCACTTGAGCCTTCTAATGAGAACATAGCCTGGTCAACACCATGATTGCAGCCTTGTGAGACCCTGGGCGGGGAACCTGGGTAAACCTGCTCAGACTCTTAACTCACAGAAACTGCGAGGTAATAAATGTAAATTTTAAGTTGCTCAGTTTGTTATACAGCTGTAGAAAACTAATGTATCAGTTCTTTATTGACCTCCCCTTTACCCTCACTAGAAGTAGATTTGGATTGATGAAGGGTACTTGAATCTAGTTGAGATAAGCAATTTTTAAAAATTATTTTTTGAAACTTTTTTTCTATTTTTGAAAGTGATACAAATGTTTTGTGTAGAAAAATTGAAGCAAGCAGGAAGTATAAAGGACAAAACAAACATTCATAATCTTACTACACGACCATAGCCATTGTGTCTTTCTACCTTTATGTGTGGTATGATATGAATATCCTAAGTTGGGATTCATTCCATAGTGTTTTATGAACAGCTTTCTTTCTTTGTACTAGATAGTGAGAATTTCTTGTGTCATATCATAGTCTTATAAAACATGATTTTAAATGGCTGCATACTATTCCAGTGGATGTCCCAATTGATTGAATATAGTTGGACATTTATGCTGCTTTAAAATATTTATCATCATAAATAATGCTTTGATCAATAATCAATAACCTATACCAAAATCATTGTTTGTATCACTGATAATTTATGAAGGACAAGTTTCTAAAGGCAGAATTATTAGGTCAGAGCTTGTAGATGTTTTTAAATCTTTTGATACTTAACCATCCAGCTTCCAATGTTTCTTTTTTTTTTAAGATTTTATTTATTTACTCTATTTTAGAGAGAGAGTGCAAGCGGGGCGGAGAGAAGGGGGAAAGGGAGAGAATCTCAAGCAGACTCATGGAGCCCAATGCAGGACTCAGTCTCACAACCCTGAGATCACGACCTGAGCCAAAACCAAGAGTCGGACACTTAACTGACTGAGCCACCCAGGTGCCCCCCAGCTTCCAATGTTTCTAAAAAATGATATAAAGCTCAAACATCTGTTTGTGTAACTCACCAGGTTGGGATAGGACAGAACTATTGATTTTTGAGCATTTTAGGTTCCTGTTTTCTTAACCCTATTTGCAAAGTGCTTTTAAATTATTCATTAAAGTGCAGTATGGATTCTGTTTATAGACACATTTGTGTATGAGATCGCTCCCTTAGTGCCTGGGCAAAAAGCCTACGAATTGCTCTTATCACATCCCTACCTTTGTAGATCCGTTTCTCCTCCTATCCATCCTTTCTTTGTTCTCAACCAAATAGAGACACTGAGACACATTAGGTCTTGTAGCCTTGTGATTACTCAAATTAAATGGCTTTTCTGAGCTACCTCTTGCTCTTTTCTTCTTGCCATTTATGAACTAGTTGGCTTCATAAGTATGAGAGATCAGCAGAAAATTATTAATTTAAAAATATTGAAAATATTTTTCCTGATTCATAAATGAGTATTTATTTAGAAAATTTGCAAAATAAAGATTAGTATCAAAAGCAAAATAAAAGTATTTCATTCTGTCACTCACAGATGACCACTGTATAAACATAACGTGTTCATATTAGCTTATTCTTAGAATATATTGATTAAATTTCAGTGACTAATGTTTTGCCTGAGATTCATGCATTCATGTCTCCGAGTGAAATTGGCCCGTAATTTTCCTTTTCCGTAGCTGTTTTCTCTCCAATTTGAGATGACTACTTGGTTTATTAATTTGCAGCTTTTTCCCCCTACTAATATGTGTATTTAAGGTGATACATTTCCTTATAAAATAATGATTCAGTTGTATCATACGGACTTTGATTTGAGGTATTTTCCTTATTGTTTAGTATATACTATACACCAAATTGTGCCCCTCTCAAATACATATGTTGAGCCCTGGCCTCCAATATGATGGTATTGGAGATGGAGCTTTTGGGAGATAATTAAGTTTAGTTGAGGTCATGAGTGTGATGGGATTAGTACTTTATTAGAAGAGACCAGAGAACTTGCTCGTTTTCTCTTTCTTGCCATGTGAGGGTACAGCAGGAAGACAACTATCCACAAGCCAGGAAGAGGCCCCTGACCAGAGCTCTCCCATGCTGGCATTCTGTCTGATCTCAGACTTCCCAGCCCCCAGAACTGTGAGAAATAAATGTCCATCGTTTAAGCCCCTCAGTCTATGGTGTTTTGGTACAGCAGCCCAAGGAGACGAAGGCAGTTATATTTTCTAATTTCCAGTATGATTTTTTAAATTTATAGGTCGTTTAGAAGAATATTTAAAATTTTCCAAACATACGCATATTTTCTTATTCTTTTCCAGCACAATTTCATTGCCCCCAAATCTTGCTCTTTATGATTTTAATTCTTTGAAATTTGCTGATGTGCCTCATGGCCCAGAATATGGACTATAAGTTTTCTCACACATTCCTGTGTGCTTGAAAAGAATTAGGTTCAATGTTCTATACATTCCATTCAGCTAACTTATAACATACTATTCACATCTTCTGTTTTCTTAGTATTTTTTTTGTCTGGTGGTTATATCCATTACTAAGATAATTACCCAGTTTCATTATGATTATGGATTTGTCTTATTTCTCTTTGAAGTTCTGTCAATTTTTATCTATATACTTTGAGTTCCTGCTATTAGGGGCATGCAAATATAAAATTGTTATGTCTTCCTGAAGAACTGAGACTTTAATTATTAACAGTGGTTTTCTTTATCTCTAGTAATGAATCTTTGCCTATGGTATCATATGCCAGTATGAAAATGGCCATAACAGATTGCTTTAGGCTCATATTTGCATAATATCTTTGTTTTTTTATCATTTTACTTTCAAAACTGTTTTCTTAAGCTTTAAGTATGTATCTTGCAAAATAATCAAACAGTTAGATTGTTTTTCATCCAGTCTGATAATTTTTGTCTTTTAACTAGAACATTCAACTCATTTATGTTGAATATAATTAGTAATCTATTTAAGTCTATACTCTTATTATTTATTTCTCTTGTCCCACATGTTCTGTGTTTATTTTTCTATCTTATTTTAAAACAGTATTATGATTTTTAAAAATCATTCAACTTCTACTCTCTTCACTTTTTTTGGAGGTTATATTTTATTTTTGTTTCTTTTCGTGGTTACTATGTAAATTAAATAATGTGTTATTAACTTATCCAGATAATGCAGTTATACCTGCCTTCTGGACCATGCAGAGATTATAGTGTCATAGAGCACTTGAACTCCATTCACCCTCTCCAGATGTATATGTGCTTATTATCGTGTGTCTTAATTCTGTAAGCTCTTTTTAAACTCTATGAAATACTAATATTAACAGTGTTGTTATTTAATGTACCATCAGTGTTCATTTACATTTATTCACAACTTTGTCCATTTTTTGCTTTTCATTGTTCTCTGACATTTCTGACCTTCATTCTGGGGTTGCTTCCCTTCTGCCTGAAGAGTGAGCCTTCTTTAGAAATTTCTTTATTGCAGGTCAGCTGGTAGTAGATACGCTCCCTGTTTTTTTCTTTCTAAAACTATTTTGATTTCACTTTCATTTAAAAAAATTTTTTAATTTATTTTTTTGTGGGGGGGGATATAATTTGCATGCTATAAAATTCACCCTTTTAAAGTTGCTGATTCGGGTGCCTGGGTGGCTCAGTTGGTTAAACAACTGCCTTCAGCTTGGGTCATGATCCCGGGTTCCTGGGATCAAGTCCCACATCTGGCTCCCCCTGCTCTGCGGGGAGCCTGCTTCTCCCTCTCCCTCTGCTGCTCCTCCTGCTTGTGTGCTCTCCCTCTCTCTCTCTGTCAAATAAATAAATAAAATTTTAAAAAAATATAAAGTTTCTGCTTCATTGGATTTTGGTATATTTACAAGGTTGTGCAACCACTAGTGCTACATAATTCCAGAACATTTTCATCACCTTAAAAAGAAACCTCATACCTATTAACAGTAACTCCCCATTCTTCCCTGTCCCAGTCCCTGGCAACCATTAATCTACTTTCTGTCTCTAAGGATTTGCCTATTAGGAACATGTCATATAAATGGAATCATAAATATGTGGCCTTTCATGTCTGGTTTCTTTTACTTAGTATACCATTTTCAAGGTTCATCCATGTTCTATTGTGTATCAGTACTTCATTTTTATGGCTGAATGGTATCACATTGTATGGATATATCACATTTTAGTTCTCCATTCATCAGTACCGTACAGGTAGACATTTGGGTTGTTTCTACTTTTTTGGCTGTTAGGAATAATGTGCTATGAAAAGTCACGTGTACGTTTTTGTATACATACATATTTTCAGTTCCTTTGTGTATATACTTAGGAGTGGAATTGCTGGGTCATATAGTAATTGTATGTTTAACTTTTTGAGTAATTGCCAAGCTGTTTTCCAAAGATGTTGCACCTTTTTATAGTCTCACCAGCAATGTATGAGGGTCCCAATTTCTTCACACCTTCACTAACACTTGTCATTTTCCAGTTTTTTGATTATAGCCATCCTAGTGGGCGTGAAGTGGTATCTCATTGTGGTATTGATTAGCATTTCCTTAATAACGGATGCTGTTGGTAACCTTTTTGTGTGCTTACTGGCTGTTTGCATGTCTTCTTTGGAGAAATGTCTGTTCAAATCTTTTGACCATTTTTTTATTGGATTGTTTGTCTTATTGTTGAATTGTAAGTTTTGAAATTGGGAAGTGTGAGTCCTCCAACTTTGTTCTTCTGTTGTTTTAGCTATTCCTGGTTCCTTGCATTTCCATATGATTTTTAGGATTAGCTTGTCAATTTCTGCATGAAAGGCAGCTAGAATTTTTGTAGGGATTGCGTTGAATGTGTAGAAAAATTTGAGAGTATTGCCATCTTAACAATATAAGTCTTCCAGTCCATAAGTATGGAATTTATTAGCTATAATAGTTTCTTAGTGGATTCCTGAGGAGTTTCTATATATGAGATTATATAATATGCATATATAGATAATTTTACCTCTTCCTTTCTAATCTGGATGCCTTTTATTTCTGTTTCTTTTATAATTGCCTTGGTTATAGTACAGTGTTGCATTGTCCTGGGGAGGGTGAACATCTTAATCTTGTTCCTGATCTTAGGGGGAGAGCTTTCAGTATTTCACCATTCAGTATGTTGTCAGCTGTGGGCTTTTGAGATGTCCCTTGTTAGTTTGGGAGGTTTCCTTCTATTTTTATTCTGTTAAGTGTTTTTGTCATAAAAGAGTGGTATTGTTGTCAGATGCTTTTTCTGCATCTAAGATGATCATACTTTTTTTGTCCTTCATTTTCTTAATTTTGTGCATTATACCAATTGATATTTGTATGTTGAACCAACCTTGCATTTCCTGGATAAATTCCAGTTGGTCATGGTAGATAATCCTTTTTATATATTGCTGGATTCAGTTTGTTAGTATTTTGTTGAGGATTTTTACATTTAAAATTTTTAAAGAAGTTTTTATTTAAATTCGGGTTACCTTACATACAGTATAATATCAGTTTCAGGTGTACTGTGTGGCAGTTCAATACTTCCATACCTCACCTGGTAGTCACCACCACAAGTGCACTCCTAATCTCCATCACCCACCCACCTCCCCTCTGGTCACTATCAGTTTGTTCTCTATAGTTAAGAGTCTGTTTCTTGGTTTGCCTCTCTCTCTCTTTTTTTGTCCCTTTGCTTGTTTTGTTTCTTAAATTCCACATGAGTGAAGTCATATGGTATTTGTTTTTCTCTGACTTATTTTGCTTAGTATTATACTCTTTAGCTCCATCTGTGTCATTGCAAACGGCAAGATTTCATTCTTTTTTATGGCTGAGTAATATTCCATTGTATATATATCACATCTTCTTTATGCATCATCAGTCAGTGGCCACGTGAGCAGTTTCCATAATTTGTCTATTGTAGATAATGCTGCTGTAAACATTGGTGTGCATCTACCCCTTTGAATTAGTATTTTTTTTATTCTTTGGGTAAATACCTAGTAGTGCTATTGCTGGATCATAAGGTAGTTCTATTTTTAACTTTTTGAGGAACTTCCATCATACTGTGTTTTCCACAGTGGCTGCACATTTTCATTCTCATCAACAGTGTAACAGGGTTCCCCTTTCGCCACATCTTGCCAACACCTGTTTCTTGTGTTGTTGATTTTATGCATTCTGACAGGTGTGAGGTGATATCTCATTGTAGTTTTGATTTGCATTTCCCTTATGATGAGTGATGTTGATCATTTTTTGATGTGTCTGTTGGCCGTCTGTATGTCTTCTTTACCCAAAGCAGTTTACACATTTAATGCAATCCCTATAAAAATACCAACAGCATTTTTACAGAGCTAGAACAAACAATCCTAAAATTTGTATAGAACCCACAGAAGAACAGACACTTCTCCAAAGAAGACATACAAATGGCTAACAGACACATGAAAAAATGTTCAACATCATTAGCTGTCAGGGAAATTCAAATCAAAACCACATTGAGATAGAACCTTATACCAGTTAAAATGGCAAAAATTAACAAGGCAGGAAACAACAAATGTTGGAGAGGTTGTGGAGAAAGGGGAACCCTCTTACACTGTTGGTGGGAATGCAAGTTTGTACAGCCACTTTGGAAAACAGTATGGAGGTTCCTCAAAAAGTTAAAAATAGAGGTACCCTATGACCCAGCAATTGTATTACTGGGTATTTACCCCAAAGATACAGAGGTAGTGAAAAGAAGGGACACCTGCACCCCAATGTTCATAGCAGCAACGTCCACAATAGCCAAACTGTGGAAAGAGCTGAGATGCCCTTCAACAGATGAATGGATAAGGAAGATATGGTCCATATATACAATGGAATATTACTCAGCCATCAGAAAGGATGAATACCCAACTTGTACATCCACATGGATGGGACTGGAGGAGATTATGCCAAGTGAAATAAGCAGAGAAAGTCAATTATCATATGGTTTCACTTATTTGTGGAACGTAAGGAACAGCATGGAGGACATTGGGAGAAGGAAGGGAAAAATGAAGGGGCGGAATCGGAGGGGGAGACGAACCATGAGAGACTATGGACTCTGAGGAACAAACTGAGGGTTTCAGAGGGGAGGGGGGTGGGGGGATAGGGTAGCCCGGTGATGGGTATTAATGAGGGCACGTATTGCAGTGAGCACTGGGTGTTATATGCAAATAATGAGTCATGGATCACTACATCAAGAAAAAAAAAATAAAGGCCTATGGTGAGTCATCACCACAGATGATTTTAATTCTTTATGGGAAAGCTTGTTAAGGAATTTTACTAGGTGAATTTTTGAAAATTTATTCTTATTATGAGTCTGATAAATACCAAATTAGTTTTTATCAACAAATAAAAAAATAAAATAAAATGTAAAACAAAACAAAACAAAAACCCCAACCACAGAAGACCTTGAATAGCCAAAGCAATCTTGAAAAAGCAAAGCAAAGCTGGAGGCATCACAATTTCATACTTCAACTTATATTACAAAGCTGTACTAATCAAAACAGTATGGGACTGACACAAAAATAGACATGTACATAGATCAGTGGAACAGAATAGAAAACCCAGAAACGAACCCACGATTATATGGTCAATTAATCTTTGACAAAGCAGGAAAGAACATCCAATGGGAAAAAGTTTCTTAAACAAGTGGTGTTGGGAAAACTGGACAACAACAGGCAAAAGAATGAAACTGGACCACTTTCTTGCACTAAACACAAAAATAAATTCAAGATAGGTTAAAGATCTAAATGTGAGACCTGAAACCATAAAAATCCTGGAAAAAAAGCACAAGCAGTAATGTCTCTTACATCAGCTGTAGCAACTTCTTTCTAGGTATGTCTCTTAAGGCAAGGGAAACAAAAGCAAAAATAAACTACTGGGACTACAACAAAATAAAAAGTTTCTGCACAGTGAAGGAAACAATCAATAAAACTGAAAAGCAACCTGTGGAATGGGAGAAGATATTTGCAAATGATATATCTGATAAAGGGTTAGTATCCAAAATATGTGAAGAACTTATAAAACTCAACACCCCAAAATTAAATAATCTAATTAAAAAATGGGCAGAAGACATGAATAGACATTTTTCCAAAGAAGGCATTTGTATTCTTAAGGCATATTGGTCTATGTTTTTTGTTTTTTTTTTTTTTTCTCTTGTGATTTCTGTGGTTTTGATATCAGGGTAATAATGACCTTATAGAATGCATTGAGAAATGTTCTTTTCTATTTTTTGGAAGAGTCTGTGAGGGATTGGTGTTAATTCTTCTTAAATGTTTGGTAGAATTCACTATTGGAACCATCTGGTCCTGCACTTTTATGGGAAGTTCCCAATTACTAACTCAACGTCTTTACTTGTTTAGGTCTATTCAGATTTTCTGTTTCTTGTTGAGTCAGTTTTGATAGTTTGTGTCTTTTCAGGAATTTGTCCACTTTACCTGGGTTATCTAATTTGATAGCAAATAATTATTCATAATATTTCTCTGTAATCCATTTTTATTTTTGTAAGGTTGGTAGTTTCATTTCTGATTTTTACTAATTTAAGTCTTCTCTTTCTTTTCCTTAATTCAGATAAAGATTTGTCAGTTTCATTGATCTTTTTGGAGAATCATCTTTTGGTTTCATTATTTTTTATCCATTGCTTTGTATTTTCTATTTCATTTCTTTTTGTTCTAATCTTTGTTTTTTCCTTTCTTCTGTTTGCTTTGGGTTTAGTTTGCTCTAATTCCTTAGGGTGGAAGGTTAAGTTATTGATTTGAGATCTTCCTTTTTAACATAGGTGTTCATGGCTATACATTCCTAATCATTGCTTTTACTGCCTCTCATAAGTTTTGAATATGTTGTGTTTTAATTTTCAGTCAACTCAATGTATTTCCCATTTCCCTTGTGATTTCTTCTTTGATTCCTTGCTTATTTAGAAGTATGTTCTTTAATTTCCACAAATTCGTGAATTTCTTAAGTTTCTACTATTGGCTTCTAATTTCTTTTCCTTGCTGTCAGACAACATACTTATATAGATTTCAATTCTTTTAAATTTTGATGTGATTAAACATCTGATCTATCCTAAATAATGTTCCATGTGTAGTTTAAAATAATGTATCTTCTGGTTTTTTAATGGAGTGCCTTATAGATATCTGTTAGATCTAATTGTTTTATAGTGCTGTTAAAATCTTCTCTTTCCTTGCTAATCTTCTGTCTTGTTGTTCCATCCTGTATTGAACATGGGATATTGAAATCTCCAACCATTATTGTGAATTGTATAATTCTCCTTCAGTTTCTATTAATTTTTTGTTGCATACATTCTGGGGCTCAGTTTTTAGATACATATATATATATAATTGTTATACTTCTTGATAAATCAACCCTTTTGTCATTATAAAATGTCCTTTGTCTCTAGTCACAATTTTTGTCTTAAAGACCATTTTGTCTGATGTTAGTATAGTCACCCCATCTCTCTTTTGGTTATTGTTTAGATGGTATACATGTTTTCATCCTTTCACTTTTAACTTGTTTGTGTCTTTGAATTTAAGTGTCTCTTGTATACTGCCTATGTATAACTGGATCATGTTTTTGTTTTTGTTTTAAGCAGCATAATAGCCAAAGTATGGGAAACATCTCAAGTGACCATTGACTGATGAATAGATAAAGAAGATGTGATATATATATATATACAATGGAATATTACTCAGCCATAAAAAAGAATGACATTGGGGCACCTGGGTGGCTCAGTCGTTTAAGCTTCTGCCTTTGGCTCAGGTCATGGTCTCAGGGTCCTGGGGTAGAGCCCCGCATTGGGCTCCCTGCTCAGTGGGGAGCCTGCTTCTCCCTCTGCCACTCCCCCTGCTTGTGCTCTCTCTCTGTCAAATAAATAAATAAAATCTAAAAAAAAAAGAAACAAATTAAAAAAAAAAGAATGACATCTGGCATTTGCAACAATATGGATGGAGCTAGAGAGTATTATGCTAATGAAATAACTCAGTCAGGAAAGACAAATACTCTATGATTTCACTCATATGTGGAATTTAATAAACAAAACAAATGAGCAAACCAAGAAATGGACTCTTAACTATAGAGAATAAACTGATGGTGACCGGAGGGGAGAGGGGTGGGGGTATGGGAGAAATAGGTGATGGGGATTAAGGAGGGTACTTGTGATGAATTCCGGGTATTGTAAGGAAGTGTTGAATCACTACATTGTACACCTGAAACTAATATTATACTATATGTTGACTAACTGGAATTCAAATAAAAACTTAAAAAAACCCATCAACACAATTTCTGCCTTTAAGTTGGAATGTTTAATCCATTTACATTTAATGCAATTCTGATAGGATTTATTCCTGCCATTTTGCTATTTTTTTCTATATGTCATGTCTCTTTGTTTTCTGTCCTTCATTACTACTTTTTGTATTAAATAGATATTTTTTAGTGTGCAATTTTAATTTGTTATTTATTTTGCTATTTTTTGTTAGTTATTTTCTTTGGGGTTACATGGGGCTTCTTAGTATTAGCAACTTGTAACAGTTTAGTTTGGATTCATACTGATTTAATATCAGTGGTACATCAAAACTTTGCTTCTGTATATCTCCATTCCTCCCCCACTTTGTGCTATATTTGTGTTGTCATACAAAGTATATCTTTATACATTCTGTGCACATCAACACAGATTTATAATTATTGCCCTGTGTAGTTTTCTTTTGTTTAAGATAGGAGAAAACTTACAAATATTATATTTATGCTGTCTTTTCTACTTACTTCTGTATTTACCTTTACTGGTGTTCTTTATTTCTTCACCTGGATTTGAGGTACTGTCTAGGATCCTGTCATGTTAGCCTGGAGTCCATTTAGTATTTCCTGTAGGGCAGATTTTCTAGAAGCTTATTCTGTCAGTTTTTGTTGTCTGAAGATGTCTTAATTTCTCCTTTGCTCTTGAAGGGTAATTTTGCTGGATGTAGAATTCTTGTTTGACAGTCTTTGTCTTTTATAATTTTGAATATGTCATCCCACAACCTTCTAGTTACCACAGTTTCTGATGAGAAATCAGCTATTACTTTTATTGAGGATTTCTTTCAAATGATGAGCTGCTTTTCTTGCTGCTGTCAAGATTCTCTCTTTGTCTCTGTGTTTGAATAGCTTGATTATGATGTGTCTAGGTATGGTCATCTTGGAGTTTATTCTTAGAGTTCATTGAGTTTCTTGGATGTGTAATTTTTTTCCCCCCAAAATCTGGGAAGTTTTTTTTTAGCTGTTATCTCTTCAAATATATCTCCTTCTCTCTCTTTTCTCCTTCTGAAATTTATACCCCTTTCTCTCTTTTTTCTCCTTCTGAAACTTTTGTTATACAAATTTAGTATGCTTGATGGTGTCCCACAGGTCTCTGAGGCTCTGTTCTTTTCTCCTTTTTGTAAGGAAGACTTTATTCACTTTATACAATGGGCTGTATTATAGGGGAGAGATATTGGGCTCAATACCTGCTCTGTTCATTTTTCTTCTTACTTTTTACTTTCTATTCCTTAGACTGGAAAATTTCAGTTGACCTATCTTCAAGTTCTCCAGTTTGTTCTTGACTGCTCAAATATGCTGTTTAATATTTCCAGTGAATTTGTCATTTCAGTTACTATAATTTTTAGTTTGGAATTTTTATTTAGCTCCTTTTTATATCCTGTCTCTTTATTAGTAGTCTCTACTTGATGAGACACCATTGTCATACTTAATCTTTTAGATGTGGTTTCCTTTAATTCTTTGAACATATTTAAAATAGGTTATATATAGTCTTTCTCTTGTAAGTCCAATGTCAGTGCTTCCTTAGGGGCAGTTTCTATTGATTGCTTTTTCCCTGTTTATGGGCCATATTGCCTGTCTCTTTCTCTGTCTCTCTGTCTCTGTCTGTCTGTCTCTGTCTTGTGTGTCTCATAATGACTTGTCAAAAACTAAACATTTTAAATAATACATGTGGCAACTCTGAAAATTTGATTCTCCTTTCTCCCCTGGGATTTTTGGTGCCTCTGCTTGTTGTAGTAGTTTTTGTTGTTTTGTTTAGTGACTTTCCTGAACTAACTCTGCAAAGTCTGTATTCTGTGACATGTATTTCCACTCATTTGTGATCTGCTAAGGATTGGACAGAGATTTCCTTAAATGCCAGGAATCAGTAAGTCTCCTGGACTTTCCCAAGGAGCTCTGTGTGTATATTGGGGTATGCTTCAACATTTAATCAGGCACTTTACAGCTCTGCCTGAGTCTTTTACTTCCCACTTGTACAGAGCCTCAAGGTCAGCCCAGTGTGTGTGCTTATAGTTGTCTCAGGTCTTTCCTGGGCATTCATATAACCTTGAGTATGTGCACAGCTCTACGTATACATGTGACCTTCTAGATTTCCAGGAATATGGTGGAGTTCTTCAAATTCCCTATAGACATCTCATTTTCCACCTTTTTCTATTATGCTCTGGGTTTATGTATTATTTGCCGCACCTGTTGTCTACTGTCTCAGGTAGTTATAAAATGAAACAATTGATTCTAATTGTTTTAACATACACCTCTGAGGAAAATGCTTTTCACACTGGTCTTACTCTGATTCAGGTCAAATAAAGACGTCCTTGCAAGTGGAACTTAATAGCCATGTCAAGTAATGACAGTTCTCCAGGAATAAGGCTTTTGAAAGAGTTCTAATCCTGTTCCGGCCCTTTCTGTGACTGCCAGACTGCTGGTTTTCACTGTCATTGCAAGCTGTTGGGTTTTAAGACAGCTATAGAACTGAGGTGGCATTGGGGGAAAATGAGAATAGGGAAAGTTAAAACACTATAGATGTGCTGTTCTTATGGAGATTCAACCGTTTTCCTTTAACAAATGCTCCCCAGATTGCTGTAAGCCTTTGGTTAAATTCCCAGATTTCTGACAAAGTTGAATCTGACAATTTTTGCTATTTTTTTCATTGCTTTTATGGAAGAGGGGATTTTTGGAGGTCCTTACTTTGCTGTTGTCACTGACATCACCCTCTCACCTTTATTCTTGAAAGACTAATTCCTGTATATTGAATTTCCTGTTGGCGTTATTTTCTTTCAGCCTGTTGGAGTGTCTAGCTTTTGTTTTTTCTGTTCAGATGTCAGTAGTCATTATAACTGTGCCTCTGGAGGTAATCTGTGCATTTCCTATTGCTTCTTTAGGATTTTCTTACAGACCTTAGGTTTCTGTAGTTTCACTGAGTTCCATATATTCCTGCCTATGGTATGTTGGCTTCTTGTATCTGTGGTATGAGGTCTTCCATAAGTCTAGAAAATTCACTGTCATTCTCTTCAGATAATTATTTCCGCTCATCTTCTCTATTCTTTCCTGCTAGGACTGTAATGAAATGTTTATTAGATTTTTCATGATGTATTCTCATGCCCTCTCTTTTGTGTTTCCCAGATTTTGATCTCTCCATGCTTTAGTTTGAGTATTTTCTTCTGACCTAGTTTCCAGTTCATCAGTTCTCCCTTCAGTAGCACCTACTCTGCTAAAAAACCCATTCGGGATTTTTTTACTTTTTAGTTCTAGATTTTCCTTAACAAATTTAAAACTGTGTTACTTTTTATAGCTTCTTAGCTCTCATTTATGTTTTTGGCCATAGTAAGTGTCATTTTTTTTGCTTATTTGTTGTTTTTTCCAATTTTTTAATTGTAGTAAAATATGCATAACAAAATTTAACATCTTAACCATTTTTGAATGTACAGTTTAGTGGCAATGGTATTACATATATTCATAATGTTCATCCATCACCACCATCTATCTCTTTTCTTCTTGTAAAACTCAAATTCTATTCCTATTAAAGACTAACTCCCCATTCTCTCCTCCCCCTTGGCACCCACCATTCTACTTTCTGTCCCTATGATTTTGACTGAGTACTTCATATAAGTGAAATCATATAATATTTGTCTTTTTGTGACTGGCTTATTTCATTTAGTATAATGTCATCAAGGTTCATACATGTCATAACATGTGTTAGAATTTCTTCCCTTTTTAATTCTGAATAATATTCCATTTATGTGTATACCACAATTTTCTTATTCATTCATCTGTCAGTGGACACTTGGGTTGCTTCCATGCTTTAGCCATTTTGAAATAATGCTGTTATAAATATGAGTGTACAAATATCTCTTTGAGACCCTGTTTTTAAATCTTTTGAGTTATAACCAGAAGCAGAATGGCTGGATGATATGGTAATCCTATGTTTAATTTTTTGAGGAACCACCATGGTGTTGTCTACGGTAGTGGCACCATTTTACTTACCCATCAACAGTGCACAAGGGAACCAACTTTCTCTACACCCTCGTCAGCACTTGCTAATTTCTGTTTCTTTGATACCAGCCATCCTAATGGGTATGAAGTGATATTCATTATCGTATGGATTAGCATTTCCTTTATGATTAGTAATGTTGAGCATCTCTGTATGTACTTATTGTCCATTGATATATTTTCTTGAGAGAAACATCTATTAACGTCTTTTGCCCATTTTTAAAGCGGTTGTTTGTTTTTGTGTTATTGCAGGTGTAGTTTTTTTAATACTCTATGTTAGGTAATTCTAACTTCTCATGTCTTTGTGGATCTGTTTTTTCTTTTTTTATTTTTTCTGTGACTTCTTTTATTTCTTACTTGTGGTGTCTTACTTCTTTGCGTGTGCTAGACATTGTATTTGCAGAGTTATTTTGAGGGATAATTTGAGACCTAGGATGATTGTATCATTTTGGGGGAGCTTTTAACTTGTTACCTCTAGGGTTCTTCAGTCTTAAAGGAGCCATCTTAATTCTAAGGCCAACCTTAGATCAGTCTGTGGTTCTTGGGAGGGCTGGTTTGCTTTTCAGGACATCTTACCATTAGGGTTTAGATCTTTGTGGTTCTAACACAAGTTGAGGGCTGGTTTCTGAGAGTCCAATTCATGCTTTTACTCTGTGCCTCTAGCCCCCAATTTCTGGATTATTAAGGGTAATTTCAGCATCTCCCAAATGTTGGGACTTTGCACAGAAAATTTATTTCTCTTTAAAGTAGCAGCCCATTGTGGATGTTCCTCATCAGTGATCAGCTTTCCTCTGCATGATGATTTGGCTCTGGCTCCATATAGTTCTGGTTCTGCCATCCGCTAGGTTGGTAGCATCCTCTAGGGCCTGAACTTCCTTTGTCCAGCTGGCAGATGGGGAGTACAGCGTGGAGGAGACACACAGTTCTTACCCATGTTAGCCTGGACATGATATGTATCATAACTGTGTATATTCCACTGGTGAGATCTGGTCACATGGCCCCACCTAAATGCAAGTGTGAAATTGGCAAGTGTAGTCAATGGCTGGCAGCTGTTTGGTGGACAGTCATTTTTGTCTCAGTCTTCTCCTTGGCCACGAAAATACCCATGCACATCCTACTTTTGTAACCATTATACACTCTCCCAGGGAGACAGTCAAGTCCAGATGTGACTCATGAGGTTTGGTGACTGAACTAACACACATATTACCTGCTGCTAACCCTGTACAGTAGTGGAGCTGAGCTGGAACAAGTGCAATTAAAACAACCTTCCATTTTGACAGGGAGGGAATAGAAGATAAATTAGTCCTTAGTCCAGAGCAAGAGTGACACCCCGTGAGCAAGTATTATGAAAGTGTCTGTCATGGGACACTTGGGTGGCTTTAGTCAGTTAAGCATCTGCTTTTGGCTCAGGTTGTGATCTCAGGGTCCTAGGAGTGAGCCCTGCGTCGGGCTCCCTGCTCAGCGGGAGTCTGCTTCTCCCTCTCCCTCTGCTCCTCCCTGCAGCTTGTGCTCTCTCTCTCTCTCTCTCTCTCTCTCTCGCTATCTCAAATAAATAAAATCTTAAAAAGAAAGAAAGGAAGAAAGGAAGAAAGGAAAGAAAGAAAGAAAGGAAGAAAGAAAGTGCTTGTCAGTGACTGGTAATCAAAGGCCACCAGGAACTCACCTTGAGCCTATGATGGGGCAGGTTGGGACCACACACCACGGGGAACCATGGGGCTTTGAGGTCAGACAGTGCTAGAAAGAACCTGTTACGGACTTTGGGTTTTGGTTGAGTGATTTGAGGGAAGGGCCAAGAAAGGTCAGTAAGTGGGAGCATTTTATGAGTATCTCAATGACTCTTATCTAGGGAGGTTGGGCTAGAATGCGGATAATTGTGATTGGTAAGAAAGCAGCTGTCACTCACACTAGCCAAGAGAGGGCCATGCCTGGTGTTTTTCGGCTTGGACAACGTTCATGCTTTGTCTGTGTTCTAATGTGATGATGGCAAGGTCTTGTCATGATCCATCTTGGTCCCACTATGTTCTGTGTCAGATTCACTCACTTCTGCTCTGGGAGTGTGGCAGGAAGAACTTCTGGCTGTTGTGTCCTTGTATTTGTCCTCCATGGACACATCTGCTGGGGCCTTGGGGAGAATGTCTAACTTGGGGGTTGGGGGCTGCACAGTAATCATAGCTTGCTTTCTGCTTGTGGAAGTTTGGAGACCTGAGGTTTGACAGTCATTGACTTTATTTTAGGCTCAATTTTCTTTGGCAGTACAATTCCCCCCAAATTCTCTTCTGTGCTTCTGAGAGTTCCATGTGTTAATAACTAGATCCAGAGTTCTGTTCAAGTCTTGATCCTCCAGCCTATTTCATATGTTTGTTTTCTTGTACCTGTGTCTCTTTCTACTTAGGGTTGTCTTGAAGGCATGGCTATGGGTGGGAAAGAAGCCCTGTAATCTGATCTGTGTATACAGCTGAGTCCTCTCTTAATTGAGGAGTCTTTGTGGGCCTTTGATTTTCAGGACATTTTCCACGTTTTATCTTACACTTGGGGTGCAGAAAGGGTGGCTTTTCCCACTAAGTGACCCCATGTTTTTGGACTGTCTCTAGATGCTTTCCTGTCTCTCTCAAGTTGGCCAGTTTTTGCCTATGGTCGTCTCTTTCTCCAATGTGACATTATGACATTATGTTACCCGTAAAGTGGGTAACAGTCACTCCAACTGCTGGCACCCTCTTTTTTCTTCTCCCTGAGCTGCGATCTGCTTTCAGGTGATCATAGGAAATGCTCTGCAATCCATGAAACAGGGCTTCTTTGTTACCAGCTGCCTGACAATGGTTTTTATTATGGTATCACCCCTCTTAAGAGAACCCATTTTGGTCTTAATTCATTTCTGTTGAAATATGTATTTAATGATAGAGAATTTAAAAGAGGAAGATTTCTGATCTAAACTCTTAGTTTGGGAATTATTTGACCCCTTTTCTATTTCTCTGTTTCTTGACCGCTTGGAAATAAAGCTGTACACTTTTGGCAGCTTTCTAGGCCGACATCCTCACAAGGGCATAGTGTGGTGGTCCATCTTTCCCATGTTTAACTGTATTCACGTTGGAAAATCAAGACTTTTCTGATTTCTTACAAGATGGAAAAATAAGACATTTCAATTTTGGGGGGAATAAGGTGGTATATAAATAAGGTAAATAAAATTGATGAAGGAATGATTTTGAATCCAAGTTGCAATGATGTGGAAGACTCACAAGGGCACCGCTCTTTGCCATGTGGTAGCTGGCACCCTGGGGCCCTCCTCTTGCTCTGAGTCTGTTTTTGCTTTGAAAGAAGGGGGATGTGAGGACCTGGCCTATATTTATTTTTCTTGGGGCCACTGTGGAAGTGAAATGAGATGATTGACATGCAGGCACATTTAATAGTAAAACTCTCTGGGTGGATAAGGCATTATTATTTCATTCTGAAGTACTTTGATGGGATTAATAATTTATGTAGCACACTAAGTTCATCCTTTGAGGCCAAGTGCTCCTAATATAACGTACCTAAGCCAACCTTGAAAATTTACAGCATTGCAGAGAGAAGAGGGTCAGTGAGCATGTTGCTGTGTGATTTTTACTGAGTTGGGTTTTTCCAGAGAGTTCTGAGCTCTTCATAATTATCCTTAAGTGATTAAGAAACAGTCCAAAGGTGCCATACTTCATAGAGAGTGCAGTTTATAGTTATCTGTAGTATGACACAGGTAATAATCATCCATAATACAATTAACTCTGAACAGCATGGGAGTTAGGGGCACTGACTGACCTCCCTAGCAGTTGAAAATCTCTGTATAACTTTTGACTCCCCCAAACCTTAACTCCTAATAGCTCACTGGTGGCTGGAAGCCTGACCAATAACATTGCAGTCGATTTTTTTAAAAAGATTTTATTTATTTATTTGTCAGAGAGAGGGCACACAAGCAGGGAGAGGGGCAGAGGCAGAAGGAGAAGCAGGCTCCCTGCTGAACAAGGAGCCCAATACGGGACTCGATCCCAGGACACTGGGATCATGACCTGAGCCAAAGGCAGATACTTAACTGACTGAGCCACCCAGGCACTCCCAACATAGCAGTTGATTAACACATATTTTGTGTGTTATATGTATTATATACTGCATTCTTACAGTAAGGTAATGTAGAGGAAAAAAATTATAAGATTAAGAAAATCATAAGGAAAAAGATCATAAAGAAGAGAAAATACATTTACAGTGCTATATTGTATTTATAGAGAAAAATTATGTGTAAGTGGACCTGCGCAATTCAAATCCATGTTCAAGGAAAGGGTCAATAGTATTTAGTGTCCCAGACAGTTGTTTGAGTTTTCATGGAATTTTAAACATAGGATATTAAAAAAATAGGAGATTTTATAACAGAACTATGTTTCTTACCAATGTCTTTCATAACTCCTTTTGATTAAACTGTTGCTGCATTTTCTAGACTTTATTACCTCATTAATTACACAGATAATACTGAAGCAGATTGTTTTGCTAATTAAAAAATTGTTAATCTTGAGGTAGCCACACTTCTCTAGGTCCACTTAGGAATCTGAAAGTTTCGGTTTAATGGTCTTTTCAAATGTGGGTGTTAATCCATGTGGGTTAGCATGGAGGCTGATATTGAGAGAAGGTGTGTAAAGCTGCTTTTCATCTCAGGGCCTAGGAATGAGCGTCCATGTGAGCATCTGTGACCTTGTTTTGGCCACCTCCCTTCCCTACCTCCTGAAGCTCCCAAACCTGGGCTCCAGCCCCCATATGGCACTCCGCCTTTCCCCTGACACAGGTGGATCCCCACGGGCCTCTTGCTCTTAGACATGTCCCACATGGCACCCATCATTTATTTCTCCTCCTCTGGACGTGTATTTCTGGGCCAGCTTCTCCTAGGCCAACAGTGATGCCCTAGAGTTGGTAGAGTGTCCCTACTGCCTGGTGCTCTGTGCAGGGTCCCAGGAGATTCTCCCATGTTGACAACAGAGCATGGTTGAGGCTAGGCTCTATGCTTTACTGGATTTTGTGAGGCTAGCCTGGCTCTCAGGCCTCCCTTCCTTTAGGCTCAGAAGTAAGTGTGTGGGAGGAGTGGGATGTGGGGTCCGGTCAGTGGGCAGGCACTGTGGTGCCTCAGAATTCCCCCCACCTCCTCTCTGATGCTGGGGCTGAGGTGCTCGGTGGGGCTTGTCTGCCCAGTGTCAGATCGGATTCAGGTGGGCATACCCCCTCAGACAGGCCCCTGCTCTGCACTGTTCCTGCAGCACCCTCTAGACAGAACATCAGTTGGAATGTCCAGCTGTGAGGGAGTCACAGTCCCTGCTAAACAGAGGATTGAATTTTGCCCTGAAAGGGCAGGACTCTCTGATGAGTAGGCCTGGGGCTCTCGGTGATGAAGCCCCAGAATGGTCAGGCTCAGGGCCAGGTGTGGTAGAGGCATTGCTTTGCCCCTGAAGGCCTGCCTGGGACTCCAGCTCAGGAATGTGTTATCCATGTAGCTCTGGAGCACTACGGGATGCCCCTGAGAGCTCTGTTCTGTGGGCCTTCGAGATGCTTGGAAGCCCTTTGAGGGGGTTGGTGAGGTCAAAACTGTTTTCATAAGGGTACTGAGCCATTATTTCCTTTCTCATTGTGTTGACATTTGAGCTGATGACACAAAGCAATAGAGGGTACAACTGCTGGCGCCTAAGCGCCATCGCGGCGGGGCTGCAAACTCTGCCAATAGTCCTAGTGTCCTTTACTGCTGCCACTAGCTCTAAAAAGCCAGCGTCATTTAACACTGTCCTTGAGGAAGCAGTAAGAATTATTTTATGAAATCTTGAGCACGTCTTTTTGATATTCTGAGAGACAGAATTGGAAGCTTGCATGAGGCACGTCTACAGATGGAATTGCAGCGATTGTTCTGAGGAGAAGCGCCAGTGCAGGTTTTGGATCGGGAGCTGGACTAGCTCCTCTTCTCATGGAGCACTGTTTTTACATTAAGGAATAACTTACAAACTGTGCTTATTCAGACTTGTGCCTTTGGCAGACAGTGTCTGAAAATTGAACTAAGTGAGCCTGTCCCTTTTCAAAGGAGATAACTGCTTGTATTTGTTGCAACTGATAAAATTTGAGTTTTCAGTCAAAAATTAGAATTTTGGAAAATTTGTATCTGCTATGGTGGCCTTGACAGCTTTCTGATACTTAAAGATATTTCTGGATGAACTCAGTGGTCACTATCAACAAATGTGATTTTTTTTGCTTTATATATTTAAATGTGTTAACATTTGGGAGATCTGCATAACCCAATGGACCAGTATTTTCCAAATGACTAAAACATGTGTTAAAACAATTATGTGTGGGCAAACTATCTGTTCAAGGCACAAGGTTGATAGATAATGGGTTTTAATGTAATACAGTCTTAAAAGTTTATTGATAGAGTTTCAGATTTCTCATTGCAACTAACCTTTAAGAAATGACCACTTGTCAAGTTTTGATGTTCTATCAAAGAAGAATGTCCACAGTAATCTGATAAACTTATAAAATGCTCCTCCTGTTTCCAGCCACATGTCTGTATGAAGATAGGTATTCTTTACATACTTTAACCAAAACAATGCATCATAACAGATTGAATGCAGAAACAGATATGACAATCCAGCTGTCCTCTATTAATCTTGACATTAAAGAGTTCCAGAAATTCTTCTCCCTGATTTATTTTTGTTTTGGAAAATACAGTTATTTTTATTAAAAAATGTTATTTTTATCATTATGTAATGGCTTTATTATTCATTGTAAATGAATTACTGAATAAATAATTTTGAAATCTCTCTGTGTTAATTTCATGTACTGTAAATGTCAAAACAGACAGAACCCACTTAAATAATTTGAGGAAAGGAAAGGGGTCCTGAGTCCAAAAAGTTTGAGAATGACTGGTTAGTGTCATAGGATATTGTGGTGCTTGAGTAGAGATACAGGAGGTTTGGTGAGAACTCAGAATGCTGATGAGGTATTTAGCTGTCCCCAAACACTGAATAAGGGAGAAGACTGAGTTTGTTTTTGTTTTTTTTGGTTTTTTTGTTTGTAAGTTGTTTATTTGTTTTTAGATAGAAGTTAATAGGAAAGTAGGCTCAACAGAAAGACTGACTTTGGAAGGAAATTGTCTGAAGGATTCATTTCAACTTTAATGTAGTAAAATAATTTTAGAAATTGACATCAGAATTGGATTTTCAAGACAAAAACCCTATAGGAGGTTCTGCTCTGTAATGAGAGATTTAACCTGGACCATTCTGTGAGTCAGCAACATTTATTAAGTACTGATGTTATTAGGGCGTCTGGACCTCTGTGCTAGGTGCTAAGAAGGAGGTCAGAGGTAGTGTAGATAGTTTTTCAGATCCTAAGGTTTCTGTTTGTTTGCTTGTTTGTGTTTTCAGGAATTTATGAGGGAGAGAAGGTTGGTAGGACAAGATCCTAACTGAGATCTGCCTAAGAAGATGGACGGCACAGGGGACAGGGCAGCTGTGCAGAGGGCCCTGTGCCAGAGGGAAGGGGGGCTGGCCACGGAGGAGGGCAGGTTAGATCCTCTGGAAAGAAATGTACCTTCATGGCCTGGTGTCGGGAAGCAGCACTTTGTTAGCTGGCTCGCTCACATTGACTGGGGGCCAGCGGAGAAACGAAGGTAGAGAAGCCTGCCTCTAGGCCCCGGGGAGGTCGTTGTGGCGGGGCGAGCTATATGTAAAAGGAATTGTCCCTGTGGAAGTGTGGGGACATGGGGCTCATGTGTCTGGGGTTGGGGGGAGGGTGCCCTGTGCTCTTCCCTGCTCTGTCTCAGCACCTCTCCCGCGTGGGAACTCAGGCTGCTTCCAGGGCTCTTCATGGAAAGAACAGTAAAGCTGCTTCTTATAGGAAGTAGGGAGTAGGGAATTCTGATTAACTGCATATCCTTTTAGTTTCTAGACCATCATTAGAAAAAAATTTAAACCATACGTTTCAGTTTCTGATTTGTGGCCTAGAATATGTTAAACATGATTGAATCTTTCTAAAGACAGGAATTTGCAGGGCCTTGGGGTGTCGTTGACCATAGCATGTTGGCATGTTAGTGGTTACTGCTCCTCCCAGGTCATCTGGTTTAGATGTCCTGTCTCAGAGCAAAAGTGCCTGCAGGACAACACTGTCATTGTCGGGAGTGGATCTTGTCCCCCCGCTCCTTGGGGGTAGAAATGAAGTCAGGGACCTGGCTTCTTGTCCCCACTATGGCAAGCTGTGCGTGCCTTTGGACTTTCTGAATGCCTGTGTCTCTTTCTGGAAACTGGGTGAGGTGAGGAGGAGGGGTGTGTGGTTGAGATCTCTGCTGGGGTACAGTGGAGGGAGGGCATATTGAATTTCGGCTTTCCTGTCTCAATGCCATCATCAGCCACCCTCCCATCCCACCACACACAGTCTCCAGAGTGAAAGAATAATGCACTTGAGGACAGTGACATGGAATTGTTAGTCTTTGGGTCATTTGGGAGAACCCTGATCTCTCCTGCCAGGGGACTTATTTTCTGATGCCCTCAGAGTGTGGTTAGGTGATCTCTACCCTCTAATGTCTTTCATTTTCTTGGTGTATGAAGATTTTCCTCTGTTTGTGGGCCATATTTGAGTTGCTCCATAAAGCTCAGGACTGTGGCAGGTGACGTTAATGAACTAGCTTGTCTTTAAATAGCACAGTTCCTATAAACAGAATCACCTATTTTATAGCCTGATATTGAAGAAGATTGCTCACTGAGGATTCTGAATGGCTGGTAGAACATTAGAAAGGCAATAAAATTCTCCTCACCCCGCCCCTGCCATGAGGCCAGACTGGCTGAGAACACACACACCACACCAGAGATACTTTCTTTGGGTTGGGCCGGAATCATTCCTCACGATGCATTAAACTCAGGTTGCATCAGAATGAAGAATGGCCAAGCCAAAATCTTCTCCTTCGTTATCGGAAACTTAGTCATTTGTTCTCTGAGTCAGCTTAATGGCGTGTAATGTTCACATCACATTCTTTTGGGGCCAGGCCAAGAACCAGCATGCTTGCCAGCCTTTCAGCAATGAGCTAATCAGCCTTTTGGCTCCCACATTCCCGGCCAAGAGCTCCATTGGAATTAATACTGTCACTGCAGCAGACCGGAGTCCTTATAAAGATTGTGTTTTCTTTTCCTGTGTCACATGCTGGCCCTTGCTTTCATCAAGTGAGCCCTGAACGCTTTGTCCTTCAGAAAGCTTTCCCAGGTGAGGTTCTGAGATGTGATGCTAGGGATTCACCCCAGCAAATCGTTTATTGAAAAGCTGGATCCTGGTGGCTGCTGAGGATATAAATATGGGTGAAAAATGGCCCCCACCCTCAAGGAGCATGTAATCCATTGTGGGGGTGAACAATATACAAATACATATCTCCTCAGTACCATGAAGTGTCAGTTACACCTCATCAGAAGAGAGCAAAGGAAGGATGTGGAGCTTCAGAGTGTTGGGAAGAGAGGGATGGAAGAAGGCCTTCCAGGGGATGGCAATTTCAGCCTGATCTTGGAGACCTGATTGGATGGGGTTCCCCCAAATGTGGGGCAACCCAATCGGGTGGAAGCCATCCCCGTGGGCACTGAAAGAATTGACCTGAGGCAGAACAAAGGAGATACGTGCTACAGTGAATGCTGTGAATTATGTAAGACTGATGAATCATAGACCTGTACCCCCAAAATAAATAATACATTGTATGTTAATAAAACAAAACAAAACAAAAAACAAAAAAAGAAGTTTACTGAATACCCCACAAGGCCCCAGTGGGCAGGACACCAAAGCAGACTGTCTGCTGTGGGGCAGTGGGTGGGGCTGTATTTAAAGGGGGAAAGTGAGGAGGTATGGGAACGTAGGGAATTTTCCCTTTCTTGGTAACTGCCTGGTTGTAAGTGGCCCATTGGTTGGTTAGGGCCTATGGATATTTTGAGGTGGGTCACCTGATGGGCCTGTTTGTATTTAGCCAGGGGATTGGAGTCACTGTGGGCTTTTCTACGTTACTCACGGTTCCAGTGTTTAAGCCTGTTGCCCTAAAGCACCCTCTCGAGCTGGCACACAATCGGTGTGCAGTAAGTGATAGCTACTGTCCTTTTGTTGCCTAGACTTCTATTTTCTTTTCTTTTTTTAATTTAAATTCAGTTAGCTAACATATAGTACATCATTAGTTTTAGACATAGAGTTCAGTAATTCATCAGTTGCATTTAACACCCAGTGCTCATTACTTCACGTGTCCTTCTTAATGCCCATCATCCAGTTTCCCCATCTCCCCACCCCCCTCCCCTCCAGCAACCCTCAGTTTGTTTCCTAGAGGTAAGAGTCTCTCATGGTTTGTCTCCCTCTCTGATGACTTCCCATTCAGTTTTCCCTCCCTTCCCCTATGATCCTCTGTGCTGTTTCTTATATTTCACATATGAGACTTCTGCTTTCTGATGAGTACAATCGAAAAAAGTTGTCTTCCACATCTCTAGGGATTACCTTGTGAGGCCCAGGCGAGATGACACGCTAAGATACCTGGGGAGCAGTGTGTGGGGAAGGCGGGTGCCTGGTGCCTAGTGCACAGTGACCAGGATGTCTGAGCCTGGGTGGTGTCCGGCCTCTGCCTCTTCTGTGGCCACAGAATGGACACCACGCCCTCTGTATGTAGTTTGCAGAAGTTAATAGTCCACATCTGATGAAAAAATGAGCTATGGCTACGTATTCTGTCTCTGTCTCACTAATAAGACACTGTAAGTAAGGAAACAATCCCATTGTGACTTTTAAAATGTCTTCAAAAAGAAAAACTTTTAAAAAATCAATAGAGTATTCTCAATAAGTTTGTGCCAGAGCGGAAGTTTAAAAAGATGTGTGGAGGACTTTTTATATATTCCAGTGCACACGTATACCACAGGTGCCGGTTTGTTCAGCTGCTCCACCACTGCTGGGCATTCCGGATGTGTCCGGTTTGGGGCTATTAAGAATAATGCTTCTCTGTGCACCTGAAACTAATATAACACTGTATGCTAACTAACTAGAATTAAAATGAAAACTTAAAGACTAAAGCTTCTCTGACTATCCTTGTAGTCTTTTGGCTGACATGTCACCCATTTCTCTTGCATATTTACCCAGAAATATACCTGTTGCATCACAGGTATATTTATTTTTAGTAGATAAATGCCAGACAGTTTTTCAAAGTGGTTGAACCAGTTTGTATCTAACCAACGATGAATGAGAATTCAGTTTCTGTACATCCTTGCCAGCACTTGCTGGTTTCTTTTTCACACTTTTCTGCAGGTTGGGTGGTGGAATCTCATTGTGGTTTTTATCTGCATTTTCCTGATTACTGATAACATAGGTTTTTTTCCCATACCACCAAGCAATTTTCTGACAGCAGCTGGGTGTCTTACAGTTCAGTTCAATCCTGACACCATCCCCCTGGGGATACCATCAGATCCCACAGATTAAGGGCTCAGGCCCTCCAGACTGCCCAGGGCCCCCCATCACCTTAGATGCCAATCAAAAGTCCAGGTTGTAACTTGTGCTTCTGACTGACTGGCTATAAATTGGAGGATCCCACCCCCCACCTCACCCACCTTGGGTTCAATTAGTTTGCTAGAATGGCTCATAGAACTCAGAGAAACATTTACTTACAAGTACCAGTGTATTATAAAGGATGTTATAAAGGATTTAGACGAACAGAGAACAAGGTATGTGGGAAGAAGCTCAAAGCTTCCATGCTTTCTGGGCATACCACTCTCCCTACATCTTCAGATGTTCATTAACCTGGAAGCTCTCTGACATCTGTTCTTTGGGTTTTGATGTAGGCTTTATTACCTAGGCACGGTTGATTAAATCATTGGCCTCCTGCCCCTCTTTCCTCTTGGGACACCTGGGGGTGGGATTGAAACATCCCACTGTCTAATCACATAAGTGGTTCCCCTAGTGACCAGCCCTTTCCTTAGGTGATGTAGGAGTTTTTCAAAAGTCCCCTCATTAACAGAACAAGAGGTACCTTGATCCCTTCATCATTTCAGAAAATTTAAAATTTTAGGATCTCTGCACTGGGAATGCCACGAAGACCTAGGGTATCTATCAAAATAGATACATCTTATTATAAATCACAGTATCACAGTTGATAATGTTGAGCACTTCTTTTATGTTGTTGTCCATTTGGAGGTCTTCTCTGAAGTACCTGCTCAGGTCTCTTGCCCATTTGTGATTAGTTGTCTTTTTTAAAAAAAATTGATTTATAACCATTTTGAAATGTTGGACTTAATTCTGCCGTCTTGCTGTTTGTTGTCTTTTTGTCCCACATATTCTTTGTTCCTTTATTTCCCATTTCTTGCCTTTATTTGACTTAATCAGGTAGTTCTTACTCTGTTGTTTTAATCTCAAATTCTTATTTATTCATTCTTGTGTTATCTTTTTAGTAAAGAGATCTCAATTGCATCATGACTTACTATAGACTTCTGATCTGGTCACATATTTCTTTCTTCTATGTATGTTATAGATCCAACATGGTATCATTTCTGTTTTAGGCAGTCAATATTTTAAAGTATTTGTTCATATATTTATCCTTTATGGTGTTCTTCATTCTTTCCTGTAGTTCTGTGCTTGTATTTGGGAATATTTTCTTTTAGCCTGGAGAACTTCATGGAAGTATTCTTATAGTGCAGATCTATTCACAGCAAATTCTCTTGACCTTCGTCTGAGAACACATTATTTTTGAAAAATATCTTCACTGGGTATAGATTCTAGGTTGACAGTTTTTTTTTTTTTCCAACATTCTAAATATGTCAGCATTTTCACTATGCTCTTTGTGTCTTCTGGCTTTTATAGTGCTTGTTGAGAAATTAGCCTTTTGTTTGATTGTTTTTCCTGTACAAGTAATGTGCTTTTTTCTTTGCCCAGTTTTAAGATTTTCTGTCTTTGTGCCTGTGCCTGTGTGTGCATATGTGCCTGTGCTTGTGTTTTGTATTTATCCTGTGTGGGATTCGTGGAACTTTTTGAATTGTGTAGAATCTTTAATCAGGCTTGGAAAATTCTCAGACATTATTCATTCAAATGCTGCTATTGCCCTGTTTTTTTTACCCCGTCTTCCTTATTACACATTTGTGATACTTTTGACTCTGTCCTACGTATTTTTTATGCTCTGTACAGTTGTTTTCTTTCCTTTTTATATTTTTTTCTGCCCAAACCTCAGTTTCAGATCCATATTTCTGAAAGTTTGGATATTTTCTATTGGGTCTGTCTGAGTTTCTCTAACTGGGTCTTCAGTTCTTGCTGCTTTACTTTAAAAACATCAAGTAAGTTCTTAATTGCAGAGATTATGTTCTTCAATTATAATGTCCATTTTATTACTACTTTTCTGTAGATTCTAAGACTTGAAATTCTTCATCTTTTCATCCATTTGTTCACCACTTCCTATTTTTAAACATATTACTCATTTTTTCTTACCAAGTTTATTGAAGAATGATTTACATAAAATAAACTATATCCATTTAAAGTGTATAATTGGTGAGTTATGACAGTTGTCTACAACAAACGTGAGACAGCATTTTCATCACCCCCAAGAGATTCCTTGTGTTCCTTTACAGTCCATCCCTTGCTCTGCCTCTAGGTCCCAGGAAAACACTTTTTGTCATTTTAGAATAGTTTATATTTTGCATTATGTAATCATACTTTTTGTCATTTTAGAGTAGTTTATATTTTGCATTAAGAGTACTGTGTACTATTAAAAGGATTATTCACCATGACCAAGTGGGATTTATTCCTGGGCTGCAAGGCTGGTTCAACATCCACAAATCAATCAACGTGATACAATACATTAACAAAAGAAAGAGCAAGAATCATAGGATCCTCTCAATAGATGCAGAAAAAGCATTTGACAAAGTACAACATCCTTTCTTGATCAAAACTCTTCAGAATATAGGGATAGAGGGTACATACCTCAATATCATAAAAGCCATCTATGAAAAACCTACAGCGAATATCATTCTCAATGGGGAAAGGCTGAGAGCTTTCCCCCTAAGGTCAGGAACACGGCAGGGATGTCCACTCTCACCATTGCTATTCAACATAGTATTAGAAGTCCTAGCCACAGCAATCAGACAACAAAAAGAAATCAAAGGCATCCAAATCGGCAAAGAGGAAGTCAAACTCTCACTCTTTGCAGATGATATGATAGTGTATGTGGAAAACCCAAAAGACTCCACCCCAAAACTGCTAGAACTCATACAGGAATTCAGTAAAGTAGCAGGATATAAAATCAATGCACAGAAATCAGTGGCATTCCTATACACCAACAACAAGACAGAAGAGAGACAAATCAAGGAGTCTATCCCATTTACAATTGCACCCAAAACCATTAGATACCTAGGAATAAATCTAACCAAAGAGGCAAAGGATCTGTACTCAGAAAACTATAAAATACTCATGAAAGAAATTGAAGAAGACACAAAGAAATGGAAAAACGTTCCATGCTCATGGATTGGGAGAATCAACATTGTGAAGATGTCAATGCTACCTAGAGCAATCTACACATTCAATGCAATCCCCATCAAAATACCATCCACTTTTTTCAAAGAAATGGAACAAATAATCCTAAAATTTGTATGGAACCAGAAGAGAGCCAGAATAGCCAGAGGAATACTGAAAAAGAAAAGCAAAGCTGGCGGCATCACAATTCCGGACTTCCAGCTCTATTACAAAGCTGTCATCATCAAGACAGTATGGTACTGGCACAAAAACAGACACATAGATCAATGGAACAGAATCGAGAGCCCAGAAATGGACCCTCAACTCTATGGTCAACTTATTTTTGACAAAGCAGGAAAGAATGTCCAGTGGCAATAAGACAGTCTCTTCAACAAATGGTGTTGGGAAAATTGGACAGCCACATGCAGAAGAATGAAACCGGACCATTTCCTTACACCACACACACAAATAGACTCCAAATGGTTGAAAGACCTAAACGTGAGACAGGAGTCCATCCAAATCCTAAAGGAGAACACAGGTAGCAACCTTTTCGACCTTAGCCGCAGCAACTTCTTCCTAGAAACATCGCCAAAGGCACGGGCAGCCAGGGCAAAAATGAACTATTGGGATTTAATCAAGATAAAAAGCTTTTGCACAGCAAAAGAAACAGTCCACAAAACCAAAAGACAGCCGACAGAATGGGAGAAAATATTTGCAAATGACATATCAGATAAAGGGCTAGTATCCAAAATCTATAAAGAACTTATCAAACTCAACACCCAAAGAACAAATAATCCAATGAAGAAATGGGCAGAAGATATGAACAGACATTTCTTCAAAGAAGACGTCCAAATGGGCAACAGGCACATGAAAAAGTGCTCAACATCGCTCGGCATCAGGGAAATCCAAATCAAAACCTCAATGAGATACCACCTCACACCCGTCAGAATGGCTAAAATTAACAAGTCAGGGAACGACAGATGTTGGCAGGGATGTGGAGAAAGGGGAACCCTCCTACACTGTTGGTGGGAATGCAGGCTGGTGCAACCACTCTGGAAAACAGTATGGAGGTTCCTCAAACAGTTGAAATTAGAGCTACCG
Organism: Eumetopias jubatus; assembly: GCF_037043125.1. Classification (NCBI taxonomy): domain Eukaryota; kingdom Metazoa; phylum Chordata; class Mammalia; order Carnivora; family Otariidae; genus Eumetopias; species Eumetopias jubatus. Next base: position 731,227 of record NW_028274861.1, on the reverse strand, counting down.
TTCAATCCAGCAATTGCACTACTGGATATTTACCACAAAGATACAAATGTAGGGACCCGAAGGGGTACATGTACCCCAATGTTTATAGCAGCAATGTCCACCATAGCCAAACTGTGGAAAGAGCCAAGATGTCCATCGACAGATGAATGGATAAAGAAGAGGTGGTATATATACACAATGGAATATTATGCAGCCATCAAAAGGAATGAGATCTTGCCATTTGCAACGACGTGGAAGGAACTGGAGGGTGTTATGCTGAGTGAAATAAGTCAATCAGAGAAAGACATGTATCACATGACCTCACTGATATGAGGAATTCTTAATCTCAGGAAACAAACTGAGTGTTACTGGAGTGGTTGGGGGTGGGAGGGATGGGGTGGCTGGGTGATAGACATTGGGGAGGGTATGTGCTACGGTGAGCGCTGTGAATTGTGCAAGACTGTTGAATCACAGATCTGTACTTCTGAAACAAATAATGCAACATATTTTAAGAAAAAAGAAAAAGAAGAAGATAACAGGAGAGGAAGAAAAGGGGAGTATGTCAGAGGGGGAGACGAACCATGAGAGATGATGGACTCTGAAAAACAAACTGAGGGTTCTAGAGGGGACGGGGGTAGGGGGATGGGTTAGCCTGGTGATGGGTATTAAGGAGGGCACGTTCTGCATGGAGCACTGGGTGTTATGAACAAACAATGAATCATGGAACACTGCACCAAAAACTAATGATGTAATATATGGTGATTAACATAACAATAAAAAATTAAAAAAAAAGAGTACTGTGTACTTTTTTTCTCTCTGGCTTCTTTTACTCAGTGTGACAGTTTTGAGACTCATCCATGTTGTAGTATTAGCACAGTGTTGAATAGCCATGGTAAGAGTGGACAGCCTTGCCTATCTGCTAGTTTTAGGAGGAAAGTAGTCCATATTTCACCTTTAAGTATGAAGCTGGCTGTTGGTGTTTTATAAGTGCCCTTTATCAGGCTGAGAAAATTTGTCTGTTCCTGTTTGAGAATTCTTATCATCAGTGGTTGCTGAATTTTGTTAAATGTCTTTCTGCATCTATTGAGATAATCATTTGGTTTTTATTCTTTATTCTGTTATGTTGGAGGAGGTAATCAAGAGGACATGACCATGACCATGTGTTGACCCTTGAGCTTGACCTGGGCAATCAACTGGAGGCTCCTCACTCCCAACCCTGTCCTTGGAATGTGTGCTCTGCCTCTTTGTTCCCACTGTGGGAGCTGTCCCAAGGACATAGCCTTGTTGAGTCCATCTGGATCGAGTATGTGACTGAATCCAGTTAAGGCATCTATATAGACTTTTAACTGGCAGGTGGGCGTGGAGACCTACCTGTCTTATGGCTGCCCAAGACAGGCCTCGTAAGTAAGCTGCCTTGCTTGTTATACCTGCCGCCTACCAATTTGGAGTGGTCTGCCTCATCCTTTGCCTCTTTCTCTTCTGAGTATCCATATACAGGGGCCAGTGAGAACTACTGTGTTTATGTGGTAAATTTCATTGATCTTGAATGTTAAACCAACCTTGTGTTCTTGGAATAAACCTCATTTAATTGTGATGTTTTATCCTTTTGAAATATTTCTGGATTTGATTTGAGAATGTTTTAAGGATTTTAGTGTCTAGTTACATGAGGGATATTGGCCTGTAAGTTTGTTTTCTTGTAATGTCTTCATCTGGTTTTGGTACCAAGATAATAGTATCTCATAAAATGAGTTCAGTGTTCTCTCTTCTATTTTCTGGAAGAGTTTGTGTGGAATCAGTATTATTTTTTTCTTAAAGGTTTGGTAGAATTCACCTGTGTGCCCTCTGAGCTTAGTGTTTTTAACTAGGAATTGAATTTATATAATAGATCTGAGCCTATGTAGGCTATCTGTTGCTTCTTGAATGAACTTTCATCATTGTCTTTCAGGGAATTTTACCAATTTTTCCAAGTTGTTTAATTTGTTGGCTAAAGTTGTTCAGGATTTTCTTTTATTGTCTATAGGACCTGTAGAGATACTTCTTCCATTTTTGATATTGATGGTTTATGTTCTCTTTATTTTTTTATCGTGATCATTCTAGCCATGAGTTTATTATACATTTATACATTTTATTGATCTTTTCAAAGAACCAACTTTCAGCCTGGTTTATTTTCTCCAAGTCTGTTTTAAATTTTGTTGATTTCTGCTCTTTATTATTTCTTTTTCTTCAACTTACTTTGGGTTTACTTTGCTCTTTTTGTTTTAAGCTCCTTTGAGGAAGAATCGAAGGCCATTGTTTAGAAACCTGTAGTCTGTCCCTGATCTCGAGAGCAGCCTTCCTGGATTCTTGATTTAAATACAAATCCCTATCTCTTCAGTCCTGAAGTTTCAGCCAACTAAAGATTTTGAGCTCTGCCACACACTGAATGGTGTAAAATCTGGCAAGACTTGAGGGGTAGATGGACTGGGGACTGTTGAAGGCCCTTTTCCTTTCATGTGACTCTGTCCTCTAACACCTGGAGACATGGGAAGAGATGTCAGTCCGTCTTGCTGCCCAGTCCCCTCACCTTTTGCACAGTCTCAGAGCTCAGCAGTTGTTTGATGAGGGGGAACAGGCCTTGTCTTTTGGTATCCTTAGTTTCCAGTCTGTTGAAGCCCCTGTGACTGCAAAGAAGTTCTGCTGGTTTTTCTTTCCTCGCATAGAATCCTTTAGCTTAGACCAAGCCTGAGTCTTAGCCAATGTTCAGAATGAGTTGCTTATTTTTAGCTTATCTAGAAGGACTCTTCCTTGTGTAGAATTTTAATTCATATAGTCTTCATTGTTTTGATGGTTTTAGAAATAATAGTTTATGCAGTTTATCATTTAAAAAATAATCTGCTTTTTCCATCGGTAGTGTTGCCCTGCTCTAACCTACAACATTCTACTTGAAGGCAGAATTCCCCTCCCCCCTTTGATACAATCCAATGCATCTATTTTAAGTGTACAGATTAATGAATTTTGATGTATGTATACTGCAGTGTAACTACCACCACAGTCAGGGTATAGAACATCATCCCCAAAAGTCCATGGAATTGTACAGTGTATACTGGCTTCTTTTTTGTGTTTAGCTTCTTTTTTTCAACATCTCTGCTTTTGAGCTTAATCCGTGTGGTGTGGATGTGTTTTGTTCCTTTTTATGGTTAACTGGTATTCTGTTGTATGGTATGTTGGTTTATTTGCCTATTGATAGACATTTGGTTTATTTCTAGCTTTGACTATTATCAATAAAGCTGCTATGAACACTGTGTACATGTCTCTTGTGTAGGAATATGGATTCATTTCTCTTGGGTAAATAGCTAGGCTAGGTAGTATGGTCAGTACTATAGTAAGTGGTTTTATAAGGATCTGCCAAACTTTTCAAAAGTTCTTGAATGATTTTTACACTCCCTCTAGCCATATATGACAGTTCCAGTTTATTGCCATTTGTATCTACAGTTGTTATTTTCATTTTATTTTAGCCATTCTGTTAGATGTATATTGTATTTCATTGTGATTTTAGTTTTTATTTTCCTGAGGACTAATGACGGCAAGCCTCTTTTTCATATGCTCCTTTAGCTGGTTGATATGTCTTCTGTGATGTGTCTGTTGAAATATTTTGCTATTTTTTTTAATTGGACTGTTGTTTCCTTATTACTGAGTACAAAAGTTGTTTGTATATTCTGAATATGTCTTTTTTCAGACATGTGTTAAATATTTTTTTTTGTTCTATTACTTGCCTTTTCATTTTGTAACAAGTGTCTTTCAAATAGGAGAATTTTAAAGTTTTGATGGAATATAAATGACCATTTTCCTCCTTTGATTGGTATGTTGCTGCTTGTTTTATGTAGCAAAGAAATCCTAGTCTACCCCAAGGTCAAAAAGATTTTCACCTTTGTTTTAGTCTAGAAGTGTTATGGATTTGGCTTTTATATTTCAGGTAACTGTTTGTATGGTGTTGTTACGAATCCAGGTTTATTTTCTTTTTCTTCATGTGAGTACCTGGTTCTTCTGACGTAGTTTGCTGGAAATTCTTTCCTTTCCCTGTTGAGATGCCTTGGCAACTTTATCAAAATCACTAGATCATACATGCTTGGGTCTGTTTTTAGACCCTATTCTGTTCTATCTATAAGCCTATTATGTTAATAATATCACACTGTACTGATCACTGGATATTTGAAATCAGGTAAATTAAGTTCTCCAACTTTGTTCTTTTTCCAAATAGTTGTGACTATCCTAGGTTTTTGCATTAATTTTTTTTTTTTTTTTTTTTTTAGAATCAGGCTCTCAACTTCTAAAAATTTTGCTAGGATTTTGATTGAGATTGCTTGGCACCTATATATATCAAATCAAGGAGAATTGACACCGAAACAATAGTGAATGTGCAAACCAATTCCAATTATAATCTCTCTTTTTATTTTTAATTTTTAAAAAGATTTATTTATTTATTTTAGAGAGAGAAAGGGGGAGAGAGGGTGGAGGGAGGGGCAGAGGGAGAGGGAGAGAGAAACTCAAGCAGACTCTGTGCTGAGCATGGAGCCGGAGGCAAGGCTGATCTCATGACCCGGAGACCATGACCTCAGCCGAAACCAAGAGTTGGAGGCTTAACCGACTGTGCCACCCAGGTGCCGCATAATCTCTCCTTTTATTAATAAGTTTTAAATGTCTTTTGGCAATATCTTGAAGTTTTCTTCCAGTATACAAATCTTGCACATATTTTCTTAAATTTATCTCCTCAAATATTTCATGGTTTTGGATGCTATTATAAATGGTAGTTTTAGGAGATTTTCATTTCTTTTTTTGTTTTAAAGATTTTTTTATACTTTATTAGAGAGAGAGAGAGAGGGCACATGAGCAGGGGGAGGGGCAGTGGGAGAGGGAGAAAGAGAATCTCAGGCAGACTCCCCGCTGAGTGTGGAGCCAGTGCTGGGCTGGATCTCATGACCCTGAGGTCATGACCTGAGCTGAAATCAAGAGTCAGTCATGTAGCCAGCTGAACTACCCCGGCGGCCCAAGAGATTTTCATTTCTCATTGTTAGCTAATGTATAGTTTTCTTTGGTTTTTGTTCTCGTTTTTTGCTTGTATATTGAACTTTATCCTCAACTTAGGTAAAGTAACGTATCAGTTTTAATAACCTTTTCCCCTATGATCTTGTCATCTGCAAATAAAGATAGTTTTACTTACGGATTTCTACTATGTATACCTTTTATTTATTTTTTCCCACCTTATTGTCTAGGACCTTCAGTCTAAAATTGAATAGCAGTGGCAAGAGTAGATCTTCTTGCCTTGTTCTTTAACTTAGGGGTAAAGTAGTCATTCACCATTAATTATAATGTTAACTGTAGGTTTTTCATAGATCCCTTTATCAGCTTGAGGATCCCTTCTCTTTCTTCTTTCCTAAATTTTTAATATTTTTATCATGAATGTTTCTTGAATTTTGTCAAATGCTCTTTCTATATTTATTGAAATAGTCATAGGTTATTTTTCCTTTGTTCTGTTAATATTTTAAATTGCATTTGGTGAATTTTGGATGTTAAACTTTCATCCCTAGGTTGAACCCCACTTGGTCCTGATGGTTTTTTTAGAATGTATGTATGTATGTATCCATCTGTCTTCCTGAGTTTGATTTGCTAATACTTTTAAAAGGACTTTTACATCTGTGATCAAGAAGGAAATTGTTCAGTTTTCTTTACTTGTGTTATCTCTGCCTGGTTTTCTGATGGGATAGAGTTGATCTCATTAAATGTATTGGATGGTGTTTGTTCCTCTATTTTCTGAAAGAGTTTATATTGGGTTGTGTTATTTGTTTCTTAAATTTTTGATAGAATTTATATAGGCTTCAAGTTTTCTTAGTGAGAAGATTTTTAATTAAGAATAACTAGAATTTGAATGAAAACTTGAAATATTAAAAAAATGAATTTAGCTTTTTAAACCTTTTCAGATTTTTGTGTCCTGAGTCAGTTTTAGCATTTCATGTTTTGTAAGGTATTGATTTTTTCTAAGTTATTAAGTTTAGTGACAAAATTTCTTTTTAATATTGCATTATTATTTTTTTCATTATTGTAAGATCTGTAATGATGTCTCCTCTTTCACTACTGAAATTTGTAATGTGTTTTTTTCTCTTTTCTCGATCAGTCTAGGTAGCAGTTAATCAATTATATTGACTTTTTCAAATATGTAGATTTTGCTTTTATTGATTTTCTCTATTTCTTGTCTGTTTTTCCTTTTATTGACTTTTATTCTTAACTTACATTTTTCTTCCTTTACTTACTTTGGATATACTTTGGTGTTATTTTTCTAGCTTACTAAGGTAGAAGCTAAGATAATTGATTTTGGATTTTTTTCCCATCTGATATTGGCATTTAGACCTATAAATTTCCCTCTAAGCACTGCTTTAGCTGTATCTTGCATATTTTTAAACTTTTATTTTGAAATAATTATAGACTCATAAGAAGTTGCAAAAATAATATCCTTCGTGTACTTTCCCCCAATGGCAACATCTTATATAACTGAGGTACAATATCAGATTCAGGGAATTGACGCTTATATATTGATATATTGACATTGATGCACTGTTAACTAGACCACAGGCATTATTCAGCTTTCATCGTATTTTTAACATGCATATTTCTGTGTATGTGTGTGTACACTTTTATGAAGTTTTATTCCCTGTATAGATTTGGGTAGTCACTACCACAGTCAAGACACAAAATTGTTTCCTCACTACAAAGAACTCCCTGTACTTCATCTTTGTATTCACGCTCTTTCTCCATCCCACCCCTGTCCCTAACCTTTGGAAACTACTAATCTGTTCTTCATCTGTATCGTTTTGTCATTTTGAGAATGTTATGTAAATGGAATCACATAATATGCAGTCTTTGGAGATTAACCCCCTCCCCCCTCCAAATATAATGTTCTTGAAGTACTTCCAGATTGTTGCAGGCATCAGAAGTTTATTCCCTTGTATTGCTAAGTAGTATTACATTGTATGGATATACCAGAGTTTGTTCAACCACTTACTCATTGAAGGGCATTTGGATTGTTTCCAGTATTGCTATTAAGAATAAAGTTGCTATGAACACTCATGTACAGGTTTGTGTGTGTGTGTGTGTGCGTGTGCGTGTGCGTGTGTGTGTGTGTGTGTATGAACATAAAATTTCATTTTCTGGGACAAATGCCTCTGAGTACAACTTCTGGATCATGTGATGGTTGCATGTGATGGTTGCAAGTATAATTAGAAGTGCCAAACAGTTTTCCAGATTGGCTGTATCATTTTACATCACAGCTGGAAATTTATGACTATCCTACGTTTTTACTGTCTTGTATCTTCATTTTCAGTCAGTTTAAAGTATTTTCTAAAATTCCTTTTAATATCTTCTTTGTTTCCTGGGTCTTTTAGAAATGTGGCATTTTATTTACAAATATTTAGGGTTTTTCTAGATACTCCTCTTGCTGATTTCTAATCTAATTTTTTTTGTAGTCAAATACTTTGTATTACTTAAAATTTTTTCTTGTTCACTTGAAATTAGTTTGTATTCTTCAGTTATTGGCTGTGGTGTTCTAAAAGTTTCAGTTAGGACAATTGATTGGTGGTATTAAGTCTTCTATTCTTATTGATTTCATATCTACTTGCTTTATATCGTACAGAGAGATGTGTTGTCTTATTGCTACTTTTAATTCTGTTAATTATTGTGTGCATCCATATGCAGGATTGGTGTGTCTTAATAGATTGACATTTTTATCATTATAAGATGTCGTTCTTCATCTCTGGTTAGTGTTTGTGTAGCATATCTTTTTCTATTCTTTTTCTTTTACCATGTTATATCTTTATCTTTCTTTAAGATTTTAAAATTTTGTTTATTTGAGAGAGAGAGAGCAGAGGGAGAGGGATAAGCAGATTCTACGCTGTGTGCAGAGCCCAATGTGGAGCTCAGTCCCATAACCCTGAGATCATGACCTGAGCCGAAATCAAAAGTTGGATGTTCAACCAACTGAGCCACCCAGGCACCCCAATTTATGTCTTTATCTTTAAAGTGGGTATTATTGTAGATGACATATTGTTAAGGTGTGTTTGTTTTTTTTTTACCCTGTCTTTGCCTTTTAACTGGAATGTTTTGACCATTTATTTATTGTAATTATTGATATGGTTGGGTTTAAATCTATCTTGCTATTAAAAAATTGTTTTTTGTTTCTCTTTCTTTTTTATTAGTTCTGTATTTTTTCATATTCCTTCTTATCTCCATCACTGACAATTCCTATCTGTTTTAATTTTTGTTGTTTTGTTATTTTTTTGATGGTTAATTACCTGGTACCATTTTAATTCCTTCTGAAGAAATTCCTCTAACATCTCTTGTTGCTTACGTTTGCTGGTGTCAAATTCCTTTAGCTTTTGTTTATCAGGAAATGACTTTATTTCTCCTTAATTTGGAAGAATATTTTTTTGGAAGTAAAATTTTAGATTAACAGTCTTTTTTTTCCAGCACTTAAAGGATTTTGTGTTTGGCTGTATAATTTCTGATAAGACATCTGTGCTAATTCTTATATTTCCTCCTCTTTACTTAAAGTTCTCCTACTCTTTGATGTCTCAGTATGGTTTTCATTGTGTTTTTCTTTCTTAAATTTCATTAAGCTTTTTCAGTCTGCAGGTTTATTGGTTTTTATCAAACTTGGAATATTATCTGGTATTTTATGACATTTCAAATATTTTTTCTGTGTACCTTCCTCTTCAGTTCTGGAACTTCTGGTTATATTACACCACTTGATCCTGTCCCACAGGTAACTGGAGCTCTTTTTTCTAGTCTTTTTTCTCTCTATGTCACTTTGGGTGTTTTTTATTTCTGTGTTGTCTAGTACCTTTTCTTCTGCATATTTAGTCAGCTGTTGATCTCATTTATTGAAATTTTCATTTCTGACATACATGTATTTATTTCACCTCTGTAAGTTCCATCTGGTTCTTTTTTAAATCTTCTGTTTATCTCCTACTATGTTCGTGTTGCCTTTTCAATACTTGTACATAGGTATAATAGTTGTCTTAAATCTTCGTTTAGACAGTTCATTATCTCTGCCTTTCACAGTCTGTTCCTCTTGACTGTTTTTCTCTTGTTTTTGGTTGCCATTTTTGCTTATATGCTTTTTTGTTTCCTTGTAGGTTTAGTAACTTTAATTGGATGGTAGACATCATAAATATTACAGTAAGTATCTGGATTTTGACATCTTTTACAAGAGTGTTGGACTTTGTTCTTTCAGGCAGATAGGTTACTTGTAGATCAGCTTGGGATTTTTTAAGGTTTAATTTTAAGTTTTTTGGGTTGACTGTAGAGTATCTTTTACTCTAGGGCTAATTTAACCCCATTATTTAGGTGCAGCCCTTCTGCTGTCTCTATTTATTGCCATGGTAGTTCACCTAGGGCTCTCAACTCAGGCTGGTCAAAACTATGTCTCCCAAAGTTTTGTTGAGCCATGAAAATTATTTAGCTTATAATTCTTTGGTCAATTTTCCCTCGTTTCATTGACTTTCATGTGTTGCTTAGAATTTGGCAACAGATGAAGGAGACCCCCAAGCAGATTTTTGGAGCTCTTTTTATGAGTGGCTCTTCTCTTCAGAGCCTTTCTGCATAACTGGGGCTCTTTTTTCCTAGTCTTTTTTCTCTCTGTATGTCACTTGGGGTATTAATTTCCAACTGCTTCAGCCTCTCTGAGCTCTGATATGTTTCAGCAACTCAGTATGCTGTGATGTTCTGCTTGGGTTCCCTCCCTTGCCATGCAGTGTGGAAAGGGCTTTAACTAAGAAATTCAAGACAATTATAAGGCTTTTGACAGTTTTTTGCAGACTGTTGTCTGACGTCAGTTTCATATGTATTTTTTTTCCAGTTTTCTGGTTGTTCACAGTCAGGGGGTAAGTCCTACCTTGGTTACTTCATTATGGGCAGAAGCAAAGGTCTCTTTCCTTTAAAATTTTTAAAATCATAAAATACACATAACAGAATTTACTATCTTAACTATTTTCAAGTGTACAGTTGAGTGACATTAAGTGTATTTACAGAGTTGTGCAACCATGACCACCATCCATCTCTAGAATTGTTTTCATCTTGCAAAACTGAAACTCTGTACCCATTCAATAATAACTGCCCGTTTCCCCCTCACTCCCAACACATGGAAATGACCATCCTACTCGCTGTCTCTATGAATGTGACTACTCTAGGTACTTCATATAAATGGAATCAGATAGGATTTTTCCTTTTGTGACTGGCTTATGTCACTTCCTTTTATTTTTAAGGCAAGTATATCATTTGGTCTTTAATTGTAATGTTAAGATGATGGTTTGCAATACTCAGAACGTTTAAGCCAACAACTGATAATGGCAGAGTGGGAGGAAGATATGTTGGTGTGTTTTTTAAAATTTGTTTATTTTTTTGGTTGGGGATAGACTTTTGTTTTTATTTCATAGCTTGGCATGTGCTTAATCTCATGTAAGATCCTTTATAAATGTTAGGATGAAGAATTAAACTATAGGACTGCCCACTCATATTCTTTTGGCTTAAAGGACATTGTATGTTCACTGAACCCAGTGATTCTGTTTCTCTTATAAGTTGAATTTAAATCTTTCCCTGCAAGTGACACCAGTAGAACTGCCTAAGTTTCATTAATCCTTATCTCTTAATTACACATACTTCTGCAGGAACTTATTTTCAAAAAACTTTAATGAAAGAGCTTTGTTGATTTCTCATGATAGCCCTCTTTAAGAATTACTATCATCTTGAGAATTCTGTCCCGATTTCCCATCCAGTATAGAATTTGCCATCCCACTGTGGTATTCTATATATTTGTCTATGATCTCCTGTTAAAATCCAATGTACTTATTATGTTTATGTCTCTCCCTACAAGTCCTGTTCCCTAGATCTCCTTATTTTGCTGTATCAAATCCAAAGTAGAGATTAATTTAGGGAAGAAAGGGCATCATTATCCTCAATTATAAGTTTAAGTCAGTGACTCACCTAAGTCTCAGGTCTACATTTATTGTCTCTACTTCCTTCCTGTTCTTTCTTGAACCCACTGCGTCTGGATTTTTCCCTATTACTTCACAAAAACAGCTTTATCAGAATCACCAAAGACGTCTTTGACTTTGCCAAATCCAGTGGTCAAGTCTCAATCTTCATCTTACTTGACTTTTCAGCAGCATCTGAATCCAGGTTTTTGCCCCTTCCTCCTTAAAAAACACTTTTCTTTATTTGGCTTCTGGGACACACTTGTATCCCAACCGTTCTCCTTGCTCTCTGACTGCTTCTTCTCAATATGTTTTTGCTGGCTCCTTCCCATATCCCAGTCCTCACTGGAGAGCCCAGAGCTTACTCTTCTCTTTCCGCCTCATTCCCTTAGTGATCCCACCCGGTTTCATGGCTTTAAATACCACCTCTAGATTTTAAGTATATCATTCCAGCCTGAACCCCATCCCCTAAACTCCAGGCTCATATTCATCTACCTACCTAACACTGCCATTCGGCTGTATCATGGCATTTCTTACTTCACATTTGAAAAACGTCGTCATTCTCCCTACCTTACTCCTTCCTCAGTTTTCTCTATATCTGTTGGTGGCAACTCCATTCTTCCACTTGTCAGGCTAAAACCCTGGGAATCGTCTTTGACTCCTTGTTTTCTCTCATGCCCCATGTCTAATATATCTGCAAATTTAGTCTGCACTTTCTTCACAATATATTCAGGATTTAACTACTTCTTACCACCTCTACTGCTATCAGGCTGGGCCCAAGCCACCTTTATCTTTCCCCTGGATAATTTCATTAGCCTCTTAACAGGTCTCCTTTTTCTTCAGTTTTTGCCTAGTTACAGGTGATTATCCCCACAGCGGCCAGAATGCTCTTTCTAGAAATGTAGTTTACTTCCCTTTCTGGGAAAATGGAGTTGATGTGCTTTTCTTCATTTCTCCCACTAAGTAAAAGTAAAGATCTTAGACATTATATATAAAAGAAATGCAGACTCTGATGAGGAGAAGAAAGACCAGCTAGGGGCTTCAGGACATAAGGAATGACATGATAGTGAATTCTCTGAGTGTTCTTTTTGTTTTAAACATCTTAGCCTCGAATTTGAGAAGATGGTAACCCATAAATAACAACAGGTGCAGAAAACAAAAACAAAAACAAAATGCAACAGAAGCGTGCTTCCTTTAGGCAAAGGACCAGGAAAGAGACAACCTAGCAAAACAGAAAACTTTTAGATAGTAGCTACTCTACTCCAGTTCTTTCTTATTCTTCTGGGACTCTGATAACATGATTATTTTATTTTTCACAAGATAGAAGAGAATACCTACCAGTTCTGTAAAGGTATTATTGCCTGGATATTAAAGCCGGAAAAAAAGACATTAAAAGACCAACATCCTTTATGAATATAGATACAAAAATCCATAGCAAAATATTAGCAAACAATTCAGCAATATATACAAAGAATTGTATAATTTCAGGGATGCAAGTCTGCCTCAATATTTGAAAGTCCGTGTAATACACCATATTAACAGGCTAAAGAAGAAAAAGTAAATGATCATATCACTCAATTTAATGAAGCATTTGACAAAATCCAACATCGTATAAAGAGTCTCAGAAAACAAGGAATAGAAAGGTTACTCAGCTTGATAAATAGCATATAGAAAAACCTACAGTTAACATCATATTTAAAATGAAAGACTGAATGATCTCTGCCTAAGATCAGTAACAGGACAAGTATACCTGCTCTTATTCCACATGGTGCTGGGAGTTCTAGACTATGCAGTAAGACAAGACAAGAAAATAAAAGGCTTACAGATCAGAAAGGATGAAATAAAATTGTCCTTGTCTGCAGATGTCATGTAGGAAATCCCAAGGAATTTACAAAACAGAAACAAAATAAACTAGAATTAATAAGTGAGTTTAGCAGTGTTGCGTAATACAAAATAAACGCACAAAAATCAGCCTTATTTTTGTGTGTTATTATTAATGAATATGTGGACACCAAAATTATAGTTCCTGAAAAATAAACATGTAGGTATAAATCTAACAAAACATTTATAGAACTTTTATACTGTAAACTACAAAACCCTGATGAAAGAAAGAAAAGTAGATCTATCTAAATAAATGGAGAGATGTACTATGTTCATGGATTGGAAAAAATCAACACAGTAAAGATGATGATTCTTCCCAAATTGTTACACAGGTTTAAGGTAAATTCTATTAAAAATCATAGCAAAATTTTTTATAGCTATACACAAACTGATTATAAAATACCTATGGAAAATAAAGGAGCTAGAATAGCTAAAACAATTTGGAAAAGGAAAATTAAAGGGGGAGGGATCAGTCTCCCTAATTTCCAGATTTTATAGCCACCATAATCAAAACTTTGTGGTATTGACAGAAAGATAGACAGCGAGAGCACTGAACAGTACAGGGAACCTAGTGTAGAAAATAGTATAGAGAATCACACCAATATGCCCAAATGATTTTTGAGAAATTATCTTCTCAAATGATTTTGAGAATTGCAAAAGTGATTCGAGGGAGAAAGGATAGCCTTTCTGACAAATAGTGCTGGAGCGATCAAACATTCATAGGCAAAGAATGAAACTTAATCTAAGTCTCACGCCTATATAAAAATTAACTTAAAATGTAGCACAAACTCAAATATAAAAATATAAAAATTAGAAAAAAATAGAACAAATGCTTTCATTTTAGGGCAAAGGTTGGGCAAAGAGTACTTTAAGAGACGAAGTAATAAATTGGATTTCATGAAAAATAAAAACTTTTTCTCTGCAATAGAAAAAGGAGGATGAAAAGACAAGCTACAGTCTGGGAGAAATACCGAGAAAAGACTGATAATGGAATATATAAAGAATTGTCAAAACTCAACAGTAAAAAAACCAAACAATTCAACTAGAAACTGCACAAAAGACATGAAGATGAAATTTCACCAAAGAGGAGATCTAGATAGCAGATAAGCACATGAAAAGATACCCAATATCATGAGCCATTCAAGAAGTACAAATTAAAACCACAATGAGATATTATGATACACACATCAGAGTGGCTATGATAAAATGAATAGTGATAATAGCAGATCATGGTGAGGATGTGGAGGAACTGGATCTCACGCACGGCTGGTGGGGATGTAAAATGGTACAGGCACTCTGGGAAACAGTTTGGCAGTTTCTTATAAAATTAAACTTGTAACTACCACACAATCTAGCAATAAAAGCTCCTGGGCATTTATCCCAGAGAAATGAAAACTATGTTCACACAAAAGCTATTCACAAGTGTTCACGGTAGGTTTATTTGAAATAGCCAAAATCTGGAAACAACCCATATGTTCTTCAGCGGGTGAACAGTTAAGCAAACTGTGGCACATCCATTCCATGAAATGCTCCTCAGCAACGAAGAGGACTGAACTGTACACATGGGACAACCTGGATGAATCTCCAGAGAATGAGGGCGACTGAGAAAAGCCAATCCTAAAAGGTTGCATACTGTATTATTCCATTTATATAATATTCTTGAAATAAGAAAATTATAAGAAATGGAGGACAGATTGGTGGTTGCCAGGGCTTCAGCAAGAGATGGGAGTGGGAGGTAGTGACTGTAAACAAGAAACATGAGGGACCCTTGTGGGAGTGGAAGTGTTCTACATCTTGACCGCGTCAGTGTCAGTACCTTGGTTGGGATCATGTTCTATAACTTTGTAAGATGTCGCCCTTGGGGGAACTGGGTTAAGGGTACCTGGATTACCTCTGTATTATTTCTACAACTCCATGTGAGTCTACAATTATCTCAAAATCTCAAAAGTTTAATTAAAAAATATAGGTTAGATCATGCCATCCCTGTGTCCAAAACTCTCCAGAGTCTTCCCTGTGCCCCTCATGGTATAAGGCAAAGTGGCACTGAGCTTCACATGACCTGGTCTCTACAGGTTCTAGGGTTTACTTCCTGCCACTTGCCCCAGCTGACTTTGTTTAACCACATCAGCATCCTTGCTGTTCCCCACACACCAAATGCATAGTCAAAACTGAAACTCATTTTACTCCCCCTTTTACTTTGGTTTCTAGGAAACTTACATTTTGAGACAAACAATTTTTAAATTCAGATTTATGGAGTACCTTTCAAGTGCTAGGATTCTAGGTGCTTGGGCACTGTCAGTGAACAGATCAGTTAGAAACCCTGCCCCGAGGAGCCTTACATCCTGTCAAGGGGAGATAGACACAGCATACAGGGGCTGTAATAAAGGAGCATGTTGTGATAGAGGACAGAGCAGGGCAGGGGAGATTAGGAGTGCTGGCCATGGGAGGGTAGGGCTGCCCTTGTTGAGCCGGGGACATCTGAGGACAGACTTGGGGCAGGCAAGGAACTTAGATGAGTGGATATTTGGGAAAGAATGCCCGAGAGGCAGGGACGTAGTTGCAGATGCCAGGGACAGCCAGAGAGTGTGGGTGGTGGGGCAGAGTGGAGGGTGAGGAGATGGTGGCTGAGAGCTGAGGGCAGTAGGGGCACGGAGGGTAAGCAATTGATGGGCCTTGGAGGTCAGGGGGAGAATTTGGCTTCTACTCTGTGGGAAACAGGGAGCTATTGTAAGGTTTTGGGCAGGATGGGGACATGAATGGATTTAGGTTCTAACAGGATGACTCCGCTGCTCTTTCAGGGCACAAGGACAGAAGAAGGAGCCCATTAGGAGGTCATCCCATTGACACGGGAAAGGGTGATTGTGGTGTGCACCAGAGTGGTGGGGTGTGAAGGGTCGGATGCTGGATATGGTTGACGGTAGAGCTCACAGGGCTTGCTCACAAACATAGACGTGTGACATGAGAAGGATGCCTGGAAAGGTGGCATTTTGTGGTCGGGATGGAGAAACCATAAGGGGCTTCAGGTTGGGAAGGGTGGGAGGCTGAAGGTTCCTGTTTGGACCTGTCATATTGGAGGTAGGAACAGGCCATTTCATGTGGGTTAGAACTGCATTTCGGTGGGTGGACGGGGTTACCGAAGGGGGCACAGAGGGGCAAGGACCTGGGACTGACGCTGGAGCATCTGGTGTCAAGAGGTCAAGGAGAAGACCCACGTCCATCAGAGTGAGAAGAGCAGCTCGTCGGGTGGCAGAGAACCGAAGGGGCCCTGGGCAGATAGGATGACACGGGTCAGATGTGGGGAACACTTGAGAGGACACTGGCGGCAGGACCGAGGCAACATGGAGTGGCTGGTGGCTGGGAGAAGGGCAGGCAAAGCCTGGGCGGAGCAAGCGGAGACAGCGAGGAGGGTGGGCATGTTTTCCCGTGGAAAGAATAAGGGCACATGGCAGTGGTTGGTGTGAGCTAGCTCACGTTTGCTGTGGTCAGCCAGCTTGCTCCCGACTGGCGGCTGCAGGGGCCCTCCTGCCCCCGTCCACCCACACTTCCTCTGACGTAGGCGCCCAGAGCGGCTCCCGGGAGCGCTGTCTACAGCGAAGGCCGTCATCAGATATGGGAAGAAGGTAGACATGGAGACATAAAACACTGTCTGAATGAAGGGCAATCATATTTGAAGTAATTTGAAGATTGACAGGAAATTCATAAAGGGGATATGGAGTTCCATTTACAACAGCGGGAGATTGCCTTGTCCATAGCTTCCTGACCTCTGGAAGAACAGAAGTTGCTGCTGGCAGAGTTCCCAAACATGAAAATGTAAAATGGAATTGAATAATCTCTCCTAAATCAATTTTGTGAGCCAAATGACCTACAGAGGGAAGTGATACAGTGCAGGTAGACGATGCTGCGCTCCATCTGCTGAATACATTATGACAATTGATTGTGGAGAGATAACCAGATACTGCTTGCCTTCGGTTCCTGGGAGTCTGGTAACGCCCTTTCCTCAGCCTCCCCAGAAGCTGTCTTGGGGAAGCGGGCCTCTTTTTCTGGCTTTGGTGAGGTGACTGCATCCTCTGTCAGCAGGGCCCCCTGGGGCGGGTTTGGAGGGGTGCTCTGGCCCTGCGGCAAGGCCTCTGCCTGCACTTATTAGCACTGGTTGTTGCTGTCTCTGAGGCATGGTTCTAGACTTTGCTTCCTGCTGTCCTTTCCATGATCAGCCAGGTGCCATGGTTAACCATGGGGACGAGCAGGGATGCTGCTGGTGGCACTTAATTCAAGGAGTGTCTTCGACTGGAGGCTCACCCGGGCAAGGGCTGTGGGCATTGTGGTGCTTTCCTTTAGTGGCACAGTTAGACCAGGCACAGCGGGAGTCAGACTGGGGGGCAGGTGGGTGAGGGACCAGCCGGGGCCATAGCAGCACACCAGCCAAGGTGCCTGGGACACTCATGTCACCCATCCTGAGCTCCCTCAGCTGGACGGTCCCCCGGTGCACATGGAGAAAAGATTTCTCAGTGCACCTTAGGGAGCTTGGCAGTTAGTGGCTGTTTTTTTATTGGATTCTCAGGATGACTGGGCACATGTTTCCACCTGGTTTCATGCTTTCAAGGCATTTCAGAGCTTTCTTGGCTGTGTGGTTGGCAGAGAAAGTGCCTGACAGTGCAGGCCTGTGCTGGGGATACCTGGGCACCTATGGTTGCCACTAGCCAGGAGTCTGGAGGTGTTTTCTGTAAAGGTCCCCGTAGTAAATATTGTAGGTATGTGGGCTGCATGTAGTCTTTGTTATGTTCTTTTTCTCCCCCCCTTCAACCTTTTAAAATCACAAAAACCATTTTATCTCATACGCGGTACAAAAGCAGGTGGCAGGCTGTAGTTTATTGACCCCTGCGTAAGCCAAGCAGGCAGAGATAAAATGCCGGCTTGGCCTTAGCTTCACGAATTTGGTCCACTTAGGAGTGGGAGAGGCGCAGAGAATGTTCTGGTGTTGGGACCGACCGTTGCTTTTGTCTGTGTGCATGTTGTCTGCCTGGCTTAAAGACTCTTCCACTATTCTGGATGCCCGCTCTCCAAGCAATCACCTGCACCATCTTGTTAGCAGCATTGTGTTTTAGAAAATCTACCTCATTACTGCAAAAACAGTGGTAATGAATTTCAGCAGATCCTTTCTCCTGGAACAGTGCTTCTTCACCCTGACTGCACATGAGAGTCCCCTGGGGGGCTTTTGCAGTGCAGTGATGCAGTCAGGCCTTGTCACATCTACGAGATGGTTCCTTCCTTCTGTTGTGCGCTGCCTGTGTGCCCGACGGGGCAGGTTTCCTAGTAGCCAGAGTCCAACACGCTGGCGTGTGAGAAGAGCTCACTGTTGCCACTCGTGTGGGCTTTTCCCTTCTGTCGCCAGTCCCCTCACCCCTCCACCCGGTTCCCCCTTTGTTCCCCCAGCCCCCTGCCCCATGCTGTCAGTGCTCTAGGATGAGGTAGTTTTGCCTTAACCAGCAAGTGCTGGTTCAGTTAGCACCAACCCCAAATGGTATGGGCTGGCCTTTTAGCTGCTTAGATGAAGTCGTAGCCCAGAGGAGGGGGGCAGGGCTGGCCACCCTGAACCCGGGGTGAGCTCACTGGCTTTCAGAAGATGTCAGAAAACACCACCGAATTCCTTTTCTCTTTCTTCTTCAATCTGCTACTGTTCCAGTTCCCAGTGGGACTTACAACTAGGAATTGGGTGTTTGTTTATTAAAAAAAAAAACAACCCACAATATTTATCTCTGCAAACTTTGATCCAACAGAGGAGACGGTGCTTAGAGGGAGGCTGGTAAAAAGAGGACAGAAAAGCTCGTGGTTATGAGACTTGTCAGCTCACTTACTTTTTTTCTTTTTTTACAACTTTTATTTCTAGGCCCCTGAAGCCAGGCTCTGTTTACTCTTCCTGCTGACTGAATGTGCCTATGTGTTATTAACAGCAGAGGTGGGAAAGAAAGCATGCTTTCTGTTCTGAAATATTCCCTCATAGAAACCTTGAAATTGAAATCCTTTTTCATCTCTAGGGATCTAGGCCAGTGTTTCTCAAACTTTAATGTGCACGTGAAGCACTGGGATTTTAAAAATGCAGATTGTGGGGCACCTGGGTGGCTCAGTTTTTAAGTGTCTGCCTTCGGCTCAGGTCATGATCCCGGAGCGTCGGGATCAAGCCCCTCATCAGGGCTCCCTGCTCAGCGGAGAGCCTGCTTCTCCCTCTGCCGCTCCCCCTTGTTCTGCTCTCTCTCTCTCCCTCTCAAATAAATAATAAAATCTTTTTTAAAAATGCAGCTTGTGATCCAGTAGGTTTGAGGCCTGTGAATCTGCATTCCCGGTGAGCTCTTCTGGCCCCACTTTGAGCGGCTCTGGGCCGTTGCACATGATCCTCCTCTGAGGCATAATTAGATCAATTCCGGAGGGCACTTGGCAGTTACAGTTGTATTCTTAGGAGCAGGGAATCCAAATGATGGAGGTGGTAGTCCTGCTTCACCCTGTGCTGCCTGCCTGTTAGGCTCCTAGAGGGGGATCAGAGAGTGGGGCTGTCGCTGGTGTGTGCAGACAGGTGGTCAGAGGGGTGACACACTGAACCGTCCGCTAGGCTGCAGTGTGCACAGGAGCACGCGCTGCCTGTGACTGCTCACGCAGCCCCGGGAAGCTGGCTGCCCCTCGGTGAGGAAGACGGAGAGAGACAAGTCGGGAGGCTTGTCCCTGGTGAATGTGTCAGGATTCAGCCCTGGCTTCTCTGACTGCTGAGGCTGGCCCTGCTTCACCAGTGAGTGACAGTCATGGTGGTTGTGTGTGAAGGATCATACTTAGGGTCCCAGCTCCATTACCGTGAGGGGAGGGATGGGGCTCGCCACCAGAAGCTGTTCCCGCAGAGGCTGGGGCCACCTTGTAGGAGGAGGTGGCAGTAGGAGGATGCCCGAGGCAGGTAGGTTAGGTGACTTCTAAAAATCCCCTCCAGTTCTCCTGGGAGACTTTTGGAACCCTGCATACCAAACCCCATGTTGATCGAGAAGCCAGGGAGGGGACTATCACTGTTTTCCTGCTCCAGGTTTGAGAACTGTAGAACTTTTAGAAACTGAATCGGGATTTTCCTAATATTTGGTAAATAAAGGGAAAAGGATCACTTGCAAAACGTAGTTTTATCTGAGTAATCTTAATGAAAATAGAAAAAATCAGTCTCATTTGAGTGGAAAAAGAAAAGCCAGCAACTCTAACTTATGTGTGTGTGGGGGGGTGGGGATTTAATATAGTAAAGGGTTAATCCTTTCAAAGGTTCAGAAATACTTTTAGGGAATTAATGTCTGGGATCTAATGGCATATTGATGATTGTGAGGCATGTGGTTCTGTAAAAGCTTTTAGACTCTGGCTCTGTTTCAAGGGCACAGATTCAGAATGACTCCTGATCTTTCTCCATGTAGGAAGAGTCCTCTGTTCCCCAGGAGCATTTGCACTGCTCACAAAAATGTCTGCTTGACCAGTGAGCTCTGCTCGCAGCTCGGCGACGCCCTTGCTGGCAGGCCACTGCGTTGTATGCCTGGCTGTGCTCAGAGAGGCCAAGGGGCCTGGAGCAGAACGCAGCCTGGAAGGAGAAGCTGGCCCCCATTTTGGTGCCTGGCGGGTGGGACGGCCTCCACTGCTTGCTGGCTGTGAAGCCTCTGGGCCTCAGTGTCCACATCTGCAGAGTGGGAACAATAGTCCCTGTCTTGCTGAGGTGGTGTGAGGAGAGCGGCAGTGTATACACAACGTCTAGCTGTTGGCGCTGGTCAGTAAAGGGGGCTGCTACTGAGGCCATGACCAGCAAGGCAGAAGAGAGTTTCGGCGTGTCCAGACCTGAAAGCCTGCCTTCTGGAATATTCAGTGTCCTATGCTGAATATTCAGTGTCAGATTTAGAACTACTGTTGAGGCAAAGCTAGCACTGTTCTGCGTCCGTTACAACTAAGCCGATCAGAGAGAAATCCCTTGCTTAGATACACTGCAAGGTACATGGTGGCCCAGATGATAAAATCTTGAGCCTTTCCTATAAACTTGGACCTTCTAGCAGAAACACCTTCTCTGTGACTCTGCCATATCAGTGTTGGAAGCGACCAGACAATATTTCGGAATCCGACAATGCTGCGAGAAAGTTGCTGTTTTCCCGCCACAAGCGGACTAACGAAGTCTTGGTGACCTCGGTCTTTTTTCCTTACTTACTGGTTTTCTTAAAAAATAAGCCTCTTATTTTAGAACAGTTTTAGATCTGCAGAATTATTATAAAGATAATACAGAGAATCTCTGTGTACCCCACAGCCAGTTTAATATTGTACAGTGTGTTTGTCATAATTAATGGACCAATATTGACATATTACTATTAACAAAGGTTCATACTTCAGATTTCTTGAGTTTTTCTCTAATGTCATTGTTCTGTCCTACAACCCCACCCTAGAACCCCACCCTAGAACCCCACCCTAGAACCCCACCCTAGAACCCCACCCCACACATAACATTCAGTTATCGTATCTCTTTAGGCTCTTCTTGGCTAGGACGTCTCTTCAACTTCCCTTGTTTTTGATGACCTTGATAGTTTTGAGGGCTACTTGAGGGATTCTGTAGAATGTTCCAATGTTCCTCTATTGAAATTTATCTGATACTTTCCTCAGGATTAGCCTGGGGGTGTAGGTGTTTGGAAGGAAGCCCACAGAGGTGAAGGCATTTTCATCACATATTAAGAGTATGTATATCTATGTATATATATGTACACGTACATGTATGTATGATAGCATATAGCTGTCACCTGGCTGGTCGCTGTTGACACGACGGTGGCCATCTGGCTGTGGTGTGTGTGTCAGCTGTCTCCAGTTCACACCTGCTCTTTCCCCCTGCCCACACTGTCTTCTCCGGGAGAGTTGCTTGCTAGGCATGGGGCGTGCTTGAGCCGTGAGGGCCTATGCTCCCCTCCCTGACCATGGAGTAGCTTCAGAAATGATTTAGAACTATCTGCTTAGGAGATTCATCTGCTCTCTCCCATTTGTTTATTTTTTCAGTCATTTGTTCATATCAGTATGGATCATGGATATTCATTCTAGACTTTGGTTTATGGTCCTATGCTGCTTTATTTGCTCTGTTGCTCAGATTGGTCCAGCTCAGGCTGATGTCCCGTCCTTTCCATTGGCTCTTGCGTCCCTCCAGTAGGCCCCCTCATTGTGTTGTTCACGTTTGTTTTGCTTTGCTTTGTTTTGTTTTGTAAGCACCTCTTTTCTTTCTGGTGCTATGAGACACTCCAGGCTCATTGTGTGTATATCCTGCCCCCGGCCCTAGAATCAGGACCTGGTCCCTTTTATTGAAGAATGGTATAAGAAGTCATTACTGAGGTGCTCTTGGCTGACAGAGCAGAGGAGATACGTGTGTATATGTTAGCCTGTGTATACTCAGCGTTTCTATAAATACTTCCATATGTAACCATCTGTGTCTACACTGAAGCTAAACATGAGTTCTTGCTGAATCCATCACCACACGGGTCATTGCAGCCTCCTCCTCTTGCTTAGGTATAACATCCTCCGACAGTGAGACACCTGGCTCCCACCTTCTGCCATCCACTCAGGTGCTCAGCTCCCAGGTACATGGACAGCAGCAGTAGAATTAACTGGCACCCCCTGGGAAGCCCCCTTATCAACTGGAGTACGGTCCTTGAGTTCAGTCCCCTGCTCCTTACAGATTGCATTCAACTGCGGGGGCTTAGGTCAGCACCTTATTCCCCACTCTCTTCAGGGAGCTTGTTCCCTACATTTGTAATACAGTTAGAGTCTTCCATTGCATTCCACATTCCACCCTGGGATTCCCCTGACATCCTAAATGGCTTTTTAAAAAATCGCATACATTAAGGTTTACTTTTTGTGCTGTAAAGTTTTATGACTTTTGACAAATGCTTACTGTCTTGTAGTCCCCATCACTGTGTGATACAGAATGGTTTCACTGCCCTGAAAATGCCCTGGGCTTTGCCTATTCAGCGCCTTGCCCGAGCCCCGGATAACCACCGGTCTGTTTTATATCTCTGCAGTTCTGCCTTGTCCAGAATTGTCATATAGTTAGAATAATATAGTGTGTAGCTTTTACAGACTGGCTTCTGTCACTTAGCAATTTGTATTTAAGCTTTGTCTGTGTGTGTGTGTGTGTGTGTGTGTGTGTGTGTGTGTGTGTGGCTTGATAGGGCATTTCTTTTTATTGCTGAATAGCATTCCGTTGTATGAATGTACCACGATTTGTTGATCCATTCACCTATTGAAAGATGTCTTCGTTGCTCCCAGTTTTTGGCAGTTATGAATAAAGCTGCCTAAACATTCATGTGCAGGTGTTTTTTTGGACATAAGGTTTCAGTTCATTTGGGTAAATACTGGGAAGCACAATTTCTGGATCATGTGTAAGTCTGTGTATAGTTTTGTGAGAAACTGCCCAACTGTCTTCCGAAGACAGTTCCCACTAGAAATGAATGAGAGTGAGTTCCTGTTGTTGCACAACCTCGTCAGCATTTAGTATTGTTAGGTTTTAACATTTTAACAATTCTAATAGACATGTAGTTATATCTTATTTTTTTATTTTTTATTTTATTTTATTTTTTTAAACTTCTTTTTTAAAATATTTATTTGAGAGAGAGAGAATGAGAGAGAGCACGAGAGGGAAGAGGGTCAGAGGGAGAAGCGGACTCCCCACTGAGCAGGGAGCCCGATGCGGAACTCGATCCCGGGACTCCAGGATCATGACCTGAGCCGAAGGCAGTCGCTTAACCAACTGAGCCACCCAGGTGCCCTATTTTATTTTATTTTTTTAAAGGATTTATTTACTTTGGAGAGAGGGGAGAATGGGCAGAGGGAGAGGGGGAGAGAGGGAATCCCAAGCAGACCCCCCGCTGAGCATGGAGCCGAGTGTGGGGTGCGATCCCACAATCCTGAGATCATGACCTGAGCTGAAATCAAGAGTCAAATGCTCAACCGATGGAGCCAGCAGGCTCTCCTGTATCTAGTTTTAATTTGCAGTTCCCTAAATCCCCAAATTTGCAGTTTTGCTATGTTTTCATTTGGTGAGTCAGTTTTGAAGACTGAGTCTCTTCAAGGAAACTTTCTCTTTTCCAAATGATCTGTGTCCAAGTCTTCCATTGACAGTACACATATCAGTTTAGTTTGCGCAGCCTCTTATGAGCCTGAGCTGTCTTCAAGATCCGCATCTGTGTACTGATTATGAGGCTCTGTTGTGAGCCAGGGCGGCCTGTGCACACCCGGCCCCACAGTGTTGCTGCTTTCTCAGTGAGAGCTGTTCATCGGCTCCCAGCAGCACACAGGAGCTTGGGGGTAAATGTATTGTCTAGACTTCAGGAAATTACTCCAAAAGTAATACAGTTCCAGATTTCCATATGCCAGCATGGCTCTGAAGTTTTCCTTGGCATTCTGCTATCTTTCTGATAAAACCCGAGCAAGCAAGCCCCGTAACTGCGTATTCTGGGTTTTCTGGCATTGGCCTGCAGCCTGCCTCTCTAGTTCAACTTACTGCTTCTCCCTTTCCTTTAGCTTCTGTTCCAGCCCACCTGGGCTGAGCCCCTGACCTCGTTCTTGTCTTCCATCTGTCGGGCCCACCCCTCTTCAGACTCTGCATAGCCAGTCCTGCCCACGTGCCTGTGTGTCCATGCGCTTCCCTTGTCTACCCAGGAGGACACAAGTGTCTTCCAGAACAGTGTAGCTCACAGTTAACCTTTGTGAGACGGAGGGAGACTGCTGGCCCACCTGGCGTTGTGGCTGTTAGGCCCCACATCTCCTGTTCCTAACACAGCATGGGCCCCTCGAGGCTGTGTGCACCCCCTTTATTCCCTGTGCTGCACCCCATTCACTCCCTGTGCTGCACCTTCTCTGGAGGGCCCAGCCCGCGTGCTGAGTGCGGGAGCCCAGTGCAGGTGGGGCCCTCTCAGCATGCCACCCATCCGGCCATCTCAAAGAGGGGTCTTTCGGAGGTGAGGGTCTGCATTGTCTTAGCTCGTGGGCTCTTAGAGATGATGCTCAGCGTCGACGATGACCATGAGAAGGATGGTGAAGGTGTGCAGCTGTGTGACTCCGACTCGACCTGGTCAGCAGAGAAACTTCTCGCCAGCTCAGCGCAGCTGTTCTCCTGTGTGCACAAATGCACGTGTGCCCATTTAGTCATGTGCAGACTGCTTTCCTCTGGATCTGGTTCTTTATCTGCTTCCGTGTCTCCTCTCAAAATCTTCCCACAGGAGGAGCCTGCGCGCCTTTCATGGCCCTGCCCCTGATTTCTGTTTTGTTTTGTTTTGGTTTTCATTTGCCTACAGTGGGTGTTCTCCTTGTTGGCTTGGCTTGGAAGGGGGCCTTTTGCCAGGGCAGCTGCAAGTGGGACTTGCACAGAGTCACTTCCTCACACTCTGGTCGTGTTCATACGTTGCCTCAGTGTAGGGGTTGGGGAATGTAATGGGTTTTTAGGTTTCTGCCCTTTTGCTTTCTTGCCCCGAATGGGCTGTCTGTCTGTACCTTGTCGGGTGCTCTGCCTTCCCTGCTGTGTCTCTGCTCCCTTCAGTGTGGCCACTTACGTCTCCACGCCCCTCACTGCTTCAGGGGTCTTACCCTTTCTCTGTTCTGTTGGCTCCCTGCCTGGACCTGTCCTATCACCTCTGGACTCAGGTGTCTTGTCACCTATTTGACATCTCCACTCACAAGGCAAACAACCATTTCAGACTTACACACCCAAAACTGAGCTCCTGAGCTTTCCACTGGGGTTCCAAGCCAGAAGTCTTGGAGCCTCCCTGATTTCTACTTCTTATCTCAAACCCTACATTCAGTCCTCCGGGAAATCTTGTGATTCCGGGCACCCAGCGAGTTGGTGAGAACATCAGGTCTTAAGATTGGATTTAAACAACACAAAATCCACTCAAATACTTCTGATGATATTATCTGGGGGAGAGTTTGACGGTGTGTGTGAAGTAAATGTACTGGGCAGTTAATGCCAGCAACACTGGTGCAGCTCCATCAGTATCAGATGGGTGCATGTGGTGACAAAAGCTCTGTCATGTAAAATGTTTCTATATGACGATAAAAGAAAATAATCGTAAAGATAAAATCACTCTGAATATATATATATGCAATATGCATATATATATATGTATATGCAATAACTGAACCTCACAATATATAGAAAAATTGGCTGATTTACAAGGAGAAGTTGATAATTCTGCAGTCATATGGGCTATTTTAATGTTCCTTTCTCAGGAATCGATAGGTCAGATACAAACACATACATAAAAGTGTACAAGATTCGAACAAGCTCTAGTTCTTGGTCATATAAAAAAACAATAATCAATTGAAGAATACATATTCTCTTGAGGCACATGAAACATTTCAAATCTGACCTTGCATTTGGTCACAAAGTAGACCTCAAGTTCTTTCAGACCCTATCCTCTGACCCAGTGAAGTTAAGCCACAAATCAATCATAGAAACACGGAGAAGGAAAGTTTATGTATTTGGCATTTAAAAAACACTAAAAATCATTCCAGTTAAAGAGGAAGTCACAGTGGAATTCTCCAGAATTAACTGATTATAACAATGTAAATTAAGGTTTGTAGAGTGTGGCCATGCTTGGGGGGAATGTTACATCCTTAGAGTTACCTATTTGAAACAAAGGCTCAGAATTGATCAAATAAGTGCCCAAGTTATGAAGTTAAGAGAGCAAAAGAAAGTATAAGGAAGGAAATGATAAAGGTAAGAGAAGAAATTTGTGAAATGGGAAACAAAGAAAAATAGAAGTAATAAAAAGCTGCTTCTTTGTAAAGAAAAAAAAATTTCAAACTTTTGGCAACTGTAGAAGGAGAAATGAGAGAAATGATTCCATTTATAATAGCACCAAAAACCATAAGATACCTCAGAATAAACCTAACCAAAGAGGTAAAGGATCTGTACTCTAGGAACTACAGAACAGTCATGAAAGAAATTGAAGAAGACACAAAAAGATGGAAAAACATTCCATGCTCATGGAACGGAAGAATAAACATTGTTAAAATGTCTGTGCTACCCAGAGCAATCTATACCTTCAGTGCCATCCTGATCAAAATTCCAATGACATTTTTCAAAGTGCTGGAACAAACAATCCTAAAATTTGTATGGAATCAGAAAAGACCCTGAATGGCCAAGGAAATATTGAAAAAGAAAAACAAAGCTGGGGGCATCACGTTGCCCTATTTCAAGCTATGTTACAAAGCAGTGATCATCAAGACAGCATGGTACTGGCACAAAAACAGATGTATAGACCGATGGAGCAGAATAGAGAGCCCAGATATGGACCCTGAACTCTATGGTCAAATAATCTTCAACAAAGCAGGAAAAAATATGCAATGGAAAAAAGACAGCCTTTTCAATAAATAGTGCTGGGAAAATTGGACAGCCACATGCAGAAGAATTAAACTTCACCATTCTCTAACACCATACACGAAGATAAACTCAAAATGGATGAAAGACCTCAATGTGAGATAGGAATCCATCAAAATCCTAGAGGAGAACATAGGCAATAACCTCTTTGACATCGGCCACAGCAACTTCTTTCAAGATACATCTACAAAAGCTAGTGAAACAAAAGCAAAAATGAACTTTTGGGACTTCATCAAGATAAAAAGCTTTTGCACAGCAAAGGAAACAATCAACAAAACAAGGAGGCAGCCCACAGAATGGGAGAAGATTTGCAAATGACACTATAGATAAAGGGCTGGTATCCAAGATCTATAAAGAACTTCTCAAACTCAACACCCAAAAAACAAATAATCAAGTCAAAAAATGAGCAGAAGACATGAACAGACACACTTCTCTGAAGAAGACATACAAATGGCTAAAAGACACATGAAAAAATGTTCATCATCATTAGCCATCAGGGAAATTCAAATCAAGACCACATTGAGATACCACCTTACACGAGTTAGAATGGCAAAAATAGACAGGGAAAGAAACAACCAATGTTGGAGAGGTTGTGGAGAAAGGGGAACCCTCTACACTGTTGGTGGGAATGCAAGTTGGTACAGCCACTTGGGAAAACAGTGTGGCGGTTCCTCAAAAAATTAAAAATAGAGCTACCCTATGACCCAGCAATTGCACTCCTGGGTATTTACCCCAGAGACACAGATGTAGTGAAAAGAAGGGCCACATGCACCCCAATGTTCATAGCAGCAACGTCCACAATAGCCAAACTGTGGAAAGAGCCGAGATACCCCTCAACAGATGAATGGATAAGGAAGATGTGGTCCATATATACAATGGAATATTACTCAGCCATCAGAAAGGATGAATACCCAACTTTTATATCAACATGGATGGGACTGGAGGAGATGATGCTAAGTGAAATAAGTCAAGCAGAGAAAGTCTATTATCATATGGTTTCACTTATTTGTGGAACGTAAGGAATAGAATGGAGGACATTAGGAGAAGGAAGGGAAAAATGGGGGGGGGAATTGGAGGGAGAGATGAACCATGAGAGACTATGGACTCTGAGAAACAAACTGAGGTTCTAGAGGGGAGGGGGGTGGGGATGTGTTAGCCTGGTGATGGGTATTAAGGAGGGCACGTACTGCATGGAGCACTGGGCGTTATACGAAAACAATGAATTGTGGATCACCACATCAAAAACTAATGATGTATTGCATGGCGACTGACATAATATAATAAAATAAAATAAAAATAAAAAAAACCTTTGGTAAGATTGATCAAAAACTAAAAAGAGAAGGCATGAATAAACACTGTTAGTTTTATCTTGTTAATGATGTGAGCGATCAGCATTAAGGTGGCATTTGTAAAGTGCAAAATCAAATCCTGGCAGGGCTTCCATGGGTTTTGAAGAGTTGATCCTAAAATACAGGTAGAAGAGTAAGGAACCAAAATGGTAAGTAAAAAAAAAAAAAAAAATACTGGGAGACTTGCCCATTCAGATGCCAAAGCTTATTATAAAGGTGTAGTATTTAGGATTTTTGTTGTTGGCCCAGGAACAGACAGATATGTCTGTGCAGCAGAATTAGGGAACCCACACCCCCTCACAAACACCTCTGCACCCTCCCACCCTCACACTCCCCCACACCCTATACTCACACCCTCTCACACCCCCCATCACACCCCTCTACACCTACCCACACCTGCCCATACCTATTTACACTCCCATGCTTCCCCCACTCACAGCCCCCTCCACCCTATAGCCATACCCTCTCACATGCCCTAACACCCCTACCTACACCAAACACCCCATATCTCCTATATCCACACCCCACAAACACCCCCCACCCCCCTGTACTCATGCCCACCCACCTATATCCAGCATACTCACACCCTCCACACCCCACTCCCCACATCTCACCCCCCACACCCACGCACCACCTATCTACACCCCCCACTCAAATCCCCCACATCCCACACATCCCACACACCCCCCCACACACAACCATACTCACACATAGGAATGCATAATACTGGAGGTTGTGTTATAAGTCAATGGGGAAAGGATGGACCTTTTAGTCAATATTGCTGGGATAATCTTCTACCCTATGGTAAAGATAAAATTAGATCCCTACCAAGTGCTTCCTATATGAGACTGAATTCTAGATGGAATAAAATCCTGAGTGTGAAAAGCAAAACTAACACTTACAGATGAGAAGACAGAAGAGTTTCTGTGACATCTGGGTGCAGATGAATTTCTTAAACCAGGCACAAAAAGCACTAACTGTAAGGAAAAAGACTAGTTTGTTTGACTATATTATGTAGAAAAATAATCTGTATGGTAGATGTTTTATAGAATTAAAAGAGACTACAGACAGGAGGAAACATCTGAAAGTCACAAAACATGAAAAGGATTAATATCAGAGATCTAGAAGGAATAAGCCTACAATGAATAAAGGCTGTAAAAAGACAATTCCAAATGAGGAAACCAGAAAGGTTTTTATAAACCTGTGTGAACACTGATTTTTCTGTTAATCCATGATAAATGGATTAACACAATGAGGGATCTTTTCATATTCATCAAATTGGCGAGTCAGTTAATGCATATTGGTGAGGTGTGGGGGAAGTGGGAACTCTTACACCTTGCTCTTGGAAGTACTGATTGGTATCACTGCTTTGGAGATGAATTTGGTTACATGACTAAGTGGAAAGTGTGCACATAATATGACCCACCAATGCCATTTTCAGGTATTTGCTCTAGAGAAGATGCTGGCAGGTACCAAGGATTTGGGCCTACTGTGTTTGTAATAGTAAAATGGTAGAAACTACCTTATTGGCCTCAGTAAGGAGATCCAGGCATCTGTTTTATTCATACAGTCAAAAATTATTCAGCATTAGAATGAATGAATTAGATTTACATGTATCGAGATGCATAAATCTCAGTAACAGGGTTGACTGTAAAAAGCCCAGTTACCAAGTAGGGGTACATTATGGTATCTTGTTTGGATATTTACATAACCAGTAAAGGTATAAACACCTGAATTAAGTAAAGATGGTTTAGATTTTGTCATTACCAATCTATAGGGAAGGAGAGGTTATCAGTTGGGTCTAGGGCTTTAGTGCTATCTGCGTGCATTTTTGACAGAGTTCTGAAGTAAATAAAGCAAAATGTTGACTACTCTTTATTCTTCATGGTAAGTACATAGATTCCTGTTATATATATTTTTTTGATGTGAGATATAATTAACACACCATTAAAGTGTATAATCAAATAGTTTGGTATATTTTTGGTATATTCACAGAGCTTTGCATCCATCACCACTATCTAATTTCAGAACATTTTCTTTTTTTTTAAGATTATTTATTTATTTATTTATTTATTTATTTATTTATTTATTTATTTGAGAGAGAGAGACACAGCGAGAGAGGGAACACAAGCAGGGGGAGTGGGAGAGGGAGAAGCAGGCTTCCCGCTGAGCAGGGAGCCCGACATGGGGCTCGATCCCAGGACCCTGGGATCATGACCTGAGTGGAAGGCAGATGCTTAATGACTGAGCCACCCAGGTGCCCCTTCAGAACATTTTCTACGACCTAAAAAGAACATTTTCTATGACCTAAAAAGAAACCCTGTACCATTTGCATTACCCCCTGTTCTCCCCTTCCCCCAGTCCCTGAATAACATTAATCTATCTTTTGTCTCTGCCGATTTACCCACTGCAGACATTTCAGATACATGGAATCATACAGTATGTGGCATTTTGTGTCTGGCTTCTTTCACTTTACATAATGTTTTCGAGTTTCATCTATGTTTTAGCATGTATTAGTACTTTATTCCTTTTTATGGCTGAATAATATTCCATTGTATGGATATACAACATATTGTTTATCCCTTTATCCACTGATGAACATTTGGGTTGTTTCCACTTTTTAGCTATTATGAATAATGCTGTTATGAACATTCGTGTGCTAGTTTTTGTGTAGATGTACCTTTTCCAATCTCACGGTTATAGAGGAGTTGAATTGCCGGGTCACATGGCAATAACATGTTTCACTTTTTTAAGAAACCGCCAGTGTTTTCCAAAATGGCTGTACAATTTTATATTCCCACCAGCAGTATGTGAGGGTTCCAGTATTTGCACATCCTCACTAATACTTGTTGTTGTCGGTCTTTTTGATTATAGCCATTCTAGTGGGTGTGAAATGCTGTCTCATTGTGATTCTGATTTGCATTTCCCTGATGACTAATGATGTTTAGAATGTTTTCAATTGTTTATTGGCTGTTTATATACATTCCCTGGGGAAAGGAGTGTTCAAATCCTTTGCCCATTGCTTAATAGAATTATTTGTCTTTTTATTGTTGAGTTGTAAGGATTTTTCATATATTCTGGATACTGTTCCCTTACCAGATTTGCAGAAATTCTCTTCCATTCTGTGGGTTGTCTTTTTATTTTTTTGAAAGTGTCTGTTGAAGCAGAAAATTTTGTAAATTTGAGGAATTCCCATTTATTTATTTTTTTTGTTTTGTCATTTGTATTTTTGATGTGACATGTGAGAAACTATTGCCTAACCAAGGGTCATGATTTCATCTTTATCCTAAGAGCTTTATAGTTTGAGCTCTTGCATGTAGGTCTTTGATCTACTTTGAATTAACTTTTGTGTATAGTGTGAAGCAGGGGTCCGAATTTGTGCTTTTGCCCGTGGATGTCCAGCCATCCCAGCAGCATTTCTTGAGACATACAGTCTTTCTCTGTTGATTGTCTTGACACTGTCAGTCAGAAACCATTGACTAAATGCAGGGGTTTATTGGTGGATTCTTAATTCTCTTCCATGGAAATATTTATAGCATCTATCCTGTATCATCTGTATCAGTATCTACACTTGGATTTTCTGTTTTTTCTTGAGTCGGTTTCAGTAGTTTGTATTTCTTTCCAGGAAATTGTTCAACACTTCATCTAGTTAATCTAATTTGTTGATATAAAATTTTTCTTAGGGTTTCCTTGTACTCCTTTTTATTTCATAAGTTGGGCAGTAACGTTTCTTTCATTCCTAATTGTAATTAAGTCTTCTGTGTTTCTGAGTCAGTCTAGATGAAGACATGTCAATTTTGTTGATCTTTTCAAAGAACCCACTTTTGGGGCACCCCGGGTGGCTCAGTCAGTTAAGCATCTGCGTTCGGCTCAGGTCATGATTTCAGGGTTCTGGGATTGAGCACTGCATGGGGCTCTCTGCTCAACAGGGAGTCTGCTTCTCCCTCTCCCTCTGCCCCTTCCCTCTCTAGCGCTCTCTCCCTCCCTCCCTCCCTCCCTCCCTCTCTCTCTCTCTCTCTCTCTCAAATAAATAAATAAATAAATAATCTTTAAAACAACCACAAAAACAAAGAACCCATTTTTGGCTTGTTTTTCCATTCTTGATCTCACTCATTTTTGCTCTAGGGCTTGTTACTTCCTTCTGCTTACCTTTGGTTTAGTTTTCTTTTGTTTTTCTAGTTTCTTGGTGGAAGTTGAGGTTACTGAGTTGGGATCTTTCTTTCATTTTTGAATGTAAGTGTTGATGGCGCTCCTGCCCAGTCCTGCCCCTTGTGGGGCTGCGGCTGCTGGACTGGGCTTCAGGGAGGGGCAGGGAGGAGGCCTGGGCGAAGCACCACAAAGCTCCTGCTCTTACCTAAATCCAAATTTTCTTGCATAAATGAATAATCCTTGGATTGCTGCAGGCCTTTGCTTAATTCCCAGAGTCCTTAAACAGTTAATTATGAAAACGTGGTCATTGTCCTCATTACGTTTATGGAGCAGCCAGCCTTCGTTGCTCTGCAGCTCCCAGTCATGCCATCTACCTACTGTGTTTGATGATCAAAAAATGAATGTGATCGCAACAGGATATTTTATGGAAATTGGTTAACCACTTCTAAATGTCACAAGGAAAGAAAATGTATAAGACTAGCCAGCAAGTTTTGGAAAAGAAAACAGTGCTTGTCCTATTTGATATCAAAACTTTCTGTAAAGCTAAAGAAGTCGAAGCGGTTGGTATTACAGGTGAAAGAGACCAACAGCTCAGCAGAACAAAGTAGAAACTCCAGAGCCCCGCTCATGAAAAGGGGATTCATGTGGGAGCAAATTCCTGGCTGGTATTAAACCCTGCCTAATGAACTCATGGAACAAGTCCTTTTTGTGGGATTTGCTCAGTTGTTATCAAGCTAGCTTTTCATGATTTCTCACCCTGAGGTCGGGTTGACTTTGCCTCAGAATTAGGGACGTGTTGTCAGCCACGTGAGAGGAGGCTGTGGGAAACGGGGGTGCTTTGCAGCGGATGTGGGGTGAGTCACCGACAGCTGTTGGGTGGCTTAAGGGGTCATCACTGGGAAAGCCAAGGGAAACAGCCGAGGAACCCCCACAGAAAGTATGGGTATGACTTCTCCCAGCATAATACCAAACCTGGAAACTACAAGAATTCCAGATTTCAAAACTTCTATAGAACACCCAAAATCAGAGGCTGGTAAAAGGAGGTGGGGACATGTGGTAGCCAATGGTTAGTAGAGAGGGCCTCTAGATCCATAACTAAAATCCACATCTCTAGACCTCACCCAAGGGCCAGCCTTGCTTGTGAGCAGGCCTTTCTCAAGTCTGCGTTCCTTTTTCTGCACAGCCTACTGCCTCAGCCAACACAGATAGACAGCAGAAGGGAGCCCTGAAATATAAATATGAGAAAAGTACAAGGAAGGGGAGTCTCCATCTCTGCAGGTGTTCAAATATAAATTGAAATGTGGGTTTTTGTGGTGCAGTTCCAGTTATTTGCAGCATTTCTCTCTTTACTGCAGAGATCCCATGTTTGTACAGTTAACCCTAGAGCAACCCGGGGGTTAGGGCTGCTTACCCCCCCTACCCCGCCCATCCCCCACTCTCCACGCAGTTGGAAATCCACGTATAACTTTGGGCTCTCCCAGAACTTAACTACTAATAGCCTGCTGTTGGCTGGAGCCCTTACCAATAACATCAAGTCTGTTAACATATTTTATATGTTCTCTGTATTACCTGCTGTATTCTTATAACAAAGTAGGCTGGAGAAAAGAAAATGTTATTAAAATCATAAGGAAGAGAAAATACATTTATAGTGGGCCCATTAAAGGATCAACTTTATAATATTTTTGTTGATATATTTTTGTATTAATCTGAACGCATTTTTATTTTTTATTATTATTTATTTATTTATTTTTTAAAGATTTTATTTATTTAAGAGAGAGAGTGCACAGACGGAGAGGGAGAGGGAGAAACAGACTGCCCACTGAGCAGGGAGCCCGATGTAGGGCTCGATCCCAGGACCCTGGGATCATGACCTGAGCTGAAGGCAGACGCTTAACCAACTGAGCCACCCAAGTGCCCCGAATGCATTTTTAAAATATATTTTCAGACATTAATTTTTTAGAGCAATCACAGGTTTTCAAAAAGAGAGGTACAGAGATTTTCCACGTACCCCTGTACTCACACACGTATCGCTTCTCCCGTCATCAGTAGGCCCCAGTGGAGTGTTGCATTTGTTACCAGTGATAGACCCAGACCGGCACATCGCTATCAGCCAGAGTCCACAGCTGACATGAGGCTTCGCTCTTGCCGGGATGCCCTCTGTGTGCTCGGACAAATGTAGACATGTATCTGCCATTATGGCATCATACGGAGTGTTTTCGTTCATGATACTATTTGTAAAACTTCTCTGTGCTCCATCTATTCATCCCTCAGCAAACACTGATCGTTTTATTTACTCCATAGTTTTGCCTTTTCCAGAATGCCATATCACATTGTCTTCTTTCACTGAGTGGTGTGCATTATGAGCTTTCTTTCGTGGTCTGACAGCTCATTTCTTTTTAGCGCTGAATAATTCTTCATTGTCTGGATGCACCATAGTTGATTCATCTGCCTATTGAAGGACATCTTAGTTGCTTCCCGGTTTTGGCAGTTACGAGAAAAGCTGCTGTAAGATCCGTGTGCAGGTTTTTGTGTTGACTTAAGTTCGCATGTTCTTTGGGTAAGTGCCAAGCCGCACAGTCGCTGGTTTATACAGTACGGTTGTGTCTAGCTTAGTGAGACTTCTGCCCATCTTCCGCAGTGGCTGCGCCACGTTGCATCCCCACCAGCAGCAAGTGCGAGTTCCCACTGCTCTCCCATCCCCGTCAGCACTGGTCACCATTCTCATCCGTGTGCAGTGGTGTCTCCTTGTGGTTGAAACTTGTCTCCCCGATGACACAGGACGTTGTGGAGCCCCTTTTCATGTGCTTATTTGACATCCGTGTGTCTTCTTTGTTCAGGTCTGTGGTTCGTTTTTTAATCAGGTTATTTTCTTACTCTTGAGATGTAGGAGTTCTTTGTATATTTTGAATAACAGTCTTTTGTCAGGTGTGTGTTTTGCAGACATTCTCCCTCCCAGTATGTGGCTTATCTTCTCGTTCTCTTGATACTGTCTTTTGCAGAACAGAAGTTTTGAGTTTTAATGAAGTCCAGCTCATCACATATTTCTCTCTTGGATTGCGCCTTCGGTGCCGTATCCGAAAAGTGGTCACCACACTACACTAGGGTCACCTAGGTTTTCCCCTGTTCTCATCTAGGACTTCTAGTTTTGCATTTTACATTCAGGTCTGTGGCCCATTTTGAGTTAAATTTTGAGAAGGATGTGAGGTCTGTGTCTGGATGCCATTGTTGTGGGGCGTTTTGTCGTCGCAGCACCCATTTCCTGAGGAGACAAGTTTTGCGCCTTTGTTGCAGCTGACCGTGCTCACGGGGGCTTATTTCTGAGCTCTGTTCTGCACCACTGACCTGAGTGTGCTCCTTCACCAGAACCACACCGCCATGATGACCGTAGCTTTGCCGTTAAGTCTTTTTTTTTTTTTTCCCAAGGCTGGCGAACAGTTTTAATTTTTAAATGTATCTTTTTTCTTACTTTGTTAAAATACACATAATATAAAACGTATTACCTCTTTTTGAGTTCCCGGAGCTAGTTCCATCGTGGAGTAGAGAGATTCCCACACATACAAACCTAAGCAATTCTTGGGATAGCAGCAAGGTGTCTGAGACTTCAACTCAATTCTGACACTGTC
Organism: Eumetopias jubatus; assembly: GCF_037043125.1. Taxonomy (NCBI): domain Eukaryota; kingdom Metazoa; phylum Chordata; class Mammalia; order Carnivora; family Otariidae; genus Eumetopias; species Eumetopias jubatus. Next base: position 694,848 of record NW_028274861.1, on the reverse strand, counting down.
TGCCTTGGAAATGGCATCCGATCCCACAGGTTAAGGGCTCAGTCCTGTAAGACTGCCTCCTGCCGCCGAACTCAGACACTCGTCGGAAGTCCCAGGCTGTGACTCGTGCTTCTGACCAACTGGCTGCAGATTGGAGGTTCCAGTGACCTCCTCCATAATTTGCGGCAGCGGCTCACAGAACTCAGGGAAACATGTTGACCTGTTTGTTAAAGGGTATGACAAAGGGTAGAATCAACAGCCAGATGAAGAGGTGCACAGGGAGCGGTCTGGGGAACGGGTGTGGAGCTTCCATGCCCTCTCCTGACAGCCACTCTTCCCAGTCTCCAGGAGTTCACCAATCCAGAAGCTTCCGAACCCAGCCCTTTTGGGTTTTTATGAAGGCTTCTTTGCATAGCCACAATTGATTGAATCATTGGCCGTTGGCTGACTGAACCTCCGGGCCCTTTCCCCTCCCCAGAAGTCAGGCGTGGGGCCGAAAGTTCCAGCCCTCTGATCCCATGGTTGGACCTCCTGGCAGCTTGAGTGCGTGGGTTCCAAAAGTCAGCTTCATTAATAAAAGACACCTTGATCACTCTCAACACTTGGGAAATGTTGAGGGTTTGGGGAGCAGAGAGCCAGGCGCTGTGGATGAAGACCACGTACTTATGAGAAATACGTATTTGGTCCTCTGAATCATCTGAATGACCAAATACATATTTCTCATAAGTCACAGTAGTGCACGATCTTAACCATATTTTAAAAAGATTTTTATTAATGTGTGCGTGCATGAGAGAGAGCAGATGAGTGCAAGCACGAGCAGGGGGAGGGCAGAGGGAGAAGCAGAGTCCCCTCTGAGCAGGGAGCCTGACTTGAGGCTTGACTGCGGAACCCTGAGATCATGACCTGAGCTGAAGACAGATGCTTAACCAACTGAGCCACCCAGGTGCCCCATCTTAACCATTTTTAAATATGTAGTTTAGTAGTGTGTTATTAAATACATTCACATCATTGTACAGCTGCCCCTCTAATCTATCCCTATAACTGTTTTCATCTTGTAGAGCAGAAACTCTATACCATTAAAAATATCTCCTCATTCTCCCCTCCTCTCCTCCAGTGGCACCCACCATCTACTTTCTGTCTTTATGACTGTGACTCCTCCAGGAACCTCACATAAGTGGAATCCTACAGTATTTGTCTTTTTGTGACTGGCTCCTTTCCCTTAGCATAATGTCCTCAAGGTTCATCCGTGCTGTGGTATATTGCACAGTTCCTTCCTTTTTAAGGCTCCATAATATCATGTTCTACATACAGACCACAGTTGGTTTTTTTTTTCTTTAATCCATTTATCCATCAATGGGCACTGGGTTTTTGTCATGTTTTGGCTCTTGTGAATAATGCTGCTGTGAACATATGAATACACATATCTTTTTGAGACCCTGCTTTCAGCTCTTAGCGGTTTATACCCAGAGGTGGAATGGCCTGCCTCATTTGGTAATTCTGTGTTCAATTTTTTGATGAATTTCCATACTGTTTCCCATGGAGTATCTCTTGCCATCATTCCACTTTCAACCTCTTTGTGTCTTTGGATGTCAAGTGAGTCTCTTCTGGACAGCATATATGGCTGGATTATGTGTTGTCACTTATTCTGGCAATCTCTGTTTCCGATTGGAGAGTTTAATGCATTTACAGGGTCAAGTAATGATAAGAAAAGACTTGTCTCGTTGTGCAGTTTGTTTTCCATGTGCCTCAGAGCTCTTTTTCATCCTCATTTTCTGCATTATTTTCTGTTTCAGGTAATATTTTGTAGTGAAATGTTTAAATTCCTTTCTCATTTCCATGTGGTTACCGTGGCGTCTCCATGTAACAGCCTAAGTTGTAGCTCTCTCTCATTGGAATTGGTACCAGCTGAAGTTTAGTAACATACAAAACTCTGCTCCTTTACAGCTCCATCCCCACCCCTTTGCTTGTAGATGTCACAGAATTACACCTTTAGATGTTATCTGATCTGATATCCAAAAAAACATAAACTAATAATTATTTTAAGTGCATTAGCCTTTTAAATTACATAGAAAACAAGGTGTGGAGTTAAAAGCCAAAGTTACAGTAATTCCAACTTTTAGAGCAATGATTGCTTTTTTCTTTCAATTTCTTAGTCTCTTAAATCATGAGGGAAACAAAGTGCAGGGACAGACTGTGGCCGCAGTGGTGCTGGCTGGTGGGACTGGCCATGTGTAGGCCCTCCGTGAGACCTTACTGCGTGCACGGCTTCCCGCTGCTATCCCCGGTCCTTCCCTTGCGCCTGTCGGACTCCTGGGAGCGGCTTTTGCAGGAAAGGTCCAGGTGGTCACCAACTGCCACAGCTTTTGTTTGTCTGGCAATGACTTGATTTCTCTCTCACTTTGCAGCACAGTTTTGCTGGATATAGGATTCTTGGGTTTTCCTCTTACAGCTCTGACCATATTGGTGCACTTTCTCTGAAATCCAAAGTTTCTGATGAAAAATCTGCAGATAATCTTACTGAGGATCCCTTGGATGTGATGAGTCTCTTCTCTCCTGCTGTTTTCAGGGTTCTTTGTCTTTTGAAAGTCTGATTATAATGTGTCTCCGAGTGGGTCTCTCTGACTTCCTCTGACTTGACCCTCTTTGGGCTTCTTCGATGCTAGGCTGCGTGTCTCTCATCACATCTGGGATGTTTTCAGTAATTATTTCCCCAGATATTCTCTTGCCCCCGTATCCGCAGTCCTGCTGGGACTCCCACAGTACGTATGCTGATTCAGGCTCTGGAGCCCACGGACCCCTCTGTCTCTGCTCACGGTTTGTTAGTTCTTTTTCTCTCTGTCCCTCAGCCTGGACCATTTCTGTCCTGTTTTCAAGTTTGCCGATTCTTCCTTCTCCCTTCTGCTCCCTCCCGGGAATTTTTCGTTGCTATTACTGTACTTGTCAGTTCTTGAATTTCTTTTTCTTTTTATGTGTTCTTTCTCTTTATTGATTTCATTTTGTTCCTAATTTGTTTTCTTGACTTACATCTTTCTTCAGTTCTTTGAGCATCTTTTAGACTAGTCTTTGTGTATTGAATCTGACATCAGGTCTTCTTCAAGGACAGTATCTGTTTATCTTTTTTGTTCCTTTGTTTTATTATTTTTTTAAGATTTTATTTATTTGAGAGAGAGAAAGACCTTGAGACAGATCATAACCAGGGGTGAGAGGTAGAGGGAGAAGCAGACTCCCCGCTGAGCAGGGAGCCCGATGTGGGACTTGATCTGAGGATCCTGGAATCATGACCTTAGTGAAAGCAGATGCTTAACCGACTGAACCACCCAGGCGCCCCTTTTTTTCCCCTTTAAATTGGCTATACTCTCCTGTTTCTTTGTGCGCCTGTTGATTTTTGTTGAACCCTGGACATGTTAACCTTTATAATGTGGTAACTCTGGAACTCAAATCCTCACCCCCCAACAGTAGGTCAACTTGAGACTCGGTAATAACAGTAATGGCATTGCACTGAAACTTCTCAATTCCCGCAGCTCATGCAGCACACACACGTGTATGCACACGGGCATATACATGCCTGATTGGTCTTCTCTTGAGGATGGCAGGGGGCCAACTCATTGTCTTAAAATGTGGATAAATTGCAAGGAATCAGTGCTTTCTTACAGGAACTGTTTCACCAGGTGACCAGACTGAATCCAAAGAGCAGATGCCTCTCCTTTGACATTGTGTTCTAGCTAAATGGTGGAAAGGAAGGGTACACTTCCTTCCACTTTCTTCAGCCGGTGCTGTGGTCGTGGATGTGGGCTCTGAGCACAAAGGGCTGTTGGTATCAAAGCAGAGCCCGGACGTGGTGCCTCTGGATGGCAGCTGGGCAGCATTGCTGAGGGTCCTTGGAGTGTGAGCTGGGCTCTGGGTGCAGGAACCAGGGTTACAGGACCCATAGGGGAAGGGGAGATGGTTGCCCGCATCCTATGTGTTCAGTCAGTGACATGCAAACCAGGGAGGGCAGGGAGGGCCTGTAGATAAAAAGGGACGTTGAAGACAGACCCAGAATGGACAAGGCTCAACTGTAGTGTCCTGAGGATGTACACTTGGGGGATAAACTCCAGATCAGAGCCAGGAAGTGCAAATGACAATAGTGTTAGGAGGAGGGGGGACAGGGCACACGCAGGGTCTTCTCAGGGTCTCGCGGTTGTTTACAAGTTACTTGTCCTAAGTCACTAGGATGTGCAGATGCTCTTGGACTTTTTGTACCTCGTTTATTGTATCAAGTCACTTGAATTCATTTGGTGATGAAAGTGATGTGATTTTGTTTCATATGCTTGTTTTTAGGGATTGCTTTTTAAAAGTTTGGTGTGATTTGCTTTTTTAGTTCTGTAAAACGTGTGATTGCCGAGGGCGCAGTATAAAACAGCCCCTTCCTGCCGTCCTCCCTCTGCAGAGGTTGTCCCCATGTCCATACCTGCACATCCCCTCCCTCTCCCGCCTGGCTCTTCGGTGGCAGGTACTAGTCCGTGAGCAGCATTTACACCCTGCTTTCCTCACGGAGGGATGGACACCCTGCAGATCGTGAACAGTAAACATTGAGGTCTTTCTCCCTCCCTTTCCCTTGTTCCCTCCCTCGCCCCCTCCCTCCCCTCCTGGCTTGCTCCCTGTCTCCAGTCTGAGCCCAGTCTTCGAGCCTATCTTTCTTATGTGGCTGCTTGTACTCCCTTTTATTCATTGATTTTCACATTATCTGTTGCCAGCCTTTTGTTACAATAAATAATGTTACAGGATCATTTTGTATATATGTCACTTTCTGTTTTCTGTTCTATGAAATGGTGTGATAGTATGGTCAGAGGGTGAATGGAGGTTTACTTTAATATTTTTTCATGTTGAAAATTTGATTGGGTTGTATGACAATAGATCCTACCTGGGTTTTGGCATTTTAGCTGTGCTTTTATTATTGAACGTATGTTTTATGGTGGCACGTCAGATAGTTTATTAGCGAACTTATGGCACACTCTTGGATATTTTTGTGTATTTACTTATTATTTTATTATTAAAACATGAATTAAAGGTAGAAATGATCCAAGCCATTTTTTTTTAAATAAAGCCCTAATTAATAATAAGCCTCCGTAGGCAAGGACACGACATAGCAGGTAAGTGATTAGTTAGTGACCTGTATCTTCTCAGCACACTTGTTTGTGAATCAAATGTATAAAGGCTTTTGAAGATTTTTGTGTCATTGCTGTGTCCCACTGTGCCGCACACTTGTGGTCTTCATGCACCTGTAACTCTGGGATCTTCTTGTCTCATTCCAAGGTTCATGTTTTATTCGAACTGACCGGCTTGATGGTGAAACTGACTGGAAGCTGAAGGTGGCGGTGAGCTGCACACAGAGGCTGCCAGCCCTGGGGGTGAGCGTTCTTGTAATTACAGCGCCATCTCACTTGGTGCTCGTTCCCAGGCAGGAAATCCACGTCTGCACATACCAGCTGACTTCTTGAATGCACAGGTTCCTAGAAACGATCCTCTTATTACTAACAGAGGGCCCTTGAAAACTACGCCAGAATCATTTCTCTGGTGTCTGGGCACATGACCTGCTCTAGGTGTGGGTGTGTGGCGTTCTGTCGGCCTGACACTTTCGTCCTCTTTTGTTTTCTCTCGCTTTCCTTTCCCTTCTGGTTTTTGTTTTTGTTTTTAAACCTCGCAGTTGAGTAATCTTTAAGATTGAGAACTTTTGGCAGGGTTAAATGAGTCCATAATTGAGTCCCTTTTTGCTGACTGACTTAACTCTGTGGTAATTGGTGTCCATTAGCTTTGGCAGACTGTGGGACTCAGACGAAGTTAAGCCTCCTTTTGGAGACAGGCATGTGCACTCTGCTTTAGTTGGGACAGTAGAGAACCCTCTTCTGTTAGGAGGAGGGGAATGTTACTGCGTCTTGTGACCGAGAGAGAAGGGAGAGGACACCGTCAGGCACCTTGCCTGGTCTTTGCCCAGTGCCCCTTTGTTCCTGGGCAATAGGCAAGAGGTAGGATCAGAGAGAATAGTACTTATGGATTCCAGCATTTTCAACAGTCTCTCACAAATGCTGAGAATCTGCTGAGCTGGCACACATCTTTTTTTTAACAAAGCCACGGTTGAGGCCATTTGGTGCTTGTGTTAGACGTTAGTATGTATTTGAATGAGAAGAGCTTCATTCTTCCTACATGATCTGCTGATATGCAGTGGAGAGTAAAGAAAACTTGAGATGGTCTACGGGTGACCTTTGCCTCGAGCACTTGTTGGTAAAGGCAAGGGAACTTGGGTAGTATTATAGACTTGGTCACTTTCCTTGGATTGGTTGGGTTTGGATAGGAGTAGGTACTTGCACTACATATGGTGTACAGTTAATTTACCATGAACAGCAGGGCCTTCCCCATTCTTGTGCACACTACACCTTTTGGAAATTATATACGTTTGACATGTATAAGACTGGGAAATATTTGACTCTTTAGGTGTTTTTGGTTGTCTGTGCTTTATGTGGTCGCTAGGTTGAAATTTATTCCTTTATATGTTTTGTGTATATCTTGAAAGATTTTCTGGTCACTAGTGAGCAGTGGCTGATTCTTTTGTCCATTTAGTCATCGTCACATAATAATGTGGGTCATGTAATATGTCCGTCACAGCCTAACCTCCTGCCTTTCCTGCTCCCTTTCCCCCCCGACCCTTTAAAGATTAAAAAAACAACAACAACAACCATTCTTACCCCAAGGGTGATGCAGAAGAGAGTGCAGGTTGTCAGATTTGAACCCCAGGTCTTGGTTTCCTAACCCCTGAGCTGGAGAATGACCCCTCTCGGCTCATCACCTAACCTTGGGCACCTCTGTCATGGGTGGGAGCAAGTAGGCAACTCCTAGTTTTTGGCTTTTTTAAATATATAAACATTAAGAGAGGCATGTAAATAGGAAGTCTTCCTTTTTCAGGTAAATTCTGAAAAGTAGAACAGGGGGTGTGTGAAGGAACACATGTGGTTTCAGCTCATGGTAGGTCATCTCAGAAGAGTTGTGCCCAAACCCCTGTAACCAGCAGAATGTGATTATTGGTGAATATGCTTCAAAACACTTAAAATAACTATTGAAGAAAAAAATCTCTGATAGAGAAAATTTAGACCATTCATTGTTTTCATTTGTACCTCTTTGTTCCAGGATGGTTGAAATTTTCCACCACATGTTCATTAGAAATTTGTATTTATTTGTTGGTTTACCCTTCTCTTTTGCCCACTTTTGTATTGGTGTTTGCCAATTAAAAAATTACATATATGCTCATGTGGCGTATCGTATTGAGTTGATAAAACCAGATATAGGCGGGCGCCTGGGTGGCTCAGATGGTTGGGCGTCTGCCTTCAGCTCAGGTCATGATCGCGGGGTCCTGGGATCGAGTCCCACATCGGGCTCCCTGCTCCTTGGGAGCCTGCTTCTCCCTCTGCCTCTCTCTCTCTCTCTCTCTCTATGTCTCTTATGAATAAATAAATAAAATCTTTAAAAAAAAATACACCAGATATATGCAAAGTATGTCCTGTTTTTAATTGTTCCTTTCTTAGACACAGAAATAATTTTGTATCTCCTGGACATCTATGGTCTCCCATCATTCCTCAGATCAGAAGTTGGTTTTGAAAATTGTCCAAACTGCTGTTCTAGATCAATTTCTGAGTCAATGCAAGGTGGCCCACCACTCAGATGATTTGTTTTCAGTCTTACTTCTCAGTGTTCTGGGACGGTTTGTTTAAATTCTGTAGGATATTATGTATAATTTATATGATGTGGGTTAGTACAACTTATTGATTGATTGTGAATGAGGGAAAACAGATTCTATTGGACCAGCTGATGAAGGTAATAGTTGAGGTTGACATTGACTCTTTCTCACTAAGCAGCTGACCTTTGTCCACTTCAGAGTGAACAGGAACAAGTGGGAAGCTAGTAAGTCATTAAGTCACAAGTCAGGGATGTGTGGGAGAGTGTGCATGCAGAAGCAGAAACTGCCACAGTGCTTTTCAGAGTCGCTATACCATGAAACACTCCCACCAACAATGCATGAGTGCCCGAGTTTCTCCACAGCCTTGCTAATATTTGGTGGTGTCATTTTTTAATTTTAGTTATCTCGGTAAGTACATGGTGATACCTCATTTGAGTTTGTGTTTCTGTAATGGCTAGCAAGGCTGAACAGTTTTTTTGTTCTGTTTTGTTTTTTTTTAAGATTTTATTTATTAGAGAGAGAGCAAGCAGGAGGGAGAGGGAGAGAGAATCCGAAGAAGACTACGTGCTGAGTGCAGAGCCCGACACGGGGCTCAGTGCCACAACCCGAGATCATGACCTGAGCCGAAACCAAGAGTTGCATGCTTCACTGACTGAGCTGCCCAGGCATCCCCTGAATATTGTTTCTTGTGCTTGTTGACCATCTGTGTATCCTCCTTGGTGAAATGTCTATTCATGTCTTTTTAGTGGCTTTTGTGTAATTCCCTAGAATGCTCTCTCTACACGACTATATCATGTGCAAAGAAGACAGTATTGCTCTTTCATGCAAGTGTGCGTAGTAGACAGCCTTCTCTTTCTTCTGCTTGCAGTATCACACCGGCTGTGATCTCTAATGCACTGTTGAACAGAAGGGGTGAAACCATTCATCCTGGTCTTCTTTCAATCTCGGGGAACACGTAACCTTTTAACATCATGTGTGATGGTAGCTGTAGGTTCTTTTTACATTACCCATATCAGATTGAGGGAATTCTTTCTATTCCTAGTTTGCTGAGAGGCTTTATCATAAATGGGGATTGGATTTTTCAGAAGTTTTTCTGTTTATTGACATGATTGTATGATTTTTCTTTGTCATCTGTTAATAGGATGATCTGTATGGACTGACTGATTGTATCAACTTCATATTCCTGGGGTAAACCAAATCACATTTGTTCATGCAAAGTGTCCCCTTCATATATTGCAGTATTTGATTTGCTAATATTTTGGGAAGGACTTTTGTGCCTATATTCACGAGGAATATTGATTTTGTTGCTTTTGTTGTATTTGTCTGTTTTGTTTTTATTGTAATGCATTTGGTTTATTACCTAGGGGTGTGCTGGCCTCATAAAATGAGTTGGGAAGTCTTTTTGCCTCCTGTATTTGTTAAAGTAGTTGGTGTAAGATTGGTGTTATTTATTAATTTTTTTTTCTATTGAACTTACTCCCCTTGAAACTATCTGAGTTACAAGTTAACTTTGTGGGAAGGTGTTTAATTGAGAATTGAATTTCTGAAGTAGATAGTAGAGTTAATCGGATTTTTTGTTCATTGGCAATTTGTGTTTTTCAAAGAGTTTATTTCATGTAAGTTGCCAAATTTTATGGTATAAAATTTGTTATGTTCTTGTTTTTTAGTTTTTGTAGGATATCCTCTTGCGTCTTCAATATTGGTAATTTATATCTCTTTTTTTTTTTTTCCTTGTACGGTCTCACCATCGGTTAATTGACTTAGTCATTTCAAAGACCCTGTTTTTGGTGTCTTTGATAATCTTTATTGTTTGTTCATTTTCTGTCCTCTGACTTTTATTTCCTTTCCTTCATTCTAAGTTAGTTTGTGTTTTATTTTTCTTTTCTTTGTTAACTTCTTAAAGCAGAAGTGAGACTCTTGATTTTTTTTACCTTGTTCTTTTCTGTTATAAGCCCTTAGAGCTGTAACTCTCCTGAGCATGACTTAACCTGTATCACATAAATTTTATACACTGTATTTTCATTATGTTTTTGTTAAATATTTTGTAGTTCCTTTGTGATTTCTTCTCACCTTCCCTTTACTTGGAAACATTGCTTCCTTACCATGTGGCGGGGGATTTTCCTGATGGCCTCTGTAACTTCGCTGTTACTTAATTCTGTTCTGTTCGTGGACCACGTCATGTCTTATGTCACAGGTTGGGACTTGTGACTCGGCACATGCTTTCTGTGGGTCAGTGCTCAAGCCTGTTTACAGAGTGTGTTCTGCTGTTCTGTGGGTAGGCTCTACATGCTCATTAGGTCAAGTCGATGGCAACTGTTGTTTAAATGTGTATTTTTACTTGCTTTCTACCATTCTCTTAATTAATGAAAGAAGACTTTTAAGATGTGCTCTTTCTCCTTTGGGTTCTATCAGTTGTTGTCCTGTGTACCTCGTTAGGGTCCGTGCACATTCAGAATTCTCATAGCCTGTTGGTGAACTGAAGTCTGCTCAGTCCTGTGGTGGTGGTCTTGGTTGTGACATCTGCTTGGATGTTCATATAGTGACTCCAGCTTTCTTTTGATTGGTGTTTGCATCTTTTTCCGTGCTTCTATGTTTACTATGTCTGTTTCTATATATGAAGTGGGTTTCTTGTTAGCGTAACACAAGTAGATACCGCTTTCTTCCTTACTCTGACTCACTTACTCTGTTGCATTTTCATGAGTACATTTACCATAAGTATCAGTAACGGCTGAGTTAAAGGAGGTTACTTGCCGTTTATTTTCTGCTTATCCTCATCTCTTCGTTCCTTTTTTCCATCTTTAGGTATTATTGTAGATTTCTGTTTAACTACTATTACTGGCTGTAACCATTAGTTGTGTTTTGCAGTTGTTGTTCTGTGGTTTCTAATATGTGTTCCTAACTCAGTATTATCTTTCTCCAAAGGGTGTGACACCATTTTGTATATGATTTAAGAAACACGCACAGCTAGACTTCCACATCCTTCTTCTCATCTTTGGTGTTATTTTGTCGTATATTTTACTTCTACATGTTATAAGGCACACAATAGAATATATATCGTTTTTCTTTAAAGCAGTCAAACATGTGGAGCAGCTGGGTGGCTCAGTCAGTTAAACATCGGACTCTTGATTTCAGCTCAGGTCATGATCTCAGGGTCGTGAGATGGAGCCCCATGTCGGGCTCTGTGCTCATCGTGGAGTCTGCTTGAGATTCTCTCTTCCTCTCCCTCTGCCCCTCCCCCACGAAAAATAAATCAGTAAATCTTAAAAAAAAAAAAAGTTGTCGGGGGCGGAGCAAGATGGCGGAGGAGTAGGAGACCTAGATTTCGTCTGGTCTCAGGAATTCAGCTGAATAGGGATCAAACCATTCTGAACACCTACGAACTCAACAGGATATCAAAGAGGAGAGTAGCAACAACTCTCTGAACAGAGAAGCGACCACTTACTGGAAGAGTCATATTTTATCCCTTCATAATAGTTACCCTTATTTTTGGCATATATATATAAGTTGTTCTCTCTTTAAAATTTTGAGATACAGTTTCTTCTAACAGATAAAAATATACCCTAAATCACTAGTGTGTGGTTCTGTTCTAGTCTCCTGCCTGATCACATTCTCTCCCTTTTTTCTTTTTTTTTTTTTTAAATCTTCTTTCTTTTTTCAAACAACTTCTTATCTTATCAAGTCCTTTTATAAAATCTTTTATAATTTTCATCTTTACAGTCATCTTCTATCCCTTCATTGTATCAACCCTTATTTTGTACATATATGTCTTTCTTCCTTTAAAATTTTAGGAGGCACTTTTTTCTAACAGACCAAAATACGCCCAAAATGTAGTGTGTGGCACTCATCTATGCACTAGCCTGATCATATTTGATCACATTCTGCTTTTTTTGTATTGGTTTTTTTTGTTTTTATCTTTTTTTTTCTTTTTTTTTTTTTCTTTTCTCTTTCTTTTTTCTTTCTTTCCCTTTCTTGTCCCCTGGTTTCAGGTCTTTTCTGATTTGTATACAGTATATTTCCTGGGGACGTTATAAACCTGTTAGCATTTTGTTCTCTCATTCATCTATTCTCCTCTGGACAAAATGACAAGACGAAAAAAATCACCTCAGCAAAAAGAACAAGAGGTAGTACCGTCAGCCAGGGTCCTACTCAATACGGACATTAGTACGATGTCGAACCTAGAGTTCAGAATCATGACTTTAAAGATACTAGCTGGGCTTGAAAAAACCGTGGAAGTTATTAGAGAAACCCTTTCTGGAGAAATAAAAGAACTAAAATCTAACCAAGTCGAAATCAAAAAGGCCATTGATGAGGTGCAATCAAAAATGGGGGCACTAACTGCTATGATAAATGAGGCAGAAGAGAGAATCAGTGATATAGAAGACCAAATGATGAAAAGTAAAGAGGCTGAGAAAAAGAGGGAGAAACAACTACAGGATCACGAGGGCAGAATTCGAGAGATAAGCGATACGATAAGACGAAACAACATTAGAATAATTGGGATCCCAGAAGAAGAAGAAAGAGAGAGAAGAGCAGAAGGTATATGGGAGCAAATAATAGCAGAGAACTTCCCTAATGTGAGGAAGGAAACAGGCATCAAAATCCAGGAGGCACAGAGAACCCCTCTCAAAATCGATAAAAATAGGTCAGCACCCCAACATCTAATAGTAAAACTTACGAGTCTCAGAGACAAAGAGAAAATCCTGAAAGCAGCTCGGGAGAAGAGATATGTAACCTACAATGGTAAAAATATTAGATTGGCAAGAGACCTATCCACAGAGACCTGGCAGGCCAGAAAGGACTGGCAAGATATCTTCAGAGCACTAAACGAGAAAAATATGCAGCCAAGAATACTATATCCAGCTAGGCTGTCACTGAAAATAGAAGGAGAGATAAAAAGCTTCCAGAACAAACAAAAACTAAAGGAATTTGCAAACAGGAAACCAGCCCTCCAAGAAATATTGAGAGGGGTCCTCTAAGCAAAGAGAGAGCCTAAAAGCAGCAAAGATCAGAAAGGAACACAGACAACATACAGTAACAGTCACCTTACAGGCAATGCAATGGCACTAAATTCATACCTTTCAATAGTTACCCTGAATGTAAATGGGCTCAATGCCCCAATCAAAAGACACAGGCTATCAGATTGGATTAAAAAACAAGACCCATCCATATGCTGTCTGCAAGAGACTCATTTTAGACCCAAAGACACCCCCAGGTTGAAAGTGAGGGGGTGGAAAACCATTTACCATGCTAATGGACACCAAAAGAAAGCTAGGGTGGCAATCCTTATATCAGACAAACTAGATTTTAAAACAAAGACTGTAATAAGAGATGAGGAAGGACACTATATCCTACTCAAAGGATCTATCCAACAAGAAGATCTAACAATTGTAAATATCTATGCCCCGAACATGGGAGCAGCCAATTATATAAGGCAATTAATAACAAAAGCAAAGAAACACATTGACAACAGTACAATAATAGTGGGGGACTTTAACACCCCCCTGACTGAAATGGACAGATCATCTAAGCAAAAGATCAACAAGGAAATAAAGACTTTAAATGACACACTGGACCAAATGGACTTCACAGACATATTCAGAACATTCCATCCCAAAGCAACGGAATACACATTCTTCTCTAGTGCCCATGGAACATTCTCCAGAATTGATCTCATCCTAGGTCACAAATCAGGGATCAACCAGTACCAAAAGATTGGGATCATTCCCTGCATATTTTTAGACCACAATGCTTTGAAACTAGAACTCAATCACAAGAGGAAAGTTGGAAAGAACTCAAATACATGGAGGCTAAAGAGCATCCTACTAAAGAATGAATGGGTCAACCAGGAAATTAAAGAAGAATTAAAAAAATTCATGGAAACCAATGAAAATGAAAACACAACTGTCCAAAATCTTTGGGATACAGCAAAGGCAGTCCTGAGAGGAAAGTATATAGCAATACAAGCCTTTCTCAAGAAACAAGAAAGGTCTCAAATACACAATCTAACCCTACACCTAAAGGAGCTGGAGAAAGAATAGCAAATAAAGCCTAAACCCAGCAGGAGAAGAGAAATAATAAAGATCAGAGGAGAAATCAATGAAATAGAAACCAAAAGAACAGTAGAACAGATCAACAAAACTAGGAGCTGGTTCTTTGAAAGAATTAACAAGATTGATAAACCCCTGGCCAGACTGATCAAAAAGAAAAGACAAATGACCCAAATCAACAAAATCATGAATGAAACAGGAGAGATCACAACCAACACCAAAGAAATACAATTATAAGAACGTATTATGAGCAACCCTATGCCAGCAAATTAGATAACCTGGAAGAAATGGGTGCATTCCTAGAGATGTATCAACTACCAAAACTGAACCAGGAAGAAATAGAAAACCTGAACAGACCTATAACCACTAAGGAAATTGAAGCAGTCATCAAAAATCTCCCAAGAAACAAAAGCCCAGGGCCAGATGGCTTCCCAGGGGAATTCTATCAGACATTTCAAGAAGAATTAATACCTATTCTCCTGAAACTGTTCCAAAAAATAGAAACGGAAGGAAAACTTCCAAATTCATTTTATGAGGCCACCATTACCTTGATCCCAAAACCAGACACAGATCCCATCAAAAAGGAGAATTACAGAGCAATATCCTTGATGAACATGGATGCAAAAATTCTCACCAAAATACTAGCCAATAGGATCCAACAGTACATTAAAAGGATTATTCACCACGACCAAGTGGGATTTATCCCTGGGCTGCAAGGCTGGTTCAACATCCGCAAATCAATCAACATGATACAATACATAAACAAAAGAAAGAACAAGAATCATATGATCCTCTCAATAGATGCAGAAAAAGCGTTTGACAAAGTACAGCATCCTTTCTTGATCAAAACTCTTCAGAGTATAGGGATAGAGGGTACATACCTCAATATCATAAAAGCCATCTACGAAAAACCTACAGCGAATATCATTCTCAATGGGGAAAAGCTGAGAGCTTTTCCCCTAAGGTCAGGAACGCGGCAGGGATGTCCACTCTCACCATTGCTATTCAACATAGTATTAGAAGTCCTAGCCACAGCAATCAGACAACAAAAAGAAATCAAAGGCATCCAAATCGGCAAAGAGGAAGTCAAACTCTCACTCTTTGCAGATGATATGATACTTTATGTGGAAAACCCAAAAGACTCCACCCCAAAACTGCTAGAACTCATACAGGAATTCAGTCAAGTAGCAGGCTATAAAATCAATGCACAGAAATCAGTGGCATTCCTATACACCAACAACAAGACAGAAGAGAGACAAATCAAGGAGTCGATCCCATTCACAATTGCACCCAAAACCATAAGATACCTAGGAAAAAATGTAACCAAAGAGGCAAAGGATCTGTACTCAGAAAACTATAAAATACTCAGGAAAGAAATTGAAGAAGACACAAAGAAATGGAAAAACGTTCCATGCTCATGGATTGCAAGAACCAACATTGTGAACATGTCAATGCTACCTAGAGCAATCTACACATTCAATGCAATCCCCATTAAAACACCATCCACTTTTTTCAAAGAAATGGAACAAATAATCCTAAAATTTGTATGGAACCAGAAGAGACCCCGAATAGCCAGAGGAATATTGAAAAAGAAAAGCAAAGCTGGCGGCATCACCATTCCGGACTTCCAGCTCTATTACAAAGCTGTTATCATCAAGACAGTATGGTCCTGGCACAAAAACAGACACATAGATCAATGGAACAGAATCGAGAGCCCAGAAATGGACCCTCAACTCTGTGGTCAACTTATCTTTGACAAAGCAGGAAAGAATGTCCAGTGGAAAAAGGACAGTCTCTTCAACAAATGGTGTTGGGAAAATTGGACAGCCACATGCAGAAGAATGAAACTGGACCATTTCCTTACACCACACACAAAAATAGACTCCAAATGGTGGAAAGACCTAAACGTGAGACAGGAGTCCATCCAAATCCTAAAGGAGAACACAGGCAGCAACCTCTTCGACCTCAGCCGCAGCAACTTCTTCCTAGAAACATCACCAAAGGCACGGGAAGCTAGGGCAAAAATGAACTATTGGGATTTCATCAAGATAAAAAGCTTTTGCACAGCAAAAGAAACAGTCCCCAAAACCAAAAGACAACCGACACAATGGGAGAAAATATTTGCAAATGACATATCAGATAAAGGGCTAGTATCCAAAATCTATAAAGAACTTATCAAACTCAACACCCAAAGAACAAATAATCCAATCAAGAAATGGGCAGAAGACATGAACAGACATTTTTCCAAAGAAGACATCCAAATGGCCAACAGGCACATGAAAAAGTGCTCAACATCGCTCGGCATCAGGGAAATCCAAATCAAAACCTCAATGAGATACCACGTCACACCCGTCAGAATGGCTAAAATTAACAAGTCGGAACGACAGATGTTGGCGGGGATGTGGAGAAAGGGGAACCCTCCTACACTGTTGGTGGGAATGCAAGCTGGTGCAACCCCTCTGGAAAACAGTATGGAGGTTCCTCAAACAGTTGAAATTAGAGCTACCATTCGATCCAGCAATTGCACTACTGGGTATTTACCCCAAAGATACAAATGTAGGGACCCGAAGGGGTACGTGCACCCCAATGTTTATAGCAGCAATGTCCACAATAGCCAAACTGTGGAAAGAGCCAAGATGTCCATCGACAGATGAATGGATAAAGAAGAGGTGGTATATATACACAATGGAATATTATGCAGCCATCAAAAGGAATGAGATCTTGCCATTTGCAACGACGTGGATGGAACTGGAGGGTGTTATGCTGAGTGAAATAAGTCAATCAGAGAAAGACATGTATCATATGACCTCACTGATATGAGGAATTCTTAATCTCAGGAACAAACTGAGGGTTGCTGGAGTGGTCGGGGTGGGAGGGATGGGGTGGCTGGGTGATGGACATTGGGGAAGATATGTGCTACGGTGAGCGCTGTGAATTGTGTAAGACTGTTGGATCACAGATCTGTACTTCTGAAACAAATAACGCAACATATTTTAAGAAAAAAGAAAAAGAAGAAGATAGCAGGAGAGGAAGAATGAAGGGGAGTAAGTCAGAGGGGGAGACGAACCAGGAGAGATGATGGACTCTAAAAAACAAACAGGTTTCTGGAGGGGAGGAGGGTGGGGGGATGGGTTAGCCTGGTGATGGGTATTGAGGAGGGCACATTCTGCATGGAGCACTGGGTGATATGAACAAACAATGAATCACGGAACAGTACAGCAAAAGAAATTATTTAATATATGGTTATTAACATAACAATAAAAAAATAAAAAAAAAGTCGAGCATGTTAAGAAGGGAAGAAAAAAAAAAATCCTCTTTGGCACTTTTCCTGTGCATTTACACAGTTCCAGAGTGCTCTTTCCTGAATGTGGATCTAACTTTCAATGTAGTTTTCCTTCAAATCAAAGAACTTCTTTCAGTATGTCTTGTAGGAGAAGTCTGCTAGATTAACTGTGAAAGTTTTTGCTTAAAAAAGGTCTTTATTTCACCTTCATTTTTGGAAGAGATTTTTCAAGTTTTTGTTTGACAGTTTCTCTTGTCTCTGCTTTGCCTTACAGCATATGCTGTCTCCTCTTTATTCTCTCTCTTTCTGTGGACATTTTGAAGATTTTTTTTGTGATGTCTTCTTTCAGGAATTGGTGTATGTCTCTTCATTTATCTTGCTTAGGGTTTGTTGGGCTTCTCGGATCTGGCGATTCTTGTTTCCGCCCCCCCCCCCATTTCAAAAACTTTTAGCCTTTATTTTTCATGCCTTTCTGCCCAACCCCCTCCATCTGAGACATCAACCACTCATTTCCACAGGTCATTGAGGTCCCTTGCTCTTTACTTTTTGTGACTCGATTTGGTAGTTTCTGTTGCTCTCTTTTTTAATTCATTGATTTTTATCTTCTGAAGTATCTAGTCTTCTATTAAGATCATCCAGCAAATTTTTTATTCCAAATATTGTATTTTTAATATCTGGAAGTGCCATGTGGTTCTCTCATTTTCATTACTGTTTAGATCCCTTTCTTTCCTTCTTGATATGTTCATCGTTTCATTTAAATCTTTCAGCATTTTATAATACTTATTCTTCATCTGTTAATTCCATTGTCTCTGTTATTTCTTGGTATGGTTCTAGTTTTTTTTTTTTTTTTAAGATTTATTTATTTGAGAGAGAGTGTGCATGCATGAGCAGGGGGAGGGGCACAGGGAGAGGAAGAGAGAGAATCTCAAGCAGACTCCCTGCTGCGCGCACAGAGCCCAACATGCAACTCAATCTCAAGACCCTGAGATCACAACCTGAGCTGAAACCCAGAGTCAGATGCTTAACTGACGGCGCCCCCTAGGTTCCCAGTTTTTAAGTTTTTAGTTATTCTCCTGTTACAGGTCACAATTTCCTGCTTCTTTGCATGTCTGGTAATTATTTTATTGGATGCTGGATATTCTAAGTGTTCCATATTTTTTCTTTTTTCAAAACCATTGATTTTATTTTCTTAGTTTAGCAGCTTGTGAATAAACTTGATCTTTTCAAGGCTTGTGCTTACACTTGATTGGGGTGGGCCTCAAGTCCCCTTTATTAGTGATGCTGGTCTAATCCTAGTACAAGGGCTTGATCTTTGTGGCACAGCCTTGGAAATTCTTGGTCGTTCAAAGGTGCCTGTAACTGGCCAGTCGGGCCTGACCTGTCCCCCATTCTGTGTCATCTCTGAGGTTGGTTCAGGGTAGGGCTCTCTGGTAGCACTCTTCCCGGCCAGACCTCATGTTTCCCACCCAGGTGTGTGGCGGCATCAGTAGACAGACTTGTGAGCGCGGTGCGGTAGCCTGCAGTCCCTTCCCCTTTGTCTCTCTTTCAGAGTCCTGCTCCCCAGAGCTCTGATCTCTGTCCCTAAATGTAGAAAGACTGCCATTTGGGGCTTGGCTTCGCCCTCATCCTGTGGTATGGGAAATCCACTTCTGCAAGAAGCTGGCTTTCCACAGGCTCCTATCTGTGTGGTCTTCTCCCAGGCGTCACGGGCCTGTGATGCTCTCAGAAGCACTGTGTCCATGTCTGAAAACAGCTGTTTCACATGTTGTGTCCATTTCCCCAGTGTTTTTGGTGGAAGGGCAAGTCTTATACCAGGTACAACAACATAGCTTATAGAAGCTTTTGATTAATGAGAAATACCAATGTCTGTGGACTAACCAATCTATGTGACATTTCAAATTATAATTAAAAGGTGGCTCATCAAGCATAATAATTTCAAACACCAAATTTCTGGGTCTTTGTTTCTTGTGGACTTGGTTGTTGTAGGGACATCCCTGCCAGGAGGATATGGGACCCGGAGCACACTTGTGTGCTGGCCATCCTCCTGCCTCACTTCTGCTGTGTTTCAAGCTAACCAGTCCTTTGTCTTTGGACTCATTCTTGCAAAAAAGAAATGGAGATTAATTTTTTCCTGCTTATAATAGTAATATCATTGAAAATAATATATACATCATAAAAAAGATGGGAAACAGTCATAATTTTACTTGTTAGCGTTGGCTGCCATTCACATTTGGGTAACAATTATTCCTGGCGGTGCCCCTTCTCCACCCTTCCTTCCACCACGCACCTGCATGGCTGGATGATACTGTACGTACTTTTTAACTGTTCAACAGTATGCTGCGTAGTAGTTGACAAATTATAACTTCAGTAACCAGCCTGGTATTTATTAGTGAATATGAACGTTCACAGTTTTGACGTTTTATAGATGGTGTTAGAAATCAGAAGATAGACATAGTTGAAAGATTTCGATTCTTTTGCCAAAACACCCCGCCCCAACACTGCAGCAGCATGCGCATCTCTTGGTGGCCTGCCCGTCTTCCCCATGTGATAAGTATAACTTGTGTTTATATTGGCACTTAATTTTTTAGTGAGGTTGAAGATACCTCTTAACCTAAGAAAATCTGTTTCTTGTATTTTAGTTTCATAAGTTTCTGTTTGTGGTGTCTGCCTGTTTTCCTGTTGTGTGTGTTCAGAGGTCTTTATGTGCCCTTTGTTCATCATGGATCCGTCTCCCGTTTCTTTAAGTCTTGTCTGAGTGATTTCGTTGATGGTTTCTTTTGTCCCCGTGGAAGTCTGCCTGCTGGTGGCTGTGCCCAGGCCCCCGGCTGCAGTGACGGCCATGCTTCGGCACAGCTGCGTCCTGGTGTGCACCGTGAACTTGCATGTGTTAGAGGTTAGATGTGTTTCAGTAAAAACAACTTGTAAAAATCAAGTGGTTACTGCCTTTGGTCTTATGTTTAGAATGTTTCCACTCCATGATTATATTTTAAATGATTACTTTGAAAACAACCCCTGCTTTACAGTAAGATCTCCTATCCATGTAGCATTTATTTTGAGTCAAGCTGTGAGTGGGAAATCAAACTTAAGAAAACAACTTGTTAGCCAGTCGCAGTACCACGCACTGAATAGCTCACTATTTTAGCAAAAATTTAAAATTGCTCTCAATTGGTCTCACCGTTTTAAACCGTCAACATCAGTGCATGAGTGTGCCTGTCTCTCCCTACCTTTGCCAAGTGTGTGTTGCTTCTGAACTTCTTGCCTTAGAATATCTTTTGCCATGTAAATATTTTAAATTTTATTTAGGTAATTATTTGTTTTCCTTTATGCTTATGGGTTTTTTGTTGTGATCAGAAGGCTGTTCTCCTACCAATATTATAATTTTAACCACTTTAAGTGGTTTGTCAGTAGGAAATAAGAGACTGGTCATTAGTATTTCTGGTATTATAGTTATTAAAGCGTCGCTTGCACATGGACTCCCAGAGAAGGAAGGTTCATGACGTCACCACATCTGTGTGGCTACAAGGCTGTCGTAAGAGTGAGTGTCAAGTGGCTTCTTTCGTATCACATCGTGTGACACAGGCCTAATGGTGCTGGAGCCCGCGAATCCGCCCTCTGGTCCCCCCCTTTCTCAGCTCTTCCCGAGACTCACTCAGACTGCCTGTGTTTGTTGTCTGCTTTTCTTCATGTGGCAAAATCAAGCTGTGCTGTCGTTGTATTACTTAGGACATCTAGCTTACAGTTCTCATACTATTTGTGAAAATGGATTTGTGTTTATCACGAGACGCTCTTGCAGCCTATTGACTTCCTGATGTGATTTGAGCCGACTCGGGGGTTGGTGCTACTATTTCTCCGTTGTGTGTTTCTCCTTTGTGCCCTGTTGCTCTTTTTCTGGCGTCCATTCTCAGTAAGCCCTCCAGGATTTAGACTGGTGGGGGAGATAAGGATGATTAATCATAACGGACTGGGAAAGATTTCTGTTTGCCGTATGCACAGATGGGGGCCCCACCCTGAGTCTCCTTTGCAGGAATTCCAGTCACTGGCGTGGACAGTTGGAAGTGAGTGCACTGGATAACCGTTTGTAGTAGCTTTAGTTTGCTAGGAGTGGTAGAAAGGAAAGTGCAAAGTTAAAACACTGTATTGGAAAGAATATGTCTGAAAGAAAACCCCGAGCTAACAAACCAGTAAGTGTACTTGAGGTGACGATGGTAACGCAGAACGCTGGGAGAGCGGGTGGCACATCCTGCAGAGGGGGGCGGCAGTGTCCCGCAGTTTGGCTGTGCGGACGTCATAGACAGGTGTGGGTGTGCAGGTGTACACAGTTGTACACTTTTACTGCATGTAAGTTATGTCTTAGAAGAGTAGTTAAAACCCCACTCTGTTATCATCTGTACCTTTGAGCGTCCTATTGGCCATGATCCACAGGAAGTGACATTTTATTATGCTCAATATTATAAGGATCTTTTCTTCATTTTTATTAGTGACAGGTGTGTATAAATTTCAAAAACAGTTAGAGAGTTATAGTATACAGTTCATATAATGCTAATTTTTAAAAAATTTTATGGTTGATGTACTTTGATAGAGAGTTTGAATAAGCATTTAGGTAAAGTAACTAGTAAATGAAAACATTTTAAGTTTTGATATGACCATAAAATCAAAAAGCAGTCTATTCTAGAAAAAAGGAAGTTTCACTGAATTTCTGGTTCATTAATCAATTTTTTTGTAGCTTCATATAATTTGGCACATATTGCTAGATTTCATAGGGAAAAAAGCTCCAATTTCATTATGGATTCAGGCACGGCAATTTGGTTTTTCATTTAACAGCTTACTCTTCCCCTGTCACTCACTTTGACTTCTCTGTCTCTGATGTAATGGATTTGGGGATATTTGGTGTCCTTCCCTGTTTGTCGCATCATCAGTTTAGCATTGTGACACCAAGCAGTAAACCTGCAAACCTCAGAGCTTTAAAGAACCGAGGATACCACCAAGAATACCCTCTCTGATTTTGTTGTATTCCCTGATCTCACGATGTGATCCGTTAAAATCGGAACAAGCCATTTGATAATAACTGTGCTGCAGACCCTGTGACGGCAGGCTCAGCTGCTCGTTGCCACACAGGCAGCTGGAAGGCATGCTTCTCCAGCACCCGTAGATATTTGGGAAACGTGTCTCTGGCTTTTGTGATCAGGCAGATTTATTAACAACAATTAGGTCACAATAAATCATGACTTGCTGAGTTATTTCAAAAGATCCATATAGCAGTAAACAATACCATTTACATTTAATTAGTTTTATTGAACGAAAGGCAATTTTATTTGTAGTGAACCCCATGTTATGATTAAGGATGTATTTTAATGACCTTTAAGTAATGCGAACAAATGTTGCCCTTGACCTAATAATTAGTTAATGTGTACTCTATAAACTGCAATAGCAGACCCGCTGTGGTGAGCTGCTCTCTCCATGCTTTATCCAGTGTAGCATCTCTGTTCTCTAGAAAATTGAAACTTCATCAGTGTGTGTTTTCCAGGCCCTGATGAAGGTGTGTGAATGAGCTTTCCCAAGTCAGATTCTCAAAGAATTTCTAGGGCAGGAATGGGGATAAGGTCTCCTTCTGCCCTGTCGGCGTTCTCTGCTGGCAGGGGCCACCCTCAGTGTCACGGGCAGAAGTGGCAGGTGCTGTGTGGTCAGTGGCCTCTGCGCCCTGGAGTCAGACTCGATGAGTGTGTCTTGAACTCAGTAGTTCAAGGGTATTTCCCATGGAGAGGGCCATTTTGGTCATATTCTGAGAGTAATTTTTGGAGGTTCAGTCATGAGTCTCATTCCTTCCTGTGATTTTGGAAGGACCTCACTCCACATACTAAATCCCTTTCTGCTTCTGAGATCGGGAGTGGTTTCTGTTTCCTGAACTGCTGCACCACAAATTAGGAGAGAAGTTTTTTCCCCTCACTTGACAGCCCAGAGGTGGGTGGTCCCAGGCTGAGAAGGCAGCTGTGTCATCATCGATAGGTGACTCTCCCCTGTGTCCCACATGACTGCTCCCCCCCCTGCCATAGCGCGTCTCGTCGTGTTCCACCCCACGCAGCACGAGCTGGCTGGAGAGAATGTGGGGCGAGGGCTGCATTTTGCAGCGGGAGCCATATGCCCGTCGAAGGCCTGGGAGTCCTGTCTTTGAACGAGAGTTGGGGAGGACGGTGGGGTGTGCGGTGTCTCTGCTGCACCATTTCTGCAGTTTGTTTTCTGGTGAGTTTCTTTGATTTCCTCTCGTACTTCCTCCTGGGTGGTGCACACTAAAACTTTTCAGTTAGTTCTCCCGGAGGATTTGGCTGCCCTCAGAGCAGAATGCTCCCTCTGGGGTTGTTATGGTTACCACTTTTATGAGAATCAGGTCTTTCACACTTGTTCTTCCAGTAAGTCTAAGCCGCTTGAAGATTTGTGTGCTCCCCACCCACCTAGATTAAAGTAGGAAATGAAACGTAAACCGCGAAATCCATGTTTTCTAGAAATGAAGGAAGCTCTATCATTTTTAGGCTGTTGCTTGTTTTCTGTGAAAGAACATTTTCTTTAAGCGATAGAGCCTGATGTACAGCCCACCATTCGAGGCTCCCACGAACAGAGGAGATCGGACAAGGCTAGATAAATTGGGGTTTCCAGGAATAGAAGACAAGAAATACAAATCTCTAATACATTTTAAGAAATTGGAGGGGATATTACAGCCCAA
The DNA here is from genome assembly GCF_037043125.1 of Eumetopias jubatus. Taxonomy (NCBI): domain Eukaryota; kingdom Metazoa; phylum Chordata; class Mammalia; order Carnivora; family Otariidae; genus Eumetopias; species Eumetopias jubatus. The sequence continues at coordinate 671,116 of NW_028274861.1, read as the reverse complement.
ACAGAAGCTATGAAAAAAAGATCACATGGAAAGTAGACCTCTTAGAAAGACATGATTGCTGAAATAAAAACGTAAATAGGCCTGGAAGATGGATTGTTCTGCATCTCTGAGAACGTAGGCCAGAGGTGGGAAGCATGCATGTGTGACTACCATTCCTAGCTCGGTCCTTAATACTACCTGTAATCATTTTATCTGTGTGTTTTCACTTGCATTGAGGTAAGTTTTGGAGACAATGAATTGCGCATCATTAAGCTGTACACTTCAGTATACCTCTGAAACCATCACCACAGATAAGATAGTCCGTAGCCCTTGTTTTGTGTCTGTGACCACCTGTGGTCCTATCACCAGTGGCCAGTGTTTTCCGTCTTCTCAGCTCTCCCGCGGCTCCTCCTACACCTGCCCTTAATCACCGCTTCCCCCTGCAAGGTAAGGTCACGTGAGGAGAGAAGGGCAGGTGTGTGATCCTTCTCGCAGGAGCTTGTCTTACAGAGGACAGGGATTATAGCGAGTGGAAATTCCTTCTCTTTCCCGCCAGTACATGAACAGTACTATGCGTACTGGTATTTATTTTTTCTCCCTTTGACCTGTTATGATGAAGAATGGTTCCTTCTCCTGTTGAAGGATAATTCTTCCACCGCTTTGGCCTAACACTGCTGTTTAGAGACCTTGGCAGCAAGACCACCCCCTGCCCTCTCTCTTCCTGACCCTCCCTCACAGGCTGTCTCCTCCACTGCTGCCCACAGCTCCAGTGTCTCAGACATTCCTTTCGCAGTTTTAGGTTAGTTGAATATATTTAGAATTCTGTTTTACTTAATCTGTTAGCTTTTTAGCTATACCTCTTCACAGTTGCTAGAGATCATATTATGCATTTAACTAAAAGTGTGCTGTGGAAAGTTAAAATTGTGTCACTTGACCTAAAATGTAAGAACCTTGTCATTGGATGGGTCCATTTCCCCTGCCTGTCCTTTATGCTGAAAGCGTATTGTGCCCTTTCTGTACGCATGTACGTTTATATGCACTATGTCTGCATATGAACTGTTCCGATGTTTTATCTGTATTTTAAGGAAACATTAAGTGGAAAAACAGGATTTATTATTTTTGTTCCTCACCATTCTTTCCTAAAGACTGAATTTGTACTGGATACTATTTCCCTTCAGCCTAAAGAATTTCTGTTAACATTTCTTGTAGTGTATATCTGCTTACAGTGAATTCTCATTCTTATTTATCTGAAAATATCTTTATTTCACTTGTTTTTGTGAAGGATATTTTTGCTGAGTATTGAATTCTTGGATGACAGATATTCCCCCCCCCCGTAGCACTCTGTTTTGTTCCACTGTCTCCTGCTTCCATTATTTCTAATGAGAAATCAGTATTATTTTGATAGTTGTTCCCTGTGTGTAATATGTCGTTTTCTGTGGGTACTTTTGAGATTGCTCTTTGGTTTTTTAGCGGTGTTACCTTGGGTTTTCTTTTCTTTCTTTCTTTCTCTTTTTTTAATTTTATTTATCTGCCTAGGGGTTTTCTAGGCTTCATACATCTGTCTGGGCTGTCAACATATTTTGCATATTTTTAGTCATTATTTCTTCAAATAGTTTTCCTTCCGCATTCTTTTTCCACTCCTTCCAGGAACCCAGTTGTAAGCACGTTAGATCTCCTGATACCCTGTCAGTGGTACTGCAACCATATCCTTTCCTAAATCTTTTTTCTTTGTGTCTTCAGATTCATTATCTCTTGATCTTTCTTCAAGTTCACTGACTCTGTTCTTTCATCTCCAATCTCCTGTTAAGTTCGTCTAATTTTACTTCAGATATTGTATTTTTTTAACAGTAGAATTTCCATTTGGTTCTTTTTCCTTAAACATATACTTTTTTCTGTACTGTGGTTTCCCATTGCTTTAGGAGAAGATTTTCCTTTTATTCTTTGAGATGTTGAAATTGCTTTGAAATTCTCATCTCTTAATTCTGATATCTGCTCATCTCAGAATTCGTCTTTATTGATTGAATTCTTTCCTGAATATGGATCTTGTGTTCTTCTGTCTTCATACGTCTAGAAATTTGTTTGGATGGTGTCTTCAGCATTTCTAATGATACATTATAGACACTCTGGATTGCCTTATGGTCTTCTAAAGGGTACTGTTTTTTGAATTTGGTTTTGTTCTACTTGGTAGTTCACTGGGCTGAAGTCGAACTCTGAGCTCTAGCTTCCCTGCAATTGGGGGTCTTTGTTCACTTCTTTCAGCTGGACTGCTGGAAAGCCGCCCCGCATGTGGGTCATGTGGGGTCGGGGTGAGAGGATGCCGGGGTTAGGGCCCCTCCGAGGCACTCTCCCACCTCAGGTCTCCACGTCCCCCGTCGCTCCTCAGCCGCTGTGGTTACCCCCATCTTTGGCCTCTGAGTCTTCATGCCTTCAAGTCTGTGATTTTTCTAAGTGCGGAAGCCACGCTAAAACATTTATTCTGAGGCAAACCCAAAATATAACAACAAAAAATGAAAATGAGAAGTATAAAAATGGTCAACTCTCTGTTTTGGGGGACCTTCAAGACCACCCCCAGTTTTAATGATTACCTGGGAGAATCCCCCAGGACTCAGCACATAGTCCTCCTCATGACCATGATTGATTTTAGCAAGGGGACACAGGGCACAGACAGCCGAGTGAAAGGCCCTGGGGTGAATCTGGAGGAAGCATGGCGCACGGTTCCGGAGCGCCTCCCAGCGGACCCTCACAGGACGTGCTGCACACCCCCGGCAGCACGTTACGGGAACACAAGTGAGATGGTGCCTACCAAGGAAACACAGGAGAGACTCATGGAGGCATTCCTCTGTCTGGCACATGTCAAGGTGCCAGACTCCCAGAAGGAAGCCTATGTTCGGTATAAACCACGCTGCTTGAATAAATCATTCAGGCACAGTGAGTCTTTCTTATCTGGGAATGGTGGGAATGCTCCTGAAATCCACATCTCTAGACCTCACCCAAGGGCCAGCCTTGCTTGTGAGCAGGCCTTTCTCAAGTCTGCGTTCCTTTTTCTGCACAGCCTACTGCCTCAGCCAAGGTGTCTTCACAGGAGAAGTGCTAGCAGTATTGTTCTGGGAACTCACGCAGCCGGGTGAGACCAGTCTGCATGCCTGCTGCCAGGTCTGCCTCGTATAGGCCCTGGCCAGAGCCCGTTAAAACAGTACCGTTCACCTTTTACCACCATGTGCAAGTGAGAAATCCCAGCTGCCAGACGTGCTGTAGGCCTGGCAGCCCCTTTGGATCTCAGATGCCAGTCACTGGCAGCAGGAGGGTTTCCTGCTGGACTGGAGAGCCTGCCGACAGTTGTGAGAAGCAAAAGTGTCCTCTTTCCTCTGCTCCTCCCCAGTGTTGTGCCACCAGGAGTCTTCATGTTGTCTTCCCAGACTTTCAGCTGAAAGGGTTTTATGCAAGAAGCACAAAACATTTGGGGAGCCTGGGTGGCTCATTTGGTTGAGTGTCTGACTCTTGGTTTTGGCTCAGGTCATGAGATTGAGGGATCGAGGGACCTCAGGGTCATGAGATTGAGCCCTACGTCAGGCTCCGTGCTTGGCGGTGAGTCCACTTGAGATTCTTTCTCTGCCTCTCCCCCCACCCCCGCTCACTCTTTCTCCTGCTCTCTCTCAAATAAATCTTTAAAAAAGAAGAAGAAGAAGAAGAAGCACAAAGCATTTTTTACATGAAATTATTTTTTTCTTTAGAGAAAGAGAGATAGTGTCGGGGGGGCGGGTGGAGGCAGAGGGGCAGAGGGAGAAGGAGAGAGAATCTTCAGCAGGCTCATGACCTGAGATCATGACCTGAGCCAAAATCAAGAGTCAGACTCTTAAGAGACTGAGCCACCCAGGTTCCCCATACAGGAAAATACTTTTATACAACTTAATCCTGAAGACACATCATGTTTAGGAATTGGTCAAGAGGAAATCTGAATCTTCAAACCGTTTCAAAATGGCTTTACATACCCCACCACCGCTTTTGTCCCCATCATTTATCTGGGGAATGGCCCACAGAGATCATGTACTTTCTGGGGCAGTGGCACTGACTAATCAAACTACCTTACTCTCAGGTGCATACAGGGGGAGGTGAGGGAAGTGGGTTCAGGGTCGTGGTCCACTGTTGCAAACTGCAGCTGATCTGGAATGCCAAGCACAAGTTAACAGCAGCCAGACACTCCCGAGACAGATGGGGCTGTGGAGGGTCATCAGCATGGGATGGACCTCCCTCTTGCAGCTTTGGGCAGGGGTCACAAGTTGGTGCCCCTAGCATCTTGATTTCATATGGCCCATCAGAGCATGGGCCCTTGATCGTGGGCAGCTCAGGGAAACCAGATGGCCCAGCCAGCATCCGGGTTGTTTTAATGGTTCATTTCCCTTCAGGGGTTGGGAATTCTTGCACCTGTTGCAGGTCCCAGCTCTGTTTGCGAGCCTGTTCCTCGATTCAGCTTGGCGCTGATCGTGCCATGCTTGAAGCAGCCCTGGCAGACCACGTAGGGTCCAGCTTAGAGTCAAGTGCAGGCATTTGGGGTCTGTTGAGTCCAGGGTTCCAGATGATAGGACTTCCAGGCCATGCTGTGAGAGCTGTGCTAAGACGCAGCATCAGCCCTGCTCCAAGGAGGGCTTGAGGGGACGGTGGAGATGGGGGAGGGGGGTGCCTCGTTCTCAGGACACATTGGGAAGCCCACCCTGTTCAGACACCAGCTTGGCCCTCCACCCACAGCTTTTACCTTGCTGTGCAGTGAGCTTGAGTCTGACGAGTTCTTGTGTGAGTGGCTCGTTTTCTTTTTCCATTAGTTTTTTCAGTAGTCGCTAGATTGTTGTATCAAACCTGCATTTGTATTACAGAATTTACCTTAAACTTAGAAGTCTCTTTTCATTTTCCAGTTGAGTACCTTCAGGTATCTTGAAGCCCTCCTTGGAGCAGGGCTGATGCTGCGTCTTAGCACAGCTCTCACAGCATGGCCTGGAAGTCCCATCATCTGGAACCCTGGACTCAACAGACCCCAAATGCCTTCAGGTATCTTCAGGTGTACGTGATGCCCGTTGTTAACGTGTAGATTATTAACGAAACGGAAAAGGAATCCTAGTCTTCCTTCAGAGGGCAGCAGGGAGACTGGAAATGCGGGCAGCGAATGGGCCAGGGCACTGTGGCTTCAGGGTCCTGAGGGCAGGCAGGCAGCAGCCCTGGCAAGGAGCATGGGGACACAGCGGGCTGGGGTTCTTTCCCTCCTAGCTGATGTGGGTCTTGTTTAAATTTCAGGCCTGTAGTAAGGACAGATTTCTGAAACTTCCGTATAGCATTGTACCTGTCCAGCTTTCTGATAGCCAATTAAGAATAGATATATATATTTTAAAACAACTGAAATCCCAAGAACTCAAAGACTTCTGATAGTTTACTCTGAAAGGCTCCAGTATCATCTCCATTGGTGGATGTAACTCACCCACTAAGAATATTACTTGTGTCCACATGAATCAGTTTGAAAAATACAGGAGCATATTTAGATTATAACAAATTCAGTAGGTCACTCTACATCCACATGATCATTTGCATCCTCCCTGTGTGAACTCAGGTATGCTTCCTACCTGTGTGCTTTGGAGTTTTGTCTCCTAATGTCAGTTACACGCCGGTCACGTTAGGATGTGTGGGATTACCACACAGAAGAAATGGGAAGTCACTCGCCCTTGGGCTGTCTAGTAGGCAGTACAGTCAGAATCCTGTGTGGGTGTTGGTGGTTAAAGTCCATACAGGCAAGGAACTTTTTGGTACTATAAATTCTTTGTGATCTCCTGGTAAACATAATCATGCACCATTAAAAAAGTAAAATTTGTTATCAATACATTTTCACCTATTATAACATTAGTTTAATAAAATTATATAGAGTTTTAAAAACTAAAATTTATAAATCAACAGATGTACTTTTATAAATTGCCTTAAAATAAGGTGCTTCCGTGTCATGTCCAGAGACTTACTGTTTAAGCATTTACCTGTTGCCTGTGAGTCGGGTAATCTAAACAACTTTTTTCTACTTCAGAGCTAGTTCTGGGAAAGTTGCTGTGATGTGTGAATAGTTAAAGCCTTCCCATACAATTTTATAAATATAGATCGTGGGGATGTGCTTCAGGCACATGGGAGAAATGCAATATGTTCATAGCTTTAAGGAAGTCAGCTGTTTATGGCAAATGCAGTAGCTGTTAGAAGAAAAACATGCAAGTAAATTTAGGAATTTGCTAAATTGTTTTATAGAACTGATGTGGAATTGTGAGGATTATTTAAATCCCACTAAATTCTTGGGTACCCATGTAACTCCTGAGTACTCATACACAGTATGACAGAACTCCACGAAGTATATTTCCACCTTTAAACTTGGAATCTGGGACAGCCCCAGGCAACATGGAGCTTTTGAGCAACTCCCAAGTGCTCGACATACACCTATCATTAAGTAGTAGTCTTTTAGAACCAAGAGAAATTGCCACACCTCTGTTGAGCTTAAAAATTATTTCCCTTAGTTATCCTCCATCCTAACCTAGTGTTGGCACACAAAGTATAGGAAAACCAACCATCGCTTTTGGTACATAACATATGAAAATATTAGTTGGTGATTGAAAAATTTCCAAGTAATTTTGTCTAATTATAATGTAATTAATTCAGATATTCTGTATTCCAGGACCTTTTTTCAGTCAGTGCTTATGTGTATGCCCAGAAGCCACAACTGGATATTCATAGTTTTGAAGGCACATTTACCAGGGTAAGTTAAATCTTGTGTTAAATACAAATATATTCATTGTGTATATACGTTAAAAACAGCAAACCTTAAATTTGAATAAATGAGAACAGAAGCTTTGAACTGAAAAGGGAAAGCCTAGAGAATGTTTCAAGTTCTTAAATTTTCCCACATCCAGTCTCTGTGGGATATAGTCAGTCCAGTGTTTTTGTTTAGCATATTTACTCTGGAGAAAGTCCTTCTCCCTGAAAATATTACGAGCCAGTAAGATGAAGTACTTTCACTAGTTCAGTGTGAGTTTGGATAGGATTTAATAGACTGTGATACCCACATTGTTTCCTGGTTTGTATTGACTGGATGGCTGTGCATCTGCTCATGTACACGTGTGTGCTTCATTGGATTCTTTGCACGATCATGGTGTTTTGCTATAGCTTGAAGTCCCTTCTCCCCAGTGACTCCCCAATCAGATTTGGAGGACTCAGTAACTTTTGATTTTAACAGCTGATATTATAAATGCTTCATAATACTTAAGGGGTTTGTGGGGGCACCTGGATGGCTCAGTCGTTAAGCGTCTGCCTTCGGCTCAAGTCATGGTCCCAGGGTCCTGGGATCGAGCCCCACATCGGGCTCCCTGCTCAGCAGGAGGCCTGCTTCTCCCTCTCCCACTCCCCCTGCTTATGTTCCCTCTCTCGCTGTGTCTCTCTCTGTCAAATAAATAAATAAAATCTTTTAAAAATATATATATAATCCTTCAGGGGTTTTAGTATATGTCTATAGTTTACTTTTAATTGCTGCAGATTTCTGTTGGTATAGTCTGCTTCGTTTCCCTCTTGTTCACGTACCAGGATTAGTGAGCAGTTGTCATCATTTGAGAAAGCACTTGCTAATGCCAGATAATGAGGAAATTATGGGGATGTAAAAATGAGGATGCCTGTGGAGGAGATAGTCATTGGCCATTGCTTTGTAACTTTATTTTTACGAGTGCTTCAGTAACAGTATGTTCAAGGTGTTCATGGAAACAGATGAGGGAGACGAGGCAGTGCATAATGAGGTCTGGAGAGAATACCGAGATCTTTATGTGTTTTTGTAAAGATATTTATGAAGAAAGCATCTTCTAATTAAAGACAATGTAGCATTATTTGAGAAAAAGCCTTTCCAAAGGGCTTCCTTAGTACGATAAGAGTTATTAACTTAGGGGGCGCCTGGGTGGCTCAGTCAGTTGAGTGTCTGCTTTTGGCTCAGGCCATGATCCCAGGGTCCTGGGATTGAGCCTCACATCAGGCTCCCTGCTCAGCTTCTCCTTCTGCCTCTGCCACTCCCCCTGCTTGTGCGCTCTCAAATCTTTCTTCTGTCAAAAAAATGGATAAAATTTTAAAAAAAAAAGTTATTAACTTAGCCACTGTTAATATTTTGGAATAATATTTGCTTACTTCCTTTCTGTTTCACAGATTTATATTGTTTATCAGTTGCTAAGAGTTGGAAATGTCTGCTAGACAATGTGTGGAATCCCCCTGAAATCAGTGCGAGGGAGCGAGAGTTTGGCTGAACACAGCCAGGCTGCAAAGCGCAGTTCACACAGTGCGTGACTGAGCATGGGACAGTGCGTGACCTGTGTGCATGGCCGAGCGTGTGAGACTGTATGTGAGTGAGCGTGCAGATGTGGGGGAAGGGTAGCCAGGCTCCTTTCTGAAGGTCTTGTCAGAAGAAGGAAGAAGCCATTTAAGGATTTTCAGCTTAGAAGAGAGATTGTAATATTGGTGTATGTAAAAGAGTCCTCTAGACTTCCGGTTTGCTTGGGATGAAGGCAGTCACCTGAATTTGCTCCCGTCCCACTGCGTCCCCAAACCGTACGGGTCAGGTGCAGGTAGCTCGGGCTGCCTGTAGCTCGTGCACGCAGCACACAGGGGAGAAAGAAAACACTGTGAGCTCCAGTTTCTGTAGTGAGGAAAAGTACCCCACATGGCACAGTCACCTCCAGAGCCAGGAGAGGGCACAAGGATTTTCTCTCAGGATTTGGATCTGATGGCGGCTTTGTAGTTCTCTGAACTTCTATTTAGCTCATGTGAGTTACCGCATGTTCTTGATGGGAACAGTCCTGGCCTTTCGTGGCCTCCATTTAGTGTTTCTGACAAGATTTTATTTTACTCCTTTTAAATACATTCATAGTGAATTCCAGATTATTTTAGGAGAAAAAGCTTTATTTTTTGTGTACATCATTCAAAAAGGAGGAAAGGAAAAACCATGCTAAATAACTGGTTTTCTAACTGGAAAGTGGAAATCACCAGTATTAAGTGAGCGTTTAAAGAAGTGACATCTGCATATATTCCTTTTCTAGAGTAGGAACTACAAGGGAGAGAAAACATAGTGTATATCAGCCTAAGTAATTAAATAAGAATCAGAGCAAATTAATTCAGGTGTCCTGTGGCAATTCACGTATTATGTATTCTGTTGCCTGAGCAGCATCTAATTATGCACATTGTGAATACTGTCCGCTGCTTACCCTATAATGTCAGGGTAACCCCAGCTGCTCACTGCATGACATCCCGAGTGATAGAAATGATCCATGTTATTATTGATAGAATTGATTTGCTTATTGTTCAGGACCTAGCAATTCTCCCTGAAGTTTAGAGTTTAAAACTGTAGGCAGTTTGAAATATTATCAGTGTTCCTAGGCCTTTAACATCGCCTTCCCATTTAATGTTCTTTATATGTACTTTCTGCTGTCATTTCTTCTGCAAGCCATAGGACACTCATCATTGTTCAAGTCTTTTCCAATCAAAATACTCTATCCTTTCTAAAAAGCAGATCTCTGTTGTTTGTTAAGAGGGGTGCACTATTGTGAAAACAGCTTCACGTGGTGACATTTTGCTTTCTCCCTCCCCAGAGCAAATTTCATCTTTGCAAACTGTGTAACGTTAAGGAGAAGGAAACCGAGAGACAAAGTGACTTAGAGATAATTTCTTTCCCATCTTCCCAATCTTTATTCTGTACTCTATGAGATTGGTAAAGAGCTATCTTTTACAATAATTTTCTTAGTATTAGAAAAAGTTTAATGTTTAAAGTCCATCATTGTTATTACAGAAATGAAAAGAAACTGCATAGATATTGTGTGTTCTTCAGTACATAATTGTGCTAGAAATAGACAAAATGAATTCACATGATTAAATAGTTGTAGAAAAGTAATGGGAGAACCAACTTAAGTTTCTAAAATGAAATTGTATTGAACCTTTTATTTGCAGTTTAGAAAGCCTTATAATAATAAAAAGACTGACAAAATTTACATATTTTAAAAGATTTTATTTATTTTACAGAATGAGCGAGAGAGAGCGAGCACAAGTGGGGTGGTGGGGGGAAGAGCAGAAGGAGAGGGAAAGAATCTCAAGCAGACTCCCTGCTGAGTGCAGAGCCTGACACGGGGCTTGATCTCACGGCCCTGAGATCATGACCTGAGCTGAAATCAAGAGTCGGATGCTTAATCGACTGGACCATCCAGCTGCCCATGTCTATTTTTTAATGCCTTATTTTCTTGGAGTTTGACACAGTGGGAAAATGTTGTACTAAAGGGTATGTGTGCATAGGTAATGTTTAGATGTCCATATGTGGGGACCCCTGGGAAGAGTTTCACACTCATAAAATTGTACTCATTTGTACTTTTGTGGTCACTTGGTGATGGGCAGCTATAGGCAGGTTGTGCTTCAGAGGAGTGCTTCTAAGGCATGCCACGGAATAGGACAGCTTAGAATAACAGCCGACTGCTGGCTTCCCATGGAGTGCAAAGATAAGGGGTGCTGGAGAGTAGAGGGGGGGCTCCACGTGTTTCTACTCTTTGATTTCTTCAATTACTGGGCAAATATGGGTGCCTGCTCTGCGCTTGGTGCTCAGAAGATCTAGGTCAACACCATAGTTACATAGCTCACAGTCTGGGTCGGGGGGAGAGAAGCATGGAAATTGCCACGATACATGAAGATAATTCAGAGTTCACATTAGAGAATCATTTTATTTGTTTCATACTTTTTTTTTATTTTTTTTTTAAAGATTTTATTTATTTATTTACAGAGAGAGAGCAAGAGCAGGAACACAAGCAGGGGGAGTGGGAGAGGGAGAAGCAGGCTCACCGCTGAGCAGGGAGCCCGATGTGGGGCTCGATCCCAGGACCCTGGGATCATGACCTGAGCCGAAGGCAGCCACTTAACCGACTGAGCCACCCAGGCGCCCCTGTTTCATACTTTAAATGATAAGTGTGTGAGTCAACAACTGGCAGGTTTTATCCAAATTATATACTCCATTTGCTAGGTTGTGGCTGTAACTCCTAGATTAACATATCATTGAAAGATAAGCCATGTGAACCATATTTGGGAAATAGGAGTGAGTCTACATAGGTTGTTCTCTATCCAACAGTGTCTTTCAGGGTTGGATTCTAAGACCATCTCTCAATGGATCAGAAGTTAGACATTTTAGTTCAGCTATAAATAAATTCAAGTACAAAACAGTTGATGCAGAGAGGCCACATACTCCTCTTTTGAATGTTGATGCTTTGTTCTGTAAAATCATAAAAGTCAAAGGGGAACTCCATTTTCCTGGAGGATTTATTTCTCAGGTGATTGTTACCTCTGCTTTGAACAGCTGCTTTGGTTCTAAACAGAGAGACCAAGTGGCAGCTCCCTTCCCTGGCATTTTCCTGTGGAAGAATCGAGCGCACAAGCACAGTACTTGAATACCGTCCCGTGTGGTAAAGACGCTCATGACGGTACGCGGGCTGCTGTGCGGGAGCTCCGTCAGAGGCCGGCTGTGTTTGAACATTTGTAAGGCTGTGGTCACCATTGCTGTGAAGCTGTATAAACTGAAGTGGTTACAAGTGCTCCGAAGTGGGACAGTCTTTCTCCTTCTGACGTAAACACTAGTGTGACTCTTCTGACTCTTCCAAGTTGTTTCTCAGAAACACATTTTTAGTGGGATCGTGGAAGCCTGATGTTTTTTTTTTCTTAAAAAATACTTTTCCATAGTATTTTGTATATTGATGCCGTTATGTAATTATCAATAGGTTTTTCCAGCTACACCTACTAAATGCAGCAAAGTGTAGAACAGATTTTACTTGACAAACTATATTTGAAGAAGTAACTTCAGAGTGACTGTAAGATGAAAAAGAAAGTGAGTGTGTCTCCAGAAGCAGAGCTTTGGCCATACACGGGGGCCGTGGTCCACAAATCCCTTTCATCAAGGGCCGTCTGCGGAGCTCCTGGATCTTAGACCCAGTTTAAGAACTGATACTCGAAGACTTCCTTTTCTGTTCTGTTCTTTGCTACTGTTGTGCTCCTGCCCGTCCGTGTGTGCGCCGGTGGCGCACTGTGTGTCACTGTGTGTGTCCCTTTTTGGCTCTTGCACTAGACCAGGGACAACTGCGGTGAAAGGCGCGCTCAGCTCTCCTCCTGGCCCCAGACTCTAACACGGGCTGTGGGCTCTGCCTAGGAACCGAGTGCATACTGGAAAGAGTAGAATGAACTCTCCTCTTCCCACAGGATGTACCCTAGGCACATTTACAGTATATACCTCTCTCTATTCTTAAAATGGGTTGATTTTCAATTAACAGCACCCACCTGTGTTTTGAACACTGAATGGCATCGCAGTCAAATGACGAAGCCTGTCTTATCTGTCGAGTGGTAGCTTTCTTTTTAGGGCTCTCTGACGGCCTCGCGAGGGCTCTAGATGGCTGTGGCCCGAGGACTTAACTGCTGACTGTCCAGTGCTTGGAATGCAAGAGGCTGAGCAGCGGCTGGTCCTGCTGTCCCATGTCCACGAGGCCGCTGTGTGCCAAGCCCTTCCCTTGAATTCAATTTAAATTACAGTGTTTCACCTGATCAATATTTGCAATACTAGGGGAAATATTGTGGCAACTTGTCAGGATTGGTTTAGATGTTGTACCTCACAAATAAATCAGAGAACCAAATATCTAGCAAGTGTCTTCCAAGTAATTAGCAAAACGGCCAGAATTTATATCATTGAAAACGACTGGATGAGGGTCGCCTGGGTGGCTCAGTCGGTTAAGGGGGTCGGCCTTTGGCTCAGGTCATGGTCCCAGAGTCAGGATCGAGTCCCACATCAGGCTCCCTGCTCAGCGGGGAACCTGCTTCTCCCTCTGTCCTTTACCCTGCTTGTGCTCTCTCTCTCTCTCTCTCTCAAATAAATAAAACCTTAAAAAAAATGGTTTGATGAGTGAACGGAAAGAAAACATCAGTAGCACAAACCTCTGTTTCTTACACGCATGTTTGAAAATTTCAGTTTGTTTCCTCCTTCCCAAGTTACTTTTACTTCTCTGATCTTAAAATACAATTCTCCATGGAGGGGGCATTATAGAAGAGAGACTCATGCCACTCAGGACAGTGAAGGTTTGGTACCTCAGACACATAAAGGCAATATGCCACCACGCTGGAAATCTTTCCTGGGATACTTCCAGGGGCAGGGCTCTGGGCTTTTGTAATTCTCTATTCTAGAAACACTCCATAATCAAAATGGCAAGAATGCTGTATAGACCGTGTCTTCAGATCAAGGCGAAAAGTTCCCAGATTTGAAATATTTTTGTGTTTAAACATACGCATTATAATGTAAAGATAAAACCAGAGTGTGCATTATTGTTATTGTGATAATGACTTATGGCCGTGCTTGAGATCTGTACACAGTAGTTCCTAACATACAGCTTACCTCTGAGCTTTTTTTAAATGAAAAATGTCTAGTATACTAATAATTTTAAAGAAAAATAAAATACAAATGTTGCCTTTATAGAGATAGATACAGATATGTATTAGTTTTAAAATGTTCACAGATAGACTTTTTTCTCCCGTGAATATATGTATTTGAAAAACATAACCCTTCTCCTTAGCAAAAGGCGAGGACGCCATATTCTACAATAGCCACTAAGTAGAGGTTGATGGGTTAATTTATAATTTATCTGTGATAATATTTTATACTTTTCCAGGAGGGCTGTGGTTGTTATTAAGTTACATATTGGAAGATAAAAGTTTAGTTTGCTGCCTGAAAGAAATAGAACATGTAGTGGTTTAATGCAAATCTGAAATTATTTATATTAAAGTTAAATATCTTAAAAATGAATTGATTAAAGGCATTCTTTCCACTTATAATTTCATTTCTTTAAGTATTCCCGTATGTTTTGTAATTTTTTTCATTTTGTTATGGTAAAATACACATAAAATTTACCATCGTAAACATTTTTAAGTGTATAGTGCAGTGGCCGTAAATATGTTCATTATGTTGTGCAGGAATCACCACCATTCACATCATAAAACTGAAACTCTGTCCCGATTAAAGACTCACTCCCCCTACCTGCTCCCTGCAGCCCTTGGCACGCACCATTCTCCTTTCTGTCTCTGAGAGTTTTTTGGCTAAGTACCTCGTGTAACTAGAATCATGCAGTGTTTGTCTTACTGGGATTGGCTTGTTTTACTAGGCACCAGGCCCTCGAGGATCATTTGTGTTGTAGCAGGTGCAGTAGACTCGGTAATATTCCATTAGATGGATAGGCCACATTCTGCCTCTATCCATCCATCCATCCAACCATCCACGGACATTGGGTTGCTTCCACGTGGTCGCTATTGGGGATAATTCTGCTACGAACTTGGAGGTACAAATATCTCTTCGAGACCCTCCTTTCCATTTTGGGGGTGTCTATACCCACAAGTGGAATTTCTGGACCAAATCGTAATTCCGTTTTCAACTTTTGGGGGACCCACCCTACCGTTTCCCACAGCGGCTGCCCCATTTTACCTTCCCACCAGTAGCGCACAGGGGTCCCATTTCTCCACATCCTCTGTTTCCTCCTTTTCTGAGCATTGCCATCCTCATGAGTGTGTGGTGTGAAGTGGGACCTCATTGTGCTTTTGATTTGCTGTTCCCCAATGATTAGTGATCTTGAGCATCTTTTCATGTCTTTTTGGCCATTTACATATCTTTGCAGAAATGTCTATTTGAGTCATTTTCCCATTTTTGAATGTTTTTTGGTGGTGGTGATGAGTTTCAGGGGTTCTCTTTATATTCTGGATGTTAATCCCTTGTCAGATCTATGATTTGCAGATATTTTCTCCCATTCTTTGGGTTGTCTTTTTACTCTGGATAGTGTCTTTTGATGCACACAATTTACAAATTTCATGAAGTTCGATTTGTCTGTTCTTTCTCTTGCTGCCTCTGCCTTTGGTGTCACATCCAAGAAATCACTACCAAATTCAGTTTCATGAAGCTTTTGTCTGATGTTTTCTTCTAAGGGTTTTGTTGTCGTAAGACTTACATTTAGGTTTTTGGTACATTTTTAGTTATTTTTATATGTGGTATTAGGGAAGGGTAACTTTATTGTTTTGCATGTGATTACCAGTTTTCCACTGGTATCATTTATTTATTGAATTTATTGAAAGACTCTTTTCTCCGGTGGAAGGTCTTGGCACCCTCATCAAAAATTATTTTAACCATCTATGCAAGTGTTTGTTTCTGGGCTCTTCATTTTATTCCACTGGTCTGTATGTTTGTCTTTATGCCAGCACCACACCGTTCTGATTACTGTAGATTTGTAGTAAATTTTAAAATCAAGTATGATTCTTCCAGTTTTGTTCTTTTGTTCCTCCAAGATTGTTTTAGATGTTGGGATCCCTTGCAATTCCATATGAATTTTAAGAGGGTTTTTCTATTTCTGCAGAAAATGTCATTGGGATTTTGATAAAGGATTGCATTGAATCTGTAGGTCACTCTGGGTATTCTTGACATTGTAACAATATTAAGTCTTCCAATCCATGAATATGGGATGTGTTTCCATTTATTTATGTCTTCTTTACTTTCATCAGTTTTGCAGTTTATATTGTACAAGTCTTTCAAGTTAATTCCTAAATATTTTATTATTTTTGAAGGTAGGTGGAATTGTTCTTATAATTTCCTTTTCAGATTGTTCATTGGTAGTGTGTAGAAATGCAACTGATTTTTTTTTTAAGATTTATTCATTTATTTTGGGGGGGGTGCAGAAGGAGAGGGAGAGAGAGTCTCAAGCAGACTCCACCCTGAGCCCAGGGCCAGACACAGGGCTTGATCCCACTACCCTGAGATCATGACCTGAGCTGAAACCAAGAGTTGGACACTTAACTGATGCTTAACTACCCCGCCTAGGCGCCCCTGAAATGCAGCTATTTGTATGTTGACTGTGTGGCCTGCTGCTTTGCTGAATTCATTTGTTAGGTCAATCTTCTTGTGGAATCTTCAGTGTTTTTTACATACAAGATCATATCTGCAAACAAGTAATATTACTTATTCCTTCCCAATAACGTGGCTTTTATTTTTTTCTTTCATAATTGCTGTAGCTAGAACTTCCAGTACTATGTTCTAAGCTGAATAGACATAGTGAAAGTGGACATCCTGACCAAAAAAAAAGGTTTCAGTCTTTCACCATCTGGTATGGTGCTCACTGTGGGCTTTTCATGTATGGCTTGTATTATGTTGATGTAGTTCCCCCCCGCCCAGTTTTGTTTTTAAGGTTTTATTTAAATTATTTGACAGAGCGAGGATAAGCAGGGGGAGGGGCAGTGGGAGAGGGAGCAGCAGGCTCCCCGCTGAGCAGGGAGCCCAATGTAGGACTCGATCCCAGGACCCTGGGATCATGACCTGAGCTGAAGGCAGGCGCTTAACCTACTGAGCCACCCAGACCCCCCTGTAGTTCCCTTCTTTTCCTAGTTTCATTGAATGCTTTTGCTTTTTTTCCCTCAATCACAAAAGCGTATTGAATATTTGCATTTTCTGCATCAGTTGAGATGATCATGTGGATTTTTTTCTTCATTCTGTTAATATAATGTATTACATCGATTGGCTTACATGTTGAACCAACCTTGCATTTTGCTTGGTCATCGTGTATAATCCTTTTAATGTTTTGCTAAATTCTATTCACTAGTATTACAAGATTTTTGTTTGCATCAGTGATCATCAAGAATGTTGATCTTTATTTTTCTTGTCATGTCTGTGTCTGGCTTTGGTATCAGGGTTGTGCTGGGTTTATAGAGTGAGTTAGGAGATGTCCCTTCTCTAATTTTTTGAAAGTTTGAGAAGGATTGATGTTAGTCTTTCTTTGCATTTTTGGTAGATTTCACCAGTGAAGTCATTGGACCCAGGGCTTTTCTCTGTCAGATTTTTTATTATTGATTCAGTCTCTTAGCTAGATATATAGGTCTATTCAGATTTTCTATTTCTTCATGATTACTCTTAGTAGGTTTTGTGTTTCTAGAAATTCATCCATTCATCCAATTTCTTGCCACATGGGTACTAATGTATTCTCTTTTAATCCTTTTTATTTCCGTTGAAGTGTAATATTTTCCCACTTTGGTTTCGGACTTTAGTAATTTGAGTCTTCTTTTTTGTTTTTTTCTCAGTCCAACTAGCTACGGGTTTGCCAGTTTTGTTGATGTTTTCAAAGAATGAACTTTTGCCTTCATTCACTTTTAAAATTGTTTTTCTGTTCTTTATTTCATTTATCTTTGCTCTAATCTTTATTTTTTCCTTCCTTCAGCTGGCTTTAGGTTTAGTTTAGTCTTCTTTTTCTAGTTCCATAGTTGTAAAGTTACGTCATCGATTTGAGATCTTTCCTCTTTTTTAATATAAGCATATATTATAGCTTTAAATTTCCCCCTTAGCACCACTTATGTTGCACCTCCCAAGTTTTTTATCATTTGTCTCTAAGTATCTTTTAATTTCCTTTGTGATTTCTTTGTAATCCATTGGTTGTTTAAAAGTTGTTGAATTTCCACAGTTCTGTGAATTTTCTGTTATTGATTTCTATCTTTATCTCATTGTGGTTGGAGTAGATACTTTGTATGATGATCTGTTGGAGCTTAATTTGTAACATAAGGTCTGTCCTGGGAAATGTCCCATGTGCACTTGAGAAGAATGTGTATGCTGTTTTTGGGTGGAATGTTCTGCATGTCTGTTAGATCTAGTTGGCTTATTTTGCCAAGTTTTCTCTTTACTTACTTCTGTCTGGTTGTTCTAGCCATAATTGTGAGTGGAATATTAAGGTCTCTATTACTCTTGAGCTATTTCTCCCTTAAGTTCTATCAGTTTTTGCTTCATATATTTTTACAGGTTTTCATTAGATGCACAGTTGTTTATAATCGTATCTTCCTGCCTTATTGAACGTTTAATTAATATATAATGTCTCTCATAACCTTTTTTGGTTTCACATTTAATTTGCTGATATTAGTGTAGCCACACCTGCTCACTTTTGCTTACTATTCTCATGGAATAGCTCTTCCTGTACTTTCACTTGCAACTTCTTTGTGTCTTTGGATCTAAAGTGAGTCTCAGCATATAGACAGTATATAGTTGGATCATGTATTTTTATCCATTGTGCCAATCTGTCTTTTGATGGTTGAGTTTAATCCATTGATACTTGAAGTAATTACTGAAAAGAAGGGACTTAACTTCTGTCATTGTTCAATTTTTTGTGTGCCTTATATATATATTTTTTTTGTCCCTCATTTCCTACATTACTGTCTTCTATTGTGTTTAGTTGGTGTTTGTAGGGAAATGTTTAAATTTCTCGTTTCCTTTTGTGCATATTCTATAGCTGTTTTCTTTGTGGTTACCATGGGAATTACATTTAACATTCTGAAGATATAACACTCTAATTTGAATTTATACCAACTTAAGTTCAATAACATACAAAGGCTGTGCTCCTTTATAGCTCTGTCCCCACCCCTTTTGTTTGCTGATTTCACACAATTACATCTTTATACGGTCTGTGACTAAAAATGTAAACGAATAGTTCTTTTAAATGCACCCAGCCTCTTCATGTAGAAAACAAGATTTGGAGTTACAAACCAAAATTACAACAATACTAGGTTTTATGTATTATTCTTTTAAGTCATGTAGAGAACAAAAAGTGCAGTTACAAACCATTGCTACAATAATATTTGCCTTTATAATTGCCTGTATTCTCACCGTTCTTGAGATCTTTATTTCCCCATGTAGTTTCGAGTTATTGTACCCTCTTCTTTTACCTGCAGGACTCCCTTGAACAGTTCTTGCAGGAAAGGTCTAGTGGGACACATACTCTCTAAGCTTTTGTTTGTCTGGGAATATCTTGATTTTACCCATATTTTTGAAGGACAGTTTGCTGGATATGGGATTCTTGGCTGACATGGGTGTGTGTTTGTTTGAGCACTTTGTATCACCACACTGCCTTCTGGTCTCCACTATTTCTAATGAAAAATCTGCATAGAACCTTATTGGGAATTCCTTGTATGTGATGGTTTGCTTCTTTCATACTGCTTTCAAGATTCTCTTTTTGTCTTTTTTTTTTAAAGATTTATTTATTTAATTTTTTAAAATTTTATTTTATTTTATTATGTTATGTTAGTCACCATTGCAGTACATCATTAGTTTTTGAGGTAGTGATCCACGATTCATTGTTTTCGTATAACACCCAGTGCTCCATGCAGTACGTGCCCTCCTTAATACCCATCACCGGGCTAACCCATCCCCCCACCCCCCTCCCCTCTAGAACCTCAGTTTGTTTCTCAGAGTCCATCGTCTCTCATGGTTCGTCTCTCCCCCTGATTCCCCCCCTTCATTCTTCCCTTCCTTCTCCTAACGTCCTCCCTGCTATTCCTTACGTTTCACAAATAAGTGAGACCATATGATAATTGACTTTCTCTGCTTGACTTATTTCACATAGCATAATCTCCTCCAGTCCCATCCAAGTTGATGTAAAAGTTGGGTATTCATCCTTTCTGATGGCTGAGTAATATTCCATTGTATATAAGGACCACATCTTCTTTATCCATTGATCTGTTGAAGGGCATCTCAGCTCTTTCCACAGTTTGGCTATTGTGGACATGGCTGCTATGAACATTGGGGTGCATATGGCCCTTCTTTTCACTACATCTGTGTCTTTGGGGTAAATACCCAGAAGTGCAATTGCTGGGTCATAGGGTAGCTAATGTGAGACGGGAATCCATCAAAATCCTAGAGGAGAACATAGGCAGTAACCTCTTTGCCATTGGCCACGCAACTTCTTTCAAGATACATCTCCAAAGGCTAGTGAAACAGAAGCAAAAATGAACTATTGGGACTTCATCAAGATAAAAAGCTTCTGCACAGCAAAGGAAACAGTCAACAAAACAAAGAGGCAACCCACAGAATGGGAGAAGATATTTGCAAATGACACTACAGACAAAGCGCTGATTTCCAAGATCTATAAAGAACTTCTCAAACTTGACACCCAAAAAACAAATAAGTCAAAAAAATGGGCAATAGACATGAACAGACACTTCTCTGAAGAAGACATACAAATGGCTAACAGACCCATGAAAAAATGGTCATCATCATTAGCCATCAGGGAAATTCAAGTCAAAACCACATTGAGATACCACCTTACACCAGTTAGAATGGCAAACATGGACAAGGCAAGAAACAACAAATGTTGGAGAGGTTGTGGAGACAGGGAACCCTCTTACACTGTGGGTGGGAATGCAAGTTGGTACAGCCAGTTTGGAAAACAGTGTGGAGGTGCCTCAAAAAATTAAAAATAGTGCTGACCTATTTATTTATTTTCGAGAAAGAGATAGAGAATACGTGGCGGGGAGGGACGGAGGGAGAATGAGAGTCTCAAGCAGACTCTGCGCCGATCGTGGAGTCCAGTGTGGGGGTCAGTCTCACAACCCTGAGGTCATGACCTAAGCCGAAACAAAAGTCAGACACCTAATGACTGAGCCACCTGGGCGCCCTTGTCTTTGTCTTTTAAAACTTTTATGATAATGTGTCTCTATGTGGGTCTCTTTGAGTTCATCTTCCTTGGATTTGCTTGAGCTTCTTCACTGTTTACGTGCATGTCTTTCATCAGATTTGGGGTGTTTTCATCCATTACTTCTTCACATATTCTCTCTGCCCTTTTCATTCTGTCTTCCACTTCTGGGACTCCCACAATACCTATATTGGTTTGTACCTTGGTGTCCTGCACTCCCTCAGACCTTTTTAATTTTCCTCCACCTGTTTTCATTCTGTTTCCCAGACTTGGTCATTTCCGTTGTTCCGTGTTCAGGTTTGCTGATTCTTCTGCGTGGTTAGATCTGCCTTGAATCTCTTTAGGGGAATTTTCATTTCAGTCATCGTACTTTTCAGCTCTTGACTTTCTTCTGCTTTCTGTTGAGGTTTTCTGTCTCTTCATATTTACGTTTCGTTCACACATTGTTTTCTTGGCATTCTCCACGTCTTCATTTCTTTAAACATCCTTAATACTTTCCTTTTAAAGTCTTTGTCTCGTATATCTGACATCAGGTCTTTTTCAGGGGTTGTTTCTGTTGATTTACAATGTTCCTTTAAATGGGCCATACTAGGCGCCTGGGTGGCCCAGTTGGTTAAGCGACTGCCTTCAGCTCAGGTCATGATCCCAGAGTCCCTGGATCGAGTTCCACATGTGGCTCCCTGCTCAGTGGGGAGTCTGCTTCTCCCTCTGACCCTCTCTTCTCTCATGCTCTTTCTCACTCTCTCAAATAAATAAAATCTTAAAAAAAAAAAATAAATGGGCCATACTTTTTTTGTTGTTGTTTTGTTTTTAATGCCTTGTTATTGAACACTTTGTTTTTAGTATAATGATGTACCTCTGGAAGTCCATTCTCGCCCTTCTTCCGGGCTTGCTGGGGTTTTAGTCATTATATTTATTTGTTGATTTACTTATTTTTTATGATTATAGACTGTCTCTGTGCTGGGTTATCAGTCTGAGGTGTACATTTAATGTCTTTTCAGGTCTTTTCTGAGCTTTTTCTTGGGCACCCACAGTCACTTTGTGTTTTTTTCCATATATGCAGTTGTTTTAGAATGTTCTAGTGTTTAATGTCTGGCTCCCAGAAGGGGGACAAGGGGGCCCTCGCCCTTCCAATGCCCTTGGAGTCACTGGAGCTGGAGGGCCGACAGCGAGGGCCGCCAGGCTCTGTGTCTGCACCTGTGTGATCAGAAGCAGCCGGCAGTGGTCAGAGCTTAGACTCCTGCTCTTTGGAGGACGGGGTGCCTATTGCCCACCTGGCGTCTGCAGGCTGCCCCAGAAACACGTGCACAGCTGCCTGCCGCACGCTGGGTAGCTGCTCTGTGCTGGGAGCTAGAAGAGACCAAAACTGACTACTTCTCCTGGACAGCTGCAAGCCTTCAGCCGACTCCACAGTCCCCAAATAGTCCCATCAGACAGATTCTGCCATGTGGTCATTGCCCGGTGGGCAGAGATTCCTGGTGCTCCCTGCTCTGCCCTCTTCCCAGGAGCCTCTGTCTAAATTCCCATTTTTCACCTTTATTCTGCAGTGCCATTTCACTGCTCATTCACTGAATCCAGCTTGTATGTTTGTTTTATCACTGCAGATATCTGAAGTAAAAAAAGTTGCTAACTTGCCATTTTTCCCCTTCTCTGTGAACAGGAAGACTGCCACCCACCCATTCATGAGAGTCTCAGCCTAGAAAATACACTGCGGGCGAGCACCATTGTTGCATCAGGTATGAAACAAGTTCTCTTGTTAGTGTCAGCTCTCACATTTGGTGGTGCTTTTGTGCTGGAGTGACTCTGTGCAGTATCTCTGAAAATAACCACCTTGTACCACCCAGGGACCTTACGGATCATTCCCTGTAGTTGGCGGGTGTGGGGCAGGACCTGAGGGGCTGAGTGCTAAGCAAGCGCTGGCTGTGGGCTGTGCGCTGCAAGGAGCAAGGCCTCCGTGGAGCAGGGCAGTGGCATTTCGTGGGTTCTGATCCCTCTTCTCGCCAGACTTGTCAATGTCCCTTACTAGGAGGTGGCCTAGCGCAACCGGGGAAGGAAGGGGTGGTATTTGGGGGTTTTCCCACTCCTTAGTCACCCAGTAGAATTCGGAAGAGATCACTGTGGTGGGTTTGTCTGTCAGGGAGAAAAGTATTAGATGAGATAGGGGGCCTGGGGAGATATTTCCTGTTCGGCCTTTGGGGACCAGAGTAAAGCGTCTTAATTTTCTTCTGAGTGAAATTGGAGGATGTTGGAGTATTTCTAGTGGCTGAACAGGGAGGTCACCTAAATATACATTTTGGGAAGTAAATTTCTCTGGGAGGTATTGAAATCTAAATGATGGTCAGCTTTTCAGAAAGTAGTTGACTTGCTAATGGTAAACAGGAGTGAATCTTAGCAGCAGGGAGCGTGAAGGCTGCTGGTGGGGGTAGGAAGGCTAGGGGATGTTCAGAGTAGGGCTGTCTGTCTTCTTAATCTGTGGCCCAGCGCCCATAGAGCCTGGTTGCTCTTCTGGTGGTTTTGTAAGAATCCCTCTGCAGAGACCAGGCGCTGTTGAATGCACTGTCCTCGGGAGCGCGCATGGGAAGGACTACTTTAATAAAGTGAGGCGGGTGCTTTACGCTCTGCTGAGTACCACAGGGAAGTATAGGGTGCCTCCAAAACAAAGAAGCCAAAATCCTTACCTGATCAGAGTTTGAAGGAAGAGCAAACAGGTGCGTGAGGTCAAGGGGTGGAAAGGTGTGGGGAGGATTCGTGAGCACACCAGCAGCTACGTGAGGGCCTCTTGAGCTGCAGGCTGACGAGGATGGTGCCGGGGCCTGGTGTCTGGGGCTCGGGGAAAGGCCGGGCAGTTCTGTGCGCGTGTGCCGTGGGGGCCTGTGTGCACAGCAGTGTGTCAGTCAGGCTCCTGTAGGGGTCCACGTGTGCACCTTCTAGGGAGTAGAGGAGGAGAGGGGCCTTAGTTTTATACTAATGTTTCCTATGTTTAATAAAAATCTGAGGGCAACTAGGACAATTTTAATAGAAATTGAGGTCTTTCATGATTTTTGTACTGATGATTTTTTAAATTTCTCAAACTAAAGAGAAAGAGAAGTCAGGATAGCACACCAAGGAGGGGTGGGGAGCAGGCCAGGTCTCGGGCTGTGTAGACCCCAGGACGGGGAGACTGGCTGTGCCCGGGGGGTCACTGGAGAGGGCACTGCGGCCAGGAGGAGTCTCCGAATCTTGAGCTCACGCGTCCTCCACGCTGCCGATCTTTGCTGACCTTGCTGACAGCTGCGCCCTGGCTCGGTGTGGTGCTGCACAGCCGCATCGCGCCGGCCCCCATTGTTCGCTCGGTCACACAGCCAGGCTGTCCCAGGGTCGGGATTGGAATCCATCCTCGACAGCTGTCACCCTTCAGCCTTTAGCGTTTAATAGCTGATAGGAAAATATTTAAAACATAGCACATATGAGCTGATACTTGGTCACTGATTTCACATTTTCCCCATGTCTAGAGCTGTATTCTGTTTTGTTTCCATCATATTGAAGATGCTTTTTTAAAAAAAAAATACGTTTTATTTGCTCTTTTGTTCCCTGTGTATTAGAATGTTGCTACTGACCCTAGTGCTATCAATCTGTGGCCTTTCTTCTCACAGAGGCAGAAGCCCCCGAGCAGAAGGCCTATGTGATGCGCCCGGTAACCCCCGTACATACGTTTCCTCTCCAGGCGACCTTGGCATGTGGAAGCTCCTGGTTGCACACGTGGGCAGAACAGACACAAATCTAGGCGTCACATATGCTTGCCACATTGAGGACTGTTTCTCATTCTCTCATGGGTTGAATTCAGTGCACCCGGGCTTTTTATCTTCCAAGAAAGTATTTATGCTGCTCAAAAACCATCCGTTCAAAAAAACTTAAGTCTTAAGACGCCTCTTAAGTTTCATTTGTGTTTGGACATTTTAAAAATGCAAGCTCTTTTCATTAATTTTAAATATTTTAACACATACTTACCTTTATTTAAAAACCTTAATAATGTGAGCAATTACTAGACTCTATATTATGAAACTGCTGTATCCTGAGCAATGTTTGAAAGACCTTGGGTTTCCAGGAGTAATTTAAGGGCTCATATCTTCTTTATACTTGATTATAAGTTGAGAAAGAATTGTTTTAAATCTTACTTTTAAATACGTGTCCACTGAATTCAGGTTGCCTCCTGGTGAAGTGAACTTGGGCCTTCCTCCGTCATCCTGGGGTTCTGAGTGCATGGGAATGAGGGCTCACGTTAACACCACAGAGGATCCGAGGGCCAAGGGTCCCTGAAAAGGGACAAACACAACTGCTTGTGGTGCCCTCCATCTTCTTCCCCTTGTCTGTTAGTGAACGCCATTCCCAGAGCAGAGTCAGTGTCCCAGAGAGCTGCCACGTTGCAAGTGATAAGTGGACAAGAGAGTGTTCTGAAATTAAACTGTCAAGAGCCTGGAAGCAGGGATGTGCCCTAGAGCAGGGCTGCTGGGCGTGTGTGCCAACGGGGGTCCAGGGTGACCCCTCTAGAGCGGGAGCTTGTGTGCCGACTGCGGTGACCCCCCCAGAGCAGGGCTGCTGGGCGTGTGTGCCGACGGGGGTCTAGGCTGACCCCTCTAGAGCGGGGGCCTGTGTGCCGACGGCGGTGACCCCCCCAGAGCAGGGCTGCTGGGCGTGTGTGCCGACGGGGGTCTAGGGTGACCCCTCCCTCTAGAGGGGGGCCTGTCCGTAGATAGGGGTCCAGGGCTGGTACTGATTGTGATAAATACAGAAAATGAGAGTAAACACTTGGATACTTCTATAGCAGTTTGATGAAATAATTTAGGTTGAAAAAATTGGAACATATATATTCTTTTTGGTTTTTGTGTGGTTTCATTTCTCTTGGTAATTTTTGGCATGATATTTTATGAGACTAGTCCTCGTGCCAGATTAGAAACTTAAAATCACACTGTCCCTTTAGTGGGCATGGTGTGTGAGGCTCCTGCGGCAGAGCGGCTGCCTGGTGGGCCTCGGGAAAGCAGGAGAAGCTGCCCCACTGCAGTCCCCTGAGGGACACGACCCGCGACCTGTGGTGCAGGAGGGCAGTGGGGGTCACGGAGGACATAGCGGCGCCGCACGCTGCTGCTGCTTGCACCTCGGGTCTCGGGACTGGGCAGTCCTGGCCGCCTGGAAGTGGGTGCAGCTGCCCTGCTGTCCCCGGCCGCATGGCACGCTCACCGGGCGGGGCCCAGCCCTGGTGCAGGTCGCAGTGTCCGCCTGTGTCCCTGGCTCGGTCTCGCCGTGTTGCTCTCCTGAGGCAAATACGTAGTCTTTGCTGGCCGCCTTTGTGCTCCCCCTCTGTTGCAGGCACACGAAAACTCTGCAGTGGGTGGGCCGCCCACGCTCGGGGTTTTGTTGAGACTGGCACGAGGAAAGCACTTCTGCATGGGAGCCAGCAGGTGCCTAAGTGACAGTCAGGAACTACTTCGGATGGTTGAGCATTCTCGAGGTCTGTCCATGTGTCTGTCTGTCTCTGACACGTTCTCTCTGTCAGACTTTCTGATGAATGTGCTCTGTTGTGTTCCCTCTCTGGTCTTGTTTCCAAAATGAACAGGGGACCACTTTGCCATATGTATCTATATATATGTATCTATAGATAGATTTGCCCTACATACAGGGTTTGGTCAACCTTTCAGCCTGTACTAGTCCATAAGTATGTGCCCTTTGTCAAAAAGAATGGAGAGTACTGCAAATACGCCATACTGACTTCACTAATTTTAGTAGTTAAAAAGCATGACCGACTTGGAAAAAAATGCATTATTCTAATTCCTTTTCAGTGAGAATGGGATGAGATAATGCATGGGAGAGCCTTTACCAGACTTCAGTAGATTATACAAGGAAAACCATGGGAGGAATTCTGTTAAATACTCTTTATGTACATTATATTTAACCTGCGGTACTGATTAAATATGCTATCTATGTGTATCTGAATGCATTACGTTTTCTTAGTCTTGTCATTTCTCAGATTGCATTTTGGATACTTGTAACTGCAATACCAGCCTAGAATCAACATTACTAATAGTTTGTCTGGATTTTAGGACAGTGTTTTCTTGCCTAATTAATTTTTAAGTCTTTTCTGAGACTCTTTGTTCTGCTAATATTAAAAATAATTTTGCAGTTTGTCTTCTGTTTTTGTACTTTTTTAACATTAGTGAGCTCATTTCACATGAGACACTCCTATATTTTAAGTTTAATTGGCAAAATAGGAAGAAACTACTGACGCAGTCGGATTGAATGTACTGTTTGACACGAGAGCTGTGTGTGTTTGGGGTGGGGTCCTCTACGGCACTGGCTCATTACGTAATCTGTGCTTTCCTGAGCACTAAGTGCAGACCTGCCATCTGCAGCTCTGCTGGGCACTGCTCTACAGAGGTCGCATCTGTGCAGTTTGGGCTGCCCTCTGTGCTGGAGGGGCTGCTCTGCTTTCAAGGGGCTCAGGAAATTTAACCACACAGCTCTGCAAGCGGCTCACAAGTAAAACAGGGGGAAGAAAGGAAATGCTTATTTTGAAAGAAACGTGTAACCTCTGCAGATGTGACCACTGAGCAGCCCTCTAGCACCTCCCTGTCTTCCTGAACATTCCATGGAGGAAACCGTTCATTATCTAATGCGTATGATTTGCAGCTGTCTGTTCATATAAATCCAAGAGATCACTAGGATCACATTTATTCCCTGGGTCCTGACTTACAACGCCCTAAATTTCACACGTTACATTAATGTGACATCAAAGAGTTTTTGTACAATTATTATAGTGAATTCTGCAGTGCTGTTGGTCTCAGTGAGTATTTATGGACGTGATTTTCTTTCTTTAATCATTTCTCATCCTCAGAATTTACGAAAACTAGGAATATAGATTATGCATAGCTGCAGTTTAGAAACAGACCTGTTCTGTGGTTTTTAATTTAATATTACAGAGGTGAGTGCCTCTGAGCCTTTGTAATCCAATGGTTGTTCTAGGGGTATTTTAGTATTCTTTTACCTTAAGTTTGATAGGCATACACACTTAGAAAACCAAACTTTGAGGAGACATGAGTAAAAAAGGCTAATAACATCTAAATTCAACATCAAATGTTATTTATGTAATTGTCTCTTACTGTTTTAATTGTATAGGTGCTAAAATGTCAGCGGAGGCTCTTATACCTAGTAATACTCAAGTCTCGCTCAGGGAAGGTGGTTCAGCTGGTGCGGTCTTGGTTTGAAGGTCCCATGATGCACCTGACCACTTGAGAACACAGCCTCTCTTCACTTACCTGTGGTGTTTGCACACGTGAACCGAGTGATGTCACCCTTTCTCTTGACAGGGAAAAGATTATCAGTACATTTTCTAATGTTGTTGTATATAGGTAAATTTGTATAGCTTAAAAAATCAGTTGAGTTCCTCAAAGCTTATTTTGAAAGTTGAGATTAGACTTTCTTGACCTAGCCAAATCAAATGTGCTGTTAGATAAATTTATATAAAATTAAGTAGTGAATAATATTTTCCATCAAGACAATTGATTAGAAAGTGTTCTCTCTGTGCTTCCCCTTTGAGGCATCTCTGTAAGGACCACTTTCGTGTTTTTGCAGGTACTGTAATAGGTGTTGTCATTTATACTGGAAAAGAGACTCGAAGTGTAATGAAAACATCCAATCCAAAAAATAAGGTAGGCTAGATTAAGGAGCAGCTGCTTTAATGACTTGATTTTCCCTTTCAGTAAGAAAGTACATGCAGTCCTGAAGAGCTTGTTCATTTTAGCTTAATATAAATAACCTAAAAACAGACTTTCAAAAATGTTGGTGTTTTCAGATGTGAATTCTCTGTATTTATGTAACAGCATGCTCATACTGAAGAACTTCCAAAAGTATCTTTTCTTGGTTAATCAAAGTTTCCGTGTCTCTTAAGTTTTCTTTGTTGAATATACAATTTGCCCATAAATAGTGAGTTGTGGTCTCTTCTTGTCAGTTTATTTTACAGTTTGCGTTCTTTTTTTTATGTCGATGGCTCATTTTTAAAATAGAATCTACATTAGTATGTTACAGTATTTGATAGTGCGACACTGTTGAACTCATTTAAGTTATTTTCATTTCATAGCATGTTGAAAACAGGTTTTAGTTTTAAAGACTGCTTGATTATATTCCTAAATTGATCATCTTTCTGTTATACTTCTGAAATTGTTTAGGTAGGCAGCATGTGTATGCAAGTTACATAGGAACCAAGAAAAAGTTAGTTTGATATCTCAGTTGCTATTATTTGGTTAATACATTTTGTATGGTCAGGTCACAGAATTTGCCGATGTCCACTTTATGAGAAGCTCTTTTTAACTGTGCATTTTACTCCTTTTTATTTGAAATATAATCTGAGGTGTATCTGAGTAGAACAAAAAAAGTGCTGTCGTGGATTCATACCTTGCTTTCTGAGTAATCAATAGAAAAGGTTGTCTTTTGTAGGAATTTTTATTGCAAAGCAATAGAAATGAAATAACTCTTTGAAAAGATATTTTTAAGGACAAGATGTATTCCATTTTTTCAGCTAAATATTGTTTTAAAAAAAAACCCTTCCAACATTAGGAAAGCGTTCCTTACCCTTTGAATGTCCGTGCCTATTTGCAGTGCTTCAGAGTGGTTCTGACACGTTTGCTGGCTGGCAAGTGTCCTTGCCCCCGCCGGGCCACACGGGTCATCCCAGGGAGCTCGATGAAGTAGTGTTCATTAGGACTCCAAATGTCTGTGTGTGACACATTCATATTAGTTTAAATTCTGATTGTGATAACATGGAAAATTATCCCTGTTGATGTCTGTTACAAAGCTTGCGCTCATTTGAGGAAATTGAATATACTTCAAGTCCTTATTTTTTCAGTAGAGTTAAATCTATTTAAAAATAAATTATTAAATTATTGACAGATTACATGCATATTTGTGTATGTTTTCTGTGAAGTATAGCAATATTTTTTTTTCTTTAGTAAGCAAAACGGGAATGTTCTACCTGTGCATATACAAGTTCTAGGGTATGTTTTGTTTCTTAATCATTTCTAATCGTTTTACTTTTAGGATGACTTTGAGGGTCGATTTTATTTTCAATAGTAAGCTTTAAAATCTGAAAAGTGATCCTGTCATGGAATACAACTCCTGTTTCCTCCCAGCTTACTCTTTGGGGTGGCTTCTTTTCTGTTCCCTCCTGTTGTCTGTCCTCACCTCACTGCTCTGCACACACCTTTGGTTTTGGCTCCATGCTCTTCCCCTTGGGCGTGGACACAGAAGCCGTCGGGTGACCTTTCCCAGGTGTATACCGGAGGTGAAGAACTCCGGCCTGGGGCTTTGCTGCCCGGTCAGCGTCTGGGCATTGCCACTAGCCAGCTCTGTGACCCTGGGCAGATGGCTTAATTCTGTGTCTTACCGCTCAGTACACATTCCCCACCATGACTGTCTTCCTCGACAGGGAAGTGTGCATTGGGAATGAGTGCCCAGAAATACTCAGTGCGCCCCTAGCTGTGCGGGCACCCCACCCCACGCTGTCCCGCCAGGGGGCCCGGAGACCTGCTCCTTGCCCATGTCGGCAGCCCTCCTTCCGCTCCCCTCCTCTTCCTCCGTCCCTCCTTTAAAACCAAACAAAACCTCTAAATGTCCTTGGTGCTAACACAGCACACCTATAATAGGAAGGGCATCTCTGACTTTTTGCAGAACTGGGTTCAGAACCCTGCTCTGCCACGTGTCAGCCTCACAGGTGGAGCAAACGTGCTCTTCCATGGCTGGCACCTTCCTGGTGCTCCATCAGCTCCAGGTGGAAGTCTTTGTACCTGTGATGGCTGAGGCCCAGGCAGAGCGCCAACACATGGCAGGTGCTGTTTGAAGCACCCGGTACGTAACGTCGTGAATCTGCGTGACTACCCTCGGAGGAAATGGTGGCAGCTGGTTTTGGAGCGGGGACGTTGTGGTGCAGTCACCGTGGTGCTTCTCCCTGAAAGCGCTGTGGGTCAGAATGCGTCAGCTTGAGAGGAAGCGCTTTTGTAAATTAAGGAATGCTAGGAGAAGAATAAAATCTCTAAATTTTCATACGTTATTAAATATTTCTAAGTGTCAAATGCCAGATGTATAAGAAAAAAATTCAGGAAACATAAGCATGCTACAGTGGGCAAAAAGTAACGGATGTAACTTATCTAGGGGAAGGACTGATACATGTTGAATGAAAAGATGATGTGATCTATTCAGATCCCTAAAGAGAGAAAGGAAGACATCATGTAAAGATGACCTCTCAGTGTTCTTGCAGTGGCTTACTAAACCAGCCAACGTTTGGACTTCAGAGAAGGCCACCCGAAACACAAAGGAAACATCTCAGAGGGAAGTCAGACCATTTCTGAGTTTCTCTTCTTTAGGGAAGCGCACTGTTCCTCAGACTCCGTTCTGTGTGCACACAGGGCAGTGACAGACACAGTGCTCCGGTGAGATTTCGCTGTGGTGCTCACGACAGCAGAGTAATTGGGGCTGGAAATACGTACTTACGAAAGAGTCCTGTCTCTGAGTCATGCTGTGACACACATGGCCCTGAAAACCACAGTGGCTTACTACAGCAAAGACCGTTTTCCTCCTCAGTATGGGTCTGACACGTTGGCAGGTGCTCTGCTCATCGTGGTCCCTCGGGGAGCCCTCCTGGACACGTGCTTCCAGGACCACTGGGGACGAAGACACAGACGGGGCGGGTTACATACCAAGTGGCTCAGGTCACCTTTCCTTGGCCAGAGCAAGGAATGGCCCTCACAGAAGGTGAGTGGGTCACGGGGGTAGAGGCCAACCCCCAGTGCAGAAGGAGAGAAAGGGGGACTACTTAATAACTTAGGACCACTGGCTACCCCACCGTGGTCCTAGGTGAGCGCTCCCAGGCCTTTTATGTACAGTAAGAGCCAGAACGAGACAGGAACCTCGTCAAACCTCCTAGTGCTGGCAGTGAAGGGTTGAAGTGGCAGAAGAGCGGCCAGGGAGGAAGAGGCTGAAGGAGGAAGGCACTTGTAGCAGTGGGTGGAGGTCCACAGCATGCCGGCGCTCTGGAGGTCGTTGGGGAGAAAAATGAAAAGAGACGAGTAGATTTAGCAACAGGAGAATCATTGTCTTTGATTTGTTCCGGGGGAATCAGATGCAAAGGCAGCAGGAAGGTCGGGGATGAGGGGAAGGACAGCGGGGCCGAGGGTTGGGAGGGAGCCCGAAGCACCAGGACAGCAGCAGGGATGCGGGCAGAGGGTTTTATTGATTTTGTTTGTTTCTGGTTGAGAAAATTGTAAAATTATTCATGCTTTCCATAAAAGAAGAGAGGGCCCTAGTTTATAAAGGAGAAGCTGCAGTCTATGGAAGAATGCGTTCCACGGTCATCCCGCAGTCACTTCAGATCACCGAAGAGAAGATTCTGTGGTCACTGGGGGAAGAGCTGCTGTGTGCAGTAGGGCGTGGCTCCATGGCTCTGGACACATGTGGACGGTCCTCAGTCCGTCAGCCGGTGTGTCCTTGCTATCGCTCCGTAGTGCCTTTATTCCCTACCTTCCCGTAGCGTGCGGAGGAGGGACCTGCTCATTTGTGAAGCGTCTGTGCGCTTCTGGGATGGAGGCACTGCGGGAAGAGAGCAGTGCTGACAGGTGGGGGAGAAGCCAGTGATAACAGTCATTCAGGTGGGGAGAGGGATGCACAGCACGGCCGGAGTTGGAGAGGATTCGCCAAACGATTCAGCCTCATCAGTTCTTGAGTGATGGAAGGACCCAACAGCTGCTGGGATTCTTAAGTTTGTAATGGAGCCAGTAAGGAGTGTGTGGCTTTCTCAGGCCGATGTTCAAGAGCCCCAGAGCAGAAGCAGAGACGGGCGGAGAAATGGCTGGTCCAGAGTGACAGGTGGTGGGGCAGACGAGTCGGGGAACTTGCACAGTCGCAGGTGCACACAGTTGGCGGTACTCAACATCATGGCCCGCTCGTAGGGCCCCTGTTCCCCTTGGTGGAGTCGTTGGTGAGGACTGTCGCACAGAGCCCTGTCTCCCCCTGGGAAAAGCACCAGCCGTCCCCACGGGTCAGGGGATGTGCGTATGACTTCCCTGTGGAGGCCGGAGGTGCTCATGCACCAGCATTTGTCCCTTTCAGAATACCCTCCCAGAGCTGAGGAGAGGGATGTTCGCCATTGAACCAGTTTTGCTCGTTGCTTCATAAAACCTGTTTTTAAACTTGTCCTTCTGCCCATCCCATTTCCCAAGCCTTAATTTGGGCCTTTCTCCTTTTGTCTTCATTTTGTCTGTTTTGTTCTTCTCTAGCTGCTTGTCAGAAAGAAAACATCCAACAGAAAAATGAGGAGAAAAAT
Organism: Eumetopias jubatus; assembly: GCF_037043125.1. Taxonomy (NCBI): domain Eukaryota; kingdom Metazoa; phylum Chordata; class Mammalia; order Carnivora; family Otariidae; genus Eumetopias; species Eumetopias jubatus. The sequence goes on along the minus strand of NW_028274861.1, from coordinate 638,275 downwards.
GTGATCACTTGCCTCATCTTCTGCTGTGGCCACAGATGCCTGCACTCTACCCCAGGCATGCATTTTAAGAAACAGAGAAGGCAGTTTCTCTACCTGCTGCCTTAGCCACTTGTCTTACTCTGCGGCACCTCCCTATCCACACGGCCTTGTCTCGTGGCCCAGCTGAGTGGCCCTGGGCTGGTGACATCAGTGTTACCTCTGCCTGCACGAAGACTGCCCCGGGGTGTCTCTCCTAGACCTCCTGAATTGGAAATTGGGGGTGCAGCCAGCCCTGAGGGCTGGGACCCATACTGATAACTGAGAGACACCGCCTCCTCAGTGGCCACGACAATCTGAGATGGAAAGAGAATTCGTATGCAGGTGAACTAAGCTGCAGCCAGATTCATCACTGACAGATGAGCCATGTTAGTTCACCCTTTCAGAGTGGTCCTTGGAATCTAAGTTGATCCTTTTATAGAATCAGAATATACAGCTTTAAGCTTATTACAAGGGTTTATCGGAGTACTCTTTAAAATGTAGCACGTTTTATCTAGTTGTGTCGATTAATACCAAATTCTATGATGTTGTTCGATGGAGGAGAGTAGTGAGATATAGACCAGTTCTCGAGGCTCTTTTTCAGGACAAAAATGCATGCCTCCAGGACTCCCAACAGGCGCAAGGCAGGGACATGGGGTCTACCCAGTCTGAAATTGTTATCTTAAAACTTCAAACAAACCAAAAGTTTTTATTACTAAGGAGTTACTTTTATAATAATATTTGGTGAAAGTTTAAATTATAAGGAATACAACTTGAGTAATGGACTGTTGTATAAAGCCTAGCTTGAGATATATTTAATAAGATGGTACTTGATTACATTTAAGAGGGAAAATTCTTACAGGAGGTGAAGAAAAATCAGTTGTGACAGTCTGCCATTTTCATGCCATTCATAATAATAAGTTGCTCAGAGCAAGAGCATCAGGGATGAAATGGTAATACAGATTGCTTCAGGCAGTTATTGTAATCCCTTGGGCATATTGATTTGTGTTTCTAATAAAAAGATGCTTTCAGATGTCTCACTGACAGACAGGTGATATGTGCTATTATGTGAATTAGAGCTACTTCTTGTTCTCTGAATTATCGTAAAGGCATTTTCAGATAACAGAACAAAATAGAATCATTTATGCTGTACTTTGTAGGTTGAAATATCAAGGCTGTGTTGGAGAATAGCTTTCTTATTTTAAAAAGGACAGTTCATTAATATTTTAAAAGTTGTATTGACTTGTATTAAGATGTTACCATAGAATAACTTCCTTCTCTTCTTTCTTGTGTGCAATCATAGTACCCCTTAATTTTTCTAATAGTTGTCTTCCTGAGTAATAAAATATCCCTGGGTTTAAATATCTGTTTAGAAACGTGATCGTGTGCCTCGCGCACGTGCTGTGTGCTGTAGAATACGGCAACTGTAAAT